>NC_087354.1:23966971-24591971 GCF_030014295.1 Loxodonta africana
TCAGATCCAAAGTAACTTTAAGACAGGGAGCAAAGGCCCTGAGAAATAGTGAAGAGACTGGTGTGGTTAGAGGAGAAGCAAGTAAAAGAGATATAGACTATACTATCAGGGAGGTAACATGGGGTTGAGTGTGGAACCTAGTGACTTAGTAAGACAGAGAACAGAGGGGTCCCCAAATCTGCAAACAAAGTAACAAGAAACGGGCCAGGGCACAGAAACAAAGCCATTCCCCAAAACAATGGGCCATGGTATCTAAAAATAGTCCCCAAACCTCTTTCAAGTTGCTTTTTAGAAGCAGCTAGAGAAAACCAGGCCCAGGGACATACACAGAACACCCACCTGTGACTGCTATGTGACCTTCCACCAGGAGCAGTGAGGGGCTACAGCCCCAGCCGGGGAATCGAACCTGGGGATCAAGAGACTGCACAGGTGCAACACCCCGTAATAAGTCCTGCTACGAATCCCAGAGGCCTCCGGGACAGGAGCCATCTTGGAAAGCTGCTGCAAGGGCACCTTAGTTAACATATCCCCGACTATGCCTATGAATAAACATGAATCTTTTCCCGCCCAAGAACTTTTAAAAACTCAGGCCCATCTTTTGTTCTGGGAGATGAGGATAAATGTTGCTCTAGGCCCTCCTCATCTCCACTTGTAAGCCTCTTCAATAAAGCTTTGCTCGTGTGGAAAACTACGTGACTTACCTGCTCATTCTTGACCAGTGAGAGGCAAGAACCTTATTCCAGTAACAACTTAGGGAGTCTTTTCTCATTATTCAGGCCCCTGCTTCTCATTAGCACAAAGCTCAGCAGTTAATCATCCCTAGCCTGCCTCCCCTCCCAGTGTTAGACCCTCACTGACAGAAACATCTGGGTGAAGTGTTGGGGGGTGGTTTGTACTAACAACCTGAGATAACCCAGTCAGGTAGGTTTGCAAGCATTCATTGCACAGTTCCTAGAACATCACTGTGGGGACTCTCCTAACCTTTATGACTTTCCATAGTCATTTCCTCTGTGACCCGCTCCCTACCTTCCCCCTTACACGCTCTCCTGCAGAACTATGGCTGTTTTCCCAGGCTTCGGTTGTTTCCTGTTTTCCCCCTCAGGTCACAGGAAATTCTTGCTCTGTAACTCTTAAAATTTCCACTCCAGTCACTACCTCATGTGCCACCTTCTGCTGTAGTCTGTGGCATTTTCCAAAAATTTCCAAACGACCTACAAATGACATTCATGGGCCCTGTCAGCCTGGGAGATGGCTACACATGGAAACATTATAGCTGGGCTCAACTCATAGCTCAGCCACATACCAGCACCTCCTGACCTTGAGTAGTTATCTAAACTCCTATGGGTCTGGGTTTCTTCTCCCATCTGATGTCCCAGGGTTCTCATAAAAACTAAATGCATGCATTCGTTCACTTAACACACATTTTCTGAGTGCTTCCCATGTTCAGAGAACCGTATTACGTTTTAGGGATTCAACAATAAACAGTTTGGGGCTTGCATTCTGGCGAGGAACAACAACAAATAAATATACAATATGCTAAGTAGAGATAAGTGCTATGAAGAAAAACAAAGTTGGGTAAGAGGACAGAGAGTGAAGGTGGCTTGAGAGTGAGAGAAGTGGTGTTTAGCAGGTGTTCAGAGAAGGCCTCTCTCATGAGGTAATACATGAGTAAGGGCCTGACTGAAGCAGAACAGAAGGTGCAAAGGCCCTAATGTCCAGGAAAAACGTGCTGAGAAGTACTCTACAGATGTGAGACATTATTTATCTCCATTCAACCAACATCCATGTCTGACACAATCAGACCTTCCTTTCTTCTCTACTCAGAGTAGAACCTGCATCAGCATACACCCCTTCAAGAAGATACGCCATTGTCACCTATGCCCTTTAGAGCAGAATTAGGGAAAGCAAGTCCTCCTTTAGGAAAAAGAGAAGAGCAAGCCTGAGAAGTTCAAACACTACAACTTGGCAGAGCGATCCCAAAGTTGCCTTTGTAATCACTCCCTTGCTAAGGCAGCCAAGACTTAATCTTCTTCTAGAAAGGCTTTTTGTAATTCCAATGGGATCATGGATAATGCAAACAGGAGATAAAGAAATTGCCTGCAACTAGATGAACTAAAAACTCAAAGATCACATTGCAGACTAGTCTGCTTCAAGTCAAGGATTCTCAGGATAGAATGGCAATTTTCATTGAGAAAGGGGCTGCTCAAGGGAGAAGGGGATGCAGCCCAGGTCCTACGAACAGAGCAAAATAAAGCCATGGGCTGAGCAGAGCGTGTGCTCCAAGAGGCAACAAGAAGACTAGAATATGATGAGCCAAGAAAGAGTACTGCAGGTGGCAAAATCAAATGAATAACCAGGTACTCATGTAAGAGAATGAAAAAAATAATAACAACAACAAAAAAAAATCAATCATATATCAAAAGACTGTCTGCGAAGATGAGTAAAAACAAATGGAACAGTTGCTCTCAAGTCCATTCTGACTCATGGCGATCCCACATGTGTCAGGGCAGAACTGCTTCCTGAGGGTCTTCAACGGCTGATGTTTCAGAAGAAGATGACCTTTATCAGAAAGGAATGAGTTCAGGTGATACGGCAAGATTCAGCACCTGGCTCAAGCTGTAAACACTAGTCAAAGAAAACATCTCTCAATGGGTTTGCAGGTATCCAGTCAAAGCTCTCCACGTCTACACAAAAACTGGTACACGGACGCTCTTGGTAGCATTACTTGTAATAGTTAAAAAGAAGAAACAACCCAAACATTCAACCGATGGAAGGATAATCAAAATGAAGTATATCCATACAGTGGACTATCAGTCAGCCATAAAAAAGAATGCGGTTCTGATAATGCTGTGACATGGATGAACCTTGAAAACATTAAGCCAAGTGGAAGAAGCCAGCTACAAAAGGTCACATACTGTATGACTGCATTTATACACAATGTCCAGAATAGGCAAACCCACAGAGATTAGAAAGTAGATTAGTGGTTGCTGGGGTGGGGATGGGGGAGTGGTAAGGAACAGGGAGTAACTGCTAATGGGTGCGAAGATTCTTTCTGGAACGATGAAAATGCTCTAAAATTGGATTGTGCTGATGGTTGTAGAACTTTATGACTATACTTAAAACCAATGAGTTGTACACTTTATAGGGACAAATTTTACAGTATGTGAATTATATCTCAATAAAACTGTCTAAAAAGAAAAAGGGCTTTCTTCTGTTTAACACTGAAGACTTCTACCAACTTCTGCAGTCTAAAATTGATCAAACATGCAATCAAGATGCATTGATAATTACTGGTGATTGGAATGCGAAAGCTGGAGACGAAGAAGAAGGAAAATATGGCTTTGGTGATAGAAACGATGCCAGAGATCCCCTGATAAAATTTTGCAAGACCAACGGCTTCACTACAAATATCTTTTTTCACCAACATAAATGGCGAATATACACATAGACCTCACCAGGTGGAATACACAAATCAAATTGACTACATCTGTAGAACGTGACGATGGAAAAGCTAAATCTCATCAGTCAGAACAAGGCCAGGCACTTACTGCAGAAGAGTCCATCAATTGCTGCCATGCAAGTTCAAGTTGAAACTGAAGAAAATTAGAACAAGTCCATGAAAGCCAAAGTACGACTTTGAGCATATCCCACCTGAATTTAGTGACCATTTCAAGAACAGACTTGAAGTGTTGAATGCTAATGACTGAAGAGCAGATGAGTTATAGAATGACATAAAGGGCATCATACATGAAGAAAGCAAGAGGTCATTAAAAAGACAGGAAAGAAAGAAAAGACCAAAATGAATGTCAGAAGAGACTCAGAAACTTGCTCTTGAATGTCAAGTAGCTACAATGAAAGGAAGAAATGATGACGTAAAAGAGCTGAATAGATGATTTCAAAGGGCAGTTCAAAAAGACAAAGTAAAGAACTATAAGGACATGCACAAAGACCTGGAGGTAGAAAACCAAGGGCGAAGAACACACTGGGCATTTCTCAAGCTGAAAGAACTGAAGAAAAAAATTCCAGCCTTGAGTTGCAATACTGATTCTACAGGGAAAATATTAAATGATGAAGGAAGGATTAAAAGAAGATGGAAGGAATACACAAAGGGCACTGTACCAAAATTAATTGGTCAACAGTCAACCATTTCAGGAGGTAGCATGTGATCAGGAACCCATGGTAATGAAGGAAGAAGTCCAAGCTGCACCGAGAGCACTGGCGGAAAACAAGGCTCCAGAAATTGACAGAATATCAATTGAGATGTTTCAACAAAGGAATGCAGCACTCATAGTACTCACTCATTTATGCCAGGAAATCTGGAAGACAGCTATCTGGCCAACCGGCTGGAAGAGATCCATATTTATGCCTATTCCCAAGAAAGGTGATCCAACAGAATGAGGAAATTATCGAACAATATCATTAATATTACAAGCAAGTAAAATCTTGATGAAAAACATTCAAAAGCAGCAGCAGCTGTATATTGACAGGAAACTGCCAGAAATTCAAGTCAGATTCAGGAAGAGGATGTGGAACCAGGGATATCATTGTTGATGTCAGATGGATCCTGGCTGAAAGCAGAGGCTATCAGAAAGATGTTTACCTGTGTTTTATTGACTACGCAAAGGCATCTGACTATGTGAATCATAACAAATTATGGATAACATTGCCAAGAATGGGAATTCCAGAACATTTAACTGTGCTCAGGAGGAACCTATACATAGATCAAGAGGTAGTCATTTGAACAGAACAAGGGGATACTGAGTGGTTTAAAGTCAGGAAAGGTTTGTGTCATGATTGTATCCTTTCACCATACCTATTCAATATGTATGCTGAACAAATAATCCGAGCAACTGGACTGTATGAAGAAGACAGGGCATCAGGATTGGAGGAAGACTCATTAACAACCTGAGATACCCAGATGACACAACCCTGCTTGCTCAAAGTGAAGAGGACTTGAAGCACTTACTAATGAAGATCAAAGACCAGAGCCTTCAGGATGGATTACACCTCAACATAAAGCAAACAAAAATCCTCACAAATGGACCAATAAGCAACATCATGATAAAGGGAGAAAAGATTGAAGTCGTCAAGGATTTCATTTGACTTGGATCCACAATCAACACCCATGAAGGCAGCCATCAAGAAATAAAAAGATGCATTGCATTGGGCAAATCTGCTGCAAAAGACCTCTTCAAAGTGTTGAAAAGCAAAGATACCACCTTGAAGACTAAGGTGCACCTGACCCAAGCCATGGTGTTTTCAATTGCCTCACATTTGTGCAAAAGCTGGACGATGAATAAGGAAGATCAAAGAACTGATGCATTTGAACTGTGGTGCTGGCGAAGAATACGGAATATACCATGGACTGCCAAAAGAACAAACAAATCTGTCTTGGAAGAAGTACAGGCAGAATGCTCATCAGAAGCAAGGATGGTGCGACTATGTCTCACATACTTTGGACATGTTATCAGGAGGGATCAGTTGCTGGAGAAGGACATCATGCTTGATAAAGTAGAAAAAAGGGCTAGGGAAAAAGAGGAAGACCTTCAATATGATGGATTGACACAGTGGCTGCAACAAGGGCTCAAGCATAACAATGATTGTGAGGCTGCTGCAAGATCAGAAAATGTTTCGTTCTGTGGTACACAGGGTCACTATGAGTTGGAATTGACTCGACTGCACCTAACAACGAAAAAAAAAGAAAAAAAACCCAGTACCGTCAAGTCGATTCTGACTCATAGCGACCCTACAGGACAGGGTAGAACTGCCCCGTAGAGTTCCCAAGGAGCACCTGGAGGATTTGAACTGCCAACCTTTTGGTTAGCAGCCACAGCACTTAACCACTAAGCCACCAGGGTTTCCAACAACAACAAGGGCTAGCAAATACCGAGGACCCCAAAACTCCTTTTTCACAACAGCCATACAAGGTAAGTAAGGCACTCTCCACTTTCCAAGTGAAGAAATGAAGGCTCAGACAGGAAGTTAACTTGACCAACAATACCCCACTAGGAAATACAGAGCCATAATTTAAATTCTTGGCTACATATATCCAAAGTTCATCTTTGCTCCAGACCTGGCAATGGGACAATGCTGAGGGTCCATGTCCATTCACAGGGCAGGTGAATATGAAATGGGGTATATGGAGACTCAGTCATACACCTTCATTTATACAACGACATGGTGAGCACCTGCTAATTCCCAGGCACTGGTCCACAAGTTGGGAATAAAGCAGTGCACTAAACAAAGTCCTTGTCTTTATAGCATTTACATTGAGCAGAACCAAAAATAAACATATCAATAACTAAATATGTACTATGTCTGTTGGTGATGCTAAGATCTACAGAGACTAATAAAACCAAATATGGGGGAGAGGACATGCAGGAGTAGGAGAAGGGATACCACTTTAGATAAGGCCATCAGGAAAGATCTTTCTGAGAAGGTAATATTTCTGCACGAGACAGTGGTGGGTTAGTGGTAGAATTCTTGTCTCCCATGTGGGAGACCCAGGTCATTTCCCAGCCAGTGCACTTCATGCACAGCTACGACCCATCTGTCAGTGGAGATGTGTGTGTTGCTATGATGCTGAACAGGTTTCAGGTAGAGCTTCCAGACTAAGACATAGTAAGAAGAAAGGCCTGGTTATCTTCTGAAAATCAGCCAATGAAAACCCTATGGATCACAATGGTTCAGTCTGCAACTAATCATGGGACTGGCACAGGACCAAGAAGTGTTTTATTTCATTGGGCATGAGGTCGCCAGGAGTAGAAGGTCAACCCAACGACGGCTAACAACAATATTTGATCATAGTCTTGAACCAAGAGAGGGGTGAGCTGCAATGATATCTGGGGAAAGAGGGATGCAGGTGGCAGGAACAGCACATGCAAAGGCCCTGAGGTGAGACAAAGCTTGATATACATGAGGAACAGCAAAAGAGGCCAGTATGGCTGCAGCTGACAGGCAAGAGACCAGCAGGAAATAAGATCAGAAAGACAAAGCAGCCCCATCACATGGGGTATTGTGGACCATGGTAAGACTTGAGCTTTTACCCTAGCGAGGTGGGAGACACCGAAGGCTTGTGAATAGTTATGACAGCACTGGATTCAGTCTGCATCCTTAGAAGGTCCCACTGGTGACTTTAGTCTGGATAGGAGACTCTTAGGGTGCTGGGGTAGAAGTAGGAGACTAGGAAGGAGGCAACCACAATCATTCAGAGGAGAGAAATCATAGGAGATTGGACAGGTGGGACCCAAAAATTGACTGGAGAGGGAAAATGAACATCTATCTATCAAATCCTCAAACTGCACTGAGTTGAGTTTTAGGCTCCATCTTACCAGTGTCTAGCCTCAGCAGGGAGGCAGCAAGGTTCCTTCTCTGAGATGACAGAGAAACCAAACTCCCTTCTGCTTGTTCAGACAAGGTTAAAGATCTCTCAGTGCCAGAGGCTATTTTCCATTGCTAGATGAGCTATTTATCCCAAGTTGTTTTCCTTTCATCTTTTGCTAACTGCTCCCTTTTGAAAAATTCCACTTACTCCACTTGCAAATAAATATGCCAGCAGATCTGCAGAGCTGGAGGGAAAAACCCACAAAGTGGTAGCAACTGGGGCTGCCCGGAAATGGTGAACATGATAACAACTGACATGCACGCAGTCTCTTTCATCCCATAAAGTCATCTTCAATCATCAGCTCACAAACATGTACAACAGTTCTGGGTCTCAGACCTCCTGCTGAGAGGCCACTCAGGAAGTTAGAGATAAGGGAACTCCAATGGCAGCCTGCCTTTAGCTCATTCCCCTTCTCCAAAAGCTGGTCCCTGACCCAGAGCACACCTCTGCAATGGACCTTCAGACCACCCGCCTTGGGAATCACTCTCTCCCCATCTCTTGTCCTTGCTTTGAACTAATCACTCCAGCCCAGCACTTGAAACATGCAGCCCCCAAGAGACCTATCTTTTGATAGTAAAAACAATAACTTCTATCGGCAAGGGGGTTTACAGTCTACAAAGCCATTTCAGGAGAACATTCCTCAGGGGCTGGGATGGTTTTGCAACCTGTCTAGTCATTATGACTTCACACAGTTGCTCCAAAAAAGATTGATAATTACAGCATCCAAAAAACAAAGCCACGTGTCATTCATTTGTTCTTTAGTCTGTTCATCAGTTCATTTACTCATTATGAAGGACATGAAGCCCAGGGAGGCAGAATATGAAGATGAATTTGTCAAACCTCTAATGCACCCTGTGTGCTAGGCTCGAGGGTACAAACACATGGTCCAGAGCTGGAAAGAAATGACATAGGAATGAAAGCAATGCAGCCCAGTGGTTAGAAGACAGACAGGAGCCAGACTGCCTGTGTTTAAATCCCAGTCCTGCCAGTTCCTAACTACATGGCCTTGTGTGAGTTATTTAACTTGTCTGGGCCTTAGTTTCCTCATCTGTAAAATGGGAATAGCAACGGAAGCTACCATAGGGCTGCTGTGAAGACTGAACGAGTATTTGTAAAGCACTTGGACCAGTTCTGACTCACAGTGAGCACCGCACGAGTATGAGCTGCTTTTATTCTTAGGACAGAGGTACAATGGGAACCAGAGGTGGGTGGGATGACTGGAGGAGGGCACTGAGGAGCGACAAGTGAAGTAGGGTGTGAGGGACATGGAGGATTTGACTAGGGTTCATGGGCAGAGGGAAGAATGTGGCTCAAGGCACAGGTGGGAAGGGACTGTCCAGGAATTGGGAAGTGTGACGGTGTGCAGCCTGTGGGGGGCAGGAGAGGGCGAGGGACACCCTCATGGCCCATGAAAGGGTTGTTTGCGGTGCAGCCTCCAGGCCAGCAATGGACTCCTTCCCCTCAGACCCTTGCTGTGGTGGAAAAGGAGGCAAGAGGAGGAGGGTGTTCTGTAGGTGGGCTGCTTTCCTCCAATCTGCCCCTTCCGCCCGTCGCTCCGTCTTGGTAAAAATCGTACATGTGCCACTTCCTCGGCCTACAACACTGTTCCCCTGGCCAACTCCCACTTCCTCCTCAGCTCCACGCTTGGACTCACTTTCCAGGGAAGTCGGCCCAGCCCCCTGACTGGGATTGGGCCCTTATCCCCTCTCATAGCCCTTATCTCAGTTGCCCTGTAAATATTTACTTCTGTCATTATTTATTGAACTGTAGGTCTCTGGGGACTTCCAAAGGCAGAAATTCAGTCAGTCTTATTCAGTGATGTACCTCTCCACCCCTCACCCTGCCCAGACATAGCACAGGGCCACACCAACTCAGTGGATGGACAGATGCTAGTCAATTCACGAGAGGTCCAGGGGCAAATAAGAATGTGCGCGCATATAGCTGCTCATCCGGTGGAGTTCTCAAAGAGAGGTCCAGAAACCCCAGGGGTTCCCAAGACCTTTACAGGAGTCTGTGAGGTGAAAATTATTTTTATAATGATACTTCGACCTTATTTGCCTTTTTCACTGTCATTCTCTCATGAGTGAGGGGGCAGGAGGGTTTCTACATGACATGTGACAACATCATCTCTGTTGGCTAATGGAACCTGTGTATTCTTGTGTTTTTAAAAGGATTTCTCAGTTTTAACTTCAAATACAGTAAATATCGATAGATACAACCCACATAAACACAAAGTCTTTGGAGTTCTCAATGATTTTTAAGAGTATAATAGTCCTGAGAACACAGTTTGAGAACCACTGTTCTAATCAGACCATTCCTCCCCTACCCTGTCACACCCAGATATAGTTTAAAAGATAAATCCACACCAAAGAGCAGTTTGATGAAGTTTGTGCCCCATCAAAGGCAACAAGGCAATCATCCCAGACAGATGCACTAAGCAGTACAGACAGGATGACGCTACTCCACCCTGAAACCAGTCTGCAAAGAGGTCAGTCCCAGAATGCTCCTTCCCCAACCACTGGGTGGGAAATTCCCACTGCCAACCTCGTCTGCCCTCCTCCTGGCACCCTGCCCTGACATCTCTCCTGCCCCCATCATATCATGTGCTTCCCATACCTGCCCTGTGGTTTCATGGGTGCAGGCCCCAGCATGAACTGCACCTTCTGCTGCAACACCCCATCTACTTGATAAACACCTTCTCCTCCCTGCAAGCCCAGGCCCAGTCCCTCTCAGCCTCACCCTGGAGGCCACCTGAGCCTCCCAGGCAGGCCCAATCCCCCTTCCTCCACACCCACCCCCCCATACATCCCCTCTAGTTCTTCTTTGGACTCATTTGCCTTCCAGCCTGGATTTCCCAGGAGATCACAAGCTCCTGGAGGGGAGGGGCTGGCTATATTTTAGTCATCTTTGCAGCCCTAGAGCAGGTATTTGTGGGAACACGGCTGGAACTTAACAATCGTTTGTTCAATAAATGAATGAAAGAGTGAGTCAGTCAGTCAGCCAGTACACTTCCTATGATTATAGTTTACCTTATGTTAGCCACTTTATAAATAGATGTCTTCCTCCTCAGGAATGACCTGGGATCTCTTTCTAGGATTAAGGAAGCCTCCAGGTCTTATGGTATAATCCTTTTCCACAGATTATATCCTGAGGCAACTTCCACTGAGGTTGACTCTTATCCATTTTTTTTTTTAATTGTTATTCTTCAATTCTACTGCTCAGGATGACATCATCCCGCCTTGTTCCTAAATCAGAGATTCTTCCAGATGACTCTGCCCTGAGCAAGGTGACAGATACGGTCAGATCCTCCCTCATCTGGATTTCAACCCCTCTTCTCCCCGGAACCCATCAATTTGGTGTGGTTGATGTGAATTAGCTCTGTGGAGCAGGGGTGGAGTGGCATGGGGGTGTGAGGAGATGCGCAAATACCTGCTGAGAGGACAGAATCGATATGTTACAACTGTAATTCTCGACACGATAATTACACCACGTTTACAGGGCTCTGCAGAGTCACCCTATTGATTTCGGAAAAGTATATTTACTGCATCAGAAGCACAGATACAAGCCCAGCTCTGCACTCCAGTCTTTCTCTTCATTGATCTTGAAAATAATATCCAGACACAAGATGCTTCAGCGTGTAATCTTGCTCCTTTTGCCTCTGTAGTTCTGCTCGGCAATTTATTACCCATGTCTACCTACCTCACCCAGGTCCATTTTTACTCTCAGAAGGTGGCAAAAGAAAACCATTCCCTTATTTACTCAAGCCACTGGAACCTACTTTATGCCAGGCACTGAACTAGGAGCTGGAGATACAAAGATGCAATTGTTCTTTGGTGGAGTTTCTGAGCATGAGCCTTCAAGAGCCACTAAGAGCCCCATGGAGTCCCTGGGTGCTATAAGAAGATTAATGCGCTTGGCTACTAACCAAAAGCTTGGAGGTTGAAGTCCACCCTTAGTCACCTTGGAAGGAAGGCCTGGCAATCTACTTCCAAAAAATCAGCCACTGAAAACTCGATGGAGCACAGTTCTACTCTGACACACATGGAGTTGCCATGAGTCAGAACAGACTTGACAGCGACAGGTTCATTTACACTTGAGGATGTGAATAAATGATGTGAGGTTCTGCAACCACCTCACAGCAACATTATCCCCCAGGGAACTGAGGGAACCTGCCTTAGCATGAGAATGCACAAAACAGCTTAAGTTCACCTGTCACATGAAGTGAAAGTCAGAGAGCTATTTCTCAGATTGGAAATTAGTTACCTATTGTTGGATTTGCAGAGTGTGGCTCCCTAGCTGGATTTCCCAAAAAGTCATTTGTCATCAAATTACTGAAGATCCAATCAGCATTCCATATATCATAAAACTCAGCATTACCAAAGACATTCCACAACGCATGCGCCAGCCCTCGCCCAAAAAGCAAGAGCAGGGACGAAAACAATTGGATCAATAGTGAAATACAGAAACAAATGAAGTTGGACAATATCTAAATTTGTGGCAAAGGGAAAAATGGTAAGAAGGTATGGTGGATGGGAAGGTGAAGAGAAATTAGTTAAGCACTAGGAAGCTCGGGTGGCTACAAAAACTGGCTTAGATCACGGAGTCCACAGCCAAAAAGCAATGGGATAGCCCCTTCCCTGCACATGTCCACCTCCGTTAGCTCGCCTGCTGTTCCCTACGCCCCTACCCTTGTGGAACAACACTGGGTTTTTTAAACCACAACAGGCCAGGCCCCACTACTATTTCAGGATTACTTCTGCTTCTCCAGCCCTCTGCTGTTTCCTCCAATACATACATACCCTGAACTCTGGCTGTAGAGGCTACCCCACATTCCAGAACATGCAGACCCTGGCCCATCACACCTCCATGTCCTTGATCAAGCTGCTTCCTCCATCTGTTACAACTTTCTTCCTCAGGGGCTGTCTCAGTCTCATGTTCTAAAAGCTTTCTACCAGTTGCTGTCAAATCGACTCCGGCTCATGGAGACCCCATGTGTGTCAGAGTGGAACTGTGCTCCACAGGGTTTTCAATGGCTGACTTTTCAGAAGTAGTTTGCCAGGCTTTTCTTCCAAGGTGCCGTTGGGTGGACTTGAACCTCCAACCTTTCGGTTAGCAGCTGAGTAGAAAATCTCTCTAGTCAGAACTATTTTTTCCTTCTCTACATTTTCACAGCATGGTGTTTCTCTCTCTTCAGTAGAATTCACCACAGCTCACCTTCTGTAATAACGACTAATACTAACAACAACACTTTCATAGGGCTTCCCAGCTGCCAGACACTTTTTGGCACTTCACATTAAAAAAACAAACAAAAAAAACACAACATTTCCATCGAGTTGATTCAGACTCATAGCGACCCTATAGGATAGAGCAGAACTGTCCCATAGGGCTTCCAAGACTGTAAATCTTTATAGAAGCATACTGCCACATCTTTTTCCTGTGGAGCAGCCGGCAGGTTTGAACCATCGACCTTTCAGTTAGTAGCTGAGCATTTAACCACTGCACCACCAGGTAGTTACTCTTTTAATCTTCACAGCCATTAGGTGATGGAGGTGCTACTATTATCTCTGCTTACAGGTGAGGACCCTGTAATGGAATCATACAGCCAAATAATGGTGAGGGCAGGATTTGAACCCAGGTAGTCTGCACTGGGTTTATGGGAGTCTGGTCCTAGCGTCTCGGGGTGGCACAATCAATTAAGCACTTGGCTACTACGTGAAAGGTTGGAAGTTCATGTTCACCCAGAGATGCCTAGGAAGAAAGGCCTGGTGATCTACTTCCAAAATATTAGCCACTGAAAACCCTACGGAGCACAGCTGTACTCTAACACACATGGAGTCACCATGAGTTGAACTTGCTTGACGGCAAGTGGTTCAATCTGGCCCCGTTGTCCACAACCTCACCACAGCCCCTTCCTCCCGCTGAGTTTGTGTGTATGTGTCAAGTTATCTGTGTATGTAAGCATCTGTCTCCCCGATGGCAAGCCCTCCTTGAAGGACCTTACTGTTTGTGGTACTGGCAATACCCCCTTCTCCAGCAGTAACACATCCACATGCTGAAGAGGGTAAACCCTCCATAAGGACATGATGAAAACCGAGTAAAAATATTCAAGGACAATAAAGCGTAGGGAAGTTTACACCAGGGATAACCCTGAGGGAATTTTTCCCACAATGGATGATGGGAGTAGAAACCCAACAAAACTCTTCCGAAGTATTGATTCAGTTATGGAAGACCAATTTCTCAGGGTGTAGGACCTCCATGAGGCTGACCCTATCTTCAACCTTACATCAACACTGCCTCTCCGTTTTCTTTCAACCTTACATCCCACACTCACTCCCCATTTTCTTTGCCACTCCTTGGAATGCCCTCTCTTACCAGTGCAAACAACCCCAGCCCTTGTGTCTATAAACACTGGGCACCAGTGAGCAGCCCATATAGGACATCCCCCCATAAGTTCCCATATTGCATGAGAGGCTTTTCGATCTTGGGGACAAATAACCTATTTCATCAGCAACAAGCCAAAGCACAAAGCTATTCATGTTTCCTAAAAAGATGTGGCTACAATCAGCCCTTTCCCAGTGTCAGTGAACGATGGACTTGGACTGGGAAACAAGCCCCAAGCTCCTAACAAATGACTCTCACTTTCCATCGCAGTGGTGCTGGGTGTGCACTAGAGTCTATATGCTTCTCTGCAGAAACAGGACAGTAGACTTGGTACCACACACTGTGTTTCTTCTAAACTTGACTTCAGCTCTAGCGCTTAAAACCATGCATGCTGAAAACACCTCTTAGGAGCATTACACCTCTCAGAGGTTGTGTTTGGGCCCACTGAGGACGGGTTGGCCAGGCTCACACACCAAGCAGGAGCAGAACAAGCTTCCTGAGCATGGCCCTGATGAGCTGATGGCATGTCAACACGGGGCAGGTAGTCATCCAAGGCCCAGGGTCTCACACCCATTTGCTGGCTCATGTGGTTATTAAGGTGTGGAAAGTTGAGCAAAGAATGCAGAAGTCAATCTCTACTTTATCTCCACTTGGCAGCATATCTTTGCCATCTGAATTCTGCTTCTGCTCCCACGGCCTTACTGGAACATCTAGTTGGAAGGATAATCAAAACACACATAGCACTGGAAAGGCCACAGACAACTGAGCCGCAGCTCTTTCCTGGACAATGCATGGAGGCAAAGGTGAGGTACCAGCAGCCATGTGTCAGGTAGAGACCCAGGATCTAGGACCGCTCTCTGCGGTATAAGGACCAACCAAAACCAAACCCACTGTTGTTATTTCCAACTCATGGAGACCCATGTGCTACAGGGTAAAGCTGCTCCATAGGGTTTTCTTGGCTGTAATCCTTACAGAAGCAGATCATCAGGACTTTTCTTACGTGGCGTTGCTGGGTGGGTTCATACTGCCAACCTTTCGGTGAGTAAAACCAAAAACCAACCCCATTGCCATTGTGATGATGTCTACTCACAGTGACCCTACAGGACAGAGCAGAACTGTCCCACAGGGTTTCCGAGGCTGTAAATCTTTTTGGAAGCAGACAGTCACATCTCTCTCCTGTGGAGTGGCTGGTGGCTTCCAACTACCAACATTTCGTTAGCAGCTGAGCATGTAACCGCGGTGCCGCCAGTGTTGAGCACAGACCATTAATGCTACCCGGGAACCATCCAAGGGTCCACTGAAGTCAACTACCTACCAGGCTCAAGTAAGGGGTCAAACAGGGAAAGCAGGTTAGATGGGTACCAGGCAACTGGAGACAGTGTACCCTATCTACAGCAGAGCCCCTTCCCAGTTCCGCCATTACTGCTTCAAGAGAAGTCCACGACCAGGTTTAACGTTGGGAACCAACTTGTACTTTTAATAAACACTGAAGTGGGTAAACAAGCAAGCAAACAAACAAAACACTGCTGTAGGTGGAAGGTGGTCTGCTGGCCTCTGGTGAAGAGGATAAGGGCCCCCTTTAAACAGCGTCCATCTCCTGCCCCTGAAAACCTGGCTCCTAGTGTCACTGTCTTCAGACCAGAAGGGACTGAAAGTTCCCAAGAGGGCCACAATGAAACCTCAGGAGCAGAGAAGACAGGGAAGAAGAGGTTCAGAATATGCAGGCACCGTGATTCCGCCTGAGCGAGAAGCCGGGAGATGCCACCCTGCCAAGGCATTTGAACCTGTTCCAGAAAGGCCAGACCTAAGAATTCTCAGCGTTTCTCAGGACACCTGCACGTATTGGATTTCTGGGTTAAAGACCTGCTGCTCTCGCTGTGTGAGAGAGGTCACTTTATGCCATGGAGTGTTCTGGCAGGTTCATGCTCAGCAAGGAGGGTCTTATCACTAGAGGTGCACCCAGGATGGAGGTCCCCAAAGGGGAGAGTGTAAGTAACTATTTCAAAGATCAGAGCTCCCTGTGCGGGTCATTCTGCCCTCTTTGGCCTCACCGAGGCCGGGCAAGAAATACACAGAGCCAAAGGTCAAAGCCTCTCCCCCGCATGGCATCCAGCAGTCAGTCCATCAGTAGGGGAACTGGCGGCAAGCTTCCTTCTCTGCTGCTTTATGGGGTGCCAGGCAGGGGACCCAAGGGTACTCCGTGAACACCCACTGGCCAACTGTGCCTCTGACTCACAGATACACCTGAGGATAGACTCCTTCCTGGAGCCTTGGCTGTAGGTTGTTCTGCCTCTGCTGTTGCGCTGCTGCAGGTTTCCCCTGGCTACACGTCCAGGAAGGACACAACCCTGCCCACTCTCAGAAGGGACTTTGGTAACTGGTCATACTGCTCTTGCTCTTGGTCTTTAAGTATTACAACCACTCAACTGGGGGAATGGGCTCTGATTGTATTCTTTACTCCTTTTTAATGTCACAAAACTAAATAGAGACTTTCAAGGGAGAAAAAATAAGTATAATTCTTCCAAGTCCTTTTCCTAAAGTGCATTGTATATCCAACCCATACTACAGTTTCAGAACCAGTTAGAAGGAAATTCTTCTGATTGTTATCTTTAACAGTGGCCAAACAGTCCATCATTTTCATATAATTGACCAAGCCCTTCCCTTACGTGGGGGAGTCTTATGATTACATCTCAGCTCTTGGTATTACTGGTGATTTGTATACCTTTTTAATATTTGCTTTTTCATCTCAGTCCCATCTAAAATGAGTCCTCTCTGGAAGGCAGGCGGGAACAGGAAAGCTGGTAATAGGGAACCCAAGACTGAGAAGGGAGAGTATGGACATGTCACGGGGTTGTTAACCAATGTCATAAAACAGTATGCGTACTAACTGTTCAATGAGAAACTAGTTTGTTCCGTAAACTTTCATCTAAAGTACAATTTAAAAAAAAAAAAGGTAAAATGAGTCCTCTGCCGCAAAGGAGCTTGGGTCCGACATAACGTGTTACGTTTCTCTGTTCACGTAAATGCAGGCCATTCCCCGCCTTTTCATTCCTATAAGGATCTTGTAGGATTTCTCAAATAGGTTTTGTTATTGTTTAGTTGGCACTGCATCAGCACCAACTCATGGCAACACCATGTACAAAATCATGGGAAGTTGCCCAGTCCTATACCACCTTCATGATCGTTTGCAAGCTTGAGTCCACTGTTGCAGCTCCTGTGTATCTTGAGTGTCTTCCAACCTAGGGGGCTCATCTTCAAGCACTATATCAGACAATATTCTGTTGTGACCCATAGGGTTTGAACTGGCTCATTTTTGGAAGTAGGTCACCAGGCCTTTCTTCCTAATCTGTCTTAATCCGGAAGCTCCACTGAATCCTGTCTACCACGGGTGACCCTGGTGGTGTTTGAAATACTGGTGGCCTAGCTTCCAGCATCACAGTAACACGTAAGCTACCAGAGTACAACAAACTAACAAATGGGTGCTGGTTAACCAGGTCAAAACTAATTTTATAAGTGATTATTTTAATGTCACGAGAGAACCTCCTAATCAGAGGAAGACAGAAGAGGGGTATGTGTAGACTCTGACATAAGGCCTTGGGTTTGCCTCCTGATGTGGCAAATTATGCCTCCACTTCCCGTGTGTAAATACATTTTAAGCTTCCTTTCCCTCTGACTTTGGTAGACAGCAGTATGCCTGAAGGAGCTCCCTAGGACCAGCGACTTTCAAATGGCTCCGTTCACCATGAACTATATGAAAGGCATTTCTGTCCACCGTGGCCTTGAGGGTTTACCAGTGATCGTGAGGCAGCTGCCCTGGAACCCCACGGCACCTGGAAATCACTGGGCAGTGACAGGGTCAGCCCTGCTTGTTGCCCGGGGCTATTTTTGTTGGAAATATTGTAGGCGAAGCTCAGAGACCCTAGCCTGACTCCCTGCCACTGACCAGAAGGGTGAAACCAGATGAGGCGCTCAACTTCTCTGGTTGGGAGGGACTAAACTAACAATCTCTAGTAACCTCTCAGCTCTCACATTCCAAGAGTCCTGCCCACATAGGCCAAGGACACAAGGTGACAGGAAACTTGCCCCAGGACTAAGAAGTCCACACCAAACCCTTGATCGTGAGCTAGTGCACAGCACTGACTTACACTTCTATTTTATTATCACCAAATGATATGCATATGTCCAAAGAAAATGTTAAGGTGTCCTTAATCAAGGTAAGAGGGAAAAAGAGATGGGGATTTGAGACAGCCACAAACTCTAGGAGTTATCGTGGATTCTCCTCTTTCTGTAAATCCTTCTCCAATCCCTACCACAATCCATCAGAAATTCCTACCTCGAAAATCTCTCTCAGCTCCAGCTGAGTCTCTCTTTACTGCTACCAGTGAGGTGACGTCCGAGCTACTACAATCTTTCACCTCAACTGCTGCAATAGTTCCCTAACTGGTCACCTGTCACCCATCCACACAGCAGCAAACATCATCAGATCACATCACACCTTTCTAAAACCCTGGAAACAGACTCCTGTTAGACTCAGAAAACACCCCGTGGCCTCCAGGATCCTGTGGCCCCCTCTCAGCCTCAGCTCTCCACCCGTCTCTTTCTTGCTCATCGAGCCTCACAGGCTTTATTTTGGTTCCTCCAATACGCTAACCTCTCTTCTGCCTCGTAGCTTCCATACATGCTATTCCCTTTGTCCGCAGTGCCTGGTCCCCACTCCAGGGTTAACTCTGCTCAGCCTTTAGGATCAGGTTATAGGTCGCTCCTCACAGAGTCCTCCCCATGCCCCGTCCAAATAAAGTAGCCCCCTC
The DNA here is from genome assembly GCF_030014295.1 of Loxodonta africana. NCBI lineage: Eukaryota > Metazoa > Chordata > Mammalia > Proboscidea > Elephantidae > Loxodonta > Loxodonta africana. The sequence continues at coordinate 23,985,545 of NC_087354.1, forward strand.
CACAGCAACTCTTTATTCAGCCCCACCTTGTCCCTCGCATGGCATTCGTGGCAACTTGCAATTATTTTGTTTCTTTGCTCATTCATTCATTCATTTTTTTTTTTTTTTTGGCTGTCTTCTCTACTTCAAAGTAAACTTCTGAGGCCAGGCAGGGGCCTTGTCTCTTTTGACCATCATTATAGTCCCAGCGCCCAGGACAATGCTAATCACAGAAAATATGTAATAAATACTTGTTGAATAAATAAAAGGATTACGCACCCACAGCTTGGAAACATGGACTGGCCAAAGGCAGTTTAGCTAGGGCCTGAGTGCTGGCCCCAAGTTACAGGGAAAACCAGAGGAAGTGAAATCTGGGTGTGGCAGGGGGATGGAATGTGCACTAGAGAAAGCTGCTACACCTGGAGAGGGACAGACAGACAGACAGACAGACAGACAATCCTCTCAACATGGCCAGCATCAGCTCTGCTTGGCAGGACATGCCCTGCCCCCCCCACCCCCCCACCCCCATTCCTTCCCCAGTCAGTCACTTGGGCATTCAGGTCTCAGGGCACACTTTTCCCTGTCCCCCCGAAACGCACCTCCTGGGGAAAGGGGAACAATTATTTTGACTCTTCCACATCAGAGGTCCGAATCCTCGGGGATGCGCTGTGTCATGCTATCCCCACCATCTGCTTGCCAAGGGCTGCGCAGGGTAACAGAGCTCCACGGGAACGGCAGGACCCGCGGTGGATCATCTGCCCAGTGAGGCCTGAAGCGGAAGCCCTGGGAACCCAGCCTAGCAGCTGGCTGCCCTGCTAAGCCGGTAGAGAGTAGGGATCGAGCACCAGCTGGGGCAGCCAGCTCACCTGCACTACGTTCCATGTCAGTGGATGAATAGGCCTAAGCATCCTTGATAATACACTCCCCCTCTATGGCCTTGTCCCCTTGCTGCTCAGCCCAGAAGTCAGAGAGTGCTGATCCCCTGAGATGCTCATGTTCTACTGGGACAACCCTGGAGTCTAAGCCAGCTTTGCAGGCTTAACAGGGGTCTTGCACAAGGGATACAGTAATGATAAAAGCAACAGCTAATATGGAGGGCTTACTTTTATATGTATCAACAACCCTAATGGGACATTAAGGTCCCTAACAAAAAATGAACAAACAAACCCATTGCTGTTGAGTCAGAATGGTTTATGCTCAACTGCTAACCTAAAGGTTGGAGGTGTGAACCCCTCCAATGGCACCATGGAAGAAAGGCCTGGCGATCTGCTTCCAATAAGATTACAGCCATGAAAACCCTATGGAGCAGTTCTACTCTGTAACACATGGGGTCACCATGAGTTGGAATCAACTCGATGGCATCTAACATCAATAAAGCATTTGACAGATGAGGGAAACTGAGGTACGGTGAGCTTATGCAACTTGCCCAAGGTCACCCAGCTAGCAGGACATGTAGGAAGCAGATGGTACACTCAATGTTTCAAATGAAGAACGCTTATTGGAGGCCGATTTACAGAGGCACAGGAAGGTCCAGGGAACCACAGAGGGCTGATAAGGCAAAGGTCAGAGGTCATCACCAGCCCTTAGATAAGAAGAGGCAAGAGGAGGGACCTGTGCCTCTGGAACTCAGTAAGTGCCACGGGAGCGGCAGGCAGCTATTACTCAAACCACGGCCCAGCAGGACCGAGGGAGGGACAGGCCTATTCCCAGCCCGCTCTGCCATTTCATTCTCTGATTCCTGCTGAAGCTGCCTAGTGGGCCTCCACTTCATTGTCAATAAAACAGGAAAATTAGACTAGGCCCCAGGTCTTCACAGCACATTCTATGGAGTCCTTGGGCTCCACGGGTAGAAGGTACACAGATGCTTTCAGAGAAAGAAGGAAAACCAAACAGCTGGGTTCTCAGCTCCATGCCAGCTTCAGGCTGCCAGCTCTGCTTTACTTGTTATATACCTTGGGTTCCACCTAAGATTCCCAAGACGCAGAGCCTATCACAAAACTCAAGTCTAAAAACCAGTGAGCCTGACAATTTGAATCTAGGGGAAGACCGCTGACACACACCTCCAGGGCACATGGTTCAAGCTGCAGCCTATGTGTGGCGCCCCCTGGAGTTGTGATGTGGCATGACAGCTAAGAGGCCGATGTTGTTTGCACAGCTTCAGGAAAATCAATTTTCAATAAAGGACAGAAATATTTCCACACTGGAGATGCGCAATCAGGCATCTCTGTGCCATCACTGACTACAGGCTCACGGGGCCTTCTGTGCAGCAGGCACCGTGGGTTAGCAGCTCCTACATTTTTGGACTTCATGGACCAGTCAAGGGTAACATTGACAGAGTTGCCAACTTTTTGTTTCTAGAACTAAAATTAAAAAAACAAAAGCTACCATGAACTAAAACAGTCATTTCCTAAAATTAGTTACCTTTAAACTGCAAGGAGCCCTGGTGGCCCAGTGGTTAACAGAGTTTGGCTGCTAACCAAACGGGTGGCAGGTTGAATCCACCAGTCACTCTTTAGAAACTCTATGAGGCAGTTCTACTTTGTCCTGTAGGAGCGCTATGAGTCAGAATCGACTCCAGGGCAAATTTTTTTTTTTTTTTTGGTTTAAACAGCAAAACATAGGTGGAGGCATTATCTCAGAGTACAGAACAGGACTTTAAATTGAATAAATTAAACTTATGACAAAACCCCCACATTATACTTGTTTTTCTCATTTTAGTCAGGGATGGGTGAGAACTGGATGGAAGGCAGGTAGTCCCTGCCAACTAGCACCTGGATACTCCGCTGCAGAGCCTCCATCTGCAGCCCGAGAGCTGTCCAAGACCAGCCCCTACCCTCCTTGCTCAGGAACTGCTCGCTGTTAGCTGCCTTCAAGTCAATTCCGACTCATGGCAACCCCACGTGTGACAGAGTAGAACTGCTCCACAGGGTTTCAAGGCTGTGACCTTTCGGAAGCAGACGGCCAGGCCTGTCTGCTGAGGAGCCTCTGGGTGGGTCTGAACTGCCAACATTTCAGTTAGAAGTTGAGCACCTAGCTATAACCGTTTGCACCAGAGATCAATTCAGCTTTTTGGAGCTCCAACAGCATACCAGGCACTGTGGTAGTCTGAGCAGAAAGAGGAAAACCTGAGCACGCTGCAACCTGGTCACACACAAGGCAAGCTCCATGAAGGTTAACGACTAGAAGATGATAGTGTAGACTTAAAAACTTGAAGAAAGTGAGGGAAAAATTAAAATAATAAAAAATAAAACAGTGAAAAACACACATCCCAATTGGGAAAAAGTACAAAACCCTTCAGAAAGTAGAAGCATTAAACCCTACACGAAGAAGGGAAAAAGATCATTTCTGGAGTTAAACACGCCTCTCATTTCCATCATCCCCGTTTTACAGAGAAGGAAAGGGAGGCTGAGAGAAGATAAGTCACTGGGCCAAGGTCACCCAGCCAAGGGCCACAGAGTTGAGATCTGGCCTTCCCTGAGGCCAGGAGAACCAGGCTGCTCTCACAAGGGGACGAGGCCACTCTGCTGACAAAGAGCCACTGAGTGGCCAGCTCCACTGCCTCCCTGGCTCTCAGGCCCCTGGGATATGGCTGTAGCTGGTCACCTAGTCACTTATTCAGCTCCCAGCTGCCTTCTCCTCCCCTCCCCCCCGCCCCCACCCCACAAACACCTGAACAAGCTTGTGGTCCCTTCCCAGGAGAAAAGTGCAACCTTCTCACCAGGCCAGCGAAACACAGCTGCTTCACCTGCCCTGCAGCAGTTTCGTCCACAATCATGCAAGGGAGCCCAGCAGAATTAATTTCGCATTGTAGCTGCCTAACAATCTCTAATTGCATGGCTGGAGGCTTGCACATTAATGCAGGTGAAACTGGCCATAAACTTAAAAGGGTGATTTCCTTCCCACCAGCCCCCTCTGCCTACTTTTCAATAAATCACTCTCCTAAAATGGCAGGGCTGCAAAGCCCTAGGCCAAAGGTCAAGGGGGCCCTCCCCAGGCCTGATCCCTCATTAACATTTAGCAGCTTCTGTGTAGGATGTCCTCAGGGGCTTCTGGGAATGCCTGGGGCTGTCAAAGGTAGCAAAAATAAGGCACTCATGGAAGCAGCCCTCAGGAAGTAGAATACTTACCATGGTCTCCCCATAGAAAATGAGATTTCCTCAGCAGTAAACAAGAGCTGGCACAGGGCACGTGTTGTAGTAGCTTTGGGCACAGGGGGCTCTGGGTTACCCAAAACCAAAACCAAACCCGTTGCCATCGACTCTAAGTCATAGTGACCCTATAGGACAGAGGAGAACTGCCCCATAGGACTTCTAAGGAGCTGTTCGGGGATTCGAAAAGCCCATCTTTTGGCTAGCAACTGAGCTATTAACCACTGCGCCATCAGGGCTCCACCCAGGTTACGCAGGAACCTCTAAATAGGTTATAAGTACCCATGGGCCCATTTGATGCAGTCCAGGGCAGGCAGCCACCAATTGTCTGGGATACTGTGGTGGCTTCTGAGTTGCTGTGATGCTGGAAGCTACATCATCAGTACTTCAAATACCACCATCAGGATCACCCATGATGGACAAGTTTTAGTGGAGCTTCCAGGCTAAGACAGATTAGAGAGAAAGGCCTGGCAATCTGTTTCTGACAAATCAGCCAATTTAAACCATACAGATCACAACAGAACATTATCCAATTGGTCTGCTTTGGACTCATCACCAAGAGGGATCCGTCGCTGGAGGCAGACATTGTGTTTGGTGAAGCAGATGGTCAGTGAGGGTGAGAGAGATATACTGGCATGACAGTGAGATATATATTGGCACAACAGCTGCAACAATGGACTTGAACATGCCAGCAATCATGAGGTTGACTCAAGATCCGGCAACATTTTGTTGTATTGTATACAAGGTCACCATGAGTTGGAGGGCAGCTATCTTCCTACCTACCTTCCTACCTACCTACTATCTATCTATCTAGGGCAGGAGAGTGGGCCCACGTGACTTTGTGGGTGTGTGTCTGGGGTATTTTCTTGGGGGAAGGAGGGTGGCAGTAGAGCGATGCTCTTCAATCATCATGTCATGAATTTCCTGGAAAACAAAAAGTGCCACCAGTTCACATAGCTGTAATTCACGATTTTAGTTCACTTGTTTTAGTATACACAGAGATGCCAATGGCACCATGGGTAAGTTTGGGACCTGAGTAGTCAGCCTGGTTTGAAGCCTGGCTCCAACCCCCCTCGGTCAATCTCCCTGAGCCTTGCTCCCCCTCTTCTGTAAAACTGGGGTTTGGGAGGGGCTGAACAAGATAATGACCATGGTGTCAGCACAGGCAGGGGCTTGATGAATGTTATTCTCCACTGCTATTGTTTTTCACTGAAAACAGGCAGGTGGCAGGCCCCAGGGTGGCAGGCCCATGGATGGCACTGCAAACAAAGGAGGCAGCCCTGAGCCTGGGCGCAGAGAAATGCAGAGACCTGAATCATGCCAGTGGCAGGCGGGGTGTGCTGTCACTGAGCATGACCTTTGGGTCCAGGGAGCCCCAAGGAGAAAGAACAAATTCTGAAGGTTCCGGGCAGGGAACAAGAGATGGGGGAGAAGGAAGGGCCACAAAAGGAAGGACTTAGGCAAAGGGAGCATTCCGATTGTGGAATGAAAGCACCTGGTGGAAAAGGGAAGAGGGGAGATAGAGGCTAGAAACACAGGCCCAGAGCTGAAGGGCTGGGATTCAAAGCCTGACTCTGCTGCTCTTTAGCTCTGTGACTCTGAGCAAGTGAATTGGCCTCTTTGTGCTTCAGCTCCCTCAACTGAAATAATTTTCTTAATTAAAAAAGTTGCTACCTCATTATGCTGAGTGAAATAAGTCAGTCACAAAGGTACACATATTAAATGATCCCCCCCCCGACCCAAAAACAAAACCTGTTGCCGTCGAGTCGATTCCAACTCATAGCGACCCTAGAGGATAGAGTAGAACTGCCCCATAGAGTTTCCAAGGAGTACCTGGTGGATTCGAACTGCTGACCTTTTGATTAGCAGCCACAGCTCTTAACCACTAACCACGAGGGTTTCCTCAAATGATCGCACATGTATGAAATATCCTAGGCAAGTGTACAGAGACCAAAGCGTATTAGTGGTTCCCAGGGGTGGGCGGGAAGGAGGGGAAAAGGGGGGGCGTGCTCCTTAAGGGACACGGATCTTCTCTGTAAGGAGACAGGAAAATCTTCAAACAGATAATGGTAATGGCTGAACTGCATGATAAACATAACTACCACCACTGAACCATACACACGAAGAATGTTGAAATAGCAAAGGATTTGTTACGTGCCTATTTACCACAATGAAAACAACACCACCACCAAAAAAAAAAAAAAAAAAGAGCATTGTGAAGTTTAAACAAGTTAATATACATGAAGTGCTTACTTAGACCAGTTGTGGGCCCATAGGGGGGTGGGAGTGGGGGCTTGGTAATCGCTGGCCTGCAGTCTGGGCAGCACCCTGTGAGCTGTGGCGTGCTGCTGAGAAGTTTATAGCAATGGAGAGGTGTGGAGGAGGGATGGAGGAAGCAGGAAGGAGGCCAAGAGCGGGAGGTGGGTTTACAAGCTATGGGCCAGGATGCCGGGGGTGTGGCAAGAATGGCAGTCTGGACCCCTTTGGCATGCGTCCACTCACCACATGCAGGCCCCATTAAAGGCTTCATCAGGGGGCACCGGAGCTGGCAGGTGAGTAGGGGAACAATGGGGGGAACAGCAAGGTGTCCCTTCTGCAAAGTCATGGGGAAAAGTGGGGCCCTGCAAAGAGGCAGGTGGGAGTCCGGGAGTCCGGGAGTCCGGCAGCCCAGCTATTTTCTCCCACCACAATGCTTCAGGCAACTTTCAGGAATACCACAGGCATCAGACCAATATTCCCTGACATATTTACTCCAGGTTTTATAGTTCTCAGACTGGAGTTATACAGACGGACATCTTTTGAAGGTCACCTTAACAAATTCTAAACACTCCTTACATCGCAAACCTACGACTTTTCTCTTTTATGTGGGATGGGGTATCATTTTGAAAGCAGCCAGAGGTTTGAGGCTGGCAAGCTTTAGAAAACCTGGACCTGTGTTCCCTCACCCAGCTTCTCTGGGTAAAGGTAACATCTACTGGTGACCTAACCATGCTTTTTTCCCAGATTAACCCTCTTGTCTACACCTGTGGTTCCTAAATGTACAATTTTCTATACCACATAAATGCTAAACGCAAATTCAGTCGTTCCCCCACCCCACCCCCCAACGCCCGCTAATGCTGTGGTTAGAATTTCATAACTCAACCACTGAGATGAACAGCAACCACACACTTAGGAGCTGGGCAAGTGTGGGCAAGTTATTTAACCTCTGGGTCTTGGTTTCCTCAATCTGTAAAATGGAAACAATAGTCCTACCTCTTATGGTTGTCTTGAAGGTAAAAATAGTAAATACATGCAAAACATTTAGAAGCATCTTGGCACAGAGAAAGAGCTATTGTAATGGTAAAAGAAACCACCCTGTAACTATGACACAAATACCTAGACAACAAAAAGCAATGTTTTGAGTTTTCTATTTAAATTTCTATTTTAGTGCACATGGGCTAATCCATCCTACACACAGCTGCTGAAGTAATTTTCCTCAAACACTATTTCATCTCATCACTTTTTGATTGAATGCACTGCCAACTGACCACCAGGAAAGCTGGTTGCAGGAGAAGGAGAGGAGGAAGCTAACATTTATTGAGCACCTTCTATACACCCAGAGCCCTGGTGGCACAGTCGTTAAGAGCTCAGCTGCTAACCAAAATGTCGGCAGTTTGAATCCACCAGCTGCTCCTTGGAAACCCTGTGGGGCAGTTCTGCTGTGTCCTATAGGGTCGCTGTGAGTCAGAATTGACTCGACGGCAATGGGTTTGGTTTTTTATATGCCTGGCTCTGTACTAGGATTGACTGTATAGATAATACCTCATTTAAACGTCACAAGAAACACCATAACACAGAAAATATGAAAAGGAAGCTGAAGCTCAGAAAGGTGAAGGGGCTTGCCCAAGGTCAGTTACAGACCTGGCATTTGAATTCAACTCCCAGGCCTATTTCTCTTTCAGTAATAATACAGGAGGAGGGGAAAAGATAATAATGACGACAGTTAATTTTCACTGAGTGCTTACACTGTGCCAGGTAATAGTCTGTACACATCACAGGTGTTAGCTCATTAATCCTCAGAAACAGCCCTGTTGGGAGAGTACTATTATAATCCCATTTTACAGATGTGAAAGCTGACGTTAAGTAATTTATCCATGGTCACATCACTAGGAAGTGGTAGAGCTGTTCTAATATGTTATTCATTGCCTCAAATTAAAATTTTGCACAAGCTGTTCTTCCTGGGGAAACCCTGGTGGCGTAGCGGTTAAGTGCTATGGCTGCTAACCAAAAGGTTCGCGGTTTGAATCCACCAGGCGCTCCCTGGAAACCTTATGCGGCAGCTCTACTCTGTCCTTCAGGGTCACTATGAGTTGGAATCGACCTGATGGCAATGGGTTTGGTTTTCTGGGGGTTCTTCCTGGAATGCTCCCTCCCCCTTCTCTTTCCACTGATTTACTGGCCTCACCCCCTACCCCTTAAATGCAGCTCAGAAACCTCCTTCTGCCAGGCTGCCTCCCCTGTGGCTCTGAGGGCAGGGAGCAGGCACAGCTTCGACCTCAGGGCACTGCTGCCCACAGGGCCTGGCACCTGCAGAGAGAGTGCTTTACTCTACCTGCTCACTAGGTAAGGCAGAAAGATGACAGCTGCGCACAGGAGTCCTTATTAACGCCATTCCTAAAGGGCCCTCGAGAGCTCATAAGCAGAAACATATTTTAATGCAAGTGGGTGGTTTCCTTTTCCATTATCAGCTGGGAAGACAGCCGTTTATTTAGCTACAAAATGCAGTTTGCACTCTTCTCCCACTCCATGTGGAGACAAATCCCAAAGGAAAGAGAGACAGAGGGGTCCTGGGTCCCTAGCCCTTTCAGGGCTGATTTTTCTTCTTTGCAGATTTAGGGAGCAGAGCCTGAATCATATTAAAACCAAACCCACTGCTGTTGAGTCGATTCTGACTCATAGCAACCGTACAGGACAGAGCAGAACTGCCCCACAGGATTTCCAAGGAGCGGCTGGTAGATTCAAAACTGTCGACCTTTTGCTTAGCAGCCGAGCTCTTCACTACGCCACCAGGGCTCCACTGCACCATCAGGACCATATTAGTGACCCCTAATAGCAAATTAATAAAAGGCCTTAGGTGTTCCATAATCACCGTAACCATATTTTTGGAACCCAAGTGGGGACATATGGTGCTGAATGGAATCTTGGGACTGCAGCAAAGGAAGAAACACAGTCCCCAAGACTGGGAGTGCCTGGACATGGGGTTGTGAAGGCTGCAAGCTATTCCAGCCAAGGAAGCTGGTTAACAGGGACCCTCAGCCCTGCCTTCACAGGCCGACTCACAGAAAGGGACTCCTCAACTTGAACTGCAGAGTTCATTACCTCTGTTGTCTGTGTAGTCACTGAAAGTATTTATACCTTCCAATAAGCGCCACAACATGCATTCTTTGCTCTTTGCAGAAGAGGGCACAGAAAGGGACTGGTATCAGGAAACATGTTCCAAAAATACACACTCAACCACTACAATACCGTCCGAGCCCTCAAGGTCTAAGCCCTCCAGGTCAGAGCTGTCCGAAGGAATTTCCTGCGATGACGGAAAAGTTCTATAATCTGCACTCTCCCTGTGACTACTGAGTCTTGAAATTTAGCTTGTGCAACTAAGGGACAGAATTTTTCACTTTAGTTGGTTTTAATTAATTTAGATAATGACACACGCCTAGTGGCTGCCATGTTGAGCAATGAGGCTCTAGACTATTCATGCATATTCAGAAAAAAATCAACTAGGAACCAAGAAAATGATTCCACTGGGCTTGTGCTGACAGTTCTATCCTCTACTTAATAACAATGTGTTGAGTACTGTATGTTGGTACGGCACACGTCCACGTCATCTATACTTTTTACAACATCTTCAATAAGAGGGTCGCTATGAGCTGTTTTTTCAAATAAGAGAAACGCTATTAGTATTTCCAATAGACAATGAAGAAACCAAGCCATAGAGCTTAAGTGATAAGGAGCCAGGGTCAAACCCAGTTTGTCCAGTTCCAGTACCTCACCCTTAATCATTAACCTGCTTGTGATTCCTCGCTCAGTGGTTTGTGTATTTAACAACGGCTTAAACAGTAATCCACTGTTGCTGCTAGATACCATCGAGTCAGTTCTGACTCATAGTGACCCTATGCAGAACAAAACACCGCCAGGCCCTGTGCCATCCTCACAATCATTACTATGCTTGAGCCCATCATTGCAGCCACTACATCAATCCATTTCGCTGACCCTCTACTTTGTCAAGCATGATGTCTTTCTCCAGGGACTGATCCTTCCTGATAACATGTCCAAAGTATGTGAGACAAAGTCCTGCTATCTTTGCTTCTAAGGAGCATTCTGGCTTTACTTCTTCCAAGACAGATTTGTTCATTCTTCTGGCAGTCCATGGTATATTTAAAATTCTTCAGCAACACCATAATTCAAAGGAGTCAATTCTTCAATTTTTCTTATTGATTGTCAGGCTTTTGCATGCATGTGAGGCTATTGAAAATACCATGGCTTGGGTCAGGCGCACTTTAGTTCTCAAAGTGACGTCTTTGCTTTTTAACACTTTAAAGAGGTCTTTTGCAGTAGATTTACCCAACGTAATACGTCCTTTAATTTCTTAACTATTGCTTCCACAGGCATTGATTGTGGATCTGAGTAAAATGAGGTCCTTGACACCTTCAATATTTTCTCCATTTATCATGATGTTGCCATTAAGAGCTAGGAAAATTTAATAATTAGAGCTTGTATTTCTTCTTGGAGCCCTGGTGGAGCTCCGCTGCTAACTAAAATGTTGGCAGTTTGAATCCGTCAGCAGCTCCTTGGAAACACTATGGGGCAGCTCTACTCTGTCCTATAGGGTCTACCCTGTCGTATAGGTTGATTCAGCAGCAACAGGTTTGGTTATTTCTTCGTATGTTGTAGTTCCCCCTCAAACAGATGTAAAGGTTTTAAAGACCCAACTGAGCCTGGTTAAACCAAAAAACATTCCAACAAGAGGCCCAAAAAAGAAGTGCAAAAACCATAGGGTGGCTATGTATAGGCCCTTGTATCTGCTCAGCAACATTCCCTGTGTTCACTCATGTGAAACACTCCGTTAGAATTCACATGCAAGGACACGATAGGCCCTTCCCTCTCCCATACACTAGCCACCCCTGAAAAATGCCCTTCTCAAAGCTCCCAGAGTCCAACACATTTCATTAAAATTCATAAGAGAAAAAGGGCTGAGGCTTACCCTTCTAGTATATTATGCTTTTCATAATGATGCTGGTTGAATTACAGAGTCCCCATCCTAGTAGTTAATTGAGGTGGCTAGATTTTAACGTGTGACCAGAGTGACCTTTGCCTCCATTGACCTGACCTTCCTCCCTGCATTAGTTCCCTGTTTCTGCCATAACATAGTACCACAAACTGGGTGCTTAAAACAACAGAAATGTAATCTCTCACAGCTCTGGAGGCCAGAAGTTTGAAATCAAGGTGGTGGTGAGGCTGGTTCCTTCTGGAGAGGTCTAAGTGTCTGTTCCATGCCTCTCTCCTAGGTTCCAGTGGTTTCCCACGATCGTTCGTGGTCCTTGGCTTGTGGCAGCACAGTTCCAATCTCTGCTCCATCTTCACAGCTGTTTTGTCTGCGTGTCTCTATCTCTGTGCCTCTTCTCTTCTTATGAGGATGCCAGTCATGTAAGATTAGGGGCCACCCTATTCCAGTATGACCTCATGTTAACTAATTACATCTACAAAGACACTATTTCCAAATAAGATCACATTCACAGGCACTAGGAGTTAGAATTTGAATGTTATCTTTTTGGAGAACACAAATCAACCCATAAGACTGCCCTAATCCAGGGCCTGTCTTTTGTGTCCATTCTCCAACTTTTTCATGCTCTGCTTCCAATTTTTACCAATGGATCAGCGTTAACACCTTATTTTGGTTAATTCTGACTCATGGCAACCCCTTGTGTGCAGAGTAGAACTGCCCCATAGGATTTTCAATGGCTGTGATCTTTCAGAAGCAGATCACCAGGCCTGCCTCCCAAGGTGCCTCTGGGTGGGTTCAAATCGCCAACATTTCAGCTAGTAGTCGAGCACTTAACCATTTGCGCCACCCAGGGACTCCTTATACCATTCAGAGAAAGCCATTTTGTTGACTTTTCGCCATCCTAACTTAAAAGGTCACTTATTGCCATCAAATGTATAGAGCTTGACCCTTTAATATTTCTTACTTAACAGACGCCTGATAAAGGAATTCTGCTGGGTGAGAGCTGCCACTGAAGACAGTGTTATCATTCAAAGCTCAGTGTGTTACCATGAAAAGACGGAGTTAATGATGAGGGTCTTAGGAATGGTAGTAATATAGAGAATTGTAAAAATCAACTGGCAAAAATAACTGGGCTTAATGTTGAAAAGAAGTTCCATCTGGGAAACAGAAAAGATTATAAAAAAAGAAACCTCCTATGATGTAGTAATGAAACCGACCAATGCTTGTCAACCTCATCCCTCTGGCCGGTTTCAAAATGTTAGCCTACCCTGAATACAAGAGAGAAGCCACAGATTTGCAATGTGAAAAGCAGTTAGAATTTGAAAAGGGTGGTTTCAAAAGACATCTAACTGAGTATTTTTGCCATAGCTAAAATCCAAGAATTACAACCAAACCAGCAATATTCCCTGATTTATATAGCATATAATGTTAAGGAAAAAAAATCTGGTGGAGAAAAGTATGTATAATAAACTAAATCTTATTAATGAAAAGGGAGATAAGTTAATACATAAACATATTTGGTTATTTTTTTAAAAAACAAAAAGATAAACCAGAAACTAAAAGAAAAAGGTGACCTCTAAGCTTTTTTTTTTTTAAGCTGAGGGTAAGAACAGTGTAGAGGTGACAGGTTTAGAAGCTAGAGTCATCTGAATGGGGCCCCAGTGGCGCAGTGGTTAAGAGTGTGGCTGTTAACCAAAAAGGTCGGCAGTTCAAACCCCCTAGCTGCTCCTTGGAAACCCTACGGGGCAGTTCTGCTCTGTCCTATAGGGTCACTATGAGTTGGACATGACAGCAACAGGGTTTTTTTTTGTTTTTTTTTTTACAACAGGTATCATCTGAATACCCCATTTTGTAGATATGACTTTGAAACCATAAAAAGTATTTTACTTAATTACAGAACCAAATTATTGTTTTTTTAAAAGCATGTTAGAAGCATAAAAAGCAAAATGAAACAAATTCAATTGTTCATTGAAATAGTGGGATAACCATACAGAGATATGCTATTTCCAATAATTTTAAAACAAGAGAACTGCAAAAAAGAAATCTTGAACTGTTTTTTTTTGGTATCACATTGCGTTTATCCTGCTTTTCTTATTTCTACCTCCGGATTATAAAATAATTGAAATAGAGAAGTTTCTCATAATAGAAGTAATAAAAAAAAGGTAGCAAAAGAAGCAGGAATGAGAAAATTTGAATATTTCCAGTTTGGAACCCCCAACGATACGATGGGTCTAGGCTACGATCAACAATAGCTGTTAATACCACAGAGAATGGCAAATATTATGTGTCTCATAACCGAAGCACATATCATCACCTACGAAGTATTTCTTGCCAGAAAAAAAATTAAACCTGAATCTGATCAAGTCTCTACATCTAATAACCTATTTACAGAAAATGTGGGTAGGGGACAGAAAAACATGTCGAAAAGCAGCATCCAGACTGTAGGAAATTCTATGAGACAAATGATCTAAACTCTTCAATCCAGCAGGGAGGGAGGGAGAAGGAGAGAAAGACAGAAAGAGTATCGTAGATTAAAACAGAGACATGTTAACTGGTCAACTAACTGCAAAGTATAGAATTTTTTAGATAGGATTTAAACTCTTTTTTATCTAAAGCAACTGGAGAAATTTGAACACCGACTAGATATTTGATGATATTAAGAAACTATTATTAATTCTTTGGGTATGACAATGGTATTTTGATTATATTTTCAGAGTCCTTATCCTTTAGAAATGAATATTAAATATTTACAGATAAAATGTCTGCAATTTGCTTCAAAATACACAGCAAAGGGGGCACTGGGTGGGAGGACAGATGAAATAAGAAACGCCATGAGTTAATTATTTAAGCCAGGTGATGGGCACACGCGTTTATTCAACTATCCTCTCCATTTTTGTATCTGTTTTAAATTTTCCATAATTAACAAAAATCAACCATTCTGTGAAAACTCCATTTTAGGCCACACACAGTCAGTAGACATTATGTTCAAATTTACCTCTAACTAAAGATAGGACTTCTGTCATTATGAACACAGTATGAGAAAGCACAAGGGCGAGGCTGAGCTGAGGGGCTGGTACAGGGTGTGCACTGGGCCAGTGGAGCTTCCCCATCATCTGCGTCCTGCTAAAACAGGCTGTTGCAGAAGGCAAGCTACAAAGCCTAATCTTCCACCCTGACTTGAAATTAAAAGCCTGTTTAATGCTCACGAACAATTTGCTTAAGTTTCCAGCAGGAGTGAAATTCATTCTTAAAAGAACATGCTTGTCTTCTGCGGGAAGAAAAGCAATCTAGCAATCTCTGTTTCTCCCCTACACACATACATACACAGACACACGTTTCTCCCAGGCAACCACATGGCCAGTTCAGAGGAGACGTCTCCTTATTTTGTGAGGTGAGGTGAAAGGCCTTCTCTTGCTAATTCTTTGCCCATAATGCATCTCTTCGGGAAACATCATATGATACCTGTGAAAACAGAATTTACAGGAGTCCCTGCTTTGAGAACAGGCAGAGTGTTGTTTCTTTTCTCTAACAGAAGCTATGATTTGGAATACGGCATGTCTCTTTGCATGACTGAGCCATTACTCACACTTGTAAAATATTCCCAAGCGCATTGGGTTAATATTCTCCAATTCCACATATACAAACGCATATGTATGTTTCTATTAGCCTGGTGTTTCATTTTGCCCTCCCTACATTTTAAGCTCTTAGTTTTTATGATCGTCACTGACGTAGTTTGCGGGCAGCAGGAAAACAGCTACCAGGAGTACATTCCTTCAGAGAAGGATCCACTGGGCTCATGCCCCAGTGCTGTCCCTTACTGGGCAAGCTACTTAATCTCTCCATGTCCCGATTTCCTCCTGTAAAATGGAGATGATAAAGCCCAACTCAAAGCTGTTTTCAGAATTAAAGGAGATAATATATAATTCATAAAGAATACAGCATAGTTTCTGACACACAGTAAGTGTTAAATAAATGTGTGCAGATCTGATTATGACTTCGACTGCCTTACGGGCAGGTGCTATGCCTGATTCATCCATGAGTTTCCAGCACCTCACACGGGGACTGACACATGGCAAATTCTTAATTAGTGCTTGTGGAATCAATGAATAAACTGTAGACAATTAAATTTAACATCTCTATTTTATGGGTTATTTGTTCAAAAGTGGACAAGTTATTTTAAGTTTCTCAAAAATACAATCCTATTATGTTACTATTGCATTATGTGAACACATAGTCATATTGTTGTTATTCACTGGCCAGGTAATAAAATTAAATTCCAGCCAACAGTTCTTGGAACTTATATAACAAAAGCTCCAGAGCAACACGCATCTCTCCAGGTTCATAGAGATTCTAAGCCTGCTTTGGAGCAGTAGCAAGGAGGAGGACAACCTGGAGACGGGGCAGATTGGACACAATGAGACTCAGCAGAGGTAGCACACTGCCCAGGTGAGAAGTGCTGAGAGCTGGCCTGCGGCAGTGATGGGCTGGAGAGCTAGACGCAAGAACTGTTCAGGAGCCTTGGTGACTCAGAGGGATGGATGCGTGTTCAAATGCAGACGTAAAGATGGAAGGGCAAGAGGAGTCAATAATAATGCAAAATTAAGAGGAAATTAAGGAGTTGAATTTTGGATTTACTAAGATTAACATGTCTTAGGACCCCCAGGGGGAGGTGTCTTTTAACCAGGTACAGGTATGGATCCAGCATCAGGAGCTGGATGACTTCAGACCTTCAACTTTCCACCAATATACCTAGTCCTTGCAATCTGGCCCCCTCTCTCCATTTCCCCAAGTAGAATAGTAAGAGACTCTGCCATTTGTCTATGATCCACCTAAAAAAACTCTGTAAGTGACTTCTGAAACATGTGGCTTAATGACATATAATTAGGAGTGTCCAGTCACATCTAATTAGAAGAGAACCTAATGTCCTCTGGGATGCTTTAAGGGAGCTGTTATCTTTGATACACGATGTAACCAACTCTTTTCTGCTAACACAGAAGTCCATGGATGGTGCAAATGGTTACTGTGTTCGGCTGCTAACTGAAAGGTTGGCAGTTTGGGCCTACCCAGAGGTGCCTCGAAAGGAAGGCCTGGTGATCTACTTCCGAAAAATCAGCCATCGAAAACTCTATGGGGTCATTTTACTCCAACACATATGGGGTTGCCTGGAGTCAGAGTCAACTAGACAGCAACTGTTTTTTGTTCTTTTTTGTTTTCTGCTAATACCATTCATTTCCATGGGTGTCCTTAGAGGTCTGTAGAGAACCACACAGCTAAACTGATGTGGATGTCAATTAATTTCCCATGTTGAAAGGCTGTGTTGCTCTCTCCTTGTTCTTTATGTTTTCCTTCCCATGTCTTCATCCACACAGTCTTTCTTACCACGTTTGTCCCAGCTGCAGTCTAGCAGGTTATAAAGCCACTCCCTGACTTGCACAGAAAAGCAAGCCAACTCAGGCAAGCCCAGGAGTGAGAAAACTCACGTCGGAGTTGCATCACAGCGATGAATGTATACCAATTAAATGCTGCTGAAATGTAAACAAAACCGTCTGGAGAATGAGTTTCTCTCACTTTACTACAGGCAGATTTTGAAAACAACGAACGTAGTTTTTTTGTAGTAGTAAACAAGTTTATCTGATGAGAGTTTTAAAAACTCCCACAGCAAAACCAAACTATGAACACCCCACGCCCATCAGACATCTCCTTGCCTGCAAACCCCTCACCACTTGGTACTTTGCTGCTAAAATGTGAAACATCCCCCAGGGCTTTTCAAAAAAAAGAAACAGGTTTCCATTGAGTGGATTCTGACTCATGGTGACCCTGTTTATGTTACAGGGTTTTCTTGGCTGTAATCTTTCTGGAAGCAAATTGCCAGGCCTTTCTTCTGTGGTGCTGCTGGGTGGGTGGGCTTAAACCACCAACCTTTAGCTTAGTAGTCCAGAGCAAACCACTTGTACCACCCAGGGACTCCCCTCCCCACCGCAGGCCTTTAATACACCAAAAAAGAGATATGCAAATAATTAGGTAGTTGGGTTAAGTCAATTTTCATACTTAATGCAGTATGTTTGGGGTCCTGTATTATCCTGGTGGGGACATAAAAGTGTTTAAGGATGTGGAGAGAACAGCATTTGGTGGAAAAGATATGGCTTTGGGATAATGGGAACCAGGTATGTAATCCAGGCCCTGTCACTCACTGGCCGTACAACCCTGGGCAAACTGCTTAACTTGCCTCAGCTTCGGTGTCTGTATCTGTACGGAAATAACATCCCCTAGCTCACTGGGCTTTATAAGGGAGAGCGAGGGAGTGCCTGCAAAGTACCTGTTCTCTGTGCCTATCATACAGCAGGATCTCATAAATGGTGGCTAATATATTCCGTTATTATGGTCGCTATCCAAACGCACATGGGGTTAAGGCCCTGGTCTAAGTAGGCAGACAGCTGTTAAATCTTCTTTGTGACAGTACTGAGTCGTAAAATTAAACACTTGTTCACAACCAATAACAAGGCCAATATCAAGAAATAAAATAAAATCACCAATGTGTGAGACATTCTGTTCTTTATACTGTCTGATGGCCTCTGAATCTTGTCTTTAGCACCAGAATCACAGGTATTAATTTGTACTTAGATAAACAGAGTAGATCCACACGAATCAAGGCAAGGCGCTTTTCCCCGGGACAAATGTACAGGCTGAGGCTGGGGTAGGTGAAATGATGTAGATCTAATAATAGATACCACTGGGTTTCAAAAGGTTCCAAGTGTCCATAGACAATTTGAGAACCTATTAGATACTCGCTGTGGTAATGAGGCCTCTTACTGGGAATCCAAATTCCCTTTGTAAACGCCATTAACAACCCACAAGGCAGGTGGGCAAACGTGAGTGTTCTTATGGTAATAAGGCTTTGCCCAGAAAGGAGGCAGCTGGTAATCGCATCCATTTGCTCCACATGCCTAGAACCTTACAGAGAGAAGGGGAGAAAGGCCTCTCTCTTTGGAGGTCACCCCGTACCTGCAACGGAGGGCATGGTAACCAGTAAAGACTGGGGGGGGGTCTCAAATGCAGCAACTATCCCCAAAAAGCCACGTGAACTGCCACAGTAAGTTTGCCCAGTTCATGTCCCCAGATGATTTTTTGGGTCCCTTTTTTCCATAACTTTCTGCCTTTTTTTTTCTTTAATTGCCTCGAGAAATTTTTTCCTAGTAAAAACACATGGAAAATTTTGACTTTCCAAGTTCAGTCTATTAATGATCCAACTGCATTTGTTAAACGAATTTGCCTTTAGAGCAAAAAGGGGAAAATTTTTTTTGATTTTCCTATCTGTGCCATCAGTTCAAACTGGCACTGAAAATTTGCTGAATATGACCCAAAACACCCACAGGTGGGCTGAAAGGAAGGATGCAAAATTTCAGGCCCAGAGGAATGGAGGCGGAGAAGGCTGGGGGAGGTGACCCGGGAAGAGGGGGTCTAGAGGGTATCCGAACCTGCGGGAGAATTCTCTTTCACTTTGTTTCCTGTTCTAAGTCCAGTGGCTCTCCAGGGAGTAAATCAAGTTAAAAAAAATGAACAACACTTAAAATTTCTGTTCCCAAATGCTATCTGTCATTCCATACAGCATATCTCATCTCAACTATCTTGGCCTATGTCACCCCCAGTTCGCTCCCACCAAATTCTGTCCAACATTAACTATAAAACCAAACCAGCTGCCATCAAGTCGACCGTGACACGAGACACACGCCATGTGTGTCAAAGTAGAACTCAGCTCCATGGGGTTTTCAGTGGCTGATTATTTGGATGTAGATCAACTGGCCTTTCATCCAAGGCACCACTGGGCAGACTCAAACCTCCAAATTTTCAGTTAGCAGCTGAGCATGTTAACGTTTGCACCGTCCGGGGACTCTTGTCCAACATTCCCAAACCAAGCTCATTGCCAATGAGTCAATTCCAACTCATGGCGACTCCACAGGACAGAGTAGAACCTGCCCCACAGGGTTTCCAAGGAGCGGCTGAATTGGAGCCACCGATCTTTTGATTAGCAGCCGTAGCTTAAGCACTGAGCCCCCAAGGCTCCTAAACTCATTAAACCCATTGCCATCAAGTTGATTCTGACTCATAGTGACCCTATAGGACGGAACAGAACTGCCCCACAAGGAACACCTGATAGATTCCAACTGCCGACCTTTTGGTTAGCAGATGTAGCTCTTAACCACTACGCCACCAGGGTCTCTCCCGCCACCAGGGTTTCCCTCAGGGCTCCTACCCAACATTAAAACCAAACTAAACCTGTTGTCGTCACGTCGATTCCAACTGTAGTGACTCTATAGGACAGAGTAGAACTGCCGCACAGGTTTCCAATGAACAGCTGGTGGATTTGAACTGCCGACCTTTTGGTTAACAGCTGAGCTCAATATCCAACATTAGGACTCTATAAATTTATGTATTTTAACCTTTTTTTGGATCATGAACCTTTTTGAGGATCCAGTGAAAGTTGGCCCTACAAAAGTTCATATACACATCAATCTCCATATAATTGTAGAAAGTTGTGGACCCCAAGTATGTCCAGGAATTCTTAGGTTCAAATACCACAGTTAAGCAGCCCTTAATTACTCTTGACATTTACAATACAAATTCCTGAATGCCTGTTCTAAAGACTACGCCTAAGTGTCCATTAGTTGCCTAGAAAAAAAAAAAAAAAAAATCTTCAGAGATTATCTATATGTGGGCAAAAATACACACACATACTCATTAGGCTTGGCAGGAATGAAATGGCAAAGCCAAGTTGGGAATGGAACATGTTCATTTAGCTTATTCATTCCTGACAGTATGAAGTCATTAGGTGGGGGGTTAAGGTACCTTTGGTAATTGCAGTCATGTAAATGAGCCAGGGTTGGTTATGTTTCTTCCACTCAGTAAACAGAGTCATTGAATAAGCTGAGTGTGCTCAACACTTTACTGCCCACATAAACAATCTGCTATTACACACTTACTGCTCCTGCATGAAGGCTGCCAACAGGTTATTTTTAAGAACTTTTTTTGTTTTTGGTGGGAGGGAGGAAGAGGGAGCATTACTGCCTTAGTTCTCTAGTGCTGCTGTAACAGAAATACCACAAGGCGGTGGCTTTAACAAACAGAAATGTATTTGCTCACAGTTTAGGGGGCTAGAAGTTCAAATCAGGGTGCAGGTTCTAGGGGAAGGGTTTCTCTCTCTGCCAGCTCTAGGCGAAGGGCTTTGTCTCTTCAGCTTCTGCTTCCTGGTTCTTTGGAGATCTCCATGTGACTTGGCATCTATCTTACCCCATCTCAACCCTGGTGGTGTAGTGGTTAAGAGCTACAGCTGCTAGCCAAAAGATCAGCAGTTTGAATCCATCAGGCACTCCTTGGAAACTCTACGGGGCAGTTCTACTCTGTCCTATAGGGTGGCTATGAGTTGGAATCGACTCGACGGCAGTGGGTTTGGTTTGGGCTGCTCACTGGCTTGCTTGTTTAATCTCTTTTATATCTTAAAAGAGACTGACTCAAGACATACCCTGCACGAATCCTGCCTCATTAAACTAACAAAGACAACCCATTCCCAAATGGGATTACAGCCACAGGCAGAGAGGTTAGGATTTACAACACATATTTATGGGGAGGATAAATTCAATCCACAACAATTACTTTTGGCTTTTAGTACCCTGCCCTGCAACTTAAAAAAAAAAAAAAAAAAAACTTAGATGCCTTTAAATTAACGAAATGAAAAACTAACCCAGAACTTTCAACCTGACTCTTTTTATTTTACTTATAGAGACTAGAGTTCTTCAGAGTATCATGGGAGAATATCTTGGTAACATGAAAGAGATGGAATCCCTGGGTAGTGCAAACGGTTAACGTGCTCAGCTGCTAATCGAAAGGCGGGAGGTTGAAGTCTACCCAGAGGCGCCTTGAAAGAAAGGCCTGGTGATCTACTTCCAAAAAGAAAAAAAAAATTGGCCATTGAGAACCCTGTGGAGCACAGTTCTACTCTGACACACATAGGGTCACCATGAGTTGGAGTCCACTCGACAGCAGCTGGTTTTATAAAAGAACTAGCATGTTGATCAGTGGACAAACATCTTACAGGTGATTCCTTGAATAGAAACATTCTATCTGTTTGTAGGTGCTTATCAAATCTTAAGAGGAGAGCAATCTTCTTACATGACATGATAAGGCATTCAGTCTGAGTATACAGATCCTGTTTGCTGCAAATGCTGGAAAGGAGACTTCACTTGCTCAAGGAACTGCAATTTTAAAGACTAGGTGCTAGCTTCAGAGGGAGCTGGGTCCAGGGAGCCCTCTCTCCCCTCTGGTCTACTTTCCTTCGTGCTGTCTTCATTCCTAGGCAAGCTCTATGCATGTGGCAGCAAAGATGAGCGCTGGAATCTCTGGGCTTTCAGAGTTCTTACACTTAGTAATTCTAAAAGGTGACCTCTTTCTGTCTGAGTCCATATTTCAAATCTCATGGTAAATTCTGATTGGTCCACTCCTTGGGCCAATCACTGTAGACCAGAATCCTTCTCTGTGTCACAATTGCCCATACCTGGATCACATGACCACTTCTGCGGCCCCCAGAGCAACCTGGGATAGAAAAGAGTTAAGTCCCCAGTGAAAAAAAGGAGGTGTTTTGCCCACAAGGGCAAACATCCACAACAAAGACTTTTATAGGAGGCGTTTTAACATGAAAAGAGTTCTCTAGCAATGAAGAACTTCCTGTTGAAAAGGAAGAATATTCACTTCTAATCCCAGTGGTAACAGTGAACAATAGTACATCACAATCCTCTACAGAAACCAAACCTCTGACAATATCTGCATTCACACAATCTTTTTGTAGGTGAAAAGCAAAAAAAGAAGAGAAGGCCAAGATTATTCTCTCTCACAAAGGAGGATAGTATAAAAATAAAGAAAACAATATGCATGTTATTTGAGAAAATATCTCAAAACCTTTCTCTTTTTGTAATTTAAGTACAATACTTGTGTTATTGTTGAATGGAAAAAAAAAAAAGGTTACCTTTCATGAGGCAGGTTCAGTACGAGGGCGTTGGTAAAGAGGCAACGAGCAGTAGTCCTTGCGAGTCTTGTGGAAGCCAAACTCCCTCACCTGTATCTTCACCTTCCCAAAAATCTTCTCTAGGTCAGCCTGGGCCTCTCTGGTCCTACGTCCTTCCTATCAGGCACTTCAGTGCTATGCTCTAACAATCCCTTCGCAAAGCTGCTCTCTCACACATGCTAAACATCTGTAAGCCCCCGCCAGGCAAAAATGTTATTGGTTTCCATATTCCAATGCTCTATTCGGTAAACTGTGAACTGTATTTTTCCTCATCCAACCATGTTTAGCTTGGAAGGAGAGTTTAGTTTCTTTTCCCTTCCTGATTCTCATTCTTATAAGGCAGTATGCAAAGTGTCAGCTAGAACACCACCTGTGAGGCCCACCCAGCAGTAGGTGTTCATTCATTCCTGCCACGGTGTCCTATTTTTGCACAAGGGTCCTTCATCTCATTCCCCCAAACCCAATGCCGCCATTGTTCTGCACCACAGTAGACCACACTGTTTATTCTGGCTGTGGCATTCACTGTGTGCAACAGCTTCCCTCTTCTCCTTTGTTATTTGTCATATTTATTTGTTACTCAAGAGGTGAATATAATCTGATATTGATAGCCTGAAGCAAAGAGCCCAAACTGGCAAGGCACCGTTGTATTCAAGCTGGTCTGTGCCATGCTGACCCACAGATGGTTTAGAGAAGATCTGACTGAACTATCGTTTCAGTCCACTTGAAAAATACCGGTTCCTGATCTCTCTTAAAAATCAAAAGATTTAGCAAGACTGATTCTGCTTTTCCAAAGAGCAATAAATGGCTGAGGATGAGGCAAGGACCCTCCAGCTCCCCACTCTCTACAGTCTGCCTTTCTCATTTGTTAGATGAGCGCCTACATTATTTAAAATGACCACATGGTTCACTGGTAGAATTTTCACCTTCCACGCAGGAGACCTGGGTTTGATACCCCACCAATGTACCTCAGGAGAGCTATCATCTGTCAGCGGAAGCTTGCATGTTGCTATGATGTCAAACAGGTTTCCGTGGAGCTTCCAACTAAGAAGGAGTAAGAAGAAAGGCCTGCAGATCTGCTTCCAAAAATTAGCCAGTGATCACAACATTCCGATCCACAACTGATCACAGAGATGGCACAGGACTGAGGAGCAGTCTTCTCTATTGCACATGGCGTTGCGTGAGTCAGGGGCAACTCAATGGCAGCTGACAACAACAACAACCACCCCCTAGACACAGATGCGGCAGGGGGCTTCAAAACAAGTGTGGTCAATAGTCTCAGTTCAAAGCTCATATTCACTGCACTCTTGTGCCTTGATCATTCATTGTCGGGAGAAAGTCACGGCAAGGCCAGACGGCTGGTCTTCAGCCTGCGATAAATCTGCATGAACTAACCTGAGCTTTTAAAGTTTTCAGCAGATGTGGACAAGGCTAAAACCACGTAGATGTTCACCACCTAAATGTCCAACAGAAAAATTCTAGCATTGCTCGATTCACAAAATATTACATAATTATCTAAAACGATAGCTACATTTATGATAATGAACAACAGTTTATGAGATGTCAATTGATAAAAAGCAGGTTTACTTACAGCATGGTCCTAACTAAGCAAAAACATATATAAAGAAAAAGGTCTGGAATAAAATATACCTACATACCAATTGTGATTATTATAAATGATTTATACATTCTTATGTTCGTTTTCCCAATTTTACTAAAATAAGAATATACTGTTTTACAATATTGAACCAATACCCTCCCAAATTAAGAAGCAAAATGTTAAAACCCAGAAAGTCAACTCATACATCACACCGGGGCGATGGTCATGCTCTGGGGTGCCTCCAAGTTAATTCAAATCAGTTCATCTGCTGCCTGGAGCTGTGCTAGTACTTTCTGTACTTGAAGATGAGCCACAGGAGGGGGTCTGCAGGAAAAGAAGCACCCCGCCGGTTTAATTCAGGACTGAAGAGGTTGCTATTCTCAGCTCTACTAGATGGATTACATCCCAGGCTGAAGTCAGAATCCAACTCTGCTCATCAAACAGCCTGCGGATATGTTTGGGTAAGTCAGTCACTTTTCCATGCCTCAGTTTTTCTATCTGGAAGTGGAGGCGACAGGACAATAAAGGTGAACAGGACGGCACTGACTGAGCCCCAACATGTACATAATCAATAGGGGATTCACTGGCTCATTTCAGAAGCAGATCGCCAGGCCTTGCTTCCTAGTCTGTCTTAGTCTGGAAGCTCCATAGTTTAGCATCATAGCAACAGGAGATCCTCCACTGACAAATGAGGTGCCTTGGCCAGAAGTCAAACCAGGGCCTCCCGTGGGGAAGGAAGAATTCTACCAGTGAACCATCAATGCCCCTCCTACAACCGTCCCATTCACAGCCGATCATGGGAACGGCCCATGGCTGGGCAGTGTTCTGTTCCACTGTGTACGGGGTCACCATGATTGGGGTCTGACTCGACACCAGCTAACAAGAACAACAAATACCCATGATATCTGATGCACAGGGAAAAGCCCTACAAGACAGATATCAGCCTCCTTTTATTGATGAGGAAGCAGGCTCAGGGCAGTTGGAAACTTAGCCAAGACCCAGGAGGCAGGTCCACAGAGGGGCCAGGATTGGAATCTCAAGACTATCTGACTCCAAAGACCATGCAGGGATTTTTGTCCAAGGTCACCCCAGCAGTGAGCACGGCAGTGATTCCACGAACCACGGGGCCTGAATTATGAGCGGCTGAAAATGAATGAGGAGCCCCTACCAGATCAAGCAATATGGAAACAACAGATAAGAGCCACAGGCACATTTCCCAGCATGGCTGCTACAAACACACTGCAGTGGCATGTGACTGGGCGAGGAGCGGGAACACGGCCAACCCAAATCCACCAATTTTACAGTGTCATTTATTTTAGAAAAAGCAATTAATGAGGGAAACTTCAATATCAATGAAGTTGCAAGAATATAATGAGCTCTGCTTGGCTCCCACGAGGGTTATCTTTTTAATTATTTTTTTCAGATGAACTACAGTTACAGTATATTTGATCCATATCTGACCCACACTCTTTGGAGAGTTGAAAATGCATTTTACCCAATATCAAGTTAAAAAAAAATAAATAAAACCTCCTCAGAAGCAAAATAACTCTTGGCTCCCAGGGCTCTGAAGAGAAATTTGTTTCTTTTTGGTTGCTGGCTGGTATTGTTGTGGCCTCTGTGCTAAACAAACGCTTGACAGATAAAATCTGAGAATAATTCTCTTTGCATCATTAACCGGAACATGGAGGGCTCCACTGGGTTTCAATATAAGTGATAAAGAAAACATGACACGTTCGCGTCTAATACATGTGTCACCCGACTAGCAGTAATTGCTGTGTGTTTAGGCAAGCCTGCAGGTCCCATCTTCCTGGGAATACAGATGTCCCCCCACAGGAAGCCTTCCTCAAGGCATCCCTCCCTCCAGCCAGTTCCGAGTCTCCCCGTTCTCAGGAGAATTTGCCAGCCTTCTCTCTGCCTGTGTGTATGTGTCTGTCTCTATGTCTCCCCGTGTGCGTATCTGGGTGTGTCTCTCCATGCCTCGGTCTTTCTCACACTTTCTCTCAGTGTGTGTGTGTCTGTGCGTGTGTGTCTGTGCGTGTGTGTGTGTGTCACTGTGCGTGTCTGGGTGTCTTTCTCACCCTTTCTCTGAGTATGTGTCTCTGTGTGTATGTGTGTCCCTGTGTGTGTCTGGGTGTTCTTCTCTGAGTGTGTATATGTGTATGTCACTGTGTATATCTGGGTGTCTTTCTCTGAGTGTGTGTGTCTCTGCGTATCTGCCTATGTGTCTGTATGTCACTGCATATGTCTGGGTTTCTTTCTCTGAGTGTGTGAGTCTCTGTGTGTATGTGTGTGTCACTGTGTGTGTGGGTGTCTTTCTCTGAGTGTGTGTTTATCTGCGTGTGTGTGTGGGTGTCTTTCTCACTCTTTCTCTGAGTACGTGTATCTCTGTCTGTGTGTATGCCTATGTGTCTGCCTGTGTGTGTGAATTTCAGGAATCAAAATGATCTGGTTTCACCTTGATCCCAATTTGCATTTTAAAATTACATCTTCCATATGTGATAAAGCTGCAGAGAACTACACACACATGCACGCAAGCGCACACACACACGAGTGCATGTAGAACTGGTGAAATCTGAATCAGCTCCATGGACTATGTCAACGTTCACGTCCTAGTTTCACTGTTGGACTAGAGTTATGCAGGATGCTAACATCAGGGAAAGGTGAATGGAAGGTACATGGACCTCCCTGTATTTGTGATTTTATAATTATTTCAAAATAAAAACTTAAAAAAAAAAAAACCTACCTACTCAAAAAATGCCTCAGGAACCTTAAAAAAATAAAAATGACAGCACAGTTCCTTATAGAAATATTAGGGCAAAAGAGGCAAGATTGGGACTGGTCCCCTTGGTATGCGCCCACCCTTTGGCACCACTCTCTAAGAGGGAAACCACATCAAGTAAGGAATGGAGGTCTCAGTATGGAAGAGGTAAGGTTTAAGCAACCGCGTCCTACCCACATGAGGCTGGCGCTCAGCTGTGTGGGGAGTCGTCAACATGTGGAAGAGGGATTAGAATCTTTCAGGGTGGGCTCAGAGGGCAGAACTAGAACCAGGTGTGGGAAGTTATAAGGAAGCAGGTTTCTAACACAACAAAAGGAAAGCCTTCCTGGTGGCTATCATGGCTCAAACATGAAACGGAGAGTACTGGTGGAAAGGGGTGCGCAGAAGATGGCATGAACCAACAGCCTCAGCCCCAGAGGCCGCAGGTCTGGTCTGTGCCATCTCTACTCAAAGCACCATGAAACAGGGGACATCCTCTTTCCAGATGTATCCATTTAACCTGAACTGCTAGCCAGGGCCCTCCTCTCTCTCCTTCCTACTCCCAACCTTCCACTCTGGCTTTGACACTCATTTTCCATTTCCAGTATCACCTCTCCCATCGGATTTGAGGTACATCACTGTCTTCCCACCTTCCTGGCTCTGCAGATTTGATATCCTAAATTAAGGCTGCCAGCTGCCTGTACAATGGCCCTGATTGTACCTGACTCCATGGACTATCCACCAGCCCTCCACATCTCCTCCCAGCCTTGTGAGCAGACCCGAGACATACCTGGTATATGAGTCCCTTTCAGACTCAGAGCCCAGCCCCGTCCAGGTAAGGGATCTCAGGCAAGTTACTTAACCTCTTGGAATTCCAGGTGTTTTTGTTTGTTTGTTTCCTCTCTCTCTCTCTTTTTTTTTTATTGTGCATTAAGTGAAAGTTTATGATTCAAGGCAGTTTCTCACACAAAAATTTAAACACACATTGTTATGTGACCCTAGTTGCTCTCCCCACAATGTGACAGCATATTCCCCCTTTCCATCCTGTATTCCCCATATCCATTTAACGAGCTCCTGTCCCTTTCTGCCTTCTCATCTTGTCTCTGGACAGGAGCTGCCTATTTAGTCTCATGTATCTATTTTATCTACTTGAACCAAGAAGCACACTCTTCAACAGTATCATTTTATGTCTTATAGTCCAGTCTCATCTTTGTCTGAAGAGTTGGCTTTGGGAATGGTTTTAGTTGTGGGCTAACAGAGTCCGGGGATCATGTCTTCTGAGGTCCCTCCAGTCTCAGTCAGACCATCAAGTCTGGTCTTTTTACTAGAATTTGAGTTCTGAGCCCCACTTTTCGCCTGCTCCATCAGGGGCTCTCTGTTGTGTTCCCTGTCAGGGCGGTCATTGGTGGTAGCCGGGCACCATCCAGTTCTTCAGGTCAGGCTGATGGAGTCTCTGGTTTACATTGTCCCTTCTGTCTCTTGGGCTTATATTTTCCTTATGTCTTTGGTGTTCTTCATTCTCAGAATTTGAGTTCATATGTCTGCTTTTCTGTAAGAGCAAAATATTTATAACCGCAAGTCCAAAAGATTTTTTTAAGTTTTCCATTGAGTCAACTCCAACTCCTGGCGACCCCATATGTGTCAGAGTAGAACTGTGCTCCATAAGTTTTTCACTGGTTGATTTTTCAGAAGCAGACTGCCGGGTTTTTCTTCTGAGGCACCTCTGGGTGGACTTGAACTGCCAACATGTCAGTTAGCAGCGAAGTACATTAGCCATTTGCACCATCCAGAGACTCCAAGTCCAATAATAGCAATAACTGTGCTGTCAAATACCCGTAAAGGAATATTATGCATGCAGTAGTCATGATGTCATAGAACATGCCATTAAATGGGACAATGGCAGAGGTAGTTATACAACATTGTTTATTATAAACGCTTCTTTACAGAAAAGCATACCAACACAGAGAAAAAGACTAGCATTTTACATACCATATAAACGTATATATACTATAGTGTTAGTCTTTCAGTTAGCAGCCATGCGCTTTAGCATTGTGCCACCAGGCTCCTTAATGTTAAGAGTAACTTTTCTCTAATTATTCTTTTTCTGCACTTCCAAAATTGCAAACAGCAAACACATAATACTTTTTAACTAGGAATAAAGTTATTTAAAATATCTTTACCACTCTTTCATCTTTTTCCACCTCCTCCTCAAAAAAATAATGCAACAACCAAGCTACGAAAGAATGCAGTGAGTCTTTTCAACCATCCTACTTATTCATAAAGAGTAAATACAACTTACCATGTTTTGAACTTGGAGAAAGTGAAGAAGGGCTATGAAAACTGGGCTAATGTTAAGGCCGTAATGCTGGGCTAAAAGGCATGACTAGATTCCCAAAGGATCAATTCTTGGACCCCAGTGGTGCCACCCACATCAAAGGGTTTCCATGGCCACCCTGCTCTTTAGGAAGAAAGCGTGCCACGTGCCACCCGCAGGTCACTGTCCGCATAGTAAGGCTCAGCCCCACATTGTGCCACTGTGAGAAGCCTGCCAGCAGAACCGAGCCTCCATTCATCAGTCTGTCCCCTGGTAATGAGCTCCCTCGGCTCCCTTCCATGCTGAGAAGGAATGGCTGCAGAATGGCGCCAGCCAGAGGAGCCCCTTGTGAATGGCCCATCAAGGAATCCAGGAGTTGGCAGTGGCTGGGCACAAAAAGCCAAAGAAAACAGTCACCGCAGTGGAAAACTCAGCTTGCCTCAAGACGGAAAGCTTTACTCCTCTCCTAGTTGGGGTAGGGTCTATGACAGGGCACAGATGTGCAGATGACATCCACCAGGTGATGCACTAGATGGACACCCCAGGGGCAGGTCTCCTCCCCAAAGACCTTCGGCCCAAGCACTGCATATCAACCATCCCCTTCCCCCCGACACCTATAGGAAAGGGTCGCCTTGCAAACAACCCTGTTTCACACAGGCAATAATTATAATCCTTGCAATCTCCAATCTATAGTCTCATTTTAGGCAGCTGACTAGCACAGCTGGTTGAGGACCCATCTCTCTAGGCCAGCTTGGTGGGAACTGCAACCCAGGCAGATACGTGGTATCCTACCTCATTCGGTACACATTTGCACCCAAATTCCCTTCTGTCAGAAGGTACCACCTCAAGCCACCATCAATCCTTTTAGACTTTCCTCTTCCCTGGAAGGAGGTAAAACGCAGTTCTGTTGGGTCGATTCCAACTCATGACAACTCCATGTGTGACAGAGTAGAACTGCTCCTTAGGGTTTTCTTGGCTGTAATCTTTATGCCAGCAGATCACCAGGCCTTTCTTCCATGGCACCCCTGGGGGGGGGTTCGAACAACCAACCTTTAGGTTAGTAGTCGAGCATAAACCACTTGTACCAACCAGGGACTGGGGGGAGTTAAGAGGCCATAAAGTCATATTGCTCCTGTGCAATGGGCTCCCCCAAATACTTCCTGAAGCCAACAAAGTTTAGTGTCTTCAGGAACTAACACCTGATTAGAAGAGCTCCATGCTGAAAGAGTCCCATGATCATAAGCACTTTCATTGACCTGGATGATAACTGAATGGGACACTTAAGTTCTGCATATGCTATAGTCTTCTTCAGTTGCTCCTGGGGACTTCAAAATGTAAATGAAACAAGAGGCCACCTCCAGCGGCCCATCTGTGCAGAAGGCTCACTCTCGGATGCTCCTGATAAACACAGACCCATGAAAGCAGTTCTGAGAGCTGGACATAGCCATCTCGACGGCTGTGCGCTGTCGTGTTTGGGAATCTGGCCAGACAGCAGAGCTGCCAAGATGTCCCTGCACCATGCAAACAGACACCCCCTCAGCTCTCTCACTACTGTACTGCCATAGAGGAAACAAGGCGTCCACGTAGAAACGGAGGCCAAAACGATCCTCTTCCCACCAGTGACTCACTGCAAATTCCACAGATGAGGCATCAGAATTTGCGAAGGCCACTGCCTCGAACGGTCAGCCCTACTGCCAATGCCTCCCCCTCTCACGCCCTCATGCCCAAAACAAAAATGCCTCTTCATGTTAAAGCGTTGCACAAACCAGGCCCCAACCAGTGTGGGGAAATACCACCAGCCTAACTCATCAGGGAATCCTCCGGAAGGGGGTTCTGAGCCTGCTGCCCCAGGCAGGGAGCCCCACGCAGAGCTGATTCAGCACTGGTGTAACTTCAGGAGGCTTCTGGGGAGGAATTTTTCTAGTTTATTCTATCATCAGAAACAAGAACTCAGCTTGTCATTCCTCAGTTCCTCCCGGTGCTGTGATTTATCTACACGCTGTTATTAACCAGAAAACCTCTCTCCCCGGGTCTGAGGGTGACCGCAGTCAAGTCAGAAACCAATTTCTGGCTGGACCTCAGGAGACCTTTTTGGCTACATGCTGTCATCATGTCATGATCTGCCATGGACTCACAGGGAGTGGCTTCCACTCACACTTTAAATGCAAAAAACCTATAAAGAATTTCCTTAGTATTCTTCCGCACTCTACGCGCCCTCAAACACAATAGTGGAAAACCTTACTGTTATGCTAACCAAAAGGTTGGGGATTTGAGTCCACACAGAGAAACCTTGGAAGAACGCTTGGAGGTCTATTTGTGAAAAATCAGCCCCTGAAAACCTCATAGAGCATCGTTCTGCTGTGACACACCTGAGGTCAACAAGAGTCGGATTCGGCTTGACAGCAACTGGTAAACCATATGAGGGCTAGGACAGGTCATTTTTAGCCTGAGCAGTCTTCTCCTACTTTGTATCCCATCGTAGGTCATGACCAGGCTCCCCATTGCTCCATGCCGTAGATGGGGAAGCCTATACTCTCTACCTTCCCCATGGAGAGCCTCGCTCACTGAGGGCTAAAATATACATCTGCGACACGTTTGCTCAACAAAGTCATTCTCCTCCAGAGCACAAAGGAAATCAGCACTCAGGTGTTCAGCTGTTCCAAACTGTCCTGTCACAAAAAGTTTGGGCAGCGTATGGCGGAAGCTTGGCAGATACAAAGCTTTATGTCAAATTCATTTCAAATTCCATTTTAACCTAAACCTCCACATTATCGTTAACTTTATACCTCAAGGCACACTGCTTTTGAGAGGCTTGGCACAAAGCTTCCCCAGGTAGAAGTAATTTATTTCAGGCTTAGCACTCAGTGACTAGGGATATGTCAAAACAATCCAAGAGGCTTGTGGGAGGCAAGATTATACTTAGTAAACAGGGTTACAGGAGACGGGCAGGCCAGCCCTCACCTGACAAATGACCACCCAACAGCACCCACGAATGGAGACCAAGGATGTCATCTGCTGCACAAGCGACTCGCCACTTGGCTGCTTCTTAACCCAAAACCTACAGGTGGCTTCTGTCCTTCAGGCATAAAATATTAGAAGATATTACAGCACGAAATAATTGTAAAAACACACAATACCTTATTTCTTCTTAAATATGAGTTTCAGAGCACACTCTCCCCTTATTGAAAAAATATTACCGGAAATCATCAACTTTCAATGATACCAAATGCGGAGAATACAACCCCCCAGACCTCCCCCATTGAGTC
Organism: Loxodonta africana; assembly: GCF_030014295.1. Taxonomy (NCBI): domain Eukaryota; kingdom Metazoa; phylum Chordata; class Mammalia; order Proboscidea; family Elephantidae; genus Loxodonta; species Loxodonta africana. Next base: position 24,017,921 of record NC_087354.1, read on the forward strand.
TCAGTAAGATAATAACGAGGAGAACGTTTTGACTATTAAAAGCTGGGATTCCCAATGTGTAGATGCCAAGTGTATACTAGTGGTTAAGGCCAAACGGCCCAGAGTGCGCACACACATACACAACAGATAAGTAAACATAAACCTGCTCCTGACCGTGTCTTCCCATCCACCCAAACCAAATCAAACCCACTGCCGCTGAGTCACTCACAGCGACCCCATAGGGTTTCCAAAGCTGTAAAGCTCTTAGGAAGCCGACTGCCACATCTTTCTCCCTTGGAGACACCGGTGGTTTCGAACCGCCAACTTTTCGGTTAGCAGTTGGATCCCTTTAAGCACTGCGCCACCAGGGCTCCTTCTTCCCATTCAAGTAGAGCTCAAATTTTGCTGCACATTAGAAATGAGAATCACCTAGAAAGCATTTAAGATACTCCATGTCTAGGCTGCATGGTTGTACCCCAAACCTAACTAAAAAAGAACAACCAAACCAGTTGCCAATTAATTCTGACTCACAGCAACCCCATGTGTGTCAGAATAAAACAGTTCTTAATAGGGTTTTTCTAACTGTGACCTTTTGGAAACAGATCACCAGGTCTTTTTTCCCAGGTGTCTCTGGGTAGGTTCCAATCACCAACTTTCTCAGTTGGCAGCCGGAACATAACCATTCGGGCCCCAGAATTTCTGGGGGTTCCACCCAGGCATCAGTATTTTTCAAAAACCGCTAGTTGTGCAGCCAAGTCACAGCAGTGCTCTGACAGAAGGAGAATTCACAGGCCGACAAGTCCTTCCTTTGCAAACACACCCTGGTTACTAACAGTTAACACAAACACAACGCTGGGACAGCGCCTACCTATGTAGAGCGAAGAGTCCTTCCTGCGCACGTGGTCGTCGATGTAGGAGACCCCCAGGGGCTGCACTGGGGTAGCACCGATGCCCAGGAGCACCTGGGCCCCAATGAGCAGCAAGTACATCATGTTGGTGGCGGTCCGGTTCCGACAGATGAGGTCCGGGTCTGGGCCCTCGCCACCACCCGAGCCATTGGCAGCACACACGTCGCGGCCCTCGGCGCCCCAGCGGATCTCGCCGGCCTCGTACTTGTACTGGTGCGTCAGGAACTCGGGCAGCGCCGAGAGCAGCGCGCCCAGCGCCATGACGATGCCACCGCAGCCGATAAGGCGCGGCCGGTGCCCACGGGCCCCGAAGTAGCTCACGAAGAGGATGAGCGCCAGGTTCCCGATCTCAAAGCTGCTGGCGATCACACCCACGTCAGCGCTCTGCAAGTTGAACCTCCGCTCCAGTGTGGTCAGAACGCTGACCTGCGGGGTGCAAAACAAAATTGAAAAGCAAAGTCAAACGGATAGGGAGGAAGCAGCCTTTCTTCCTCACAGTTCACCCTGTGGTCCCCTGACCCTCCCAGCCACGTTTTTACATGATTCAAAGGCATTTGTAATGGAAACAACCCAAGTGTCCATCAGCAGATGAACACATAAACAAAGTGTGATATATCCACACAATGGAATATTGTTGTTGTTAGTTGTCCTCAGGATTACAACTCATGGTGGCCCCGTATGTGCAGAGTAGAACTGTATTCCATATGGTTTTCAAGGCTGTGACCTTTTTGGAAGCAGACCACCAGACCTATCTTCTGAGGTGCCTCTAGGTGGGTTTGAAGCAACAACCTTTCCGCTAAGTAGTTCAGTGCCTGTTTGCACCACCCAGGGACTCCAAATAGAATATTATTCAGCCAAAAAGAAAATGAAGTTATGATACATGCTTCAATATGAACATTCAAACATCACACTGAGTGAAATAAACCAGACACAAAAGGGCAAATATGTACAATCCCACTTATATGAAATGTCTAGAATAAGCAAGTGTATAGACCAAAGCTTCTCAGTGGTTACTAGGGGCTGGGGGGGATGGGAGAATGGGGAGTTACTGCTTATGAAGGGGTACTAAGTTCACTAAGCGTGATGAAAACATTTGGTAGGTTCACACTGCAGACATCACACTCTGCATGGAACCTGCAAACAGCAGGAGGTGGGCACTGTTCTCACCCTCTCCCTACCTCTAGAGGAGGACACAATAGGGCTTCTGGAGGTGGGGTTAAGGTGAGAATGCCCTCCACCTCCTGCTATTGGCAGGTTCCATGCAGAGTGTGATGAGCAATGCCAGAGTCCCTGTCGTGGACATCTGACAGTTGAACGAGGCCTGAGCTGGGCAGGGAAGAGAAAACCAGGCAGAGGGGAGAGCATGAGCAAAAGTAGGCTGGCATGATTTAATAATGGAATAGAAAATGGCTGACAGGTAGGTTGGGGACAGGTTGTAAGGAGGCCCAAATGCCACCCTAAGGAATGCAGACAACCCAGTGCAGTGTGGTGGAAAGCATATTGATTCTGGGATGAGGAAAACCTGGCTGGAACTCCTCCCATAGATTTCCTTATTTAGCTGTGTGGCCTCAATCAAGTTACTTAATTTCTCCAAGCCTCTACTGCTATGAAATAGGAATGATAATGCACCCATCTGTCAGTGGAAGCTTGCAGGTTGCTATTGATGCTGAACTGGTTTCAGTGGAGCTTTCAGATTAAATCAGACTAAGAAAGGCCTGGCGATCTACCCTTGAAAATCAGCCAGTGAAAACCCTATGGATCACAACGATCTGATCTGTAATCAATCGTGGGGATAGCAAAGGACTGGGTAGCGTTTTGCTCTATTGTGCATGGGGTCTTCATAAGTCGGGGCCAACTCAACAGCAGCTAACAACCACCAAAACCGGAAAGATGGAGTGAAGATTAGAAATAATATAGGAAAAATCCTGTGGCACAGAGCACTCTTTCTCTAAATGGCAGGAGAGTCCCGTGAGAGGCCACACAGTGATGGCACTGCAGAGCAAGGGCTCTGAGTCCAGACTGCTGGGTCCATCCTGGCTCTGTGTAGCCTTGGGCAAGCTACTCCATGCTATAGCTTCTCCACCTGGAAAACAGAGGTATAAGTGCTAACCCATAGAGCTGGTGTCAGGAGTAAATGACATGTATGTGCAAATGCTACGGAAGATTTAGCTGTCACAATCATTATTATCATGTAACTAGATCTGAGGAACATCAAAGGCTTTGAAAGCACAAGACGACATAAGGTGTGGCAGTCGTGTGGAGCGTGGATGGTGCGAGAGGGAAGAACTGAATGCCAGCAGAGAAACACCCAGAAGGTGATGCTCAAGAGATGGAAGAAAAAAAGGTCTGAGTCAATACAGTGATAAGAACAGGAAAAGATTTGAGGAGCATTTTAGAAATGGAGTTATATCTTAGGGGAGATTGGGCTGGATCTGCAATCAATTGGGTATATGTTGGAAGGGAAGGGCTTGAAAGAGAGTCATGTGGATCTAGACTTCCTCCAAATATAGAACTGTGTACACACAACTTCTCTGCATTGTCCCTGTACGCACATTTATCCACACACAAATGGAGACTTGTGTTATCAGCACTCCTCTCTAAGGTCTCTTCCATCTTCCTTTGATGTTTTCTGTGTCATTCAATGTTTTGCCCATAGAATCTGTCAACATTGTAACGCAAGGCTTGATTTTTTTTTCTTCAATTCTATCAGCTTGAGAAATGCCAAGTATGTTCTTCCCTTCTGGTTTTCTAACTCCAGGGCAAAAAACTGAATGACACAGGAAGCATCAAAAGAAGATGGAAGGGATACAAAGAGTCACTATACCAAAAATGGCTGGTTGATGTTCAGCCATTTCAGGAGGTAGCATGTGATCAGGAACTGATGGTACTGAAGGAAGAAGTTCAAGCTGCATTGAAAGCACTGGAGAAAAACAAGGCTCCAGAATTGATGTAATACCGATTGAGATGTTTCAACAAATGGATGCAGCACTGGAAATGCCCACTCATCTGTGCCAAGAAATTTGGAAGACAGCTCCTTGGCCAACCAACTGGAAGAGATCCACATTCACACACATTCCAAAGAAAGGTGATCCAAAAGAATGCAGAAATTACCAAACAATATCATTAATATCACATGCAAATAAAATTATGCTGAAGATCATTCATAAATGGTTGCAGCAGTGTATCAACAGGAAACTGCCAGAAATTCAAGCCAGATTCAGAAGAGGATATGGAAGAAGGGATATCATTGTTGATGTCAGATGGATCCTAGCTGAAAGAAGAGAGTATGAGAAAGATGTTTACCTGTGGTTTATTGATGATGCAAAGGTATTCAACTGTGTATATCATAGCAAATTATGGATAACATTGTGAAGAACTGGAATTCCAGAACACTTAATTGTGCTCATGAGGAACCTGTACATAGATCAAGAGGCAGTCATTGGAACAGAACAAGGGGATATTGTATGGTTTAAAATCAGGAAAGGTGTGCATCAGGGTTGTATCATTTCACCAGGCTTACTCAATCTCTATGCCGAGCAAATAATCCAAGAAGCTGGACTATACGAAGAATGCGGCAGCAGGATTGGAGGAAGACTCATTAACAATGTGTGATATGCAGATGAACAGCCTTGACTGCTGCAAGTGAAGAGGACCTGAAGCACTTTGAAGATCAAAGACTACAGTCTTCAGTATGGATTACACTTCAACATAAAGAAAACAAAAATCCTCATAATTGGGCCAATAAGCAACATCATGATAAATGGAGAAAAGACTGAAGTTGTCAAGGATTTCATTCTACTTGGATCCATAATCAATGCCCATGGAAAAGACAGTCAAGAAATCAAATAACATATTGCCTTGGGCAAATCTGCTGCAAAAGACCTCTTTAAAGTGTTAAAAAGCAAAAATGTCACTTTAACGTGACATTTAGGCACGCCTGACCCAAGCCACGGTGTTTTCAATCACCCATATGCATGCAAAAGCTGGACAATGAATCAGGAAGACGGAAGAACTGATGCGTTTGAATTACGGGGTTGCTGAAGAATATTGAATATACCATGGACTACTGGAAGAATGGACAAATCTGCCTTAGAAGAAGTAGAGTCAGAATGCTCCTTAGAAGCAAGGATGGTGAAACTTCATTTCATGTACTTTGGGTATGTTATCAGGAGGGACCAGTGCCTGGAGAAGGACATCATACTTGGTAAGGTAGAGGGTCAGTGAAAAAGAAGACCCTCAACAAGATGGATTCACAGTGGCTGCCAAAAATGGGCTGAAACATGGCAATGATTGTGAGGAAGGCACAGGACCGGGCAGTATTTAGTTCTATTGTACATGGGGTTGCTATTAGTCAGGACCAACTCACAGGCACCTAACAACAACTACAACATAAGGTACTCGCATGGCACAAACTATTTGTGCTCAGCTATTAACCAAAAGGTTGGTGGTTCAAACCCTCCCAGAGGCACCTGGAAGAAAGTTCTGGTGATCTGCTTCCATAAGGATTCCAGCCAAGAAAACTCCATGGAGCAGTTCTACTCTGAAGCATACGGGCTTGCCATGAGTCAGAATCGACCCTAAGGGAATGGGTTTTGTTTTTGGTTACATATTCAGTTTACTTTATCATAAAAACAGAGCAGCCAGGTGTTTCTACCTAGTTGCATTTTCAAACACATACATTTAAACTGAATCCTTCAGCCCAGTGGTTCTTAGCCCTGCTTGCACCCTGGAAGCTTCTGCGGAGCACTAAAGATTTCAATGAGGTGGACTGACGCAACAGCCACAATAACGGACTCGAAACATGACCAATGATCATGAAGATGGCAGAGGATTGGACATTTCTTTCTGGTGTACATAGGTTGCCATGAGTCAGAGCCAACTCGACAGTAACAAAAAAATTGAGATGCCTGGTCTCACCCCAGAGTTCATCACTTAATTGGCCAGGGGAGTGCCCGGGGCCCTGGGATTTTGCAAAGCTCTATGGATGATTCCAAGGCTGGCGAGAACCACAGCTTGTTATTACTGAGGTCTCCTTGGGCACTGGTCCCCTAGTGAACTGTGCAGAGTTCTAAAGCAGGCGCCGGCCCATGAGCATGTCTATCAGGGCATCTGTATCCAACCCTCAACCACCAGCATTCCAGCTCCAGTTCCTTTTCCGTTGTGCTCCCTAGTCAAGTCAAGACCAGCTCGTTCCTCCTTCCACCCTAGATCTTTGACTACATTGTTATTTTTCAAACTAAAGTGTCTGGAGTTATGGAGAAAAGAAGTTTAGTGAGTTATGGCCTCATGAGAGTATCTTTTATATACTCCCAAAGAAGTTCTTTCTGAAAGGTCTGGGCAGATAAAAACAATGTCTTCATTTATTCCCTTCTTCTTTCCTTCTTAGCACAAACAAACCTAATGAACTCAAGGCTCTAACACGGGTTTATGACGCCACAGATAATGTGGTGGAGGAACACAAAGACTGGCAGGTTAACTGCCTAGGGGAGAGGGGCGCTGGGGAGCTTCACAGAATCAGGAGAGATGGCCAGAAGAGCCTGGATGCAGGCGTGGGGCAGAGACGAGCATGGGCTTGGTCCCCAGGACACGCCATAGTCACTGTGAGCAATCTGGTGGGTCTGCAGCCCAGCGACCTCCACCACCAGGGTGGAGGAAAGGTTGGAGCTGAAGCCATATTTCATTTCTGCCATGAGGCTTAATGACAACAATTGTAGGCAGCATATCTGAAACCTGACCGCCGTTCCATCTCAGCAGGTGTGCCCCATCATAAAATACTACGCAGGTGTGCACATTTATGATGACAGATAAGGGTGGTGTGGAGAGAGACAGCTGCGGGCAAAACAAAAGCAATCAGCTACGCCAGGAAGCGATCACACCTGTGCCTGATGGCCCACCCTGGTTGAAACCTGCTCTTTTTCAGGGTGGCAGGAACCTGGAGAGCCTTTCCCTCCCTTGATGTGTGGCCTCTCCCAGGCCTCAGGGACACCCGTCTCTATCAACACTTAAGCTATGACAACATTCTAAAAAGAAGCTTTGAGGATCAATGAGATCAGGGGCCTCGCTCACTTAAAACACAATTTTCAGAAGATGGACTAATGAAGTATACATGAGGCCATTAAACCCACTTGTAAACAATCTAGCGACGAGGAAGATGCATGCTAAAGGCGAACGGCTGTTTTACTGAACGTGTAACATCTTGATGATTAGAGACGAAGGAGGAGCAAGTACACGAGGCACAGGAAAAAGGACGTGCCCTTGTCCTGGGCCAAGTGGACCGGAAGTTGTTATTAAAAAAAATGCAACACTTGCCGAGTTTCTGCTACCAGGATTCAGAAACATGTGCCTGCATTTCAGAATCTCCTGGAGTGCTTGTTAAAGACATAGATTCCCATGGAATATGATTCAGCCATGAAGAGAAATGAAGTCCGGATACATGCTACGACATGGATGAGCCTTGAAGATGTTACACTGAGTGAAATAAGTCAGACACTATGACAAATACTGGATGACCCCACTTATATAAAATATCTAGAATAGACCAATACATAGAGTTCGTTAGGGTGACCAAGGGCTGGTGAGAGGGGGAATGCACAGTTGTTGCTTAACGGGTGCTGAGTTTGTCTCAGGGGATGAAAAACTTTCAGAAATAGCGGTGATGTTTGTATAACATGGCGAAAGCAATTAAGGTCACTGAATCGTACACTTAAAAATGGTTAATATGGTAAATGTTATATATATATATATATATATATATATTTTCAGCACAATAAAATGAAAAAAATGTGTCCAGGAGCCCAAGGTTTTATAAATCTCTCAGAGTATCTGATGCCCCGCTGAGGCTGAATACCACTGGCAGTCCAGGTGTCCAGGCACACGTACGGTCAATCTAGAGCCATGGTCCTTAAACTTTAGGGGGCACCAGAGTCACCTGGGGTGTGTCAGACTGCTGGGCCCCACCCGAGTTTCTGATGGAGCATGTCTGAGGGAGGGCCTGAGAATCCGCATTTCTAACAAGCCCTCAGGCACGTGGGTGGTGCTGGCCCGGGGACCATATTTTGAGAACTACTGCTCTACCGGACTTCCTGTATTCAACAAGCATACTCCAGAAGATTAAAGAGTGTGTTTAAGCACCTGTTCCTCATGGCCAGCTCAGAAAGACACTCTCTCCTCATGAGGAAAAGCCAGGTTACACGTTTGAGAGGCCCATTCCTTAGGGTGCCCGAGTCAACTCAGACCAAATACAGCTATAGGGACCCAGCCCAAAAGGGAGAATTTTAGCCCATGTTGTGACAGAAAAGCCATAAAGCAGGAGGCACTGGGAGGCAGGGGCAGATTATCCAATAGTCACGGTGCTTACCAGGTCATCTGTAGTAAACGATTTCACAGGATTTCACCACATCGAAGTGAAATCATTCACTACAGATTAGCAAGTAGAGCACAGGGTAAGCCCGTGTTTATCTTGCTTACCAGGTCATCTGTAGGGAACAACTTCACTACAGATTAACAAGTAAGCACAAGTAAGCCTGTGCTTACCTTGCTTACTGGGTCATCCTCCCCTGTCAGGGATTATAAATTTGAAAAGAGCCTTAGGCTCTGTAGGGAGATACTGTGGGGATGGGGGAGAGACAGATGCCAGCCACACCTAGAAGCAGATTCTCTGATGTGGTAAATAAAAAAAAAAAAAAGTGAAAGTGTTCACTACAGTTGATCTGGTAAGCAAGGTAAGCATAGTGCTTACCAGACGATCTGTAGTAGATCCTACTGGATTATCCTATTGGGTAATCCAACCCTGCACAGAGGCCACAGCCACGTACAGAAAAGCCCTTCTCATTTTCAAAAGAAGCCAGAACAGGGGGCGCTCACTTCAAAAGAAGCCAAGTGCTTGGGGGCAGCTGCGGAAGCTCAGGCCCACTCTCAGAGGGTCTCCCTCCCAAGGTGCGTCCACTTTCTTACTCTGGCTAGGGCAGTGGCACCCAGACCTGGACTGGAATCACCTGGCGAGGTTTTGAACACCACCGGTGTGTGGGCCTCCTTCCCCCTCAGGACTCTGATATAACTGGTGACAGGTGAGCCCCGGCATCAGCACTGTTAAAGCTCCCCAGGTAATTCCAATACACAGGTAGGGCGGAGAACCCCAAACTGGCCATAGGAGTGTGGCCTGGGAGCCTTCAGTTCAAACTAGCTTTAACAAGCACTTGGTCAAGTCACTTAATCTTTCGGCACCTGTGAAATGGGGCGGAAAATACTTGCTTCTATGAAAACTAGATGCGGTAAGGTACTGGAGCACCCGACACATAGTAGGTACACATTAAAGCATCAGCCTCACCGCCAGTGTGCACGCTCTTTGTAACTGCCACTGCTCCAATCAGGCCCATGTACACCAAGTGTCTGCTCCACAGAAGGGGCCTGTGATAACGAGATAACCCCTGCCTTGGAGGCGTTTACAATCTTGGGATAACAGAAAAAGATAATCAAATTGGGGAACAACAAGCCCACAATGCAGGTAAAGTGAGATAAACACCCTAAAAAGAAATAACAGTGTCAGAGGGGGTCAGTGGAATGAGACATACATTTGGCTGTGTATGGTCATGAAAAAATGCATAAAGGAAAATATATCAGGGATGGAAACTGCAAGATGAGCTGTATTTTAACACATGGGGGTGGGGGTGGTCACAATATTCCATGAGCAAAGATCAGTGGCTGGGGAAAGCATGGCAGAGGGAGAGTAAGATCAGCTCTGGGGAAAGGGAGGTATGCACCTTGGCTTCAGAACACTGTGAAGAGTGGTGGGAGACAAAGGGTCCTTGAAGGCCAAGGTGAGGGTCTGTCCTTGATTTGGAGGTCAACAGGGAGCCAAGGGAGGTTCCTGAGCAGGAGCCACCCTCTACCAATATTATCCTGGCAGTGCTGCATGGTATGGAAAAGAGACTGCCAAGGTGGCCATTTCAACAGTACTGGTGAGAAATGAGAGCCAGAGCCAGGGTAGTGCTGGTGGAAAGCAAAAGAAGGGGACATGTGAGAAAGACGCCTCAGAGGGAAAATTCAACAGACCTGACAGCTGATTGGAGCCCTGGTGGTGCAGTGGTTAGGAGCTCGGCTGCTAAGCAAAAGATCAGCAGTTCGAATCCACCAGCTGCTCCTTGGGAACCCTATGAGGCAGTTCTGTTCTGTCCTATAGGGTCACTACGAGTTGGAATCAACAGAACAGCAACAGTTTTTTTGGTGGCAGCTTACTGGAGGCATGGGTCAAAGCAAACGGAGCCAAAAGGGCCATGGCAGAGTCTCACCGGGCCTGGCTCAGCAGGAACCTCCTGTGAAGACTGAGAGGCAGAACACCGTGTGAGGATGTGAGCACTCACAGAGCGCCTATGAGAGCTGAGGGCCCTGCATCTAAATGCCCTTCAGCTCTGTGGTCCAGCAGACAGGATAGGGCCAAGGGGGCTGCTCCCAGGGGACTCAGGGGAAGCTGCACACTCAACAGCACAGCCTGTGTCAGGGAACAGGCACTCATAACAGTCCAGACAATGTCAACCTCACATTAAACTGTAGTCACACAAAGGACCCTGCTGGTCCCCTCAAGAAGGATCCTGAAAAGAGGTTGGCACACTTTTCCATAAAGAGCCAGATATAAATATTTTAGGCTCCTGGACCACATGGTCTCTGTCACAAACACTTAGCTCAGTCGCTGTAGCACAAAAGCAGCATCCATAGACAATACATAAATCAATGGGCATGGCTATGTTCCGATAAAACTTTATTTACAAAAACAGGCAGGGGGCCAGCTCTGGCTCACGAGCTGTAGTTTGCTGACCCGTGTTCTATACTTTTTCATCAATCCAGTTTGGGAAATCGAGTTAGTCCTGTGTCTGGTATTAAAAAAATGGCCATGTAAAACAAATGTGAAGCACTCCCGTTGCTAACATAGAAAAGTCATCCTGGACATAAGTTTAATGCGCTTTTTTTCTAAATCCCATAAAAGTTATTTGCAAGGCAATTCCATTTCTTGTCTAATGTGCCAAGGACATCACTTCTCATAGTACAGGGGAAAAAGAGCTAGCCACCTACGCCCAGAAATTATTTCCCCATGATGAAAAAGCAGCAGCAGTTTCATCAGCTGAGTGAGGCACGTTGTATGGTTTTGTTTTTCATCTAAACAGCAGCTCCTTGGAACAAGTAATTTAGGGCACTGGGGAAATGGCACACAAAATGCATTCCTTTGTGAATTCCAGGATAGGAGGTTTACAGAGCCCATAGCCGAAGACAACACAGGAGCAGCCTTTTGTTAACTATCTTGATGGTGAACAAAATACCTGCCTGCCTCACACGTCCACAGGTAAAAGAGACATTTAGTCAATGTTGCTTTATTTCTGGTGGAATGATTAAACCTCTATCGTGCCCAAATAAGAAATGGATGTGATTTTGCAACCATTTTTCTTTAAAAAGCAGAGCAAGAATTACATGGAAAATCTCTGACTTGGAGACCAAATCTGGCCTCCTGCAGCCCATGCAACACCCCGAAATCATCACCATTATGAGGAGGCAGTGTGGCAGATGAAAAACTTGTGGGACTCTGAGTGCCACACACTAACTGTGCAAAATCAGGCAACTAACTACCTTACCAACCCGAAGACTCCTTTTTCCCATCTGCAATGTGGAGGTGACAATTCCATCATCACAGCCTGTCACAGCATTCAAGGAGGGGGAAGCACTCTACAGGACATCAGTCCCATAACTGCAGTTATGTCTGGAGTTGTAAAAACGCAACATGCTTTTCCCTTGCTGGCAACTGTATCCTGAGAGCCCTCCAGCTCTCTCTGGGCCACTCACTGTCGCTCTCACTGTACCTGAGTCTGTAACAGGAGCTTTATCGTTTTCTCTGATCACTGAATGCCCTTTTGTCTGAGAGTAAGATTCTCTGCCTGGCTTTCTAGAGCTCTATTGGTCTCTTTGTCTCTATGACTCCATCTCTGCCATTTCCTGCGTCTTTCTCTACTTCATTATTTGCCTCTTTCTCAGACTATGTCCCTCTCCATCTCACTTCTTAGTGTTTCTCATCACTCTCATTTCATACTAATTCTCATTCCTAACTGACCTTAAAGAAGAACAGAGGTACACAACTTATTATTCCTTATCTTTAGTGAATTATGCTTATCAATTAATCTCAAAGAATGAATAACACTTTACGATTCTCTTCTAAAACAAACTCTAAATTTTATTGCATCCTACAGACAAATATCATCATTGATAATACTCTGTAGCTCCGTGGCTCATCCTACGAAAACAAAGATTTTCCAACCCTGTTCGGTAGTCAACTAATAGAATTTTCTTTCACTCAGCAAATGAATGAAAGAAACTCAGAGACGCTTCACAAACAATAGTTCAGTGATTCCCTCAGCATTCAAGAAAAACATCTAGACCATAAAGAGGAACAGCATAGTCTTAAGAAAGATATTTTAGTGTAAAACACTAAAACTTCATGTGTACGTACACAATAACACAGGCAGAACTGTCACTGAATCAGGCTCCTGTATTATCCCCTGGGGTCAGGGGCTCCCTGTCAGTTGAACTGAAAAACCTGCATTTAGTAACTGAAACAGATACAGGTGCTGGTGATACAAAGCTTGATGAGGCTTGGTCTCTGCCCTCAATCAACTCACAGTATAATGCAGAGGACAACTATGAAGACAGGTAATTATCACAAAGGGTGATGAGAGCTTCTCTCCACCAGAATAGAGAGAAGCAGACAGTGCTATGGCAGCCCAAGAAATAGGAGAGTTAATACCCAGAAGAGGGGGAGGACAGTGGCATCAATGAAGGGTCCAGAATAGGGGTGATACAAATGATAATCATACTGAACATTAACTACCTATATGCCAGGCATAATGTGACATGTTTTATATATAAACACATCTACTGCACTACGATTCTATAAGGTAGAATACTATTACCCCAATTTTACAGATGAGAAACTGGAACCTGCAGAAGATAAATATCCTGCCAATGGCTACACAGCCAGTGAGTGGAGGAGCCAAGATTGAAGCCCTGTCTGCTGCTGGCACCTGAGTGATAGAGCACCCCCTAGGATCAGTGGAGAGCCTTGTGACCTGAGGCTGGCGGGGAGGGGGGTGGCTGTTAAGGGCACACTATCAGGTAAGCAGAAGCAACCCCGTGGGAATGGTAACCAAACTCAACATTAAAAACACTTTTAGTTATTGTTAAATTATGTAATTGTTGTTGTTTGGTTCAGACTCACAGCGACCCTACGTACAACAGAACGGAACACCTCCAAGGTCCTGCACAATCCTAACAATGTTTGAGCCAACTGTTACAGCCACTATATCGATCCATCTCATCAAAAGCCTTCTTCGTTTTCACTGACCCTCTATCTTACCAAGTATGATGTCCCTATCCAGGAACCGGTCCCTCCTGATAACATGTCCAAAGTACATGAGACCAAGTCTCTCCATCCTCACTTCCAAGGAGCACTCTGGCTGTACTTCTTTCATGAGAGACTTGTTAGTTCATCTGGCAACGCATGGTATATTCACTTCTCGGTCAACACCATAATTCGAAGGCATCAATTCTTCTTCGGTCTTCCTTATTCACAGTCCAGATTTTGCATGCATATGAGGAATTTGAAAATATTAAGGCTTGGACCGGGTGCACCATAGTCCTCGAAGTGACATCTTTGCTTTTCAACACTTTAAAGAGGTCTTTTGCAGCAGATTTGCCCAGTGCAATATGTCATTTGATTTCTTGACTACTGCTTCCATGGGTGATTATGGATCCAAGTAAAATGAAATCCTTGACAACTTCGATCTTTTCTCCAATTACCAGGGTATTGCATATTGCTCCAGTTGTGAGAATTTCTTATTATTTACTTTTAATTATTGTGCTTTAAGCAAAAATTTACAGTTCAGGTCAGTTTCTCATACCACAATTTATACACACATTGTTATGTGACCGTAGTTACTCTCCCTATAATGTGACAGCACACTCCTCCTTTCCACCCTGTATTTTCCACGTCTGTTCAACCAGCTCCTGTCCCCTTCTGCCTTCACATCTCCCCTCTGGACGTGAGCTGTCCATTTAGTCTCACGTATCTACTTGAGCTAAGAATCACACTCTTCACAAGTTTCATTTTATGTCTTATAGTCCAGTCTAATCTTTGTCTGAAGAGTTGGCTTCAGGAATGGTTTCAGTTTGGGGTAACAGAGAATCCAGGGGCCATGTCTTCCAGGGTCCCTCCAGTCTCAGTAAGACCATTAAGTCTGGTCTTTTTACTAGAATTTGAGGTCTGCAACCCACTTTTCTCCTGCTCCATCAAGGACTCTCTGTTGCATCCCCTGTAAGGGCAGTCATCGGTGGTAGCTGGGCACCATCTAGTTCTTCCGGTCTCAGGCTGACTGGGTCTCTGGTTTATGTGGTCCTTTCTGTCTCTTGGGCTAATATTTTCCTTGGGTCTTTGGTATTCTTCATTCTCCTTTGCTCCAGGTGTGTTGGGACCAATTGATGCATCTTAAATGGTCGCTTGCTAGCTTTTAAGACCCCACACACCACTTACCAAAGTGGGATGCAGAACATTTCTTAACTTTGTTGTGCCAATGTCCCTGAAATAATGGTCCCCAGACCCCTGCCCCTGCTACTCTGTCCCTCAAAGTGTTTGGTTGTATTCAATAAACTTCTTAGCTTTTGTTTAGTCCTGTTGTGCTGACTTCCTCTGTGTTGTGTGTTGTCCTTCCCTTCACCTAAGCTAATTTTGGCTACAATCTAGTTAGGGAATCCCCCTCTCCCTTCCTCCCCACCATCAAAGAATGTTTTCTTCTGTGTTTAAACCTTTTCTTGAGTTCTTATAATAGTGGTATCAGACAATTTTTCCCGTCTGTGACTAATTTCACTCAGCATAATGCCTTTCAGATTCATCCATATTATGAGATGTTTCACGGACGCATCATTGTTCTTTATCATTGCACAGCATAATGCCTTTCAGATTCATCCATATTATGAGATGTTTTATGGACTCATCATTGCTCTTTATCATTGCATAGTATTCCACAAAAAAAAAAAAAAATCATCATTGCATTGTATTCCATAGTGTGACTATAATTTGTTTATCCATTCATTCCTTGGTGGGCACCTAGACTATTTCCATCTTTTTGTTATTATGAACAGTGCTGTAATGAACATGGGTAGCATATATCTACTCTTGTGAGGGCTCTTATTTCTCTAGAATACATTCAAGGAGTGGAACTGCTAAATCGTCTGGTAGTTCTAGTTTTTTAAGGAAGTACCAAATTGATTTCCAAAGTGGTGGTACCATTTTACCTTCACACCAGCAGTGTACAAGTGTTCCAGTCTCTCCACAACCTCTCCAACATTTATCATTTTGTGATTTTTGGATTAATGCTGCCCTTGTTGGGGTGAGATGGTATCTCATTGTAGTTTTGATTTGCATTTCTCTAATGGCCAATGATTGTGAGCATTTCCTCAGGTATCTGTTAGCAGCCTGAATGTCTTCTTTGGTGAAGTGCCTATTCATATTCTTTGCTCATTTTATAACTGGGTTGTCTTTTTCTCGTTGAGGTTTTGCAGTTTTTATAGACTTTAGAGATCACACACTGATCGGATTTGTCGTAGCCAAAAATTTTTTCCCAGTCTGAAAGTTGTCTTTTTGCTCTTTTGGTGAAGTCTTTTGATGAGCGTTAAGTGTTTGATTTTTAGGAGCTCCAGGTACCTAGTTTCGCTTCTGGTGTTTGTGCATTGTTAGTAATGTTTTGTATACTGTTTATGCCATGGATTACGGCTTCTAGCATTGTCGCTATTTTTTCATCCATGATCTTTATCATTTTAGATTTTGTATTTAGGTCTTTGATCCATTTTGAGTTAGTTTTTGTGCATGAAAATTTTTTTTTTTTTTATGAGGTATGGGTCTTGTTTCATTTTTTTTGCAGACGAATATCCAGTTACGCCAGCACCATTTGCTAAAAAGGCTGTCTTCTCCCCAGTGAACAGACTTTGGGCCCTCATCAAATACCAGCTGCTCCTAGGTGGGTAAATGTATTTCTGGATTCTCAGTACTGTTCCACTGGTCTATGCATCTGTTGTACTAGTACCAGGCTGTCTTGACTACCATGTCAGTATAATAGGTTCTAAAATCAGGTAGTGTGAGACCTCCCACTTTTTTCCTCTTTTTTGGTAATGCTTTACTTATCTGGGGCCTCTTAATGAAGCTGGTGATTTGTTTCTCCATCTCATTAAAAAATGCACTGGAATTTGGATCAAGATTGCATTGTATCTGTAGATTGATTTGGGTAGACTAGACATTTTCACAATGTTGAGTCTTCCTATCCATGAGCAAGGCATGTTTTTCCACAAGGTCTCTTTTGGTTTCTTGCAGTAGTGTCTTGTAGTTTTCTTTGTATGTGTCTTTTATGTCTCTGGTTAGATTTATTCCTAAGTAATTTATCTTCTTGGGGGCTCTTGTAAATGGTATTGATTTGGTGATTTCCTCTTCTAAGTTCTCCTTGTTGGTGTAGAGGAATCCAACTGATTTTTGTATGTTTATGTTGTATCCTGATATTCTGCTGAACTCTTCTATTAGTTCCAGTATTTTCCTGTGGATTCTTTGGTGTTTTTTGTGTATAAGATCATATCATCTGCAAATAGGAATACTTTTACTTCTTCCTTACCAATTTGGACGCACTTTATTTATCTAGCCTAACTGCTCTGGCTAGGACAGTGTTGAATAAGAGTGGTGATAAAGGGCATCCTTGTCTGGTTCCCATTCTTAAGGGGAAAGCTTTCAGACTCTCCCTTTAGGATGATGTTGATTGTATAAATGCCCTTTATTATGTTGAGGAATTTCCCCTCTATTTCTATTTTGCTGAGAGTTTTTATCATGAATGTGTGCTGGACTTTGTCAAATGCCTTTTCTGCATCAATTGATAAGATCATGTGGTTCCTGTCTTTTGTTTTATTTATGTGATGGATTACATTCATTGTTTTCCTAATGTTGAACCATCCCTGTATTTCTGGTATGGATCTCCCACCTGGTCATGGTGAATTATTTTTTTTGTATGTTGTTAAATTCTCTTGGCAAGAATTTCGTTGAGGATTTTTAGCATCTAAGTTCATGAGGGATATTGGTCTGTAATTTTCTTTTTTTGTGATGTCTTTACCTGGTTTTGGTATCAGAGTTATGCTGGCTTCACAGAATTATTATGGGAGTATTCCATCCTTTTCTATGCTCTGAAATGCCTTTAATAGTAGTGGTGTTAACGCTTCTCTGAATGTTAGGAAGAATTCTCCAGTGAACCCATCAGGGCCAGGGCTTTTTTTTGTTGGGAGTATTTTAATAACCTTTTCAATCTCTTCTTTTGTTATAGATTTATTTAGTTGTTCTACATCTGTTTGTGTTAGTTTAGGTAGGTAGTGTTTTTCTAGAAATTTGACATTTTCTCTAGGTTTTCAAATTTGTTAGAGTACAATTTTTCATAGTATTCTGTTATGATTCTTTTAATTTCAGCTGGGTCTGTTGTGATATCGCCCATCTCATTTCTTATACTGGTTATTTACTTCCTCTCCTGTTTTTCTTTTGTCAGTAGGGCCAATGGTTTATCAATTTCATTGATCTTTTCAAAGAACCAGCTTTTGGTCTTGTTAACTCCTTCAATTGTTTTTCTATTCTGTATTTAATTCTGATCTAATTTTTATTTTTTCCTTTCTTCTGGTATCCAAGGGCTTCTTTGGCTGCTCTCTTTCTATTTGTTCGAGTTATAGGGTTAATGTTTTGATTTTGGCCCTTTCTTCTTTTTGGATGTGTGCTTTTATTTTTATATATCAACCTCTGAGCACTGCTTTTGCTGTGTCCCAAAGGTTCTAGCAGTATGTGTTTTCATTCTCATTTGATTCTGTGAATTTTATTCCATCCTTTATTTCTTCTGTAACCCAATACCTTTTCAGCAAGGTGTTGTTCAGTTTCCTTGTGCTTTGGTTTTCTGTTTTTTTTTTTTTTTTCCTTGCTTTTTCTGTTATGGATTTCTACTTTAATGGCTTTATGGTCAGAAAAGATCCTTTGTAATATTTTGATGTTTTGGAGTCTCTTAAGGCTTGCTTTGTGGCCTAATACGTGGTCTACTCTGGAGAATGTCTCATGTGGACTGGAAAAGACAGTATACTTGGCTGCTGTTGGGTGGGGTGTTCTGTACATGTCTATGAGGTTAAATTGGTAGATTGTAGCATTTAGATCTTCCGTGTCTTTACTGAGCTTCTTTCTGGATGTTCTGTCCTTCATTAAAAGTGGTATGTTGAAGTCTCCTACTATTATTCTGGAGCTGTCTATCTCAGTTTTCAATGTTGTTAGGGTTTGCTTTACGTATGTTGGAGCCCTGTCGCTGGGTACATAAATATTTATTGTGGTTACGTCCTCCTGGTGTATCGACCCTTTAATCATTATATAGTGTCCTTCCTTATCCTTTGTGGTGGATTTTACTTTAAAGTCTATTTTGTTAGAAACAAATATTGCCACTCCTGCTCTTTTTTGATTATTGTTTGCTTGATATTTTTTTTCCATCCTTTGAGTTTTAGTTTGTGTCTTTAAGTCTAAGGTGTGTCTCTTGTAGGCAGCATATAGATGGATCATGTCTTTTTTTATCTATTCTGGACTCCTTGTCTCCTTATTGGTGCATTTAATCCATTTACAGTCAGCATAATTATTGATAGGTATGAGTTTGGTGCTGTCATTCTGCTGTATTTTGTGTGTGTGTGTATGTATTGACAGTTTCTTTGTTCCACTTAATTTTCTGTGCTGTTTTTCTTTATGTATTTTCTTTCCATCTCTTTCATTGTTGTTGATTTTGTATTAGCTGAGTCTTTATGTTTTTCTTGCTTTTTATTTTGATGTGTGGGGCTGTTAGTTTCCTTTGTGGTTACCTTAATATTTACCCCTACTTTTCTAAGTTTAAACCAATCTTTTACTTCTTTATGCCACCTTGACTTCTTTTCCATATGAAGGTTCTATGACTACATTACTTAGTCCCTCTTTTTGTTTTACTGTTGTCATCTTTTACATATTGACATTTCTGTTTCCCTATTTTCAGTGTTTTAGCTTTGACTTATTTTTGTGGCTTCCTTATCTGGGTTAATATCTGGTTTTCTGTTCTGTGTTCTAGTCTTGAGTTGTTACCTGATGGTATTGATTTTCTAACTGGAGGACTCCCCTTAGTATTTCTTGTCATTCTGGTTTGGTGTTTACAAATTCCCTAAACTTCTGTTTATCTGGAAACGCTCTAACTTCTCCAACATATTTGAAAGACAATTTTGCTGGATACACAATTCTTGGCTAGCAATTTTCTTCCTTCATATGTGTCATCCCATTGCCTTCTTGTCTGCACTGTTTCTGCTGGGTAGTCCAAGCCTTAGTCGTATTCACTCTTCTTTGTAGATGACTTTCTGTTTATCCCTAACCACTCTTAAAACTATCTTTGGTTTTGGCAAGTTTGATTATAATGACTTGGTGACTTTCTTTTGGGATCTTCCTTGTGTAAGGCTCAATCAGCATCTTGGATAAATATCTTCTCATCTTTCACGATATCAGGAAGTTTTCTGCTAACAAATCTTCAACAATTCTCTCTGTATTTTCTGTTATTTCCCCACCTCATTCTCGCACTCCAATCACTTGCAGGTTATTCCTCTTGATAGAGTCCCACGTAATTCTCAGGATTTCTTCATTTTTTAAATTGTCTTATCTTCTTTTTCCTCAAATAAGTTGGTGTCAAGTGCTATATCATCAATCTCATTAGTTCTGACTTCTACTGCCTCAATTCTGCTCCTGAGACTTTCTACTGAGTTGTACAATTCTGAAATCTTATTGTTAATCTTCCGGATTTCTGTTTGTTGTCTCTCTATGGATTCTTGCAGCCTATTAAATTTGTCCCTATACTCTTCTATAATCTTCTTAAGTTCCTCTATTGCTTAGCCTGTGTTTTCCTTGACTTATTATATATTTTGCCCGATTCTCCTTCCCAATCTCTTGAAGAATTCTGATAGTAATCTTTTGTATTATATTTCCGGTAATTCCAGGAATTTATCATCCTTTGGTAGATTCCTTGATTCTTTGTTTTGGGAGCCTGCTGAAGCCATCACAGTCTGCCTCTTTATGTGATTTGATATTGACTGTTTTCTCTGAGCCATCAATAAAAAAAAAAAATTTTTTTTTAATCAATAACTTATTATATTTACTTATTTTATGTTTGCTTACTGTGTCCTAGCTTCTTCTTTTGTTTTGATATGCCTAAATAGTCTGCTCATGTGAGCTAGTTTAATTATTGGTGCCTCTGAAGCACTAATGTCCTGTCACCAGGTGGTGAGAGCTGTTACTAGGTGTATGAGCCCAGGAGTCCATTACTTTTCTTGTATGGATTCAGCTCAGATGTCTAGGTAGTTGGTCACCACATGTGTGGTGCAGACTGTCGCCTACAATCCTAGATGGGCAGGGGTGATTGGTGTAGGCACAGGTATCTGGCTGCAGTAGTGCAACACGTGCTGAGTAAGGCAGGGGGCAGATGGGTTCCCCTGAGTGTCTGGAAAGAAAGCATGTCCTGTTCCCTAGAGCACGGAGGTGAGTGGGTTTTGCAGCCAGACTATGGGCACACAATGCTATTGGCTGTAAGGACTGAGAGGCACCACTCATCCTCAGACCCTATTGCAGGCAGTTAGGTGGTGTGGGTAGAGTCACCAGTCCTCAGGCCCCTGATGTAGGTTGGTGAGGACCTTGCTTAATAGGCAGAGTAGTGTCAAATGTCACAAACCTGCCTTTCTACCATATAGCTGATACAGTCGAAGTTAGGCTTCAGGTATATACCTTGTTGTACTGTGCTAATGAAGGCCTGCACTGTTGAAATAGGCCCACACTAGTTTATACAGGGGTGAAAGGCATTCAAAGCCCACGGACTCCTTACACCAGTGCCTAGGCAAAGGAGCTGTGCCTGCCCTGAGTTTCTGGTTTAGGGGAGTTGGCTGATCATTTTTTTCTGTTTATTAATTTGTTCCCTCTCCATGGCCGGGAGAATGGCTCAGAGTGCATAACCAGTCCTACTTCTGGAACCAGGGGACACAGCAATCTCTGAAGCTGACACGGGACCCAGTGCAGAGCGGGGAGGGGGAAGATAAATGGGAGAAAGGTTTTTTCCAAAGGAGTGTTTTTTGATCTGTGCAGTAAGTTAGATGCATGTACTTACTTTTCCCTATTGAGGGCTTCTGGAGGGTTAAACAGACTCTACCGCTTGGTCTCTCCCGATGTGGAAAACGCATCCCAAGTGCCACTGTTTGCTGATCCAGCCTACAGAATGCCAGTTCCTGCTGGATCAGGTGTGGCAACTTCTCGTGCTTCTGAACTGACTCTCCCTCCCCCTGCCACTCAGTCCGATTCCTCAACTTTTCCTTTGATGTTCAGGGCTCCTAGATTATCATATGTAATCGATTTATCTGTTTTTTTCTGGTCTTTGTTGTAAGAGGGATCACAGGAAGTATCTGACTACTACGCCATCTTGGCCCTGACGCCCTGATTTTTTTAAGTTGAGGTGCAATCCATACTGAGGCTTTGCTCTTCATCAGTAAGTGCTTCAAGTCCTCTTCGTTTTGACAAAGTTGTGTCATCTGCATATCGCAAGTTGTTAATGAGTCTTCCACCAAACCTGATGCCCTGTTTTTCTTCATTCAGTCCAGCTTCTTGGATTATCTACTCAGACTGAGAAGTCTGTTGAAATACTTTGACCCACACCTTTCCTGATTTTAAACCACACAGTATCCTCTTGTTCTGTTCAAACTGCCTCTTGGTCTATGTACAGGTTCCTCATGAGTAAAATTAAGTATTCCAGAATTCCCATTAGTTGCAATGTTATCCATAATTTGTTATGATCCACACAGTTGAATGCCTTTGCATCATCAATAAAACACAGGTAAACATCTTTCTGGTATTTTTAGCCAAGATCCATTTAACATAAGGAATGATATCCCACATTCCAAGTACTCTTCTGAATCCAACTTGATGTGCTGAATCCTACTGATGCACTGCGACAACCGTTTTTGAATTATCTTCAGCTAAATTTTACTTGTGTGTGATATTAATGATAATACTGTTTAATAATTTCCACATTCGGTTGGATCATCTTTCTTGGAACGGGCACAAATATGGATCTCTTCCAGTTGGCTGGCCAGGGAACTATCTTCCAAATTTCTTTGCATAGATGAGCGAGCACCTCCAGCATTGCATCTGTTTGTTGAAACATCTCAATTGGTATTCCGTCAATTCCTGGTGCCTTGTTTTTCTCCAATACCTTCAGTGCAGCTTGGACTTCTTCCTTCCTTCAATATCATCGGCTCTAGATCATATGCTACATTAAATATATATGTGTGTGTGTGTGTATACATACATACACACACACACACACATATATATACTTTTAGTTTTTTTAGTTTTACTTTTGAGTTTTTTTTCCGACGGCAGCAGGTTTTCTTTTCTTTTTTTTTTATTTATATATATACTTTTAGAAACACTGGATTAAGGTTGTTGTTCCTATTTCTCAACCAATATGAGAAATGCTTTTAATTAAATGCCACAAATAGTTGTACTTCTAGGAACTAATTTATTGTTTCCTCCACTGTAATTACCCCTACCCAAAGGCTATTAAATGGTGTGATTATAGCTGGATTTCCCTTTTTGCTTTGGTTGCCAGGAATATCAGGCTCAAACCTGCTGCCACCTAGAGCAATGGCGTGTGACACCATGGTTGCATGTAAGCATTTTATTTCTTTTTCTTCCTGGTCTTCAAATTCTAATTGTAATTCCACAAGAGTGTACTGCTCAGATACCACCTCTAACAACTGAGTCAGCTTCAACTCATGACAACCTTATGTATAACAGAACAAAAGGTTGCAAGGTCTAGTACCACCATCATGATCATTGGTAGGTTCAAAGAAAAAAATTTCAAACAGGGCACAAAATCATTATATCTAAATACCTCAAGAGTAAGCCACCAGACAGGTAGGTTAAGTCCTGAGTACCAAGATAAGTCTCCTTCCACCTAATTACGTCCTCTCTTGGAAATGAACTCTACAGATGAACTGATAAGACCATGATACTATTACCAAAGCTTGTGTGTCCAGATGTAAGATAAACACAAGTTAGGATAAAATGGCCCCAGCTCACATGTGGCATTAAGAAACCTTCCAGAAGAATAAGAAAGTCTAATTTTGGCATCAGGGCAGTGGCAGAAACAGCCACACAAATTACAAGTTCATTGACATCTACCTACCCACACTACCTCACTGTTCTTATCCAGCTTTCAATCCTTCCACCATTAGTCCAGTCTCAGGCACCATATACCCTCAGCTTCATCTGACACACCGTGATCGCAGGACCAACAGATGTGACCGTTGAAGGAAATATGGCGGGTGCTCTAGCTCCTTCCCTTCATTTTACTGGGAGAAAGCTGAAACACAGAGGAAGGAAATAATACACCTAGAATCACATACCTATAAGTGACAGGGATGTCTCCTGACGCCCAGTCCACTGTTATCTCTACCACTGTTAGAAGAAAAAGTAGACACTATCACTGCTTGGTCTCACTTCCTCATGTGTTAAACTTTCTACCACTTGTTGGATGCATGTTACCCTGTTCAAGGTGCTGACAATGCTACACCAGCAGGTACTAAAATATGAACCAACAGGTATACCCACAGTTGAACAAAGAAATGGAAACGTTAACATAAGTGCACAATGCGACAGCAGCACCCCTTCCTTCTAGAGACACATGTGGGATCCTAGAGAAGGGACGGGTAAGGACAGGAATTGGCTGGGAAGCACCAACTTTACCTCGAGCAAGAGAAAGAGCTGCCCTTCCTCCCACTCCACATGATCCCTCTGCCCAGTCCAGCCTTCCTGCCTCCTGAAGACCTTCCTCCATCACTTTGACCTCCTTCCTTTCCCTTCATCCTTATCCTCTTCACTGACTCCTCACCTACCCTATCCACAGACTTTCTCAACTTCCGTCCATATAAAAACAACTCACCTTTCTTGTCATTGCCATCCTCCTTCCTTTCCCTCTGTCCTGCATCTCTAAAGAAAGTCTACATCTGCTGGGTACATTTGCCTGTTTCCTATGCTCAAGTCAGCCCAGTGCAACGAAGCCTCTGCTGCTATTGCTGCTATGGCCACAGGAAGCTGCTCTTGGTAAAGGTTCCAATGACCTTCTACTTTTTAAGTGCAATTGTTACTTCCCTGTCCTTATCATACCAGTGTCCATGTGATCTCTGACACAGCTGACCACTCCCTCTGTGACTTGCACGACTTAGCTGTCTTCAATTCTCCTCTTATTTCCCTGCTTGCTCCTTTTCCTCCTTCTCCTCACCTTCTCTTGTTCTCTACAGGCCAGAATTCTCCAAGGTCACATCCCTGACTTGAGTCATTGGATTGTTCTCACTGGGAAATCCTTACATTCTCCCGTCACTGACATGCTGATGACACTCATAGCTCCCTGCAGTCTGCACTGTGCCTCTGTGCTCCACACCCCACATCTGACTATGACCAGCCCTCTCTCCCTGGGTGGCCACAACAAGCACCAGACTCAGGTCCCCAAGCAGAATTCTGCTCTCCACCACCTGCTCGGTGCAGCCCACTCTCAGATCCCCTCTCCAGGAGCATCAGTACCTCCCTGATATTGACCCAGGCCCAGGCCCAAGAACCTGACGGGCTCCCAGGTTTCCATATCCTGCCAGTCGCCAAGTCCTATTGCTGCTCCTCCTCAGTCTTGCTCTCTCTCTCTCTCTCCCTTTATCCCTCCTCCAGATCCTGACTATCTCGGTTCAGCTGCTCGTCATCTCTTTCCTGAGCTGCAAGTGCATCTTCCCTGGCCATCCCCTATCCTCTCTCCCCTATTCCAATCCATGTCCATCCTCCAATCTTCATCAGGTTGTTGTCCTGCTTAAAAATTCTCAGCGAAGGCCACTGCCAACTGGAAAGGCCCAAGCTCCTTGTCTTGGGTTCTAGACCCACCATGATCTGGCTGCATTCTGCCCCTCTGGCCGCCTTTCCTGCAGCAATCCCTAGTTGTACTTTCCTACATTGGCCTGGGTCCTTCTCATCCCCCAACCTCTAAAAGGGTTAAAACGCCACCCATCCCCTACTCCATGCTCACCTTGAAATCCCTCTTTCTTCATCAGCATGCAGCTCCAATACTACCTCCTCCCCGAATCCTTCCCTGCATCCACTTTCTCGTGTGCTGCCATAGTACCTGACAGATTTCCATGCTGGGGTCATTATTTAGGCACATCTATCTCCCCCATGGGAAACCCTGATGGCGTAGTGGTTAAGTGCTACGGCTGCTAACCAAAGGGTTGGCAGTTTGAATCCAACAGGTGCTCTTTGGAAACTCTACAGGGCAGTTCTATTCTGTCCTGTAGGGTTGCTATGAGTTAAAATCAACTCGATGGCGCTGGGTTTGGGTTTTTTTTGTTGTTGTTGTTGTTTATCTCCCCCATGAAGCCTGAAAGCTCCTTGAGAGTAAGGGCATCTTATCACATCTGCCCCCTGGCTCCTGAGCACAGTGCCAGGCGCATGGTGGCTAAGCCAGGGCCACTGCATACAGTTGGACAGGATGTACACTTTCTTGCACAAAGATGTCTGGCTAAGGTGGCAGGAGAAGACTGCATTCAGCCCACACTCTATTCACCCAAGTCACGTGCACTGGCATGGGGCTGTGTCTACCGGAGGAAGAGGCGCCAATTTCTAAAGCGCCCAGTATCTCTATATGGCTGAGCAGCATACAAGCCCTCCAGGATTTTGGCGAATACACACCCATAAGCTCCCCCTGCCCTTCTGCAGCTCAGCAGTGGGCCTGACCCCTTCGTGCAAGAACCTAAATAAGCATGCCAGCCAAGCTGCACTATCTGCTCCCAAGGGTGCTTTACCCAGAGACACTTCTCAACTGGCCACACTCATGCTAATTAGCTCCTTGAAAACAGAAGCGTACAAGCCCTGGTCACACGTTCAATACGATGTTGAGCAACATCAGACATCTTGGGCAGTTCCCAGAGCTGGGAGGGAAAACACACATGGGCCCAGGACAAAAACTAGCCAAGCTTTGGCCTCAACAAGCCACAAAGCCATCTGTTCCTCAGGTTTCCTGCAGTTTCTTCTCACGTCTGCCGTTGCTCTGTGAGCTGTTCTCATTTCCTTTCGTTGTCAAGTATCACTTAGTAAAGAAGCTCTGAGGATCAGCTGGACTATGTGCCAGGCACCAGGCCAGAGATGTGGGGACTGTGGTGCGTTTAATTACTTTTGTGTGTGGCCTTTCCAGCCATGGTCTTGTAAGTCCCACCCAGGTGACTGTGATAGGGTAATTGTGGCCTACCAAGGGGATTGGCCAGTTTTGCCTTAAAAGAGAGCCAATTCCAGAGCAGAGAGGAGGAGCTCACCACCACCAAGGAAGGAGAGACCCAGCAGCAGGAGATGGTCCGGTGGACTTCTCAGCCCATGGAGAGACAGAGCTGAGTGCCTTTGGGCAGAGACTGAGGGCCAGGGAGAGGTGTGCCTGTGAGCACAGCTGGGAAGAGGCTATCCTGATGGAAGAACTGTATTCTGAGTGTTCCTGAGCCTGAATTGTAACCGTTACTTCCCTAATAAAGCCCGTTAATTGTGAGTATGGTCTGTGAGTTCTGTGTGGCCATTGCAACGAATTATTGAACCTAGTAGAGAGTGTTGTGCAAGGGACACTTGATGGTCAGAATTGGTAGAAATGATAACTTAAATGTGCACTGGAGATGCAATGACTAAGAACGTGATTCAAAAAATAAAAAAGGAATAAAATGAAACAATAAAAATTATGTATTTAACACAAAAGAAGGTAATAAAGAAGGAACAAAGGGACACAAAAGACATAAGGAACACAAGTTACAAAATGACAGATGTCATCCCAACCATATCAATAGGAGCAAAATTTTGGGGTGGTAGAAATATTTTAAAACTGGATTATAGTGATGATTGCCAACTATAAATTTACCAAAAACTCACTGTACATTTACAATGGATGAATTTAAAGGTATACAAATTTTACCTCCAACCCAAAACCAAAAACGATTGCCGTGGAGTCAATTCCGACTCACAGCGATCCTACAGGACAGAATAGAACTGCCCCATAGAGCTTCCAAGAAGCGGCTGGTGGATTTGAACTGCTGACTTTTTTTGGATTAGCAGCCGAGGGTGTACTCCTGCATGGGGCCCAGGATTTGGCATTTTGAAACCTCTCCCTGAGATTCCCACACTGTTTAAAGCCTCATCCTCGTGGATGGCTTCCCCTAGAGGTCTGAACAGCTCATCAGCTGTGAGCGTACTAACTAACTAGCCTTTCCTTCCTTCCAGAACCATGCCTGGTGGCTTGTTCACCCCAAGGAGAGAACAAAGGGTTTCCTTTTGGGCATTACTTTTTGTGGATGGAAAATACGAGGAATCAAGAGTAAAATTTAGAGCAGTATTTTTCAATCTTTTTCTTCCCCCCTCTAAAAACCCCTTGAGAGCCTTCGGGGACATTTTTTCCCCCCACTGTGACATCTTAATACCACAGATACACTGCATATCTGTTTATATACTGTACGTATATTTATCTTTTACACATAAACAGAGTAAGATTTTTCTTCACCACCCCCTCCCCCCAAGAAGCAATTTTCACTCCTTTAGGGGTGACTGTATCGCCCCCATTGAGAACGCCTGCGCTGGGGTCTCATGGTGAAGGAAAGAAGAAGACCAGACACAGTGAACATGGCGTCCCACCGAGACCAAGCATAATGCTAGCATCTTACAGATTTAAATGTTAAACCCCTCTGGCAGAATTTTTCCAGATCAACTGAAAATGAGGGCAGCCTTCTTAGCCCCTCCAGGCAAGACCCAAATGGCTCTGGGGCCAGAGAACATTGATGCCAAGCCAGATGAGAATAATCACAGAAATGAGATGGCCTGGGTTTAATAATGCTGGAAGTCAGAAGAGACACAGTGTTTGGAGAAACTGAATAGACAAGCAGGTATATGATACTATAAGAAATATTACCAAATGTAAAAGAAAATGTGCAATCTGGAAAGACTGGTTCTCAGCGTCTAGAATGGAGGCATCCATCCAGTTGGATATCCAGGGAAGTGCATTTTTAACCTCTGTAAGAAAGGGGCTACTGACTAGCTTGGGACAAGGAAGCTGAGAACATGTTCTGTACTCTAGTGATATGGGAACCTGGCTCTGTTTCTCAGTGAGATCATGGCCCCGAGGTGGAGGCCCAGCCCTTGGCAGGTGTGCAACCCAAGCAGGGAGCCCAGTGCATGACGCATGGTCACCAGATGCAACCCCAGGGAATGCTGGAGCCCTACAATGCTAATCACGCCACACATCTCCCTTTGACTCCATGCTTAGAAAATAAGATGTGTTGAAGAGACACCTTCAGGAAAGCAAAGAACACCAGAAAGAAACCAGGAGAGTGTGCTTTCTGCATTTCATTCAATTTCTAATCATCAAACTCTGTGTGTCTAGGGTTAAGATCCCCTCTCGCACTCAAGTTCACCTGGCTCTGTCTCCCCACCTCCATTACAGCTTCCCTCCCCTACACACCCCTTCTCATCTGACATGTAGAACACTGCAGAAGGCCTCAACAGTCAGAAAACTAACAGCCAGCCATGCAGTTGCAGCCTGTGGACATCTAGCTCCAAGGCTGCCCTCTCACACTGCTGCAGGGTCCTGGGCTACAGGGGAGACTGGGCTTAGTACATGGGAACAAGCTCATCCCCTTGGCCACCAGCATCTAGGGAGACTGACTTTATTGAGATGACAGTCCCAGCGTTTGGGTCAGCAGAGAAAACACCAGCAACAAAGTGTTCTGAGAGATGAGCCAGGATGAAGGAAAGAATAAGAAACCAGAAGGCTGTGATTTTCGCTTCTGATCCAAAGAATGTGAAAACTGGGATGGGAGATGAGTGGTAACATCCAACTGCTTAATTCTAATGTTTTTACTTGAAAAAGTAACACTTTCAATATCAGTGACAGTGTGGTAGGAACATAACATACATTAGCGTTAATTCTTACAACCTTCCGACTGACAAAAATGCATTCTATCTCCTTTTTCCAGGAGACAGAAGATCAAAAAGTTATATAACTTTCACAAAATCACACAGCTAGAAAGTGTCAGAGAAAGGATTTGAACCCAGGGCTGTCCAGTTCCTAAGCTCATGATACCTCTTGGCTCAAACATCACTGGCATCATAGAGACATTTTTTTAAAATTAAATTAACCAAGTACAATTCCAACCATTCTCTCACAAGATATGGCACTTTCTGCTGACAAATATCTTAGGTATGGCTCACCTTCACTCACACCAGGAAGCATGTCGGTCCAGCAGAAACACTTCCACATGCCATTTCTGCCTGGACTTCCACCTCTGAGAAGCAACCGTGACTGTACCACAGACCTGACTTTTACTTTGTTGACAGATAAAGTGTTTTCAGCTTTGTGATGGGGCCATCCCTCTGAACCCTCATCCGGAAAGTAACAGGCTAGATTACCCGGCAGGTATCGTCCACCTTCTCACTGACAGAGTACAGACAGACACCTTTATAAACACAAGAAAGGGCCCTGCCTTAGTTCTAGGAGAGTCCCTGGGTGGTGTAAATGGCTAATGCATTAGGCCCCCACCTGAAAGGTCAGAGGTTTGAATCCCAGAGGTGAGCCGGAAGCAAGGCCTGGTCATCTACGTCCGAAAATCGGCCACTGAAAACCCTACGGAGCAGAGTTCTACTCCAACACACATGGCGTTGCCACGAGTTGGAGTCAACTTGACAGCAACTGATAAGACCATGCCTGTTTCTTCAGTTCCAGCATCTATCCCTGGAGTTAGCTGTAATTTCCTAAATAGAAGAGAACCTAATGGGAATACTAAACATTGGAAATGGAGGAAATCAAGCTTCTTCAGAGGTACAAAACCACAAACGAGTTAAGTGGTTTTACTGAATAGTTTCCTACTCAGAAACAAGATACTGGTGGTTTTGACTGAGGGTGGATTGAGACAGTTCAACATCCCCCCATACTGTCTAGTTAAAAAATCTATGTGGGCTCCAAAGAGAAGATCTGCATTTATTAGAAGTGAAGAACATAATAAAAATGCAAAACACCGCATGATAATTTAATAACCTGTGATGATAAATGCCACAGCACTTGGGAACTCAGAAGATTAAATAGGAGAAAGCTGGAGTGAACGCTTGTTGCAATAACCCTAAATGTTTGGACGGGAGGAGTAAAGAAAATAGCTTCAATATCTCATATAATATGAATTAAGACAGATTATTAAGAACTACTCGAAGCCCTCATGAATCAACGGTACTGGCTGGGAGACCAGATGGCAAGCCACAGTAATTTCCTCCCAGTAATCAAATGTTAGTTTCATTTGCAAAAAGCTTCCATATGGAATCTAGCCTCAATAAAACATTCTGTGCTGGCCCTCAACGATCAATATGGTTGAGCTAGCTAGCCTCTTCTACAGGCGAGCACGCTCATTTCAAAACAGCCCTAAATCCTAGGGCTTGGTAATAGGTTTCGCATATAGTAAAGTTGCGCAGCAAAAAGCATCATATTGAACTTCTTGACACTTCCTTCCCCGTTTCATTAAGAAATGGATCCACAGCTAGAGGCAGTGCTTTGGAGTTGACCATCATATTGTTAATATCTCTAGTGATCAAGTCCCATTTCTTCTGCCCGGACACCCAGTAACTTCATCGTGTTCATAATACAGGGTTGGTTGTATACAGGAGTCACATCGCCTTCATGCCCATAGGTCATTTTGCTTGAAAAGTTTCTTTTTTCATGTAAAATAATGTAAAATACATGCCCTCAAATGTAGTTTTGAAGACTGGACTTGAAGAGACATGCCTACACTGCTACAGGCTGTGAAATAATTGCCAGGGAACTCTGTTCCCAAAGGAAAAGCAAAAGGCCTGAGATATCTGTGTCTTCACAAAGCCAGTGCTTCGAGTCTCTAGTAGGAGCTCACAGCCAGGAGTCCACGATGCCCACGTGGACACAGCACAGTGGATTCCACCTTGAGTCTTGAGTTTTTGCAGGCTAGTTACAAACCTGCTTCTGCCACTTCCCTGAATTCAGAGGCCCTGGAGGGTCACTCACTGTTCCGGGCCTCTGCGTAGCAGGGACTTTGAGTAAGCCCTTGCTAGGTCAAGCGTGGCTTGGAGACCAGCAGCACTGGCATCATCTGTCTTTTAGAAATGCAGAATCTCAGATTCCACCCCACACAAACGGAGTCAGAGTCCGCATTTTAACAAGATGCCCATGCATGCACATTAAAGCTGAGAAACACTGCCTCAGGCTACGCGGCATATAAGCTTCCACCCCTGACCGCATGGCGTCACATGCTTCTTAGCAGCTTCCTAAAGTACAGGAGGAGATTCGAGTCCACCCAGAGGTACCTCGGAAGAAAGGCCTAGAGATCTACTTCTGAAAAATCAGCTGTTGAAAACCCTACAGAGCACAGTTCTATTCTGAGTCAGAGTCAACTTGATGGCAACTGGAAAGTACAGAGGGAAAGAAGTTACACACATGCAGTGGGAAGCTCCAGATGCCCCGTCACACTGCCTAGGCACTTTTGGGGAGGAGGAATATAAAAACTAGGGATCCTCATTAGAAAGTCTACCCAGCTAAGGCAATCCCTGAGGGAGCTGACAGCTGAGGCTCTCTGCTGGCTGAGCTTCCAGCAGCTGGGGCACCTGAAGGGTTGTCTGGATGCCCGTCACAACCTCCACCATGGCAACCTCATGGTTGTATAAAAAAAAAAAAAAAATACTGACATTTTTTTCAAAATGCCTGTAAGTAACCAGTTTCTGAATTGCCTGTGACCCAACTTTACCAAAATACTGTTTCAGTCATTAATGAGTTAAATAAAATATTTGCCTCCTGCCCACTCTAGAATTGTATGAGAGGCATGTTTTCAGCTATTTCACAATTATTTTTTGACAGCATACACATTGAAATGGAAATCACTGCCATACCATCAAAATGGAGAAAGCCTCTATTTAAAATGAATGGGAGGTTCATGTCATTTTTGCCAGTAAGGCCTTTAATCCTCCATTTCTTCGAGCCTTGCAGCCCAGCCAGGATGGTCTCAGGCGCCTAGGAGACAGTAAGTGAAAGGGTCTGTGACCCTCTATGGTCAGCCCAGGTGGCTAGCTGGGTGGGGCAGAGAGGCTATCCAGACCACAGAATTCTTGACAGTAACCAAAGGGGAATCCCAGGGCTAAATCCATCTCCACCTGGCATTGATTTTTGTCAGAGCCTTAAAACACATAGAACCTTTATTGACTTGTGCTAAAAGATGGGCACCAGCAGTACTTTGGGGGGTAGTTTAGTTAAGTCTCTTTGAATGAGGAAGTAAAAAGACAGACACAGAGTCTTGAACTACCTTACTTTCAAATGCACAGTGAGAGTGAGAATTGCCCAGGCCAGGCATAAAGAAATGGAGCCATGGTTGTAACCAATGGGAGGGCTCTTGCCTGCTGCTGAAGCTGTCGATCAAGTCATGAACAGGTGTCAGGTGTCTGCAAGAGAGAAGCTCAGGGAAGACCCAGGATGTAGCATATGCTTCATGCTAACAAAGCACAGTTTGGCCATGATTACTGACAGCCATAACTGACTTAGAAATCCGACTACCACAACAAAAGATGGAATTGGATGGATCCAGCGATGGACAGTTATACGATAAGGCAAATTTAGGAAAATGTCACTTGTAGAATCATTACATTGGGTATATAGGTGTTCACTGTACAATTCAACTTTTCTATACATTTGAGTATTTTCATAATAAAATATTGGAAGGAAATGATGATTGATGGCGCAGTGGGACAAAACATAACCGCAACCTTCTATATTCCACATTCCAAATGTATATATACTTAGAAAATATGTACATTTATATGTATATATATATACATATGCATATAAAATAGTCATATGAATAAAACACACATATTTTTTTTTTTATATGTACAGTATCGGGCATGTAAGCAAAAGGAGAGATATCAATCTGGATTTCTGTTTGGTTTTAGCACTAAATTAATGCCACAGTGCTTCTTATACTGCATAATTCAGATAACTTTGGGCCATCTTTCCCTTAAAGTACGTTATTCTTAAATGTAGCAGAAAGTTGCTCAGGGCAAATAGTGTCTGTGAACTGTATGTCACAGAGTAACAACAATTTTGAATGACGCAAAATGAAATCATTCGCACAATGTACAAAGGAAAAAGAATTAAAGTCAAATAGGATATTTTCACATTAACTGCCTGGCTGGTCTGTCTGGGCAATGCCTAAAAGAACATGCAGAAAATCAGGCCCATCCTTTGTCTTATCCGAGAGCAAGACAAGGCACAGCATATTGTTGTACAGATTAGCTAAAAGTAGATTCTAGATGTAAATAATTATGTTGTATTTACCACTAAGTGAATAACATTCTCATTTGAAAAGAACCTACCGCACAGAGTTTCTAGGCTCCTAAATTCACAGAACAAGCCAGCGCTGTTTTACAACGTTGGAGCCTCACTAATGACAGATATTACTGCCAGAGCAAGTGGACATGACAACCCACAGACGTAAGGAGAGGCAGTGTGAGCTCAGGGGCAGAGGATCCAGGGAAGCTGTCAGGGCTGGAATAAGGAGTCAGTATCACGTGGCAGCCTAAGGGAAGATATATGAGGTATACAGGTGCTGCCAAGTCCCCAAAGTGTTACAAAGACCCTCCAGATTCAGCAGGGCCACCCATTTATCTTCCCTGGTGATAGTTCAGAACTTGCTTTTATCTGAGGAGTATTATGTATCTCTGAGAAGTCCCTGAGAGGTGCACACAGTCAACATGCTTGGCTGCTAACCGAAAAGTTGGAGGTCCAACTCCACCCAGAGGCACCTTGGAAGAAAGGCCTGGTGATCTACTTCTGAAAAATCAGCTGTTGGAAACCTTAGGGAGCACAGCTGTACCCTGACGTACGTGGGGACCGACTCAGTGGTCACTGGTTTTACTGGTATCTATCTCTAACGTTACGTCAAGGAATAATAGAGTCCACTCTACAGTGAAGCAACACTGATCCAGCTGGAATGGATTTATTTGTTCTAATGTTCAAATATTATTAGCTATTACTAATGCTAATATTAGTCATGACCTTATTTTAATTCTAATATTTAATATTCTTATTCCTAATATTAATACCTCTCAACATTTAAGATGCAGCAGGTACTGTGCTAAGCACTTTTATAAATTAACCCTCACCCTGAGGTGTTGTTACTACTTCATTGTGCAGATGAAGAAACTGAGGTTTCATAGGTTTCCAAAGGCCATCTGGTATGAGATGGAGTGGTAAGCAAGCAGGAACCCAAGAAGTCTGAACCCCAGACCAGTTGCTATGGAGTTGATTCCAACTATGGCGACCCCAGGTGTGTCAAAGTAAAACTGTGCTTCACAGGGTTTTCAGTCACTGGTTTTTCACAAGTAGATGACCAGTCCTTTCTTCTGAGGCACCTCTGTGTAGACGCAAGCCTCCAACCTTTCAGCTGGCAGTCCAGCACCTTATCTGCTTGCATCACCCAGGGACCACAGTCTGAATCCAGAGTCACGCTGAACACTCTGCCACAGATAACTGCTTGATGAAAATCACACCCTGGTGCCTATACCACTGGAACTGCACAACTGAAATCAAGTGAATGAAAAGCAAACAGCAACAGCAAGTGTGTATCCAGGAGGGCAAAGACACACACACTCCGGAGGTCACAAGAGAGCAAGCAGCCCACAG
Organism: Loxodonta africana; assembly: GCF_030014295.1. Taxonomy (NCBI): domain Eukaryota; kingdom Metazoa; phylum Chordata; class Mammalia; order Proboscidea; family Elephantidae; genus Loxodonta; species Loxodonta africana. The sequence continues at coordinate 24,052,677 of NC_087354.1, forward strand.
GTAGTCAACTGGCCAGCTCTCCGGGCCCACGCCCCATGCAGATGACCCATGGGAGGGAGCTGGGAGCCCCGCCATGAAAGTATTGACTTTCTGCTCCTGACTCCCATTCAACTCTTCACTTTGCAGCTGCAAGGGGATGGGGAGGGCAGTATTCTCAAATCAGTTAATAACGCAACCAAACAAGACCACAAACAAGGGCCTAATTAAAGCTCTTTTACTTTTGTTTAAAAGTATCTGAAATCTGCCTAAGAGAGATCACTGCACAGAGCAAAGTGGCAAAGCAGTGCATCTTGGAGTTTATTTAGCTTTTTCTCTTCCTATGAAATCTATTAGAAAAGAGGAAGGAAGCTATTATCTACTGGGTGCTTACGGTGTGCCAAGACTTGGAGGAGGTGCATTCCACAAACTTTACATTATTAAATCCTGGCACTAACTGTGCATGGCACAGGTATCATTAACTTCAATTCAGAGACATAAGAGAGGTTCAGAAAGGTTAAGGCACTTGTCCAGGGGCACAAAGCTAGCATGGCAGAATAATTTAAACCTAGGCAATCTGCTTCTAGCCTGATTTTAAACAAAACCAAGCTGCAGCCTCAGACAGCTTTCATCACAGAGAAAGTCAGAAGACAGTGCCGAAAGCAGTCAGCCCTTCAGTCAAGACTGCAACCTGTTGATTAGCATAAAATAGTGAATCACCTCCGCAGGACAGCCCGGTGACCCAGGCACCAGCTGGCCTCTTAACCGCCAAAGCTGCCAGGCCTTCCGAGATGCCACGAGGAGAATGAGCATTGTTTGGAACCAGCTGCTGTGGGGCTCACAGGCACACAGGCAGTACCATGTCACCCGGTGGGGGAGGTGCGGGCCAGTGGCCAGGGTTTGCCGCTGCAGTGTCTGGCAGGGCAGGCCAAGAGGCTCTTAAAAAGTGTCTTGGGGTCATTGTTAGGGGAGCTGGATAGTCGGAGGTGCTTGGACATCAAAACTCAGAAAATGGCTCAAGCCATCTCTGTTCCGGGGAAAATGACAGAGGTGGGGGAGGGGGAGGGATGACAATATTCAAAATGCCACCAACCTGTGCACCCATTTTGGATTACCTCTGAATTCTAAGGCATTTGTAAATGCTGTCCATGTCCCAGCGTGAAGAGGTAGGTGTGTAACACTGATAACGACACCAGCTTGCACACACATCACCCCATTGTGCCTTCTCAACAGCAAAAAAAAAAGTCTTAAAACCCAGCAAGGGATTTTGATGGGAAACTGAGGCTCAGTCACCATCACAGACATCTGCAGTCACGGAGGGTAAATAAACTCCTGCTCCTTCCACCAGTTCACCAAAATGTCAGCTATATGCAGAAAATCTTTGACCTCCTAACCTCAGGCTCTGAATGATAATATATAAACTGCAGGATTAGAAATAGGGTGCGAAAGGCACTAGCAAGGGCTCATGTAGAAAGACCCACAATCACACATACATTTACAAATCTGAAAGGGAATCGACCAAGTGCCAACACTTGCCACCGCTCCGTTCCTGTCTGGAGTTGATCTTGACTCTGCAGGTTGATGTGCTCAGTTGTAGGGCCTAACGACAAAGCCACGAAGATAAGGATATTGAGGCATCACTGCACTAGCGGGTAACACGTCAGTCAGGAAGCACATAAATACGGTCCTACTGCAGAAACAACACGGCTGCTGGGAGCCTGGATGCTGGGAGAGCAAAGCATAAAGAGAAGTCCAGGTAAGCTGTCACTTAGGGAACTCGGGGCACAGGGAACCACAGGACTGGACCGCAGCTCCTGACTACAAGCAACACACAGCTCACCCTGACGGGGACACAAATCAGGAGGCCACCCTGACCCAAGGCAGGTATCGTGGGTCGGGGTGTTCACGGGAGGCAGACCGCACGTAGAGAGAAGGCCTGGGGAAAATCTCAGTTAAAAGGGAAGCATGGGAATGGGCTTTCGGGCTCTGACGTCATTTTTGAGCTAGTAAGAAAAGTTAGCTGGTGAGAAAAAGATGGTCTTCTAACCTTCTTAGTTATCTTGTTAGCTATCATCCAGGTACCCCAACTCATGGTGACCCCATACACAATGGAACGAAATGCTGCCCAACTGCCACCATCCCCACGATCACCTGTGGACTGGACCATTGTGATCCACAGGGTTTTCATTAACTGATTTTTGGAAGTAGATCACCATGCCTTTCTTCCTAGTCTGTCTTAGTCTGGAAGCTCTGCTGAACTCTATTCAGCATCATAGCAACACACAAGCCACCAGTGACAGGCAGGTGGCGGCTGTGCACAAGGCCACTGGCGGGAATCAAATTCATGTCTCTTCACATGGAGGGCAAGAATTTTACCACTGAACAATCACTGCCCCTTAGTTACCTGCTGTTGTTGTTAACCAAACCCAGTGCCGTCGAGTCGATTCTGACTCATAGCAACCCTATAGGACAGAGTAGAACTGCCCCATAGAGTTTCCAAGGAGCGTCTGGCGGATTCGAACTGCCGACCCTTTGGTTAGCAGCCGTAGCACTTAAGCACTATGCCACCAGGGGTTGTTGTTAGATGCCGTCAAGTCATTTCCGACTCTTAACAATCCTGGGAACAACAGGATGAAATATTGCCTGGTCCTGTGTAATCCTCACAATCCTTGCTATGCTTGAGCCCATCGTTGCAGCTACTGTGTCAATCCATCTTGCTGAGGGTCTTCCTCTTTTTCGCTGACACTCTACTTTACCAAGCATGATGTCCTTCTCCAGGGACTGATCCCTCCTGACTAACATGTCCACGGTACATGAGATGAAGTCTCGCCATCCTCACTTCTAAGGAGCATTCTAACTGTACTTTGTCTAAAATAGACCTGTTTGTTCTTCTGGCAGTCCATGGTTTATTCAATATTCTTCGCCAAAACCATAATTCAAAGGCATCAATTCTTCTTTGGTCTTCCTTATTCACTGTCCAGCTTTCACATGTATATGAGGCAACTGAAAATACCATGGCTTGGGTCTGGCACACCTTAGTCCTCAAAGTGACATATTTGCTTTGTAACACTTTCAAGATGTCTTTTGTAGATTTGCGCAAAGCAACACATTATTCGGTTTCTTGACTGTTGCTTCCATGAGCGTTGATTACGGATTTAAGTAAAACGAAATTCCTGACAATTTCGATCTTTTCTCCATTTATCATGATGTTGCATATTGATCCAGTTGTAAGGATTATTGTTTTCTTTATGTTCAGGTGTAATCCATACTGAAGGCTGCACTCTTTGGTCTTCATCAGTAAGTGCTTCAAGTCCTCTTCACTTTCAACAAGCAACACTGTGTCATCTGCATATTGCAGGCTGTTAATGAGTCTTCCTCTAATCACGTTCTTCATATAGCCTAGCTTCTGAGATTATTTGCCCAGAATACAGATTGAATAAATATGGTAAAAGGATAGAACCCTGACATACACTTTTCCTGATTTTAAAGCCCGCAGTAACCCCTTGTTCTGTTCGAACAACTGCCTCGTGGTCTAGGTACAGGTTCCTCATGAGCACAATTAGGTGTTTGGGAATTCCCATTCTTCACAATGTTATCCATAATTTGTCATGATCCACATAGTTGAATGCCTTTGCATAGTTAATGAAATACAGGTAAACATCTTTCTGGTATTCTCTGCTTTCAGCCAGGATCCATGTGATATCAACAATAATATATTTCATTCCGAATCCTCTTCTGAATCTGGCTTGAATTTCTGGCAGTTCCCTGTCTATATACTACTGCAATCGCTTTTGAATTATCTTCAGCAAAATTTTACATGTGTGATATTAACACTGTTCAATAATTTCCACATTCTGTTGGATCACCTTTCTATACAATGGGCATAAATATGAATCTCTTCCAGTTGTTCGGCCAGGTAGCTCTCTTCCAAATTTCTTGTCATAAGCAAGAGAGCATCTCCAGTGCTGTACCCATCTGTTAAAACATCTCAGTTGGTATTTCATCAATTTCTGGAGTCTTGTTTTTTGCCAATGCCTTCAGTGCAGCTTGGACTTCTTCCTTCAATACCATCGTTTGAAGATCATATGCTACCCCCTAAAATGGCTGAACGTCAACCAATTCTTTTTGGTACAGTGACTGTGTGTATTCCTTCCATCTCCTTTTGATGCTTCCTGCGTCATTCAATATTTTGCCCACAGAATCGTCAAAATTGCAACTTGAAGCTTGCATTTTTTCTTCAGTTCTTTCAGCTTGAGAAATGTCGAGCGTGTTCTTTCCCTCTGGTTTTCTAACTCCAGGTCTCCGCACATTTTATTACAATACTTTACTTTGTCTTCTCAAGCCACCCTCTGTTCAGTTCTTCTACTTCACCATTTCTTGCATTCGCTTTAGCTGCTCCACGTGCAAGAGCAAGTTTCAGAGTCTCCTCTGACATACATTTTGGTCTTTTCTTTTTTTCCTGTCTTCTTAATGATCTTTTGCTTTTGTCACATACGATGTCATTTGTCATCCCACAACTTGCCTGGCCTTGACTGCAACGCATCAAATCTATTCTTGAGATGGTCTCTAAAATTCAGGTGCTATATAGTCAAGGTTGTCCTTTGGCTCTTGTGGGGACTTGTTTTAATTTTCTTCAGCTTCAACTTGATCTCGTATATGAGCAGTTGATGGTCTGATCATAGTTGGCCCCTGGCCTTGTTCTGATTGATGATATTGGGCTTCTCATTGTCTCTTTCCACAGATGTAGTCGATTTGGTTCTTGTATATTCCATCTGGCGAGGTGCATGTGTAGAGTTGCCGTTTATGTTTTTGAACAAAGGTATTTGCAATGAATAAGTAGTTGGTTTTGCAAAGTTATATTGTGTGTTCTCTGTCGTTTCTATCACCAAGGCCATAATTTCTAACTACCGATCGTTCTTTGTTTCCAACTTTTGCATTCCAATCGCCAGTAAATATCAATGCCTCTTGATTGCATGTTTGATCAATTTCAGACTGAAGAAGCTAGTAAAAATCTTCAATTTCTTCATCTTTGGCATTCGTGGCTAATGCATAAATTTGAATAATAGTCAAATTAACTGGTCTTCATTGTAGGTGTATGGGTATTATCCTATCAGTGACAGCATTGTACTTCAGGATAGATCTTGAAACATTCTTTTGACGATGAATGCAATGCCATTCCTCTTCAATTTGTCACTCCCAGCATAGCAGACCATATGACTGTCTCTACTTACCTAAACAAACAAATAAAAAAAACCCAAACCCATTGCCATCTAGTCAATTCCACTCATAGCGACCCTATAGGACAAAGTAGAACTGCCCGGTAGAGTTTCCAACGAGACCCTGGTGGATTCGAACTGCCAACCTTTGGTAGCATTTAACCACTACGCCACCAGAGTTTCCAAGTGCTAGTTACCTAAAAAAAAAAAAAAGTGCTGCTATAATACACATACCATAAGTGGGTGGCTTTAAAGAACAGAAATTTATTTCCTCACGGTTCTGGAGGCTAAAAGTCCAAACCAGGGTCATGTTGATCCGCTCCTTGTGGGGAGCCCTGGGCCTTCCTTGGTTCCTCGGCTTGTAGACAATCCTCGAGTGGCATCTGTCTTCCCCTGTGCGGGAGGGTTTCTGTGTCTATTCTTCCCTTTTACAACTCAGAGGTGATTAGGTTAGGACTCACTTTACACTGATACGATCTCGTGAACATAACAAAACAAAACCCTATTTTCAAACAGGATCACATTCACAGGTACAAAGGCCAGGAATTGGACACATATTTTGAGGGGACACAAATCAAACCCTAATACGTTTCAATGTGGATTTTTGTGTTCTGTTCCTGTTGAAAGGGAAAACTTTCCATTGCACAACTACGGGAGACCAAGGGGAAGGACAAGACATGCTGAAGGAAGGGTATAAGCAAGGCAAAGATGCAGAGTGAGCAGGGATACTTGGGGCAGGGACCGAAAGCACTCACCAGCCCAAAATAATGCTGAAAAGGGATCAATTCAGGCAACAAATGGCTGCTCACAGTGGTGGACTATCCAAAACTGCCTACTGCAAATGAACTCGAGAACCAAGAATGATGTACGCGTTCAAGGACCATCACAGCAGTGTAAGGGTTGATTTCTCACAAATGCTAGGAACCGCCTAAGAGCCCATTCTAAGCATTACTAGAAGATGTGGGAGTCTGGCCCCAGCTGCCCAGCAGAGGAGGGCTCCCTTTTCCTGTAATGTATGATTCCAGTCACTTTGGAGTTTGGCTGCTGGAACAAAGAGGCATCTGCCCAGCTTCTGCCTGCATTGCAGGAGCCAGGAGATGGGAGCTTTGAGAAGGGCTCTCTGACCTCGCATGCCCTGTGTCCCCTGACATGGGAGCCTAGGACACTCCTGACCCGAGTTCACTGAAGGAGTGAACCCTGGAGAAGGTGAGAAAAGACCCCGCCGGGCCTGGGGCTCAATTCTTGGGCCTGGCAAGGGGCGAGAGGAAAGACAAAGAGAAAGAGAAAGCCCTCTGCTCCTTGCAACCAGGGTACACACAGCGGAAGTGCAGGCTCAGCACCCCACCCCACTAACCTCCTGCACCCCCACGTGGGGTGGAAAGGCTTTCTCCTACTAAAGATGTAAGGGTTGGAGAAACCACCCACTGTCCCTTTCCCCAGCCAGCTTTTCTGATGCCTCAATGAAGGGCATCAGACCCTGTGCTCCCAAAACACAGATGATCTCACCAGAAGGGCACTAGCATCAGAACCCAAGCAACTGGGGTGGGTGTGACTAGTTAACCTCTGTGGAGATCAGTCTCCTCAGGCCTGAAAGAACAATTGTTATCTGAAGAGTTAAATGAGAAAATATATTAAAAATACTCAGCATGGGGCCTGGCGAAGAGTAGACGTTCAAGAAAATGCTTCCTATGAACAAATAATTCTGACGATGTAAAATTTTTAAAAAAGCCAAAATTAGAACTGGAATATAATAATCAAAGCTTTCTAGGAAGGTATAAATTGTGAAAATCACTTAACCCATTGTCATTGTGTCAATTCCAACTCATATAGCGACCGTTAGGACAGAGTAGAACTGCCGCAAAGGGTTTCCAAGGAGTGGCTGGTGGATTTGAACTGTTGACCTTTTGGGTAGCAGACGAACAGTTAACCACTGTGCCGCCAATACTAACCAAAAAACCTATTATCATCAAGTCGATTCGGACTCATAGCGACCCACAGGACAGAGTAGAGCTGCCCCATAGGGTTTCCAAGGCTATAATCTTTACAGAAGCAGACTGCCACATCTTTCTTTCGTGCCACTGGTGGGTTTGAACCACAGACCTTTCATTTAGCAGCCAAGTCCTTAACCACTGTGTGCACCAGAGCCCCCTATTTAATTCTAGAGAATAGAAATTTCATAGTAATTTCTGATTTTTATGATTCACATAATCTCTGTTGAACAAATCAGTAGTGGTTTATTTTAAAACCATTTTTTTATATAAAAAAAATGAGGCTCTAGAGTCAAACTGCCTGCTTTTGATGCCTAGCTCTGCCACTTTCAAGTGGTATGGCATCAAAAAAGTTTCTTAATCTCTCAGGGCCTCAGAATTCTCATCTACATAATGAAGATAATAGTTGTACCTATCTCACAGGATTTGGGGAGGATTAAACTGATTAAGCCATATAAAAAGCTCATAACAATGTTAGGTATTATTGTTTTTATTATCACCATTATTCTTATCCTTATTATCATTACTTGATCCATAAGACAACTTTTTACATGATGCTAAAGCGGCAAGAGGCAGTGGTGGTTGAGCGGTAGAATTCTTGCCTTCTGTGTGTGAGAACTGGGTTCGATTCCAGGCCAATACACCTCAAGCACAGCCATCTGCCAGTGGAGGCTTGTGTGTTGCTATGATGCTAAATAGGTGTCAGCAGAGTTCCCAGACTAAGACGTACTAGGAAGAAAGGCCTGGCAATCTACTTCCAAAAATCAGCCAGTGAAAATTCTATGGATCACAATGATCCGATCCACAACCAACTATAGGGCTGGTGCAAGACCTGGCAGTGTTCCATTCCACTGGGCGTCAGGTTGCCATGAGCCAGCAGAGACTTGATGGCAGCTAACAACAAACATAGTGGTAAAGCTTTCAAGTCAGGCCAGACCTTCATGTGACACTGGCACCCCTCAGTTGCTTCCTCTGTGAAACACTTCTATGTGCGTATTAGTGGGAGGATTAAATGTACAATAAATGTAAGGCACTTAGTTCTGTTCCCGGGACAGGGTGAGGAACCCATAAGTAGAACTGATAACAGCAATGGAAGTATAACTTAATGATGCTGCAGTCAGGGGTATTACAAGTAAGATTCTGATTTGAAAAAGAGTTGGAACCAAAATTTGCATTAAAAAATCAGAAAAATACATGAACTAATTATGAAAGATATGAATAATGTGTGAAAATATCCTCTTAGTAATTATTAAGGGTTATAAATCAAATCTTGGAATGTATCACCAAAAGAAACTTTAAAGGCATAAAATAAGATCATTACAAAGAGCTGAGGAGAAATCCCTATGGAAGTGAGGGTTACATGTAAGAAAATATAAGGTGACAGAATCTTGGAGATACGGAACTTTCTAGATGCTCCAGCCAAGCCAAAGCAAGGCAGGTCTGCCCTGTCAAGGAAACACTGGACCAGGCAGGAATGGGAGTTCTGACCCAAACAGACACTCCCTTTCCCACAAAGCCTCCGGTTTCCAACATTCCCTACAGCACCCTTCAGCTGATGGAGCAAATAAGCAAATCAGAAAGAGGGGGTTCCAGCATCTCAGCGCCAAGTTCCTCTCTTCACTCTCAGGACAAGCAGATTTTACAAAGCCAGCATCCCAGCTACCTGGTAAAAGTGAAACCCAGACCATTTACTGCCAGCCATGAAAAAAGAAAGGGGGGGCGGTTGGTGGGCCAGTCGTTTTATTATCAACCAGCCTCACAGCACCTTGGCAACATGAAGAAGAAGATGGGCTGATAGAAGGGCCTGGAAGCTGAGGGCTGGAGCACATGGCTCCTTCCCAAGTCCTTGCCATTCACCTCTCTGTTTACAACAGCTGGCTCCTTCCTGGGCTGTGGCTGGTGCCCATCTGCTATTCCCTAATTTATCAAGCACGAATACTACAGCACAACCAACTTCTTAAAGAGCAAGGCAATGGGTAGAGCCCCCCCGCCGGACACCACACGATGCCTAACCGCAAAGGAAACTCCAGTTCTCTCTAATGTTGAAGTTACACTTTTTGCACCAATTCAGTAAGACCAGAGTGGGCCTGAGAGCTTGTACGGAGTGGGGCAGGGGGTGGTGATGGAAGCACTCAAATCCTTCACTTATTCCTAAATTTCACCTCTGCCTGATCATTCATTCATTTCACTCAGCAAACACCACCACGTGCCCAACACTGAACCCAGAGATGTGAACACAAAGATAAGTCAATACATGGCGTCCACAATGTCATTTAAAGAATGCGAGTGGTTTATCCCAATTCCCCTCAGTGTGTCTGGGGTGTGCTTGAGAAGGGGGACACAGACAGCCTCATCGAGTGTCTGTCCTCAGCTGCCTCCCCTCCTGCATGGATCCTGCTGTGCTAAGCCTGATTCCAGGCTTTGGCAGGATGAGCACTTTTCATACAGCAGGACGCCTGAATGCACTGCTTACCTCACAGGTCACTGAGGAATGTCGCCACCTACACACAATGTTGGCCTCACAGACTGCTTCAGAACCACAAGACACCGCTCCTAGGGTTTTGTGTTATAATAGGGTCAAGTGCAAAGGAAGTCCAAAGGGAAGGGCACCCAACCCTATGGGGGGGGGGGGAGTCATGGAGAGAAACAAGAAGGTGTAAGAGATTTTTCCCACACGAGCATGACATCACAGGAAGGTGCTAAAAGATGACCAGGAGCTTGGCAGGCAAAGAATTCACGCTGCCCATGCTAAGGGAACCAGCTCCCACGGTCTGGACAGAAGGAACATGTTTCTGTCGTCCCTCTCAGGCATCGGTACATGCTCTTATTTACCACAGGAGACCTGCATCCACTGTTCAGCTCTGACGGAAAGGCTATATGCCAACTCTGACTGATAGCCATGGTATTAAAAGCTTCCAAGCAAATATACCGGCTTCTCTGAGTGGTTTTTAATGCTCCAGCCCCAATGCTAAAAGAAACCACAAGCAAAAAACTCTTCCTTTCTTCAGGTCAATATCTTAAATAGCAGAGGACAATGGGGCGGTGGGGTGGGGGAGTCAGCTTGTGGAATAAACTGTGAGGTAGAAGCAAGTTTTTCCATAGTTGTTGTTAGGTGCCATCGAGTTGGTTCTGACTCATAGCAACCCCATGTACAACAGAACAAAACACTGCCCAGTCCTTCACCATCCTCACTATCATTGCTACACTTGAGCCCATCATTGCAGCCACTATGCCAATCCATCTCACTGAGGGTCTTCCTCTCTTTTGCTGACCCTGTACTTTACAATGTTAAATCACTGGATCTGTTAGCTCAGGCCACTTTCAATCAGTCAAGTCTCAAACCAGAAATACAGACCTAGGTCTGGTACTCAAGATTTCATTGTTTACATTCTGCCATGAGATCGGTTAAACAATCCTAGCATATATTTCTAAAAAGGCCAAGTAGAATACTTTCCAAAATGAAAATTAGTGAGACCAAGAAAAAGATTCACTCTGTTACCTGTTCCAGAACAAGGGTTTAGGTTTTGATCTTCCCCAAAAGGGGCTGTGGGATCAAGCAGGCTGAGCAAGCGTTAATGTCTACTTTTATCATCAGCTCTTCTGGAAAGTTCTCTTCTGCCATCAACTTCTATAAGAGAAATGCAGATGCTTTAATGCAGGTCTCAATGTACAGAGCACTTCAGCTCTCCTCAGCAAGGACACAGAGGCCCATCCTAACAGACACATTACCCTCTTCTGGGCTCCTCTGTTTTCTTCACTATGTCTCATCGTTTGAAATAGTTCAGGCCTTACTGCTTCTGGAAGCCCTGGTGGCGTAGTGGTTAAGTGCTACGGCTGCTAACCAAAGGGTTGGCAGTTCGAATCCGCCAGGCGCTCCTTGGAAACTCTGTGGGGCAGTTCTACTCTGTCCTATAGGGTTGCTATGAGCGGGAATTGGCTCGATGGCACTGGGTTTGGTTTTTAGTTTACTGCTTCTGGCCACCACCCATCTGTGGGTTTGTCATAGTGTCGTGGCTTATGCGTTACCACGATGCTGGAAGCCATGCCACCCGTATTTGCTATACCACCAGTATTTCAAATTCCAGCAGGGTTATCCACGGTACACAGGTTTCAGTGGAGCTTCCAGACTAAGACAGACTAGGAAGACAGGCCTGGCAACCTACTTCCAAAAATTAGACATTGAAAACTTTATGGATCACAACAGAACACTGTCCAACTCACTTGCTTTGAATGAGCCATCAGGAGGGATCAATCACTGGAGGAGGACATCAAATTAGTGAGATAGAGGGTCAGTGAGGGTGAGGGAGACCCTTGGCGAGATGGATTGGCACAATGGACTCAACCATGCCAACAATCATGAAGACACAAGATCACACAATGTTTTGTTCTGTTGTATATAATGTTGCTGTGAGTTGGAGTTGACTCAACGGCAGCTGTCTGTCTATCTATCCATCCACCTATCTATCTATCTACCTATCACTTCTGGAGGGAGTGAGGCCTTCTGAAAACTTCAGAAGAAAACAATGGGTAGCGACTGGATTCCTTTCATGCACTCACTGATGCTGTGGTGTTAGGGCCCCATTGGCTTTGTCCCAAATAACTTGTTTAGAAAGATAAACACAATCCACATGCCCTTAAACGGGTCAATGGTTAAACTAATATACCATGTGTCATAGATTGAGTTGTGTCCCCGCAAAAATGTGTGTCAACTTGTCTAGTCCATGATTTCCAGTACCATGTGACCGTCCACCATTTTGTCACCTGACGTGATGTTCCTATGTGTTGTAAATCCTACCTCTATGACATTAATGAGGTAGGATTAACAAGTTATGTTAATGAGGCAGGACTCAATCTACAAGATTAAACTGTGTCTTAAATCAATTTCTTTTGAGATATAAAAGAGAGAAGCAAACAGAGAGACATAGGGACCTCATACCACCAAGGCACAAGAGCCAGGAGAATGGCGCATGCTTTGGACCCAAGGTTCCTGCGCTAAGAAGCTCCTAGTCCAGGGAGGACTGATGACAAGGACCTTCCTCCAGAGCTGACAGAGAGAGAAAGCCTTCCCCTGGAGCTGACGCCCTGAATTTGGACTTCTAGCCTACTAGCCTGTAAGAAAACAAACATCTGTTTATTGAAGCCATCCACTTGCGGTATTTCTGCTATAGCAACACTAGATTAATGAAGACACCACAGAATGCTACTCAGCAGTAAAAAGCAATGAACTATTGAAATATACAACAACATGGATGGAGCTCAAGGGATTTGTACTGAGTGAAAAAAACCAATCTCAAAAGGTTGCAAATTGTGTGAGTCTATTTATATAATATTCTTGAAATGACATTACAGAGATTAGTGGTTTAGGGTTTAGAGAGGAAAGGAGGGAAAGAGGAGGCTCTGGCTGTAAGAGTAGCACAAGGAATCCTGGTGATGGATCTGTTCTGTATCTTGATTGTGGTAGTGGTCACACCAATCTACACATGTGATAAAACTGCAAAGAACTAAATATACACACACATTGGCTTATATTCTTGACTGCTGCGCTTATTAAATATTGTCACTGGAATCTGAGGGAATATGGCTCAAAAAAATTGTTCGTTGAGTATTTCCAGAACTTTATTTATTTATTTTTTGGTATAAAAGCAGTTACAGCTTATCTTGCTCTCTTGGATCTCCTCAGCTCTTTGGTTTTTGCTTTAATTTATTAAACATATTTTTTGTGCAATATTTCCTATTTAGTTTTTAAGCTACTAATTTGTATCCTAAGAAGCCCTGGTGGCACAATGGTTAAGCACTTGGCTGCCAACCGAAAGGTTGCAGTTTGAACCAACCCGAAAGCTCTGTGGGAGAAAAGACCCAGCTATCTGCCCCCATAACAAATATAGCCCAGTAAACCCTACAGGGCAGTTATACTCTGCCATATAGGGTCTTTATGAGTTGGAATCAACTTGACAGTATACAACAACTGGTATCCTAAGCATTTCACAGTACTGGTACAAAAATAATAAAACTCAAATGGGACAACAGTTCAGAATAAAGGACACTTTAGATATCAACGCACATAAATCTGGGAAAATCTGTTGGTGGATTGTATCAATGTCAATTTCCTGGATATGATATTGTACTGGAGTAATCAATACATTACACCACTGGGGGAAGCTTTAACTGAGTAAAGGGTACGCAGTGTCTCTCTGGATTATCTTGCTCAACTGCAAGTGAATCTACAATTGCCCCTAAATAAAAAGTTAAAAAAAAAAAAATAAGCAGTTTGAGGAGCGTATCTACCCATCCTAAGCATTTTTTCTGAGGAGATACAATGGAAGGAGAACACAGCCCAGTTGCATTTAAACACTTCACAGTGCTTCATGCATCTTCTTAAAGAAAGCCACGGACCCAGGGTGCCACCTCCACTATCATATACACAACTATAACCCAAACCAAACCCACTGCCATCAAGTCGATTCTGATTCATAGCGACCCTAAAGGAAAGGGCAGAACTGCCCCATAGGGTTTCCAAAAGCGCCTGGTAGATTCAAACTGCCAACCTTTTGGTTAGTAGCTGTAGCTCTTAACCACTAAGAGCCGTTGCTCTTAACCAGGGTTTCCACACACAACTATAGTTACATGAAATCTCTATCTGGGGCCTCCGAGACCATCAGCATCCCTTCAGGGATCTTGTTTAGAGTTCAGTTACACAATAGGATTAATCAACCACTTCCAGGAACATGAATTCCACTCAGAAAGCCAAAGACCTACCACTGCTTCCCAAAACAGCATCTTTAAAAAAAAAAAGCATCTTTAGAGGGTGCAAAATAGACTGCCAGCTTATACAAGCCACACCTATACAGCAAAGTCTATGCATAGGTAGTATACATGAAACCAGCTTCAAAAACTTACATGCTGGGCAGTTGGAACAATCATATGAATCCATGGGTGGTGCAAATGGTTAAGCACTTGACAACTAGCTAGAAAGTTAGTGGTACCCATCCAGAGGCGCCTCAGAAGATAGGCCTGGCAATCTGCTTCCAAAAGGTCACAGCCTTGAAAATCCTACGGAGCAGTTCCACTCTGCACACACGGGGTTGCCATGAGTTGGAATCGACTGGACAGCAACGAAAAACAAAAACAACCTCCCTTTTACTTTCCTTTTATTTTTTTTCAATTTGCAGGGGTTTTTTGGTTCGTTTGTTCGTTGGCAACCTAAATTTCACAAAATCCTGACTCTGTTAAATGCGCACCCATCATACTAGCTCTAATTGCATAAGCACGCCATTCTCTCAAACACAGTCGTAATTTTCCCCAAGTGTAGTATAAATTTCAAACCATTACAATGATTTTAGACTGTCCTTGTGATGTTACTAACCCTCACCCCCACCAATGACATCACTGTTTCCATAGTAACTAATGCACTTCAAAGTAGAAAATGCAGATGGTGGCTTGAAAAAAAAAATAAAGGGCGGACAAAATAAGTGACAGAAACCCAGCACCTCACAGTGTAAGTGGTGATACAGAATGTACCTGCATTACAGGCCGCCAGCGCAGGGACAAGCAATAAATATTTTAGTAGCCCCCTTATGCTAACAGATATTCTATATAACAGTGGCCTGTCAAATTACACTACTGCCTTTGGGAAGGTGACTGCTCGGTTCAATACGCTAACCCCCGGCCCCGAGAATGTGCACCGTGGGTAAAAGTGTTTTTTCAAAAGCACAGGTGCTGATCTGCAAAACAGAGTCATGTACTTTATTTTATAGATTTTTTTTATAATTGTACCTAACTGACAAAAGCTATTTCAGGAATCTCTGGAAGCCAGGACGAAAGAATGCAACTGCTCACACAAGAGAAATGGATAAAACTGGGAGAGAGAAAATGAAACCACAGTTCCTATTTCCTTAAACACAGGATAAAACGTAAAAATCTCCATGAAATGCAACATTTCTCTCTTTAAGCATAAGGCCCATTTGATGAAGCACTGGTACTTTTTCAGTTACTGCAGCTATTTCATTGTTTGGATGTCTGTGAATGAAGATTTTTCTGGGCGCGGAAATCCAAGCTCGGAATTATGAGGGAGGTGGGACAATTCTGGATGGTTTGACACATAACTAGAATCTGGTTTTAAAACATAGCAGAGTGTGGTAGGAACGTTGATCTGTCCTTGTCAAAATGTCACTCTTAACACCATCTGCATACTGAGTAGACTCTTCCAGCAGTTTCATCATTTAGTTTCTGTGCCCTGAGAGCCAATATTTGAGAAGACCAGGAGGTGAATTCTGTCCTGCAAACAGTCAATACTTTCTTCTGATGGTTTTCGGCTACTGTTACGTGTCCCCAGAAAAGATATGCTGAAATTCTAACCCCTGGTATCTGTGAATGTGACCTTATTTGGAAACGGGGTCTTTGAAGATGTTATCAAGCTAACAGGAAATCAGACTGGAGTAGGGTGGGCCCTAATCCAATATGACTGCTGTCTCTTTAAGAAGAGACGAGACACAGACATACAGAAAGACAGAGGAAAGATGGTCATGGGACTACGAAGGCAGAGTGGAGTAATGTTGTCAAAAGCCAAGGAACACCAGGAACCATCAGAAGCTGAAGGGGCAATGAAGGATCTTCTGCTAGAGCCTTCAGACAGAGCATGGCCCAGCTGACATCTTGATTTCAGACTTGTAGCCTCTGGAACTATGACAGAGTAAATTTCTGTTGTTTCAAGGCACCAAGTCTGTGGTAATATGTTACTGCAGCCTCAGGAAATTCATTCAGCTAACAAGGTCTCTGAGTGCAATCTGGAGTCCTGGAGCCAACCCAAATGCCTTACTCTTCAGGTCTCACATGATGATGGTTTCATTTCTAAGTCACTAGATGTTGTCTCACACTACCTCCTGTGTTCCTGCTCATCCTCCCCTCAGTAAAGGCTCCGAGATAGAAGCCTGTCCCCGAGAAAGGTCTCTGTATGGTCCCATCACCTTGTGAGAGGACCAGAAAAGTGTCTCCATTCACACGTCCACCTCTCCAATTCCTGACTAGATGCTCAGATCAGACTCTGATCTCAAATTGCTTTGAGGCTCCTTGAGTAACTATCTTCCTAAAACACCTCATTCAGCAGATAGCATCCTTCAACATTTTTTCAAAAACATAAAATGACTCCTTTTGGCCTACTAGATCAAGCCCAGAATCGAGCCTTATCTGACAGGAACTTTCACCAAGGAGGCTGTCTTCCTTCCTCTTCCCTTCTTAGAGGACACTTCCCCTCTGTTGTTGATCCTGCTTTGACTGCGGGATCCACTTCATTTTCCTCCTCTGTATCCTCAAGGGGCTTTCCTATCTCCACAAAAGGACTCCTAAATCCAACCACCCTCACTCACACTTTCAAGACCATTAGCCATGCTCTGACACCATCAGCAATGGTTCTGAGAAAAGCACCACAATGTAAGCTCCTTTAAAGTAGACATTTCTGCCTATTATGACAGTGCTCTGTCTTCAGCATCTAGAAGAGTGCCTGGGTAGCTTTAGAGAATACATACATCTTAATGTTTTGGTTTGCACTCAACTGCTAACCTAAAGGTTGGCGAGTGTGAACCCACACAGTTGTACTGCAGAAGGAAAGGCCTGTTGACCGGCTTCCATTAATATCACAGCCAAGAAAACCCTATGGAGCAGTTCTACTCTGTAACACATGGGGTCGCCATGAGTCAGAATCAACTCAACAGCAACTGACAACGTTTGTAAGAGCAGGAGAGAGAAGAGAATGGGAATTCACACCCAAATAAAAATATATACAAGGGGAACCGCCATCATCATTTTTAAAGGCTTCACATCAAATTAATTAAAAGACTAAATAGTTATTTTTAAATGACTAGGAGGCAAGATAAAATATAAAAGATTCCTCCACATCAGAATTAAATTCAAAGCCCCAAATCAATAGAAACTACCTTAACGGCCAGGAAATAAATCATGTAATGTAAGCCCATAATAGCAAATGACTTTAGGAAAGTGGTCTCTTTCCATCCAAATGCAGAAGTAACTTATGGAAATGAGGTTTCTCAATCAGTGGGTTTGGATCAGATCCACGTGGGTCAAGTAACAGGACCCCAAAATATACTGGCAAAAATGAAATAGCTATAATTAACTATTACTGTGATCCTGAGCCAGCAATGTGAATAGAGGAAAGGCTGTGATCCAGCCAGCGCACCTCCCTCCACCATAGACTGATCCACACAGGGCTACCAAAGGGGCCACGGAGAGCTCTCTCAGCCTCCACCTGCGGGGACTGTGCAAAGCACAGTGAGGCCTACTCAACTGACTGGCTGGCAGAAAAGGCCCACAGATAAAGGGAATATCTCCCATTTGGGGGCCTTCAGAAAGACTAGCTACCCAATTGAGAGAAGACCTGTGGGCACTGTGCCTTTTGTTTTGCCAGCCAACCTAAAATCATCAGGAGGGCCCTTGCAAAAAGAAGGCATCAACAAGCCCTTCTAGCTCTGAGTAGAAAGGACAGGAAGGTTGGGAATACCATACCTGGGGGTGAAATCCAAAGGCAGAAACTTGATGGAAGCAACATATTATCCCAATCGCTAGAAAAGGATATCATGTGTGGTAAAATAGCGGGTCAGCGAAAATAAGGGAAACCCTCCGTGAGATGGAATGACGGAATAGCTGCAACAATGGACTCAAACATGCCAGCAATCATGAAGATGGCAAAAGACCAGGCAATGTTTCGTTCTAGTACATATAAGGTCGCAGTGAGTCAGAGCAGAAAGGACGGCAACTAACAATAACAACAACATAACAAGCACCTTATCAGGGAAGCTGTGACCACAGAGCAGAGACTATAATTCTAAGAATTCTTAAGACTCTAGGGCAGGGATTGGTACATTTTTGTTTCTGTAAAAGACCAAAGAGTACACATTTTAGGCTTTGCAGGCCATATGGTCTCTGTTCCAACTACTCAACTCTGCCATTGTAGTGTGAAAGCAGTCACAGATGATACATAAATGAATGGGCGTAGCTGTGTTCCAATAAAACTTGATTTACAAAGATAGGCGAAGGCCTGTTTGGCTTGTGGGCTGCCAACTTCTGCTCTAGAACCATTGTTCCCGCTCCACGTTTGCTACTGATACTCAGCCGTCTCTGGTGTTGCTCCACAGTAGGTTACAACAAAACCCACAAAACACAAAGAGCCTGGGGAACTGTGTGAGGGCCCACGGAAGGGATAACAGCAACAATGAGGCTGACATTTATGAGCCAATATGAGAAGTACTGTATTAAGTGCTTCACATGTGGTAACTCATTTCATTCTTCCAAGAACCCTCTGAGGAAGGTACTTTTGTCATCATACATTACAGATCAGGACACTGGAGCCCAGGAGGTGAGAGGCCAGCCTAGAGTCCCACGTGAGGGGTAGAAATGGATCGGAATCAAGGCAGTCTCGTTCCCATGGTCCACAGTGGGTAGGCAGCAGGAAGAGGAAAGGGCAACAGGAGGCTCTGAGGCCTGAGAGTGGCTTCATAACGGAAAGGCAGTTGGGGCCCCCAACGTTGAGTTACAAAGTGGAACTAATACTAGCCACCTCTGAAGGACTGAGCGAGGTAATGTGTGTCCAGTACTTCACCCAGTGCCTGGCTCAGAGCAAATTCTCAATAAATGGTAGAGATTAATATTACTGATAACCAAGCTAGAGCCTACTCAGGATTTCAGCAACAGCTTCATCTGTTAGATTGCTTACTAACTCAAGGGAGCAAATGTCCCTTTAACACAGAGAGGTCTGACTGTCACCACCTATCTCAAAGGAGCCAAACAGAAGTTTTGATGTGAAATACTCAAAGAATCCCTAACCATGTATCTAATATACATCAAACAAAACCTTAATCTAATCCAGCAAGAACTAACTTCTGATGAACAGGAAGCACAGAGAAGAGAGGACAAGTTCAATCAAACCACAAGAAAATAATCAGATAAATTCAGAACATGGACCATTCTATAGGACAGTTGGTCCACACTCTCCAAAAAGTAAACATGGGGGAAAATAGGGGGACTAATTCTTTAAAAAAAAAAAAAATTTTTTTTTTTTTTAATTCTAGACTGAAAGAGACTGGAAGTCATATAACAAATGAAATTCATGATCTTTAATTCGTTTCTGGTGGTTTCAAAAACAGACAACTATCGCTAGAGATAGAGCTAGGGATAGGGTTAGGGGTCGCAATAGAAATATCCTGCATACATTTTGGAGAAACTTGAGTATGTATGTATTAGTTGAAGTTAGGGAATATTTAATTTTGTTGGGTGATTAAAAACAAAAAAAAACCTGTTGCCGTTGAGTCAATTCAGACTCACAGCAACCTTACAGGACAGAATAGAACTGCCCCACAAGGTTTCCAAGGAGCATCTGATAGATTTGAACTGCTGACCTCTTGGTTAGCAGCCGAACTCTTAACCACTACACCACCAGGGTTTCCAAGTGATGACAGCATTATGTTTTTATAGGGAAATGACTTTATTTGGTGACAGTGCACACTGAAGTATTTAGGAGTAAAGTGTCATAATTTGAATCATTTACTTTAAAATAGTTTAGCAAAAAAAAAATGTACGTGTACATGTGTGTGTATGTAGATAGATACGAAGCAAATATACCAAAACCTAACAAATGTTCAGCCCTAGGTGGGTAAGGCAGAAACCCTGGTGGCGTAGCGGTGAAGTGCTACGGCTGCAAACCAAGAGGTCGGCAGTTCGAATCCACCACGCGCCCCTTGGAAACTCTATGGGGCAGTTCTACTCTGTCCTATAGGGTCGCTTTGAGTTCAGAATCGACTCAACGGCAGTGGGTTTTGGTTTTAGGTGGGTAAGTACATGGATGTGTACTATGCTATAATTTCTATGTTTTGTTTTGTTTAAGAGTTTGTAGTGTAGAATTAAAAATAAAACCAGGGTTAAAATACATGCCCTGTCTATCTTCCAGGGCTACAATATGGCTCAAATGAGATAAGCCATGAAAACACTTTGAAATTCACTAAACATTCCCCACATGTAAGATGGTATTGTACTCATTTTTGTTTTTGATGAGAAAACTGAGACCCACTGTAAATAAATGACTCCCCAACCACAAGTCTTACTTTTAATAAATATCAAAATGTTATCTTTGGCAACTCCTGTGGAATATTTTTTTAATAAGGTAAATGTAGTTTTGTACTAAGATTTTGAAAAAATGACCATGTGTTCAAAAAATGAACATTAATTAGAGTGTCTGTTCATATAGGCACAGAGCGGTTTATAATTCTGCAGCAGTTGTTACAGCAGAATTATTACATAATGGCCCTTGTTTTGAAGCAGCTGGCTGTTCAGAGCTAGATGGCAGTTGAGGGCTGAGCATGCAGACAACAGCGGGTGGGGAGCAGGGCCCTGTGACCAGCCACTGGATGTATATAGGCTCATTTTGAGAGCACTCATATCACTTGCAGGTGTATTTTGCACTCACTGACCTAAAGAGGAAACCTTGGTGGCACAGTGGTTAAGAGCTACGTCTGCTAACCAAAGAGTCAGCAGTTTGAATCCACCAGGTGCTCCCTGGAAACTCTACGGGGCAGTTCTACTCTGTCCTATAGGGTCCCTATGAGTTGGAATCGACTTGACTGCAACGGGCTTTTGGGTTGACCTAAAGAGGAAGAGAAGGAAAGTCATTCTGAAGGTCCATTACCTTGTTCCTCAGTAAAAAGAATAAAAGAACAAGAAGGGGTGGGGGGTTTCTCTCACAAGTAGTAAGTAACATGGTAAAATGAGAGCAGGACACCAAACATGCCCAAGTACTCTCTACTCAGCTGCAACCTCTGGAGGAAGGGTAGTCTGAGGTAAGTTTATTTTTCTCATCTCAAGAGAAGGATTTCAGAACAAGACAAACTGAAGAGACTCAAGATCAAACCTTAACTGTGTTAACTTGGGCAAGATATTTAACTTTTTTCGGCCTTAGTTTCCTTACCTGTAAAACAGAAATAATAGCAGCTAGCTCACAGGGTTGTTGTGAGAGTTAAAGTCAGGCCATTTATGCACTGCCTGGCACACAGCAAGCCTTCAAACAATGCCAATTCCCCTTTCCACAGAGGCTCCATTTTGACTCCTTCCACATCTGTGGCCATCTCCTTTAATTTCATCAGCCCATTTTATAATTCTGAAAAGCAAACCTACAAAGTAATGAGAAATCTGCATCTATATTAGCAAAACAGAATTATAAACAACATATTATACAGAAATAGGGAATGAAATACAATGGTGATAAAATCTTTTAAAATAATACCACACATTTCTCACTTAAATTTCATTGAGAATTTTAACCTTCCACTACCTAACAACAACAACAAAAAAAAAGTTAAGCAGAAATAAAATAATCACCAGCCAACAAGTGAACAAAATGAGCACATCCCAGTGTCACAAAATTCAATAGGTACCTGCCAAGGAAAGTAAAGGAAGGTTCTAGAGCACAGCACAGTGTGGAAAGGCTCATAGCCCTGCATCCATCACTTGCAGGAAGATAAACCAGTAAGTAGAGGTACTGAGAGTTCTCGTGAATAACACCAAATCTAGAGAAAAACACGCTGAGTAAGTATCTACATACTCCCTCTTATGATTGGTTGTTGCTGTTGTTAAGCACTGTCGAGTTGGTTCTGACTCACCGTGACCAAGGACAAATCCACTGAGGAGAAAAAGACGAAACAGAGACCAGGACATGGTGCTGATTTTCTCTGCTGGAAGGAAGTAAAAGCTCTAAGGGTACTTGTGAAAAACGAGGCAAGGATTTCATTTTACTTCAAACCACAATCAACACTCATGGAAGCAGCAGTCAAGAAACCAAACAACATATTGCAGTGGGCAAATCTGCTCCAGAAGACCTCTTTCAAAGTGCTGAAAAGCAAAGATGTCACTTTGAGGACTAAGGTGTGCCTGACCCAAGTCACAACAATATTTTCCATAGCCTCATATGCATGCAAAAGCTGGTCAATGGATAAGGAAAACCAAAGAAGAACTGATGTCTTTGAATTACGGTATTGGCAAAGATGCTGAATATACCATGGACTGGCAGGACAACAAACAAGTCTGTCTTGGAAGATATACAGCCATAGTGCTCCCTGGAAGTGAAGATGGCAAGACTTCATCTCGGGTACTCTGGACATGTTATCAGGAAGGACCAGTCCCTGGAGAGAGACATCATGCTTGTAAAGTAGAGGGTCAGCAAAAAAGAGAAAACCCTCAACAAGATGGACTGACACAGTGGCTGCAACAATGGGCTCAAACACGGCAACAATTATGAGGATGGCTCAGGACTAGGCACTGTTTTGTTCTGCTGTACACAGGGTCACTATGAAACGGAGCTGGCTCGATAGCACCTAACAACAACAGCAACATGTTATATATAATTTTGCAACCACCACCACTTATGTGTGCATGGGTAGGTATGCATATGTGTGTATAAACATGTAAATAAATATATATGCATATATGTATATACTGGAAACCCTGGTGGCGTAGTGGTTAAGTGCTACGGCTGCTAACCAAAGAGATCGGCAGTTCGAATCCACCAGGCGCTCCTTGGAAACTCTATGGGGCAGTTCTACTCTGTCCTGTAGGGTCGCTATGAGTCGGAATGGACTCGATGGCACTGGGTGTGGGTATATGAACATGGTATTTTCAATGGCATCATATGCATGTGAAAGCTGGACAATGAATAAGGAAGACCAAAGAAGAATTGACACCTTTGAATTGTGGTATTGGTAAAGAATATCGAATACAACATGGACTGCCAAAAGAATGAACGAATCTGTCTTAGAAGAAGTACAACCAGAATGCTCCTTAGAAGCATGGATGGCGAGACTGCGTCTTACGTACTTTGGACATGCTGTCAGGAGGGATCAGTCCCTGGAGGAGGACATCATGCTTGGGAAAGTACAGGGTCGGCGGAAAAGAGGAAGACCCTCAACAAGGTGGACTGACACAGTGGCTGCAACAAGGAGCTCAAGCGTCACAACGATTTTAAGGATGGCTCAAGACCAGGCAGTGTTTCATTCTGTTGTGCATAGGGTTGCTATGAGTCAGAACTGACTAGACGGCACCTAACAAAACAACAACATATGAACATAGGTGTGTGTATATATATATATATACATATATAAAACAAATAAAGATCACAGAATCTGATACTTCTTAGACATAACCAATCACCTCACAGGTTTAGTTTTCTTGGTTTGAAGATTTAGGGTCATAGTTCTATGGGACAACTTGGTCAGCTGGAATAATACATAGTTCTCAAAGTTAATGGTCTACATTCATAGTCTGGTGAGTAGCATCTGGGATGTCAAAAGCTCATGAGAGGCCACCTAAAATACCTACTAGTCTGGAGAGAAAGAACGAAGCCCAAGGTTCAAAGAAGGAACCGGTCTACAGGAACTAGAGTCTCCTCTACCCTGAGACCAGAATAACTAGGTGGTGCCCAGCTACCATTACCAACTGTTCTGATGAGGCCCACAATAGATGGATCCTGATAGAATGGGAGATAAACGTGGAACAGAACTTCAAATTCTCAAAAAAAATCCAGGCTTCCTGGGCTCACTGAGACAGGGGGGATTCCCAAGACTACTGCCCTGAGATATTCTTTAAGCCTTGAGCCAAAACGATCCTCTCAAGTCACCTTATAGTGAAATAGGTTTGCTTATAAAGTAATGAATAGCACCCCTGAGTACTGCACTCTCTTAAAAAAGCATCTATATGAGACGAAACGATCAGCGTATAGTCTAAAGCATGGATGCGAAGGTTGAGGGAAAGTGAGGCTAAGTTAATAAGAATGAAACAAGGGGAGCTGAAATGAGAACGCTGATACAACCTGAAGAATGTAAACAGTGGCACTGAACAGTATGTGCAGAAACTCTTGAATGGGAACCTCTTTTGTTGTACACACTTCCACTGAAAATATAATAAAATACTAATTAAAAAATAACCCAACATCAGTCATGATTATTTCTCAATGGTAGGATTTAGAGGGGTTTTTTTGCTTTTGTTTTTAATGTTGCTTATCTGAACATTTCTTCATTTTAAAATTCTTCCTAAGAACATCTCCTGCTTTTATAAAAGAACAACAAGGTCATTCTTCTTTTAAAAAGACAACACTAGAGAAGAACATCTGATGTTACAAAAAACTGATCACAACGTTTTAGAGGAAACAGCAGGTTCCCAAGCAGAATGCACAGCAGTCATGATCCAATGTTACTGTAAAAAATAATAGTAACATTTACTGCAGCAAGGCACTGCCTAAGCATTTTGGATGGATTACCTCATTTACTTATCACAAGAATCATGTGAAATAGGTTAAACTATCATCCCCATTTTAGAGCTGAGGAAACTGAGAATTACAGAGGTAAAGTAACATGTCCGAAGCCACAAGGCTAATAAATGGCAGAGATGGACTCCATGACCCCAACGCTCCTATCTTTCACCACTTCGTGGTCCTAGCAGTTGTGTATGGGTGCAGGGGACAGAGAGAGATTGTAAGAACACAACCAAAATGGTGACAGTTTATCTCCAGGTCTATTTACTGATTTTATTGTTGAAGTAGATGGTTTGTTTTTAATGTGGGTGGTACAAACGGCTAACACACACAGCTGCTAACTGAAAGTTTGGAGGTTTCACTTCACCCAGAGGTACCTCAAAAGAAAGGCCTGGCAATTTTTTGGCACTTCCAAAAAAATCAGCTATTGAAAACCCTATGGAGCACAGCTCTACTGTGACACACATGGGGTCGCCATGAGTCTGAATCAGCCGGACAGCAACAGATTTTTATTTTTAATCTCCATTCATCTTTACCTTTCAAATTTTCAACAACAAATATATTACTTTTGTAACACGTAAAACGGCAATGTCTTTATATTAAGAAAAAGAGCTAAGAGGCTGAAGCTAGTTCAAGTTAGTGGTAGAGCCAAATGGCACGACCACACAGGGCTCAGGAGCCAGCTCAGCCAGGTCTCTCATCAGCAGCTCGTCTGTGGGCAAGACTTGGGCAACAGAAATCCCTCCTGGCCTACTCCGCACACCCTCTACACAGTCTGGAAGCTGAAAGGTAGCATCCTCAGTAAGTCCCCCACCCGCCTCCCAGCACCAGGTCACCTGGGGCCTCATCATAAAAGCCTGTCAGGCTCACAGGAGAGTTGCCCTCTGGGGACCCTCACATAACTACCTACTCCAGGGAGCAGTGCCCCTCTCCAAAGCTTGCCGAGTGCTCTCAAGGAGAACAGGAGAGAAGTTGGAATGGCCTCCATCCAATTATTAAACTGTAACCTACAGTCCTACTTTTTGTTTGGAGACATTTCCTACGTGTGAACACAGTTTGTTCTGTTATCAGCTTTCAAGCTATGCAGAACTGATACAACCAAGGCCAGGCTAAAGTGTTTTAAAAAAGAAAAGAAAAAAGAGATATGACAGGACCTTTCCTAATTTTAGCTCATCTTGCAGAAATCTAATTTGCAAGTAGTTCAAAGGAGAGGTTAAAAACGGAGGTGTCACTGTATCTTCAGGGCAGCAGCCTATACATGGGACCTACAGCTCCCCGTCCCCTGCTGCTGCCCCCATCCCCGGTGAGCACAGAGTTGCAGACAACCAGCTTCTTTCTGCCCCTTGGCCACGTCATGCAATACAGCCATGCTTGCTTTTAGCTGAGTCTGAGGACGCTCCTGGTGCAGCTTCTGATAAGTGCTGGCCGACAGGCTCCTAGCAGCATTTTACCACACCACTTCAAGGTTGGAGAGGCAGGGAGATGGTATCTTGCCAAGAGAGGTGCCCACAGCCCCCGCACTGCTAGCTGGAGTAAACAAGCCATAGCACTAGCCCGCACGCCCGGATGTGTGGCTATGGCCCCATGTTCTCCGCCTGCCCCTTCTCCATTATAGACTTCCCAATCCCCGTCACCTCCTAGGGCTCCTTCCCAGGCCAACCCGTGACCAACAGCACACCTAACATCTTGCTACCCTCGGCGCTACCTTAACCAAGGCTAAGAAAAACAACAAATTAGCAAAAGCACCCTTATTTCACACCTCTATCCATAAAAGCTATCCCCGTGTGACCAGGCACCTCGCCAACACCACCTCCCTCCTCAGCTGAACATGTTACACTCGACTGCTAACTGAAAGGCTGGCAGTTCGAATCTACCCAGCAGCTCCGTGGAAGAAGGGCCTGGCAATCTGCGTCCATAACTAAAGATTAGACAGGAACTTTAGGGGGCAGTGAATTTATATTAATGGAGGAAGAATCACTCAGAAAAGAAGGGGGAGAGTGGCTGCATTGCTCTAAAAATGTAATCAGTGTCACTAAATTGTACATGTAGAAACTTTTGAATTGGTGTATGTTTTGCTGTGGATATTCTCAACAGGAGCAAAATGAAAAAGAAGAGAGCTAAGAAAACTCTAAGGAGCAGTTCTACTCAGTCATGCATGGGGTCGCTGTGAGTCAAGGCCTGGCTGGACAGCAGCTAACAACAATGTCAGATACATGCTGTCCCATATACCACAACGGGACTAGGCTCGAGGCTCCAAGAGGGCTGAGCTGCCACCTGATGAGGACATGAAACATTCTAATGAACAGGTAATTAACTAAAAATTTATAAACATGCCATCACCCCTCCCAGGATATATCAACTCCACGAGGGCTGAGAACACACCTTAGTCAACTCTATCGCTGACAGCACTTGAGGAAGTTGTCCAAGTTAATTAGCTTGGCAGAGGCCAAGCTGAAGTCTTTGAAAAGGAGCCTGCACTGAGAAATTCTGAGAATCATAAGGCTCCCAGCCCCCACCAAACAGGGAGATGAATGAGATGAGAATGCAGGTGTCTGGTCCTAAAGGAACAAACACCTGACCAAATCTCAGGCTGGCTGGATAAGGTCTCTTTCAGTCTCATGGAACACGATAGGGCTTCAGAGAAGAGACAGAACCAGCTGCAAATTTTATCAGGCCTAGTTCCTGCTGAGGGCTCCTGGGCTGAAGGAGTGAGAGAAACGTCTGAGCACACATGCACATTTGTGTACACGCACACACACACATATACACATGACACCCACTCATTACTCTCTTATATGGCATTTCCCTCGATCAATGGCGTGACGACCAGATGTAACTGCAGAGACCCTGCATTCCATCCATTGCTACATTCAGTTGGCCTTGACAAAGGAAAGAATTTGTTCAAAGCCACCCAGTAATCCCATCAGGTTCATTCGCACGAGCCTAATCGCCACTATGGAGCCCTGGTGGCAAAGTGGTTAAAAGCTCAGCTGCTAACCCAAAGATCAGCAGTTCGAATGCACCAGCCACTCCTTGGAAATCCTGTAGGGCAGTTCTACTCTGTCCTGTAGGGTCACTGTGAGTTGGAATCCACTCGACAGCAACGAGTCATGGGTATCACCACCACAGAGATAAATATGGTTATCTCCCTATGGAAAGGGAACCAGTCGCCCTCAAATCAATTCCAACTCATGGCAACCCCACGTGTGCCAGAGCAGAACTGTGCTGCGTATGGTTTTCAACGGCCGATTTTTCAGAAATAGATCATTAGAGTTTCCTTCCAAGGCACCCCTGGGTAGACTCGAACCTCCAACCTTTGGGGTTAGCAGTGGAGCACGTCCATCATTTGTACCACCCAGGAATTCCCTCTAGGATTATTGCACCGAAAACAAACAAAACAAGAAACCCAGACGGGTGCAGAGTAGACCTGCACTCTGCAGTGTTTTCACGGCTGTGACCTTTCAGATGCAGATCGCCAGGCCTTTCTTCTGAGGCATCTCTGGGTGGGTTTGAACTATGAACCTTTCAGTTTTAGCAGCCAAGCACTTACAGGTACCATCTGGGGACACCTCCAGGTTAGGTGGCAGCATTTCTTCAAAGAATGAGCTTCTCAGCAATAATGGCACTCCCCACATTTTGCAAAGACTCTCCCATCAATACCCCAAAGTCCTCCCACCCAACTGAAAACCCTTATGATGACAAAGAGTTTGCTTTTTTTCTTTTTTGGTACCCTCAGGCCTCTAGGGTCATTTGTTCTTTTATCTTTTCTGGTTTCTTCTGTCAGGAACACAGGGAGGAAAGCATTCAGACTCATCCACCCCCCTCACCCCTGGGACCATGTCCATTTCACAAAGGATAAACTTTAAAAGTCTATACTATCCATCATATCTTTCTCTATATCAGGGAGAAAACATAACCCGATTTGGCCTAACATCTGAGATAGTAACGCCACTGAAGAAAAAGGTTTAAGTGAAACACGAAGACCCCCATCTCTGCTCCCCAAATAAAATACCACAGAGCTGAGAACTGATCTAAGGCACCAGAAGTTAACATACAGTCCATGGCGAAAGGTGATATTAGATCTTTAAGGCCAATAGCGGGCTAAGAGCTCAGCTACCTTGTCCACTGGATAAGAACAGCAAGAAGCCAACAAAGGAAGGAGCTGGACAGACATACATAGCACTGCCCCTGGCACAAGGCTGGCATCACAGTCCCAACTGAGAGTGATCAGTGTCCTGGCTCCAGGGAGCACGCTGTCATGGAGATCCATTCCGCTGTCTGTGACATCCTGCCAGGGCTGGTGAAGCGTGGCAATGATGGGATCAGGCCAGAGGAATCTGGGCTTTCTGCATTGGAGGGAGATGAGAATGAAATGAACGAACAACTAGGAGGCAACAGGGCTGAGCTGACGTCTGAGCTTAACCACCCGTGACCACCACAGCGCAGCTAGCGTGGTGCCAAGAAAAGTGGCCACAAAGGCCACAGGCCTGAACACAAGAATGCCAAGCTTTCTTTTCTGGGTTGCAAAATATTTCACTTGTCACAGGGAACAGTCTCCCTGATAGCCACGGGTGCCGTGTGCTCCTCAGTTATTTTTAATGTCAGTCTTGTTACTGTTACGCGTAAGTGGCAAAAGCATTCCCCACTGGAATCCAAAGGATCAGAAGGCAAATAAGGAAAAATGTACACATTTTTATCCATTCACTAGATTAAGAATGCATATCATTGCCGTATTAGGAAACATTGAGTTTGTCGAAAAAGAAGAAGAAAGTTTTAAAGAGAGAGAAAGAAGTGATTTTTTCCTACAATCACTAAAACATTGTTTTTATTTATGTTTGTAATCATAATTTTCAATAACAAAACTATACATCGTCTCTTCTTCCCAACTGCTTCCCGCTTGCGAAACAACCAGTTGCCACCAAGTGAACTCCAGCTCCTGGCAGCCCCGTGTGTGTCAGACTAGGACTAGGCTCCACAGGGTTTTCAATGGCTGATCTTCTGGGAGCAGATCGCCAGGCCTTTCTTCCAAGGTGCCTCTGGGTAGACTGAAACCTCCAACCTTCAGTCAGCAACTGAGCGTGTTAACAATCTGCACCACCCAGTGACTCCTGTTAGCATACCAAAACCAACTGCCATTGAGTCAATTCCAGCTTACGGTGACCCCTGTATGTCAGAGTAGAACTGTGCTCCACAGGGGTTTCAATGGCTGATTTTTCGGTTTTCAGAAATAGATTGCCAAGCTTTTCTTCTGAGATGTCTCTATGCGCCCTCCAACCTCTTGGTTAGCAGCCATGCACATTAATCACTGGCACCTCCCAGGGACTCCATTTGCTAGTTCATGTGGGCTGGCACTGGAGGACAGGGCTGCACGTTTGTGTAAGCTGTTTAATTCTGTGCCCAGATTTTACATACGATGAAAGCAACCAATTCAGACCTTCCATGCTATCATCTTTAAAAAGACCTAAGAATGGGTCTTATATACAAACCAAGGCCAACCTTGAACACAGGGACAATGTGCTATTGGATAACGATGCCACCTGTGTCTTCAGTTTAACGGAGCTGCATTTGGATTGCTCTTGAGAGCTGCCAGAAACACTGCTGGCATAGTGGTTAAGTGCTACGGCTGCTAACCAAACGGTGGGCAGTTCAAATCTGCCAGGCGCTCCTTGGAAACTCTGTGGGGCAGTTCTACTCTGTCCTATAGGGTCGCTATGAGTCGGAATCGACTCGACGGCACTGGGTTTGGGTTTTGGTGAGAGCTGCTGGTTCCATGGCCCACTCAGAGCTCAGGAGCAGCAACACAGACCTCCCCATCTGTTCCCATCAACTGCAAGCTGCAAAGCTGCAAAACTGTTCCCTAACTTTGTGATCTATTTATATGCATCTCCGCGGTGTGGCAAAGGTAAAGGGAAGATGCTAATTTATAAGGGCTTTTTTTTTGTTGTTGTTACTTTGTTTTGTTTCCAAAAGATATCCTCCCCTTGACTGGCTGAGAAATATGCTGCTGGCATGTTAAGCCTCCCAACCTACATACTATTTACCAGCACCAGGGAAGCAACACAACACACTGCATGACAAACCACGAGCCCAGCCCCCAATCTTCTGAATATAGACAGGAGAGGCCTATCCGAAGCGCTTCTCCATCTATTTCAACTGGTCTAGGTTCCTTTAAGGCTTTTCTCCCTAACCCCCATGCTGGTCAAAAGATAAGCTCTTTGCCTCTATTTCCAGCAGTTGGAAATCTGAAATTGGCATGCAGTGTACTGTGCTGCACGGGGCTTTGAGAAGTTGATGGTAAGATGTGCCATGTTGAACACATGTAAAAAGTAGGTTGTACAAAATATCCCACAACACAAATTTCAAGTACCCTCATAGCAGTGCTGTGGGAAACGAAACAGTCAAAAGATAGTGTTTGTCTTTCTCAACATTGGGACAATAGTCGTTCAGTGGCTGAATTCTCCCGTTCCATGTGGGCAACCTGGGTTCAGTCCTGGCCAACACACCTCATGCCCAGCCACCGCCCGCCTGTCAGTGGAGGCTTGTGAGTTGGTACGAAGCTGAACATATTTCCATGGAGCTTCCAGACTAAAGTGGGCTAGGAAGAAAGGCCTGGCTATCTATTTCCAAAAATCGGCCAATGAAAACCCTATGGATCACAACAGTCTGATCCACAACCTATCATGGAGATGGCACAGGACTAGGCAGCATCTCGTTCTGCTGTACATGGGGTTGGTATGAGTCAGGGGCCAACCTGATGACAGCTAACAAAAGCAGCATGTCTGCTGTTTACTCACGGGCAAATTCCCAGATCCCCCACTCAATCACGTGAGCAGCATCTGAAGCAAACCTTACCTGAAGCCATCCCCCTAACTATGAGAGCCATCGTGGCACAGACCCACAGTGAGCTTCACATACCCTAAGGGAAAGAGGAGCTGGGGCTGAAATAACAGCCAAGTTCGAAGGACAGGATCTCCAGGTGGCTCTGTGGATCCACCTCAAACAATTCTCTGGCCCAAAAAGCCACCGGAGAGATTTAAGTAATCAACACCATTCTTCACAGGTTGGATCACAATAATTGAATCTTACATAATAAAAACATATGGGTCCGTGCTCCTGAGAAATTTTCATCTTCATTAATGGAAATCTTAGCAGAGTAAACACAAGATTTCAGGTACAGTATTTTAAAGCTTATATAATCAACCACAGGGCAGCTTTCCAGTTTCAACTTGCTTATATTCAAGGTGGTAATTTCTCATTCTAAACAGCTGAAGACTGGAGAGCCAGCTCAGAATGGGAGAGCCAATCCAACAATCAGTGAAGGAGTGCGGTCTTTTTTACATAAGCCTTTGCCATGGGGGGTGGGGAGGGGGAGACAATAGCCATTCCCATGAATATTTTACAACAGTCTTTAATTGAAAACACCATTTCAACATGGTTCTCCCTACACCCATCTTCCAAGGCAGAAATGGAGGTAAAATAAACATTTCTAACTTTCTCAAGTTCCTATAGTTGTGTGTACAGGTGATTTAGGGAGAAGTCTGGCCATCATAGATGGATGGAGCCCCTAGGTGGTACAAACGGTGAACACACTCAGCTGCTAACCAAAAGGTTGAAGGTTTGAGTTCACCCAAATGTGCCTTGGGAGAAAGGCCTGGAAATCTACTTCCAAAATATTAGCCACTGAAAGCTCACTGGAGCACAGCTGTACTCTGACACACATGGGTTGCCATAAGGCAAAACCGACTCAATGACAACTGACTTTTGCCCACCATAACTCTTTCCCAGAACTATCTGTTGAAAATCTGCTCAAGCCCTGCCTATTTCTGCCAATTCGCACAACTAATGCTCGGGTCACTACGGTGTAAAGAGTCACAACAGGCTTTAGAATTTGTTTCAAGGGCTACCTGGGCAGCGAGGTTCATTATCTGAAGACCCCTCTCAAAGTTCAACTGGCCACACAAATTAGAATCTGCCACCTAATAAAGAATTCACCAAGTGTGTGCAGAAGGATGGAGGAAAGGAGGGAGGAATGGAAGGACAGATGGAGGGATGGAGGATGGACGGATAGACAGACGGACAGACAGAAGAACAAACAACATACTCCAGGGTTTTGAATGGACTCTCACAATGGCACAGGAACAACCTTCTGAGACTTGTACCTTCTGCCACATCCTAGAGATGTGTCGTCACACCACTGCTTGCTGAGGTGGATCTACGGCCATAACCTGCTCCCCGGAATGTTCCAGGGTTTTTGGTAGAGATTTCCACAAAAAACAATGCTAAGGAAACGAGACAGCCTTGCTCCAGTCTGTTCTTTCTTTGAATCTATTACCAGGTAACTTAAAATGCCACTTGGGACATGACATCCCAAAAGAGGGGAGTACTGGAGACAGACAGCCTTAGTATTGATGAAGGAAATGATGAATGGCAAGTAGGAAGGGTGGGCTCATACCTCATTCTTGGTTCCCCCCCCTCCTTTTAAAACAAAGGGTTTGGTAGCAGCCAATGTTGCCTTTTACTCTCAAATATTTTCTGTGAGTGTTCAGAGGAAGAGGTGAATGAATTTAAGTCCAGGAAAATGCTGCTGACCAACTATGACATCTCAGACAGTGAAATAACCATGCCCTGTTTGAAATGTCCAGTCATTTGAGAAATAGCTGGATTGGTGACCACACGCCCATTAAAAGAATCAAGCTATTAAATCATCCATCAGTCAGGGCTTCCCCTTTCAGAGGGGCTCGAGGTAAAGCCTCAAAGAAGAACTGAAATAAAGAAGTTAGGAAGTCGAGGCTTAAACCTCTCCGGCCTAGCCAACTGCTGAGACTCTGCCCACATCTAAGGAATGTTTCTGCTTCCCATGTTGTCACCAGAATGCCCAGAACAGGGAATTCCAGTGCTTGCTTACTCAGGACTGTGGCTGCAGAAGGCTCTGCCCCCTGAAAGCTGCTACAGTACTTCCTCAGCAGAGTCTACACAGAGCCACCAGGGTCTGGGGGCTCAGTAGTCCTCAGGTGCACATGCTCTCTCTTGTAAAGCCTGTGGCATCTGAATGTGAGTCTGGGGTCTCTCCTAAAAGACCCATTAAAACCTAAATCACTGAGAAGAGCCTGGCTCATTTGCTGCCCTTGCCAAAGGCAGGTGTGACCATAGCAGGGGCAGGAAAGCTGCTTCTAGAAGACAAAAGGAGACAGAAGGAGGGCAGGGTGGTCCTCTTAGATGATCTCTACAAAGGAGATGGATGAATCCTTGGGACAGCAGAACAGGACTGTATAAAGAGTTCCTCTGCTTTGCAGGAGAAACCAAAAAGGCCAGCATCGGGCAATGCCCTACAAACAGGCCTACTGAGGCCTGCTTAATGCTGAAAGAGGATTTAAGGTGAGCGCAGCGGGCGCAGCGTGAGACCTGAGCCCCTGCAGGCAACCAGGGCTGAGCTCTGAGGTCGCACGTGTGAAACAAGGCTGCCTGGAGGACAGCATATGTCCACAGCATATGCCCCTTCCCCCTCCCCCTTCCTGGCACCCCAGGCTCTCTGGAAGTGGCCGCTCAGTCTTCATACCAGTGAAGCAGAGCAAGCTACAGGGGCCCAGATCTGACGTACGAAACAGAAGCGAGGCCTCACAATATACCCCAGATCATTAGGTCCCTAGGAGGGACTTCTGTTGGTGCCAAGAACAACTAGTGGGGTTAAGTCATTATTATTAAAGCAATTATTAAATGTTACACCCTATGCTAAGCACTCCAGCACGTGTCCATTTATTTAATCCTCTCAACCATGTGTAAGACAACCAAAAAGCCAAATCAGTTGTTGTCAAGTCGATCTCAACTCATGGCGACTCCATGTTTTCAGAGCAGAACTTGCTCCACAAGGTTTTCAAGGCTGTCACCTTTGGGAAGCAGATCGCTAGGCCTTTCTTCTGAGAAGCCTCTGCGTGGCCCTGAACTACCAACTTCTCAGTTAATAGTCAAGCATTTAACTACTTGTGCCACCCAGGGACTACTTTGTAAAATAGGCTCTATCAGTATTCTCATTCTTCAGGTGAAGAGATTGAGGTTTAGGTAAGTCAAGTCACCAGGATCCAGTAAGTGGCAGGGCCAGACTCAAACCCAGGTCTTCTGAATCCAAGTTCAAGGCTCTTTTCACTGCCCCTCAGCTGCCTGCCACCTACTCACAGCCTTCATCCTCATAGCAAGAGATCCGGAGGGCCCCTCCCAGAGCAAGGCACCCAGGGCACTGGCCCCTCCCAGTCATCAAGCCCAAAGACAGCAAGGGATCAATATATCCATTACTACAGTGGGTTCCTCTCCCACAGGGCTACTAATTTTTATAGCATCTTTAAGATGGATCAGACTGCTGTTTGTTTATAATAAAGAAATAAACAGAACTAGCAACTGGTGCTTATTTATTTCTTCTTTTGAAAACTTTTTACCTTCCAGACAAAATGTTCATACAGAATAGGAAACTACTAGAGTGTAGAATTCACTAAACCAAAGCAAAAGATTGATTTTGACTTCATTCCTCATAGGCTGGGGCTGCAGAGTTATTATGCTTGCAGTGTATACGTAGAGGAACCCTGGTGGTACAGTGGTTAAAGCACTCAGCTGCTAACTAAAAGGTTGGTAGTTCAAACCCAGCAGCCACTCCACGGGAGAAAGATGTGGCAGTCTGCTTCCATAAAGATTTACAGCCTTGGTGACCCTACAGGGGAGTTCTACTCTGTCCTATAGAACAGTCTGAATTGACTGGACAGCAGTGGATCTGGTTTAGTTGGGTCATTTTTTTTTTTATATGTAGAACTATACGATTATTAATAATAATAGCTAGGATTTATTGAGTACTCATTATGTGCAAGATAGTGTTCAAAGTGCCTTACAACAACAGGTACTATTATAATCCCATTTTTAAACGATAAGCCAAAGTACAGAGAGGTTAAGTAACCAGCCCAAGATCACCGAGCTGTTAAGACAACACAGGAATGGATTCCAGGTCTTCTGAGGCTCATGAATGAGCTACAGGTATCACAGGCCCTTGCCATTCTCCACACAGGAGTTTTAAACATTTACATTGGCATTTCAACCAATAAGTAATACTGTCTCTCACGTTAACATATAAACACTTAGATTGCCTATAATTACCTATAATACACATGTCTTTGAACCAATCCACTTATCCTATGACACAAGGTTGACTATTCCACTTTTTTCCCTATTGATTATCTCTTTTGCAGATCTAGAAACAGAAAACAGAGATAAAAGAGCAAGGATGGCCTAAATGATTACCAAAGGCAGTTCTTAGATGGACTAACATATAGCCGAGACTTGTCTCCACAGGAGACTGAGTTCTAAAATCTGTGTGCAATCCATCCAATCAAAACTACAATCGAAATGTCCCTTAGCAACTCCAAAAAGTATGGCATGTACTATTGGTGTCTGCAACCCTGTGCAGTGACATGTATGTAACTACATAGTATACACAGTAACATAACAGAATATAATATAATACACATGCAAAAGATAATTGAACAGTATCTTTACTCTGTAGAAAGATGACTACGGAATGATGTGTGTAGTTAAATTCATGCAAGTTAAATGTGTTTGTGGTGTGATGTCAGGTCTAGGCAAACTGCAAGAACGGCGCTACAAAAATGGTACCCGTACAGTGTTACCATCCACAACAGCAAGGGGTGAGCATTTCCAGCACACCTGCCTGGCCCTGGTGACCTGCTAGGCCGCTCTCCTCACCTGCCACCCAGGGAGCCCTCCAAAACCTGAGGACCACAGTCAGCCCAGCACGAGTCCTTGCTACTCCCACAGATCCTGCAATCAATGTCAACTTCTGCTTTAACTCTTTATTTAGCAAATTATATTAAACAGATCTGTTTTCCTTTTTCACACCGTACGTCGACATGAAATGCAGCTGTATCACCATCTTTTGTGCAGCATTCCACTTATTCATCCCCTAGCAGGTCTGTGAAGTGAGCTCAATCCCTAACCAACACAACACCTGAGAGGTCTCCTTTCCAAAAACCAAACCCGCTGCCGTCGAGTCGATTCCAACTCATAGCAACCCTATATGACAGGGTAAAACTGCACCATAGAGTTTCCAAGGAGTGCCTAGTGGATTCAAACATGCCGACCTCTTGGTTAGCAGCCATAGCACTTAACCACTACGCCCCCAGCGTTTCCTCCTTTCCAAAAAAAAGGCAGTGTGAATTCACAGACCCTGTTGCTTGAACTAACTTTGCCCAGTGGTTTACCCATGATCTTCCAGAAGAGGAAACCTATGAAGCACAGTCAGAACAAAGGACTCCCAGCTACACACAAGGTGAGCTAGAAATGCTGAGCCACTGATTAGCAAGGCACAGCCACTTAGGAGAGACCACCGCTACCCCTTCGTCTAAGGTATTTAAAACTGAAATGGGGGCAAGAGTTACCAAATTGAGGAGACAGGCCTTGCTCACTTTACAACAAATTCAATTTCTTCTATCGTTAAGCACACGAGGGAACCCCCCCCCCCCGCAAAAAAGAAAAAAAGCAAAGTTGTACTAAGCTGGCTGAATGGTATTTCTAAAGAAATATAGGTTTTTTCCTAAATCATTATTAGCTAAACATTTTAAACCAAACTGTAAAGAAAAAAAAAAAAAAAACAGGGTAATTTTATTTCTTACTACCTGGGGCTATACAGTAATTATGCAAATAGCAGAGAATTTGTCACTTTGAGTAACCATGTGTGTAAAACAATTTGATTAAGTAAAATACAGTTGCCTTAGACATCATACTAATTTGACAAGGTCTTTAAAAATGTCTTTCAGCTGTCTGCTTCTGGGGTAGGTATGCAAAAACCCATCTTCAAAATGATGCTTCTTTAGGAAGTAAGTAAAAAAGAATAACAAATCCAGAGGAGTTTGACTCACCCATCAACTGCAAGCTGCCTAAATGCTTCCAGACGTAAAAAAGTGACTAAAGCAGGGAGCCAGGGCTCTGTTAACCACACTGGGTCACCTGTGTCACTACTTTCTCACCACAGCCCCATACTGAATTTCTGCATGACTCTTAATAGGGAAGTGCCCACCCCGGTTCATAGGAACTGTCTGTGAAAAGCTCCACCCAGGGGACTTGTTGCTCTTTGCCATTCAGTTAGCCCCTGATTCATGGCAACCCCATGCACAATGGAACAAAACACTGCCCCATCCTGTGCCATCCCCATGATTGGTTACAGATCAAACCATTGTGATCCATATGGCTTTCACTGGCTGGTTTTCAGAAGTAGATCGTCAGGCCTTTCTTCCTAGTCTGTCTTAGGCTGCAAACTCTCCCTGAAACCTGTTCAGTATCATAGCAACACGCAAGCCTCCACTGACAGAGGGGTGGTGGCTGCATACGAGGCACCTAGGCCAGGAATCGAACCTGGGTCTCCTACACGGAAAGCGAGAGTTCTACCACTGAACAATTACTGCCTCATACCCAGGAGACCCAGGAGACTAGACTGGCCTTTTTAACAAAACTCAATCCTAATTGCCCAGAGGTTTCTGAGGTTTTAATTTCCTGTACGCACCCTTATCTCCTCCAGCGCTCAGTCATTTCATAACATAACACGAACCACTGTATGCAGGGCTACCCTCCGTGTATGTTTGCAACATCTCAGCGGGTCTCTACCGAACACCTGCTGGATTAGTGCACACAAAATGACTGTCTCTCTGTGCAGTTCCCGTGTGCCCATCCCTTCTCCAAACAGTCCAAGACTTAAGCAGATCTTACATCCTTGCAAGTAGGTCAGCTCAGACTGGAGCTACCTGAAGCGAAAACCCAAGTAGAAGAAAATTAAACTGTATTCCCTGCTCAGCACACAATGACTATCAAGCTGAGTGGGCCTCTCATAAGGCTGAAAAAAATGATTTCATAGCCAGCTGGGCAGTTTAAGCGACTATGACAGGACATCCCTGCGACTGCTGATTGTCTGAAGTATGATTTCCAGTTTGAGCATTTGCAACTATAGCATATTTTAGACACCAGATCCCACCCACGTGGCACTCTGATTACCTTATCTATATATTATAACAGGGTCTAGACATTGCCATCAGGATTAATCCCCTTCTGTACTCCCCTAGAAGGCCCTGACACCTAGGCTAGAAGTTGCTGGTCCCCGGCATAGCCTAGTAATTGGTGGCCTTCCTTCTCATACAGTTCTCCCCTGAGTTTCTTCCCTAGACAGGTTCTTGAGAAAACACACGTGTGCATGCATGCATACACACACGCACACACACACTCAAGTCTGGCTTTTCAAAGTTTCTTCTCAAATCACAGGCCACTTCCTGCTTCAGTTCTACAGTTGAGAGGCCGACACCAGTGTCCCTGATGACGCTGGCAATTTTTTTTTTTTTTCCTTAAGAAAGAAATTGGGGAAAGGAAAGAAGTCTCCAAACAAACAACAACAACAACAAAAAGGCACCTGGGAAGACTACGTAAGAAGGTAGCTGCATGGACTTTTGGGATCAAATAGAAAATGCTTCCGTTTGCATAGAATTTGCAACCATCCTTCTCTCTCTGACCTCTGTCAGGTCTCTGAAAATGCCTTCTCAGAGGGGCAGGCTGCTTGCAAATGTAAATAAAGCTTCTGTAAACACACACCTTCCAGCAGGCGCCCTGATAGCACTTCCACAGGGAGGTGCTCAGGGTCCCTAAGAAGAAAGCCATGAGGAATGAAAGTGAAGAAACGCGCCTTTATTGCCAACACCCCGCACTATCGTATTCCCAATTTATCCACACAGAAGTCTCACATAGCTGAAGAAACAACAAACTTTTTTTTTTCCACCTCCCAAGTAACAGATGAAGAGAAAACCGTGAAGTGGCCCAGAAGAGCTAAACCCACAGCAGGCTGATTCAGTCAACCCTGGCAAGCAAACGATTTATTTTCATGAGGTTCGGATAACAAGGCAAAGCCGAGGGCAGCCGGGCAAAGCTGAGCCCTGAGCACCTTATGCCTCCACTCCTAGTCATCAAAATGAATTCAAGTTCCTAGGCCTGCCCTCTCCTGGGCCTCCATCTGTTCCCTGAGAGTCACCTGTTGATGCATGTTACCTGACCCCACCGGAACCAGGCTTTTCATCAGCCAAGGTTGGAAGTGCCAGGATGCCACCACCAGGTGGACTGAATTCCTCCTCCGCGTGCCACTAGCCTGTTCTTGGCTCAAAGCCAACCTCCTATCTCTTAGTGCCTCCCCCGCCTGTATAAATCTATGTCCAATGTGTGCACCACCCCATGGACCACTTCTTAAGTTTCAAAAGAGCTAGGCTATTCATTTGAAGGCAAGTTGCATTTCTTTGTAAGCTAAAAGACCATGCCTTTATCATTCACGGTGTATAAAGTTCTGTTAGTGTTTGTCACACATGAATAATGCACTCTACTGTGCAAAACTGGTTACAGCCATTGATACACTAATTACCTCCTTCTAACAACACACCTAGTTAGATGCTACTTGCATTCCAATATGCTACAGTATAAAAAAAACTACTATAGGCCCACAAAATTTTATTAACGTGCATTTGCATCTTAGTAATGTATGTACTCATTTAAATATTTTAACACCCTGTAAGGAAACTGAAAAAAATGACTCCAAGACCCCCAGATCTCCAAAGGCCACAGGTACTTTCTGCAACCGCACATTAGAAACTATAGACAAATTGAGTGCATTTTATAAACACAAAATCTAAACAAAAAAAAACAAAATATGCTTTTGGCTACAGGGTTCGCCTGCAGCATACATGTCATGGAAAGACACGACAGAGTCACGGATTTAAATGCCTTTTATCTCAGAAGCAGTGATGGAAATGCATCTGGTTTTTAGGAGCCCTGTAATTCTGTCACCCCGGGGAACCGAGCTGAGTACCAAGACGCTGCTCTAAGAGCCAAACAACGGACTTCCCCCAACACTGGAAAGCAAGTGCCGCTCCACTTCCCTCTGACAGCAAGCTCTGAGTCTTAGGAGATGGTTTATGAATGACAGAGGGCACCCAGAGTCTGGCCCTCATTAACTTTAACCCAAGGCCAGGAATGAGAGATTAGTGGTAACATCAGGAAGAGTATGATTCTATCTCTGGATGTGGTCATCCAACAGCTGAAATCTTGTCCAATTCTATCTTCATCAAATTTGTTCTCTAACACGCAAAGCCTATATTTGAGTCCAGTTTGAGGTCAATAGCCAAGGAATGACTGAACACCATCAACTCTGAAAAAACCTTCTCC
The DNA here is from genome assembly GCF_030014295.1 of Loxodonta africana. Lineage (NCBI taxonomy): Eukaryota > Metazoa > Chordata > Mammalia > Proboscidea > Elephantidae > Loxodonta > Loxodonta africana. The sequence continues at coordinate 24,093,395 of NC_087354.1, forward strand.
ACCTGGGTCTGGAAGTGCACTTTCTGGAGCTCAAGCTGGGACTACCTGAGCAGGACAGGAGAGAGCAGCAAAGTAGGTATCTGACAGTGCTGAGTCATTACACGCTGTTTCTTCTGATACGCTACGCACCCATGGGCCGGTGGAACATTAAACTCCCATTTCTGGAGGCAAATAAAATAGATGTAAATTGTGTAAAAGAATGAGCGGTTTGTGGGCTGAGAGACCACGGTGAGGAATTTGTCTTTAAGAGTGGGTAGCAAGAACTACACAAACTCGTAGCTGTTCCCAACGTCCTGTAACTTTATCCCAGGCGCTTAAAGACGGCTATTGGGGTACCAGGTAGGAATACTCCTCTCGCAGTCCCGGCTCTGATCAGGGCCACACCTGGCCGCACTTTAAGCTGTTAAATCCCCCCCAGTAATTGGCGGATGGAGAAAACGCTTGGAGAAAAAGATGCATAATGGATTTGTTCTCCAAGCGGATGGAATGGGGAGTAGAGGACGCAGGATGCTAACTGGCTTTTTCTCCCACGTGCAGGTCACCTGAAAACCCTGATGCCTCCCTCTCCAAGTGGGTTCCTGAACTCACCATCTGGCTCCCGCTTTCAAGGGGGCCGAGGAGAGGAATGATTTCACGCCCACCTGCCCGCCGCCTCTCACCGGGGCACCCCCAGTGCTCGTCAGCCGCGCGAGCTGCTGCCGGCATCCGGGGTCCCCGCCCGCTCCTCGCCCGCTCGGCAGCCCGGCCGGCAGCTCCCCCGGCGGCCGCCTCTGCACCAACTCGCCAACCTCCACGCCAGGCTGAGGTCATGCCCATCTGCCCCCTGCGCCGGGCGCCCCTTCCTCGGCCCAGGCGGCCGCTCGGGCGCGGGGCTGGGAAAGGGGCCCCGCGTTGGAGTTGGCACGGGGACTCACCAGGTAGGCGCCCACGGTGCCCTGAGCCAGCATCAGGGCGCACTCGGACACTAGGAAGATCTTGATGTTGGAGAAGCAGGACACCTTCTTTTTCTTCTTCTTGTTCCTCTGCGCCTCGTCCCCCTGCAGCTCGCCGCTCCGGCCGCCGCCCGACGAGCCGCCCGGCTTCTTCCCCTGCATCCTTCCCCCGCCGCCGCTGCCGCTGCTTTCCCGCTCGCCCCGGGTGTCCGGGCCGTTGCCGGGCGGGGGTGCGCGCCGCGAGACTGCGTGCTGTCCCCGCCCCGGGCCCGCGGCGGCCGCCCCCGTCCTGCCGGGGGATGATAGGTGGAAGGCACAGCTCCTCGCCGCCGCCGCGCTCGCCCCCTTCCTCCACCTCCTCCTCCTCCTCCGCCCTCCCCTCGCCTCCTCCTCCGGCTCGGGCTGTGCCAATCACAGGGGCTCCTCGCACCGCCCGCCGCCGCCACCCGCGGACGCCCGGAGCTGCCGTCGCCCGCTTCCCCGCGCCCGCCGGCCGCGCCTGCCCTCGGCTCCTCTGCCCCCTGCCCCTGGGCCCCGGCCTCGGTCGCCGCTGCCCGCCTCCGCCACGCCGCCCCCCGCTGCTCGTGCGTCCCCGGGAAGGAGCGAGGGCGACCGGCCGAGGGCTAGGAGAGCAGCGCGCGGCGGAGCTGGAAGGGTAGGGCTGCCGAGAGGGCTGGGAGAAGGGGAGCCGTGGCGGCTAAGAGCAGGCAGGGTGCCCCGGCGCGAGATGGTGCCCGGCCCCCAGGTGGCGCTGCGGGGCACGGGACGCCGCGGCGGAGAAGGGTGGTACTGCAGGAAGAACCCCAGACGCGGGGTGGGCGTGCGGAGGCGCCCCCGCGGGGCCGGGACCTAGTGCTGGGTATCCGCTGCGCTAGGCCGGAGGGAGGGGGTGTTTCCAGAAAGCGAGAGAATACGGAGTACCCAGGGAGGAGTTAGTGCACCCTCTCCCCCTCAGCCCGGGTATTTCTGGGGACAGATGTTGCGCTCTGGGCTTGGGGAGGTGTCAGAGGGCAGAGCTGCTTGGGGGCTTCCGTCGCCTGCTGGCCCCAGCTTCTGCTTCCTTTGCCACTGGGGGTGCCGAAATGACCCCAGGCAGAAAAGAGAGAAAGGAACTGAAGCAAAGCGAGGGTGAAGTGCGATGAATCGGTCGGGAGCCTCACAGACTGTCAGCGGCCCGCAACCACGGGATCCAAGAGGCTGCACGGTCGCAGCGACCCCAGCAGAGGGCCTTCTCTGGCCCTCCAGCCGCCCGGAACCCATCCGCAGGAATGAAGCAGCCGAGGCTGTGGGCGGCCCGGAGGCGGCTAGCCACAGCCTGCCTTGGTCTCCACCCCTCCCTTCCATGTTTGGCCCGGCCACTTTCCTCTTCCTTGTCCTCAATGCCCAGTGGCAGCCACTCTGTAATCAGCTCCCACTCGGCGTTACCAAGGAGCTGGAGCCACAGGGCACTACCGACAGCATCTGCTAAGTCCTCAGCCACAGCTTTTGGAAACTTAAAGAAAACTGAATGGGATGAGTAACAGGAAGCGTTCAGTAACTCCCACCTAGAGAATTGGGGGCTCAGCCAGTCTATTTGAAAAGCCGTTTCTTACTCGTCTCCAAGAAAATGATCTGCTCTCCTGTATGTCTACTAGCCACCTCAGGGTTAAATTAAATTAAAAACCGAGTACTAATTAACATCACTCTAATGTTTACTTTCCCCCAAAGAACTTGAATGAGAATGTGCAGTGTAATGGTGGTGGTGGTGTTCTGCCATATCATTTAAATCGACAGTGCTTGATCAGTTTTCTGAGGTACGAGACGTGATCTCACTGAGATCTCTGTGATGCTGCGCCCCCCTCACCCCACTTAGCTGGGCCACCCCATACCTAAAGTGCCCCCAGTCTTTTCCCATTTTCCCCGGTTCCTGTCATGACTGGCTACACTCTTTCTTAAAAGTCCCATTAGAATCCTGTCTTCCTTCCTTTACTCCCTACTACCCTCCCCTCATATAGAAAAGATATTTTTCAGTGCCATTTGGTTTCACTCCCTCTTCCCTCTCCATCACTCTTGCATCACAAGGTGGCCTCCTCACTTCTCCCTGAAAAGACCCTGGATGAGCTAGCTGGCTTCCCTGCTTCTGTGACTGAGATCCGCAAAGCTGACCTCAGACTTGACTGTCTCTGAACACTGATCCTATTGCTACTCAAATGGTGTTCAGACTGCATTATGTCCTTCAGATCTTTCTTATAGACTTTGTAATAACAAGAACTAACGTTTATTATCTCCTTACTCTGGCTAGCCATGGTTCTAAGTGTTTCACCTGTATTTACTGTTTGATCCTCACAAGAGTCCCCTAAACGAGGTACCGTTATTAGTCCTGATTGAGAAAACTGAGGCCCGGAGTGGTTAACTAATCCGACCCATGTCACTTGTCTAGTAAAAGACAAGTCTTTGAACCAGTGTCTGCTCTTGGAGTCCAGGTTCTTAATGGCTAGCTATATGTTATCTCCCACTGGAGAAAGATGTGGCAGTCTGCTTCCATAAAGGTTACAGCCTTGGAAACTCTGTGGGGCAGTTCTACTCTGTCTTATAGGGTAACTATCCCATTACCACCAAGTGGTCTCTTGGGGAACATGGGACTCGTTCCTGTTTCATAAATGGAGATTCAGAAAGGCGTAGTGACTTGCCCAATATCGCACAGCTAGAATCCAGTTCCAGGTCTCTTTGCTCTACACCACGGTGCCCCCTGCACAGCCTGAGAGGGGACTTGTTTTGTATTTTGTTTTTCCAATTGTAACTATTTATTTTAGGTAAAAAACTGTCTTTAGAGAAATCAAACATTTTGTGGCAGAGAGAGAATTCCAGATAAAGGCTGTAGATTCTTCCTATAATTAGTGGTAAGTAGTCATGGAAATAACCCTGCACCTAAAGCCTTAAGAATAATCAAAGTCAGCCTGAAGGAAGTCAGGCCACAGCCTAAGGGCGATCAAAAAGAAGCCATTTAACATGTCCAATTTCCTTTCCTCTTTGCTCGTCCTTTGTTTCCTTGTGGATCAGGGGCCCAAGGATAATGAGGTAGGTTTACTAGCAGCCAGTGCGTCTGCCTGGCAGTCTCTTAGTCCAACATGCAGCAGAAAAATGGGAATCGTTCTCATATCTGCACCACACGATAATGTTTATAAAGTACTTTTAGGCCCTGCATCTCATTTGATTCTCACAACACAAATAGCTAGTCTCATTTCCATTTTGCTCATAAGAAACAGCAGCAAGTGACTTGTCTGAGCTCATAGCTAGCAAGTAGCAGGCATAGAGCCTGCATTCTCCACCCCAAAGCAGTGGGGGCAGGCAGCCCTCCCATGGTCTGCAGCGCCCCCTCCACCCAGCCCCAGGAGTAAATAATTGACAGTCTTGTGAAACGCACGGCAAACAGCTGAAACCCACCCTCCACGCCTCAACTGATTGCTGCCTTGGAGAAATGCTGTAGCCATCACTTCCAGGTTGGAGTTTTCATTCATTTACCCCCCTAGTGGTGGGATATACCTATGTGTGTGTGTACATATACATACATATGGACCCCTGGTAGCACAGTGGTTAAGAGCTCAGCTATTAACTAAAAGGTCAGCAGTTTGAATCCACCAGCTGCTCCTTGGAAACTCTATGGGGCAGTTCTACTCTGCCCTGTAGGGCTACTATGAGTCAGAATGAACTCAACAGCAACAGGTTTGGTTTTGGGGCTTTTTTTTTTTTTTTTTTGGTGTATATATTTTTTATATAGAGAGAGAGAGAGAGAGCCCTGGTGGTGCAGTGGCTAAAGCACTTAGCTGCTAACTGAAACGTTGGTGGTTCAAACTCACAAATACATCAGCAGCTCCATGAAAGATGTGGCAGCTGCTTCCATAAAGATTACAGCCTTGGAAAACGTATGGAGCAGTTTTACCCTGTCCTACAGGGTTGCTATGAGTCGGAATCGACTCAACGGCTATGGATTTGGAGTATGGGTAGGTAGGTAGGTAGACAGACAGATAGATGATAGATAGATATATTTAGGAAAAGCGTGGCTATTATGAATGACTTGTGATTCATATAACTCTCATGACTATTTTGGCCTCTCCACTACTTTTCATTGCTAGATGATTTTTCTAAGCTAAATGAAACTACTATTACCTAAGACATTGTTTCCATGATTCCTTGCCCTATTGGCTACTAGAGGTATTTCAAACATTCAGAAGCCACGTAACCTTGACATCTAGTCTAGGGAAGTAAAAAGAAGATTGGGTGACGTGGGAAGATAAACTGGCTTGTGAGTCTTAAAAATGTTAATGAACTGTATGTACCTGCTTAGTTATTAGGATTTGGAGAGCTTTTCTCCCCCGCTTTAGAAAGGCCTGCCGGCTCACTTATGTAGGAAGGAATTGGGCTAACCCCATGGGCATGGGAAAAGTGACAATACCTTCCAGTGTTACTGGACTGTGGCAATATTTCACAGCAAGTGGCTTCAGTGTAATTCAACACAGTGAGAAACTGTTGTTCAAGTAATTCACATGAACCATTCTTTGCCAGCTTCAATTTTGTTCACGGCCAAAGACAAAGTTGAAAAATAAATGCGAAGAATGATTTCTGAGTGTCACTAGGATAGAAAATAGATACTTAGATTCTCACCCTATGGATGGATTTTTTTTTCTTTTTCTTTTTCTGTAAGTGCACCGATCATATATTGTGTCCAACCAAGGATAGAACTGGGGCCAGGCCAACTTCTTTGGCTTAAAAATATTTGGGCTGAGTTGAAACTCATTTTCTTTTTCTCAGATTTTTTCTCTCCCCACCCCCGTTTTCCAATTAGCCTGGTCCATATGCCTTTCTATCAAATAGCCTCGGTATGTTACTTATGTATTCGCAGTTCCATCATTTAAATTATATCTCTTAATGTGAACACATCCTACTGCTCGGCAAAGGAAAGGGTGAACATCAGTGTAGATGGGACTTAAAAAATGGCTAACCCAAAATCCAAATGGAGAAACAGAAGAAAGAAAAAAGAAAGAACATTAATGGAAATTGTAGAATAGATACAAGAGAAATAGGATTTTAGGAATGTGTTGTATTTATGTAAAATGGGTTTTGAGATAAAGGGATAGAAAGGGTCAACATTTAGCGATATTGGTGCATTGAGGAGCAAATTGCTGCCACGAACAGTGAAAATGTTGATGTTTATGTAAGTAGAGCTTGCTTATCCAAATAGACTGTAAGCTTCTTAAGGGTTGAAAGAATGTTTTACACACCATTTGGCCTCCTAAGTACTTAGCAGTCCTCTGGCCCAGACGCTTAATATTTACTGGCTGGGACAGAGGAACAACCCAGAAGGTATCAAAGTTTATAGAACACTTCCTTCCAGGTAGTCTCCCTGAGGACCCACTTCTCCACCCCCATGGCCACTGTGTGCACCCTCTTCTTTCAGCAGGAATTGTCCTCAGCATGTCTTTCACTGACACATGCCTTTCCTCCCTCTCTCAGAGAACACTGGGTACACCTTCCCAGCTTTGTCCCCTGTCTCTGAAACAAGCACAAAAAACTTTTGTATTTTAAGGGTATACTGATAGTAACTCTTATGGATTGAGCTGTGTCCCCCCAAAATGTGTATCAACTTGGCTAGGCCATGATTCCCAGGATTCTGTGGTTGTCCTCCATTTTGTGATCTGATAATCCTATGTGTTGTAAATCGTAACCTCTATGATGTTAATGAGGCAGAACTCAATCTACAGGATTAGGTTGTATCTGAGTCAATCTCTTTTGAGAGAGAAAAGGAAAGAGAAGTGAGTAGAGAGAAGGACCTCACTACCACCAAGCAAGAAGAGCCAGAAGCAGAGAGTATCCTTTGGATCCAGGATCCCTGAGTTGAGAAGCTCCTAGACCAGGGGAAGATTGATGACAAGGACTTTCCCCTGGAGCTGACAGAAAGAGAAAGGCTGCCCCTGGAGCTGTCTTCCTGAATTTGGACTTCTAGCCTCCTAAAATGCGAGAGAACAAATTTCAGTTTGTTAAAACCATTCACTTGTGGTATTTCTGTTATAACAGCACTAGGTAACTAAGATAGTAACTTCGAGTAAACCATCTCCAACAAAGGAAGTGTGGGGCTTAGAGGTTAATAATATGTCAAGAGCTTCATATGTCCCAAGCCCAGCAGAAAGTGGCCACACGTCTGCCTCCCTGAGGGGTGCTGAGCTCCGGGCCTGTACCCCAGGTGGGCATGGAGAAGTGGAGACCATTAACCCTCAAGCCCATCAGAGAGGATCAATGAAGGATTCCCAGAGGGTGTTCAAGAAATCCATGCAAGAAAAACCACAAGGTGGGGACTGCCAATAAAAAACCCAAACCTGTTGTCATGGAGTCGACTCTGACTCATGGCAACTCCGTAAGTGTCGGAGTAGACCTGTGCTCTACAGGAATAATGGCTAATTTTTCAGAACTAGATCACCAAACCTTTCTTCTGAGGTGCCCCTGGGTGGACTCCAAATACCAACCTTTTGGCTCACAGATGAGCACGTTAACTGTTTGCACCACCCAGGGACTCTAGAATACCAATATAGGAGATCAAAACCTATATCAAGAGTACCTGGGTAATAGAGAAATTTATGCAGATGAAGGAGAGGGGGAAAACCACTACTCAGGTTAGAGTCCTCCCCCACCCACCAGCTTCCCCACACCAGCTCCTTTCCAGGTCCTCCAGCCATGCCCTTCCCCACATGCCATAGCAAGTAAGGAGGATGGGGCATTGAGGAGTGTGACAAACAGAACAGGACAGGTGCCCTAACCTCTGATTATCTTAACTGTCTCCGAGCCCTTCACGTGCACATGCACACACACACACACAATGCTCCAGTTATACTTAACTGATAGCAGCTCTGAGCTCACCATACTTTCTCCTCCTCCAAACGTTTACACAACTGCTATTCCCTCAGCTTGAAATGCCCTTTCCTCCCCTTCATCTGGCTTACACCTACTAGTATCTTAAGATCCAGCCAAGTGTGGTCTCCAGGAAGCCTTCGAAGAGTACCCACTCACTAACTGCCCTGCATTGCCTACATACCACCTACCAAGCTTCACCACCTGTGCCAGCCTCTGCCATAATATTTATCCCACTGAGTTGTGATCACTCACTGATCTTCTCCCTGACTAGCTTCTGATTAGGGCCTTTCATCTCCATATTTCTGGCCCCAAGAAGAGCCACACCTAGAGTGCTCAGTAACTATTGGAAAGAGTGTGAATGCATGATAGCACAAGAAGAAACCCTTTGCCACTGGAACTATCTGTAACTGTGGGACGGGACAGAATGGTCAGAAGAGCCTAAGAGCCCTGGCGAACGCAAGAAAGTCCCCCACTAGCATTGGGACGACAAGAGCAGAGGGACAGGGTCCTTTCAGTAGCTGTAGGTAAGACCACGCCTCGTCAGGCAGGAAGGGTGAGGCTTTTGGAGGCTACCTTCAGGAAGTAAGTTCAGATGGGACTGCCTACAGCCTGGCTACTCAAAGTGTGGTCCTGGGCCTGCAGCGCTGGCATCACTTGTTAGAAATGCAGATTCTTGGTACCCATCCCAGACCTGATCAATCAGAATTTGAATTTTAACAAGATCCCCAGGTGACCCATACGCACATTACAATTTGAGAAGAACTGGCCTCCAATGGTATCCAAAGAACCCTGGAGTTAGGCAATTTTAGGCAATATTTTAGTATTTATATGGATTCCCTTTCTCCTTGTGGTATCTGGGGCTCTAGAAGACAGGAAGAAGATGCTGGTTATTTTATTCCCTTATGAATTATTGCACCGTGGAGCCCTGCAGGGGAGGACTGTGGGTCAGGGAACTGAGAGGAGGTCCTCTCCCAAGGCTACCTGCTGTGTTGTTTTGTATCAGATTGTTGTATTCGCTGCATATCTGAATTTCAGAATGACAATTTGGATGATGAAGTTCTGGGTCATGAAGGTAGCTGGTTAGTGTTGTCTAGATTTCCTTCTTCCAACTCCCATTAAAATACCCATGAAAATCCAAAAGGGCTGCCAAGACATAAAAGTGCTAAAAACCAAAGACTATGAATATGGATTACCCTGGATTCTCAGAGAAATTAACGCAGATGCCGGGCAGGTGGGATGACCAAGGGAGAGAGCATTCTTCCTTCATGGGAAGGAGGAAGAAGAGAGCTCTGGATCACTGGATTAGGGACCTGGGCTGGTTCCCCAACCAGAAAGTGTGACAGACACTTCCTGGCTGCTTGAGGACACTCACCCCCACATTTTCAATCTTCCTGATTCCACCTGTGCAATTGTAACTCCCAGGAAAGCATAGCAGGCCAAGGTGAAAAGGTGGGTGGCTGTGGAGTATCTCCTGGGTATAAAGTAATACAGGTGGGAGCAGGGATGGGAAGGGATCTTGGGTGGCACAAGTGATGTGTGATTGGCTGCTAACCTAAAGGTTGAGGGTTCAAACCCACCCAGCAGCTTCACAGAAGAAAGGCGTGGCAGTCTGCTTCCATAAATATTACAGCCAAGAAAACCCTGTGGACCAGGTCTACACTTTAACACATGTTGCTATGAGTTGGAATCAACTGGCCAGCAATAGGTTTGATTTGGTGTGGGGAGGAGAGGCACTTTTCTTTGATTATCTCATACTAAGTAACAGGCATCCCAAACTCAGTGGCTTAAAGCAACAGTGACATTTAGTTTGCTCCAGAATCTGTGATCTGGGGCAGCTGGAAGGCTGGGGGCTGCAATCATGTGGAGTCTCACTCATTCTGGCACCTTGCCAGAGACTCAACTAGCTGGGGCTGCAATATCCTGGATTTCTCGGGCAGCTCTGTCTCTATGTGCTCCTGGCCAGGGCAGATTAACCAGTAAGCACGGTGTGCACCGGCTTGCATTGAGCAAAGTAAACACGGGCTTGATTGTATTTACTTGATAATCTGTGGTGAGCAATTTCACATGGCTTCACCACGTCTTTGCTGTGGAGGGGGACAGGTGAAACTATGAGCTGGAAATTGGTGGGAAGTCCATGCTTTGTTTATTGGGAAATGCAGCCCTGGCTCCTTGTGATGTCTCAAGCACAGTGGCTTCAGGTCAGCTGGACTTCACATCAGCTCAGGGATCCCAGTGTACATGCCTCAGAGAGGAAGCCACATCGACTTCATGACCTAGAAGTCAGGACATGTCATTTCTGTTATATTCTAAAGACTGAGATGGGTACAAAGGTCTGCCTAGGCTCAAACAGCAAAAAACCAAACCCATTGCTATTGAATTGAGTCCAGCTCATGCCTATTCCATGGCTATAATCTTTACAAAATCAGACCACCAGGCCTTTCTTCCATGGTGCTGCTGGTTAGGTTCGAACCACCAACCTTGAGGCTAGTAGTTGAACACAAACTATTTGCACCACAGAGGGGACAGAAAATAGACCTCTCTATAAAGGAATGTCAGAGTCACATTAGTAGAAGAGCCTGTGGGATGGGATGTATTCCACCTTCAATCTGCCACACACTTTGAGAGCACTGTGTTTTCTCATGCACTGTTTCAGGCCAGAGGAAGACTACGGAATGTTTCAAATGTTTAATAGTGAATTTGCTTCCCATTTACAAAGGAATAATCAATTCCTGCCATGGTCTAACACTATAGACTACTGGCTAAAGTCACCCGAAATTTGGCGGAAGACTATGCACCGTAACTTGCTCTCTGATTTAATATTTAAGAGGAATATTTTGACTGATACAGAATGCAACTAACTTGAATAGCTATCTCCTTGTTTAAGAAGGAAGGAGTTAGTGGGTTTTTGTTGAGGGGGATAGGATAAGGACCCATTAAGTCTGAAGCAAAAATGTAAACAAGAACCAACACCGGATCAGTGAGGCAGAGAGAAAACATGCCTGTTGTTAAAATAAACGTGAAATCAGGGTTGGAGGAAGACTCATTCACAACCTGTGATATGCAGATGACACAACCTTGCTTGCTGAAAGCCAAGAGGACTTCAAGTACTTACTGATGAGGATCAAAGACTATAGCCTTCAGTATGGATTACACCTCAACATAAAGAAAACAAAAAATCCTTACAAGTGAACCAATAAGCAACATCATGATAAATGGAGAAAAGTTGTCAATGAAGTTGTCAAGGATTTCATTTTACTTGGATCCACAATCAACACCCATGGAAGCAGCAGTGAAGAGATCAAACGACATATTGCATTGGGAAAATCTGTTGCAAAAGACCTCTTTAAAGTACTAAAAAACAAAGAATTCACTTTAAAGACTAAAGTGCACCTGACCCAAGCCATGGTATTTTCAATTGCCTCACATATGCGTGAATGCTGGACAATGAATAAGATGACTGAAGAAGAATTGATGCCTTCAAATTAAGGTGTTGGTGAAGAATATTGAACATACCGTGGACTTCCAGAAGAACAAACAAATCTGTCTTAGAAGCAGTACAGCCAGAATGTTCCTTAGAAGCAAGGGTGGCATACTTTGGACATGTTATCAGAAGGGACCAGTCCCTGGAGAAGGATATCATGTTTGGTAAAGTAGAGGGTCAGTGTAAAAGAGGAAAACCCTCAATGAGATGGGTTGGCACAGTGGCTGCAGCAATGGGCTCAAACATAGCAGTGATTCTGAGGATGGCGCAGAACTTGGCAGTGTTTTGTCCTGAGTCAGAACTGACTTGATAGAACATAACAACAACAAACTAAAAAAATACATAGTTGACTACATAAAGCAAGAAAAGATTTTATTCCTACCGCTGCTGTGTTTTATTATTAGACAATAAGTACTTTCTGAAATATGGAATAAAGCATTAAGAAGGAAACCAAAGACTCAAAGAAGAATCTAGTCTACAGGATTAATCGCCTACTGGAACCACAGCCTTATCTATCCAAAGATCAGAAGAACTAGATGGCGCCCAGCTACTACTACCAACTGTTCTGACCAGGGACACAATAGATGGTCCTGCATAGAATGGGAGAAAAATGTAGAACGAAACTCTAATTTGTATCACAAAAAAAAAAATAGACCAGACTTACTGAACCAGTAGAGACTAGAGGAACCCCCAAAACTTTTGCCCTGTGATACTGTTTAAACTTTGAATTGAAACCGTTCCTGGAGGTCACCTTTCAACTAAATAACAGATTGGCTCATAAAATAAACAATATCACCCATGAATCCTTTGCTCCTTAAAAAAAAAAATCATCTATATGAGACCAAACGGTCAACATTTACCCTCAAGCATAGATGAGAATGTTGGGGGTCGGGGTGGGGGGCGGGGCAGGAAATCTGGATTAATGGAAGTGGAACAACCGAGATGGAAATATGGAGAATGTTGACACAATGTGGAAAATGCAACCAATGTCACTGAACAATATGTATAGAAATTGTTAAATGGGAACTTCATTTGCTATGTAAACTTTCACCAAAAACACCATAAAATATTTATTAAAGAAAAAGAAAGCATTAGATGAAAAGGGTGATGCCTGAGATTTTAACTGAGGTTGAAAAGGAAGCTGGCACATAAAGATTGGATTCAGGTAAACCTAAAATAAAATTGTGGAATTAAGAAATCCAACTTAGAAGCAGTTAAAGACCAGAATCTAAATTGTAGCAAACTAAACAAACGATATAGGAAATAAAGTGGAGAAGTTTTCTATCAGTGCAAAGAAAAGAAACAAGGATAAAAATGATGAGAGAAAAGATGAATTATTTGGTGGATCAGAAATACTTACTACATGGATAAGAAGGGCCCCACCGCCCCCCCCCCCCCGCAAAAAGAAGATATAACCAGAACAAATGATTGCTGCAAGTTCTAAAGAAATAGTGGAAGAAAATATTTTGAGCTAAAAAAAAAGAATGTACAATTTAAAATAGTGCAGCACATTCCAGGCAATATTAATGAAGAAAAACGCACACTTAGACGTAACCTAGAAAATGTTTTTGAATATAAAGGATTTTTAAAAATCTATAAACATGTAGGCAAAACATAAAAGTTACTTATCATAAAATGAAAACAGGCTGAATTCAGAGTACATCACAGAACTGAATGCCAGCTGATAATGGAGCAAAGTCTAAATACTACTAAGGGAACATGTTTATGGTTAAAGCAAAAATGTTAATTTGCAAAGAAAACAAAAAGAAATTCTAAGATATCCTAATCAAAGGCTCAAAAAAGATAGAACTCATGCCCTTCTATTTAAAAAATACTTAAAAATATATCCAAATGGAGCAACCTATTTATTAGAGACAAAAAAAAATCTAAAAATTAGTAAGAAAAGTGAGACTGAAAGAATTGTGGCAAGGTCAGCTAAATATACAGAATTAAGTTAAAAAAAAAATGTCCTAAATAGAATTTCAGTATAGATGGAAGTCTTTTTTCTTTCTTGAAATCATTAAGGTAAAACTAATAATAAAAAAATATTGTCAATAAGTTTGATAGAAGTATCTATACATTTAAGTGTGATGTTGAAAAAAATTAGAAGACTTCAAAGGAAAATATGTAATTCTAAAAATAGAGAAAATATAAATTAAGAAAACTGTTAATACTGGAAGAAAGTAACGTAACACAATTTTCAACCTTTGAGTCAGCTTTGGCATTTACTAGCTGTGTTATTTGAAAACATATTTAACAACTCAGAGTCTCGGTTCCCCTGTCTGCAAAACTGGAAGAACATGTACTTCATGGGGCAGTTGTGGGGATTAAAGGACGTTTTATCCAAAGAACTTAGTCCAATGCCTGGCGTAAGTATGAGTCAATAAACAAATCAATTACTTGTTGTTGCCATCATTATTTTCTTCTTTATCATGTGTGGTAAAAGACTAAAAATGCTAAGTCTCCCTGTGTACCCTGGCTTCTGGGACGCTTTCTTGGCTGTTTTCTGAACCCACTGCTCTATTGTATCTGATCATTTAAATCCTTGGATTTGAATTCTGTTCTAGATTTCTGATCAACTCCATGGACTTGACATTTAGGATATTTTTTCTTTGTAAGGTGGTATTGCCCATGATCAAGCATGAGTTTTTCCTTGTCCTCATACCCTGTGATAGCTTTCACCCTCAGTGCCCCGACCCTAGCCTAAGCAAAAGCCCCAGATACCCCCAATAATTGCCTAGAATGAATTATTTAATCTCCTATATTAAAATCTTAATATATGTCATCAATCTTCCTCTGGGTCTAGGAGTTTCTCAGTGCAGGGACCCTGGGTCCAGAGGATGTGTTCTGCTCCTGCCTCTTCTTTTTTGGAAACCCTGGTGGCGTAGTGGTTAAGTGCTATGGCTGCTAACCAAAGGGTTGTCAGTTCATATCTGCCAGGCGCTCCTTGGAAACTGTACGGGGCAGTTCTACTCTGTCCTATAGGGTCGCTATGAGTCAGAATCAACTTGACGGCACTGGGTTACTGGGTATATTAAAATGCTAAGTCTTCAGGATTAGGAGAAAATCCAACTATAACCTACTCATAGCAAACATAAAGACACATACAGGTTGATAGTAAAAGATTGAATAAAGATTTACCAGACAAATACAAATAATAAAAAAATGCAGATATTGATATTAAATTCAAACAAGACTGAGTACAGGACTGTGGTGCTGTGAATTACTTCATATGGCCCTTTAAAGCCATAGTATTTGTGGCTCCCACACGATGATTGTTTATAGCCCACCAAGGGGATGGGACAGCTTGCTAATAATGCAGATAAGGTACATAGAACTCCTGTGGGGGTGGGACCATGCAAATAATGTGTATGGAACCCTAGCAAGGGGATTGGTCAGTTTAGCCACCCCCTAGGCTTAAAAGAGAGCCAAGCCCAGAACAGAAAGGAGTACCTCACTGCCACCAAGAAGAAGAAACAGGAGTGGAGAGCATCCTTTGAACCTGGGGCTCCTGCACTGAGAACCTCCTAGATCCAGGAGACAGAGAGAGCTGTAACACTGGAGATGATGTAAGACAAAAAGAGGTGGTGGCAGAGAAATGGCGGCAGCAGAACCGGTAGAATAGCAAGAGATGGCATAGTAGGCTTTTTTGGCCCAAGGAGCTAAGCGGTTATAGTGGGTGTGCCGACCCACGGAGTGAGAAAGCTGAGCACCCTTGGGAAGGAAGCTTCCTAGCAGAGTGGAGTGCCTCTGGGCAATTGTTGGCAGAGGTAGGCTTGATAACCCACGCAGCAAGAGAGCTGAGCACCTTCGAGCTGAGGCTTACTGGCAGAGTGGGGTGCCTCCAGGCACTTACTGGCAGAGCTAAAGAGCTTTGTAACAGTTGCCCAAGTAGGGCAGAGGCCAGGCTAAGAGGAGAGACGGCTGGTATCAGAACTGGTAAAAAGGTTGGAAGGTAGAGGTATGTCTGACCTCCACCTCATAGCAATCAGCCTTGGGCTGTTGATGCTGGTAATGATTCTCCTCTCCTCTGTGAAGTTAGAGGAGGTCTGATGCCCCCATGTTATTCTTACACGGCCAGAAAAATTAAATGGATCAAAGTATGCACAAAATATGTACAGTCTTCAATGAAGATGTAAAAGGCACATATACTTCTATTCATCAAATATATAAACCAAAGATGTACAAAAAGAAATGAACGAAAACACAATTGTTTTGTGTGAGCCTTTTATAAAACTACCGTATGTTATGCAAATAAGGTGCACCTTCTGCATTCGTTTGCTGGCCATGCCCTCCCTGCCCCATGAGGCACCCTCACAAGCTTCTCCATGCAAATCTTCTTCCACACATTGCTATAAAAAAAAAAAAATAGCATTGTGCACTTATGATAATACCTGGTAGGGGGAGGGCATGGCCAGCAAACAAATGAAGAATGTGTGTGTTATTTGTGTAAAAATACAGTACTAGTCTTTGACAAAACAAGTAGACGAAAATGAACTTTTTTTTATTGTGCTTTAAGTGAAAGTTTACAGTTCAAGTTAGCTTCTCATACAAAATTTATATGCACATTGTTATGTAACCCTCTTTGCTCTCCCCATAATGTGACAGCACACTCCTGTTTTCCATCCCAGATTTCCCTCGTCCGTTCAACCAGCTCCTGTCCCTTTCTGCCTTCTCATCTCACCTCCGGACAGGAGCTGCCCATTTAGTCTCAGGTTAATTTTTTTTTTTTTATCTACTTGAGCTAAGTAGCACTCTCTTCATGAATAACAACAACAAAAAACTTATAATAATAAGTTTTAAAGTATTTAAATAATATATAATTAAACTGTTTAAAACGAAACCAGGAAAGATGAAAAAAAAAGATTTTCTAAAGATAAACAGAAAAATAAGTGAATTATTAAAAATAGAAATGTATAATTAGTACATAAATTTAAGAGCTTTTTTTTTTTTTTAAAGAACACGACTCTGGAAAGCATAAAAGGTAAAAAATAAAATTGAAAAGTAGAAAAGCAATGTAAAAGCAAAGACAAGCAAATTTTAACAAATAAGAAAATACTATGTAAAAAGAGCTCTGTGTTAGTAAACTCCTAAAGCCGAATTAAATGCATGGTTTGCCTGGCCGTAAGGAAGGTTATGAACGTGGAAGAAATCCTAGCTGTATAAATCATAATTACCTCTAAACGTGTTCCATTGCCTGATTGTTTCAGCAGTGATAACATTTAGAGTTTCAGAAAGATACAATTCTGCACCATATCATTTTTCTAGGTATTAAAATAACAGCTGGAAATATAAAGACTCATTTAGTGAAGTCAGTGTCAATGTTATACTGATCTACAACTAAAAATTATAGTACAATAAAAGGAAAATAAACACTATTTTTAATTCGCAATGGCCAGTTAGTGTATGTAAACAGGAGAAAATTTCGTTACTAACCCAAATATAATCCAATGTTCTCTTTCTTACATGACAAAGTCATGCTAACGTGAGTCAATAACAAGTAAAAGGAGCAATTAGATTAAGGAGGCATGTTGTAACCAGTTGCCATCCAGGCAATTCTGACTCATGGGGACCCCGCATGCGTCAGAGTAGAACTGTGCTCCACGGGTTTTCAGTGGCTGATTTTTTGGAAGTAGATCATTGGGCCTTTCTCTGAAGTACTTCTCGGTGGATAGGAACCACCAACCTTTTGGTTAGCGGCCCAGTGCGCTAACCATTTGTACCACCCAGGAACTCTGGCATGTCCACTCATTGCCATCAAGTCAATTCTGACTCACAGCGACCCTATAGGACAGAGTAGAACTGTCCCATAGGCTTTCCAAGGAGTGACTGTTGGATCTGAACAGCCAACCTTTTGGTTAGCAGCCTGAGCTCCTAACCGTTGCTCCACCAGGGTTCCTAGCATGCCCTACAAGGTATTAAAATATAAGCAAAAATAAACATCATAGTACTGACTCAAAAATTGGCAGACAGATGAATAGAATAGAGTGATCAGCTCTGAAATAGACTCTAGTATGTATCTCAGCATAATAAAGTACGCATGAAAAAAAATGGGAGAGAGGATATTTATCAAATGATTGGGATAATTGATTGAAATTATAGCCTGACCATGCAGCAGCCGAAAACAGAAACAACAATAAAACCAGATGGATTAAAGAACCACATAGAGACAAAATTATAAGTGAATAATGATCAGATCTCTGGGCAGAGAAGGACATTCTAAGCATAAAAGCAACAGGAGTAATTACGAAGGAAAAGCTAGATAGATTTGACTATTATACAGTCAAAACTCCTCTACGTCAAGCAACACCGTTCACAACAATTAAAGGACTAATCGGGTAAAGTAGTGGCAGCCACAGGGCAGAAGGATAATACCATTAAAACATGAAGTGCCCTTAAAAATCAATAAGTAAAACTCTAATCCCCCCAAAGAAACATGGGAAGAGGATCCACACAGAAGATTTCGGAAGAAGTGCAAAACCCAGTTAGCAGGCAAAAATGTTCACACTCACAACTAATAAACAAATGCTCATTAAAACAACTTTGACACATTTCATTCAACCAGCAAAAGAGATTTTAAGGAAATTCTCAATGCTGGTGAAAGTTTGATGTGAAGACTCCCTTAATAAATTGCTGGCAGAACTTTATGGAAAGTGATTTGGTAGTATCTACCCAGGTACACAAAATTTCTACTTCCTTTGGCTCAGTAATTCCCCTCTCATGAACCTATCCTAAGAAAAGAATCAGAGATACAAACAAGAATAGAAGTATAATGCTTTATTTTGTATTGCATTATTATTTATAATACTGAGAAATTAGAAAGGATGTATGTGTTCATTAGGAGAGGACTGGCAAAATTATATTTTCAAGAAAAGACAGGTACTCTGTAATTTTTAAATGAGCTTTTCTAAAACATTATAAAATGGAGAAAACGCTCTTAAAAATAAGTGAGAAAAAGTATTTGAAATCGTATGTGCAATATGATCCAATTTTTGGTTTATACACACACACACACACACACACACACACACACATGCATACCATATTTAAGACCATGGGTTCTGGAGTCAGAGCCAGGCTACATGACTTTGAATCAAAATTTACCACTTACCATTTTATGACCACAAATGATTTACTTAACCTCTCTAAGCTGCAGTTCACCCACATTTATCCAACAGGACTGACAATAATACCTTTCTGAGTGTGATGTTACGAGGATTGAAGGAGTTATTCAATATCAAGTGCCTCACCTAGGGCCTAGATTATAAAAGACAGATTTTACAGTCACTTACATTTGCGTTACTATTGAAAAAAAAAATTGCGTTATGACTGAAGTGAAAAACTTCCATTACTATAAAAAATATACATACTCCATCATTTCTGAACCCAAATTGCCTAGATTAATGAGCCAAAAAAAAGAAAAAACCTGTTGCCATTGAATTGATTCTGACTCGTAGCGACCCTATAGGACAGAGTAGAACTGCCCCATTGGGTTTCCAAGGAGTGGCTGGTGGATTTGAACTGCCCACCATTTGGTTAGCAGCCAAGCTCTTAACCACTGCAGCACCAGGTTAATGGGCAGCCACCAGAAAATGGACATGTCTCATGCACTTTTCCCCAGCTCAAAGGGATAAAATGAAACTTGTGTTACTGTTCAACCAAAATCCACCCTGCTGAGATTGCTTTGCGTAAGAGATCACGTACATGGCCTATTGTGTTCTCTCCTTTCTAACTCTTGCCTCTCTGAATGAGTGTTCTCCTGTTGCTTGTCCAGAACCCTCTTCCTACATAAAGGAGACAAGGTGTATCTTTGGCACACGCTCCAAGGTGGGGGCAGCCCCGTTTTGATGAGGCCTGCGTGGATGGAAGATAAATTAGCTGTAGCCAATGCAAACTCTTGTGGAATTCCAGATTCCTTGAAAAAAGTTCAGCAAGTCTGAATTATCAGTCAAAGATGACTAATAAAAGACAAGAAAATTAGGACTTTCAGAAGTATATGAACCAGGCTAAGACGGGGGTGGGGGAGGTGCTTCCTGTCCCTTTCATATTCTCGTTAAAAAGAATAGCCAGAGGCCACAACTTTCTTCCTTTCTATCCCTATATTCAAATATATTAGAAGTCAATTGCTGAAAACTGTAGAGAGAGAGATAGAAGTGAAGGTTAGGAAAATATGGACAAAGTATGATGTCCTCCAAACCTGAATCCCAAACAGAGACAGTAATCTTCAAGATGTGTGAGGCCAAGGTCTTCTTGGAATAATGGAAAATCAACATACCCCCAGCCAGAACAATTACTCCTCAGAGGCAAAAAAAACACTTAAGATACATCTCCCCAGGGACCAAGGCATCTTTGGAGATGACAGTCAAGCTGAAGTCAGTGTGATGGGGCCAGAATAAGATGGTGGAACAAAGACCAGGTGCTGAGAGACCATGAATGTGTGACGTAAGTGAATGTGTGTGTGAGTGTGATGTCTGTGTGATGTGAAGACAAGCACAAAAGCAAATTAACATGAGGGCTAGAACTCGGAAAAAGACAAGATTTGAGCTGAGGTCATTCGATTTCTCAATATGTTAGAAAGTCTTCGAGGTCGATAAAACCTCATGCTGTCAGAAGACTACAGTACAGCAACTTAATTATGTTAAAAGTATTAGGAAAAAAAATCAATACAAACTCATGATTTCGAAAAGCAATATTTTTTCTAGCTAAGAGCATCTCAACAGCAGCAGCATACCTGTTCACTATCTATACTCGCACGGACTCCTAAATGTCTAGATTTGGGTAGCTATCCAGCATTCCTGGCTGGGTCAGTGCTTGGGCAGAGGAAAACACACACACACACACACACGAATGGACCTAGAACACCCTATTGTTGTCAGAAAGCTGGGATATTTTCAAAGATGCCATGGGTCTTGCTGAAAGGACAAAAGAACCAGCTTGGAGGGTTCCCACCGGCCAAGTTGTAATTTAAGCATCAAAAAGGGTATAATAATTGTGGTTAATTGAAATATGATGAGTTTATGAAAGCCCATAATGTCATAATGATATTCATAAAAATGTTAATATAAAATATACTGATGGTAATTTGGATGAATGTAGAAGTTTGGTTATAAAGGAATATGTTTAATTGTAATGAGAGGTAATTACTATAAATTGGTATTTTTTCTATTAATTATCTATCTGATTTTGAAATATAGATATGAAACTAATGTCTGTGAAGTAAAAAACCAATTGCCATTGAACCTGACTCAAGGCAACACCATGTGTGTCAAGTAGAATAGCGTTTCCTAAGGTTTTCAGTGGTTGCTTTTTCATAAGTAGATCAGACCTTTCTTCCAAGGTGCCTCTAGGTAGACTCAAACCTCCAAACTATTGGTTAGCAGCCAAGCACGTTAACCATTTGCACCACCCAGAGTCTTCTCTTTGTAACTAAAAAGGGCAAATACAGGGAATGTGAGTGTCATCGATTGAATTATGTCCTGCCAAAAATGTGAGTATCAATTTGGTTGGGCCATGATTGTGCGATTTTCATATATATCGTAAATCCTGCCCCTATGATGTTAATGAGGAAGGATGGGTGGCAGTTGTGTTAGTGAGGCAGGATTGGATTGTGTCTTGAGGCAATCTCTTGAGAAATAAAAGAAAGAAGTGAGCGGAGAGACAGGGGTACCTCATACCACCAAGAAAGCAACAACGGGAGCAGAGCACTTCCTTTGGACCCAGGGTCCCTGCGCCTGAGAATCTCCTCAACCAGGAGAACATTGAGGACAAGGACCTTCCTCCAGAGCTGACAGAGAGAGAAACCCTTCCCCTGGAGCCAATGCCCTGAATTTGGACTTTTATCCTCCTTTACTGTGAGGAAATAAACTTCTCTTTGTTAAAGCCATCCACTTGTGGTATTTCTGCTATAGCAGCACTAGATGACTGAGACAGCGAGTTACCCAAACGACCCAGGAAAAACATACGGAAACTCTTCCAAGAACGAGGAGGGACTTATAAGCCCAAGTGATCACGTGCGATAACCAGGCAGGAAGAACTTTCAAAACTGTGCTTCAAGGTGATGAATTAGCCAAATGTCTTAAGAAGGAGTGCTGTTTGTGAAACCTAGGTTCTACCTCTCCTGGGACATAAACCTCTGGATGACCCTACTAATTATAATGAGACACTAGTGAGGCATCCGTGAGTTTTAAATGATGTCAACAGACCACGTCCGTTGATCGGAATGACAAGACAATGGGCTATGTCATGCTGGCCAGAAAGGACTTCAACATTTGAAGGGAGATATTCTAGGCTAGTAAACACTAAATCCTAAGGGAAAAGCATGGGCTTTTGGTGTTTTTTTTTGTTGTTGTTGTTGTAAAAAGTGAATATCATCTTAGAAAGAAAATTTCAGCCTGATGTCCATGGCTTGGGAGAAATAACCTGGGCTCATGCCCTAACTGAGAATGGCTTGATCAGTCTGATCCTATAATCTTGGCTGTCTGAGTTGATATTCTTTTGGTCTGGATAAGAATGCCATCACCTCAGGAAGGTCTTTAATTAAGGACTGTTGTAATCTTAGAAAATATAGAAGGCTATGAAAATAATAAAGAAATGAGGAAGAAACCAAGATGCTGACATTTTAGGAATGAGTTTGGAATCTTTGTATTTGTGTATGTTTTGTTTGTGAACTGATGTGTTTGAATTGCTCAAAAGAATGTCAAATAAAACAGGGACTAAAATATGTCCCTTAGAGTCCTTGAGTGGTACAAACCGTTAACATGCTGCAGTGTTAACTGAAAGGTTGGAGGTTGGAATTCATCTTAAGGCACCTTGGAAGAAAGGCCTGGTGATCTACTTTTGAAAAAATCAGCCATTGAAAACTGTATGGAAAATAACAAGAATAGGCAAATGTATTAAGATGAAAGTTTATTAGTGGTTATCAGGGGGCAGGACAGAGAGGGCACTGGGAACTCATTGTTTAGGAACCAGTGAGTTTCTCTTTATAGTGACAGAAATTTGGCAACAATTATGGCTGATGGTTCCACAATTCAATTAATGTAATTGATATCACTATCTTGTACACCTGGAAAATGTCGAACTGGCAAATGTTGTGTTGTATATATAGACAACAATAAAAAAGCAAAAAACAAACAACTCTACTTTGACACACATGGGGATACCATGAGTCAGAACTGACTCGATAGCATCTGGTCTGGTAAAAAATGTCCCTTAAAAATGACAAATAGCAGATTTTTGTGATCCTTTTTAGGTAGTTTCCATTACAGTGTTGGAAGCAGAAGCCAGATTATAGCGGGCTGAGGATTAAATTGAACAAGGATTAAATTGCCCCTGCAAGTGAGGCATTCACCTTGGAAGCAAAATTTAAGAGGTGTCAAAAATAATGTTTTGATGCAGTGTTCATAAAAAATCAAAATTAATGCAAAAAAACCATGGTAAACATAATATTGGCATTTTAAATACAGATAGGCTAGGAGTATAAGAAATAGTGAATAATAGACACAGGGTGGGCACACAGTGGGCCCTCTTTATAAACCTGCCTGTGGACAAGAAAGAGGAAAGTTGAGGCTGGGAGGAAACCCAGGGTCCATGGAGGTGAGTGTGTTTGCTTTGAAGATAGAAGAACCCTGAATGTACACTGAGGAGGCATCCCCGGTGCTTCCCTTCCTCGTCCAGCACTGCAGTTTCCGGGAGGCGGGGGAATTTGGGCACTCTACCTGCAGATACATGGCAGACTGATTTTTCCTGTGTGCATGGCATTGGTGGTAGGAGGAGAAATGTGAGGGGGTGTTATGGGTTGACTTGTGTCTCCTGGTACCTGTGAACGTGACCTTATTTGGAAATAAGATCTTGGAAGATGTAATCAGCTAAGTGAACATGAGGTCACACTGAATTAAGGTGGGCCCTAATCCAATCTGACTGGTATCCTTATAAGAAGAGGAGAAGAGACACAGGCAGCACACAGGGAAGAAGGTCATGTGAAGAAGGACGCAGACATGGAGTTATGCTCCACGAAACTGAGAAACACCTGGGACTACTGTCCTTGTTAGGTGCCATTGAGTTGATTCCAAGTCATAGTGACCCTGAGCACAACAGAACAAAACACTGCCCGGTCCTGTACCATCTCACAATTGTCACTCTGCTTGTGTCCATTGATGCAGCCACTGTGTCAATCCATCTCGTTGAGGGTCTTCCTCTTTTTCACTGACCCTCTACCAAGCATGATGTCCTTCTCCAGTAACTGATCCCTCCTGATAACATGTCCGAAGTATGTGAGATGTAGTGTCGCCTTTCTTGCTTCTAAAGAGCATCCTGTTTGTACTTCTTCCAAGACAGATGTATTCATTCTTTTGGCAGTTCGTGGTATATTCAATATTCTTCACCAACACCACAATTCAAAGGCATCAGTCCTTCTTCCGTCTTCCTTATCCATTGTCCAGCTTTTACATGCATATGAGGTGACTGAAACACCATGGCTTGGGTCAGGCACACCTTTGTCCTCAAGGTGACATCTTTGCTTTTTAACATCTCAAAGAGGTCTTTTGTAGCCGATTTGCCCAAGGCAATGCATCTTTTGATTTCTTGATGGCTGCTTCCATGGGTATTGATTGTGGATCCAAGTAAAATGAAATCCTTGACAACCTTAATCTTTTCTCCATTTATTATGATGTTGCTTATTGGTGCAGTTGTGAGGATTTTTGTTTTCTCTATGTTGAAGTGTAATCCATATTGATGGCTGTAGTCTTCAATGTTCATCAGTAAGTGCTTCAAGCCCTCTTCACTTTCAGCAAGTAAGGTTGTATCATCTGTATAATGCAGATTGTCAGTGAGTTTTCCTCCAATTCTGACGCCCCATTCTTCTTCATATAGTCCAGCTTCTCGGATTATTTGCTCAACATACAGATTGAATAGGTATGGTGAAAGAATACAACCCTGTTGTACATATTTCCTGGCTTTAAACCATGCAGTATCCTCCTGTTCTGTTTGAACAACTGCCGATTGATCCATATACAGATTCCTCATGAGCACAATTAAGGGTTCCGGAATTCCCGTTCCTCGCAATATTATCCATAATTTGTTATGGTCCACACAGCTGAATGCCTTAGCATAGTCAATAAAATACACGTAAACATCCCTCTGGTATTCTCTGCTTTCAGCCAGGGTCCATCTAACATCAGCAATGATATCCCTGGTTCCATGTCCTCTTCTAAACCTTGCTTGAATTTCTGGCAGTTCCCTGTCGATACACTGCTGCAGTCGCTTTTGAATGATCTTCAGCAAAATTTTGCTTGCGCTGCATTTGATTGTTGAAACATCTCAATTGGTATTCCATCAATTATTAATATGACATGCCTGGGACTACTAGAACCTAGAAATGACAAGGAAGGACCTTCCGCTAGAGCCTTCATAGACAGCATGGCCCTGTAGTCAGTCACCTTAGTCCTCCAGAATGATGAGAGAATAAATTGTTTTCAGCCATCCAGTTTGTGAGACCTCATTAGAACAGCCTCAGAAAGCAAATACAGGGGCTACCGTGGGAGAACGGATACCCTACCTCAAGTGGTAAGTAATTCCATCTTACTAGGAAGCACATGGGTCCTGCGTGGTGTGAACGATTAATGTGCTTAGCTACTAACCAATAGATTGGAGGTTCAAGTCCACCCAGAGGTGCCTCAGAAGAAAGACCTGTTTATCTACTTCTAAAAAATTAGTCATTGAAAACCTTATGGAACTCAGTTCTCCTCTGATACATATGGGGTTACCATAAGTTGGAGTTGACTGCTTGGGTATCACATAAATTTTCATATCTTTTTCCCAAGTTGTAATGATATGACGAGCACCTTCTGTCAACCATACACATATACACTCACAGCTTTCTGCCCACCCCCTGCCTAACTACCAGAAATTTCTTTCTCTGATTCCATTTTCCTTTTTTTCTCAACTTCTTTCATTTTTCCAGGGTAGCATCAGGGTGAGGTCATGGAGAGAAACTCTACACCCTGCTACCTGAAGCTCAGTCTGGGGCCTGCAGCCTGGGCACCATTTGGGAGCTCATTAGAAGCACGGCCTCCGAGGCCCAACCCTACTTGAGAAGCACCACTTACACCCTGGTCTCAAGCTTGCTGTATATTAGAGTCATCTGGGGTACTAAAAAAAATACTAATGCTTGATTCTTCCTTTCCCCATCCTGATTTAATTGTTGTTCCCAGCCTGGAAAGCAAAGCTCTCCTAGTGATTCTGTTGTTTTTAGCTGCCATCAAGTCAGATCTGACTCATGGCAACCCCATGTACAACAGAATGAAACATTCTGCCTGGTCTGGCGCCACACCATCTTCGCAATTGCTGGTATGCTGAAGTCTATGGTTGTGGCCAGTGTGTATTTTGAGAGCCTTCCAACATAGGGGGGCTCATCTTCCAGCACTATATCAGACAGTATTCTGTTGTGATTCATAAGGTTTTCTTTGGCTAAATTTCAAAAGTAGATTCCCAGGGCTTTCTTCCTACTTTGTCTTAGTCTGGAAGCTCTGCTGAAACCTGCCCACCATGGTGACCCTGCTGGTATTTGAAATACTGGTGGCATAGCCTCCAGCATCACAGCAAGATGAAAGCCATCATGGTATAAACAAACCTACAGACAGGTGGTGGCCACTGATTCTAACGCCCAACATACCAATAAATTTTGAGGATTGCTGCTCTCCGCCTCCTATGGCACCACCTTCTCAGCTCCTTTTCTGGCCTCTGTCCATTTCCAGGCAGCTAAAAGAGAAGCAGAGAGGAAAGAGAGCCCTGATGGTGCAGTGGCTAAGTGCTCAACTGCTAACCAAAAGGTTGGTGGTTCAAACTCACCAGCTGCTCTGTGGGAGAAAGAGGTGGTAGTCTGCCACCAAGATTTATAACCTTGGAAACTCTTTGGGGCAGTTTACCCTGTCCTAAAAGGTTGCTATGAGTTGGAATCAACTTGACGGCAAGAGGCTGTGGTCTGTTATTGATTGACTCAGGATAATAGGCAGGTAAGTTCAGGATGATTTTCTCGAGGGAACTTGACTTAAACTTGTTTCACATTAAAGGCTAGCCAGTTATTTGGTGAGTATGTGAGTAGGCAGGTATCACAGTAGAGTAAGTTCTCACCTGTCTCCATTGCACTGTCAAGTTCTGATGAGCCCTCCAGCTTGAACAGCCCTTTTGTAGGAGGCACAACTCCTCAGCTTTTATTTTCAAACTTTGAAGTTTACTGTTGAAATAGAAGATTTATTTACACGTAAGCCTATGGGTTTTCACAGGCGGAAGGGGGAAGATTTAGGCTTAATCAACTTTTCTGGAGCTTTATTGGCATCAACCAGAGTCCCTGGGTAGAGCAAAGAGTTAAGGTGCTCAGCTACTAACTGAAAAGTTAGGTTGAAGTACACCCAGAGATGCCTCAAAAGAAAGGCCTGGTAATCTACTGTCAACAAACCAGCCATTGAACCCATGTGGAGTCCTGCTCTGACACACATGGGGTCAACGTAAGTTGGAATCGACTTGAGGGCAACTGGTTTGGTGTTTTGATTGGTGTCCACCGGTCTGCTATCTTTTCTTCCGAAGTGCTTTAGAACTTCAACAGCTGTGGGCTGGCCTTAATTTTGATCTTTGAAGTGGTAGAATAGCTTTGTTCCACAAAGCCTGATGTTAACAATTGAAATCAGGATCTAATGATTTTGAGCCCCTCCCCTTTTGTTTCAAACTAAACACAGTTATCTGATGAAAACATTAGCCAAAAGTATAAACTTGAAATTAAGGAGGAGGAGGAAGAATAGAAAGGGACAGAAGTGAAAAAAGAAGATGAAGACACACAACAAAACAAAACAGCTTCATTCAAAGAGCCTTTTGGGAACAGGGTATCGTCTCATACATACAAGAGCAAAGAGAAGTTGGCCAAGAAACCAAACCCATTGCCATCGAGTTGATTCCGACTCATAGCTACCCTATAGGACTGAGTAGAACTGCCCCATAGGGTTTCCAAGGAGCGGCTGGTGGATTCAAACTGCTGACCTTTTCGTTAGCAGCGAAGCTCTTAATTACCTCGCCACCAGGAAGCAGCTAGTAGGTGCTCGTGAATTACTATTTGAATGAATAAATGCGTGGTGAATGATCGATTAATCCCCCATCCACTGCTCTTTATCACAATCAAAGATTCTTTTCTGAATGAAATAATCGCAGTAACATGAAGTGGGGACGGAGTTTTTTTTTTTTTTTTTCTAGGATATAATCATCAGCCTGGGTCCAGATGAAATAAAATTAAGGGCCAAGATTGGATTTAGCTAATATACAGGGATGGCAGCTGTCTGCCTGAATCTCATATCTGGTGACCATCTCTCCTATTTTGGTTTCAGGATTTGCAGATAACTGACAAAGAAGCCACCCTCTGTAACTCTGCTGATGCCCTGGAGCGAATGTGCCTCTGGTCCCAGGGGACGACCTGCAAAGGAGCCTCCATGAGCTCCACATTCCAGCTTAGCAAATACAAACTGACATTGAGGTCGGCTTGTCTCACAGCCCAGATAGAGAATGGAGCAAAGGCAAAACATGCTCCTGGGGGTTCACGGTGTTTTTTTTGTTTGTTTGTTTGTTTTTTTTAACTCTTATAGTACCAAAAACCAAAACCCAGTGCCGTCAAGTCGACTCAGAGCAACCCTATACGACAGAGAACTGCCCCATAGAGTTTCCAAGGACTGCCTGGTGGATTTGAACTGCTGATCCTTTGGTTAGCAGCTGTAGCACTTAAACACTATGCCACCAGGGTTTCCAACTCTTATAGCAGAACTCTGAAAATACAAGTAAAAGTAGAACACTCTTATTGTTTAATCTTATAACAAACCGAGATTTCAGATCTTGGAGTTTTTAAGATGGCCCAGTGTCATAGATTGAATTGCGTCCCCCCAAAATATGTGTCACCTTGGTTAGAGTATGTGTGGTTGTCCTCCATTTTGTGATTTTCCTATGTATTATAAATCATAATCTCTGCCTGTGGTTAAAGAGGATTAGGGCGGGATGTAATACCCTTGTTCCGGCCACATTCCTGATCCAATGTAAAAGGAGTTTCCCTGGGGTGTGGAATGTACCACCTTTTATCTCTCAAGAGATAAAAGGAAAGGGAAGCCAGCAGAGAGTTGGGAGCCTCATACCACCAAGAAGGCAGCACCAGAATCAGAGCGCGTCCTTTGAACCCAAGGTTCCGGCATCTGAGAAGCTCCTCAACCAGGGGAAGATTGAGGGCAAGGACCTTCTTCCGGAGCCCGCAGAGAGAGAAAGTCTTCTTCTGGAGCCGACGCCCTGGATTTGGACTTGTAACCTACTAGACTATGAGAAAATAAATTTCTCTTCGTTAAAGCCATCCACTTGTGGTATTTCTGTTATGGCAGCACCAGATGACTAAGTCACCCAGTAAGAGCAGAGAAATCCCCAGCTCCTGTTTGCTGTGGAGCTATACATGTGAAGAAGACATAAATCACACTATTAGACTATCACTTCTTTGAAGTCCTTGGAAGAACCTTTGGAGAAGTGTTGGGGTCGTGTAGTGTGATGTGATGGATCACTTTTATGTGGCCTTTCTTGCCATGGTCTTGTAACTCCCACCCAGGTGATTGGGCAGGACTGTGCAGATAGGGTAATTGTAGCCCACCAAGAGGACCAGCCAGTTTTGCCATCCCACGGGGCTTGAAGTGAGCCACTCCAGAGGCAGGAAAGAGAAGTTCCCATGACCACCAAGGAAGAACAGCCAGAAGCCAGCACATCTTTTGGACCCTGAATCCCTGCACTGAGAAGTTCCTCAGCCCAGGAGGCAGAGAGCGACCTGTAACCCTGGAGACAGAGAGAAGCAGCAGCAGAGACCTGGCAGCGGAGACCTGGTAGCAGGAAACGGCGTGTTGGGCTTCCTGGCCCATGGAGCGAGAATGCTGATTGCGCTTGGGCAGAGGCGGAGGGCCAGGGAGAGTCGTGCCTGTGAGCATGGCTGGGAAGAGGCTATCCTGATGGAAGAACTGTATCCTTGAGTGTCCCTGAGCCTGAATTGTAACCTGTTACTTCCCTAATAAACCCCATAATTGTGAGTATGGTCTGTGAGTCCTGTGTGGCCATTGCAATAAGTTACTGAACTTAGCAGAGAAGTAGAGAGTGCCGTGGAAGGGTCGGTTGGTGTCAGAGTTGGCAAAAATGGCAGAGAGAGAAGGCATGTCTGACCTCTGCCTCATAAGAATCAACCTTGGGCTGTTGATCTTGATTCTCCTCCCCCCTGGTGAGTTACAGTGGGTCAGACACCCCCTCCCCATGCTGTTTTTAAAAGTGGGCACAGGTTTTTGCACTGAGTTAAAGAGAATTGGCTGAGGGCTGAGATCTGAGGGGAAAGACCCTCTCCAAATACCAAATGGAAAGTCTCCTTCCATGAACCTGTTACAAATCAGACTTTGCTATCTGATGCCACAGGCTGCTCCCCCTGTCTGGAATGCTTACCCCACCCCTGGAGGTGAGACTACTCTAGAAAAGCAGTAAAAGTAGCGTGCTCTTATGGAATGGTTGTAATACCTCCCCATGCAATCAGCGTAGAAAATGGTGGTAGTTTATCTTGTTACAGACCCACGTGTGTCAATTCACAGCGCATTTCTCACAGCAAGAGGGGACAAAATCAAGCTCGGATTAAAGAAATTGTGAGTGACAATTATAATCAGAGGGCATAGCCCTTCTTGCTTCTAAGAATATGATTTTTGAAAAGAATTTATAAACAAGAATCTATGACATTTTCGTTTCTGATCACAGGAAAAACTCTAATGTATTGAAAAGAGATTTTTTTCCTTTGGATATTAACACTTTGGAGATCATCACTCTAAAGGAATACAAAATTAAACCTGGCACTATTCACAATTGCGGAAAGGTGGAAACAACTTAAAGATCCATCAACAGAAGAATGGATAATCAAAATGTGGTATACACATACAATCGACTGTTACTAGGCCATAAGGAAAAATGAAGTCCTGATACAGGCTGCAACATGGATGAACCTCAAAAACATGCTGAATGAAGTAAGTCAATTCAAAGGACAGATATTGCATAGTCCCGCTTACATGGAATATCTAGAATAGGAAATGTGTAGAGACCACCAGGGGCGGGAAGGAGCACTGGTAGCACAATGGTTAAGCTCTGGACTGGTAACTGAAAGGTTGGCAGTTCAAACCCACCTAGCCAGCTCCTCGGGAGAAAGAACTGGGGTCTGCTCCCATAAAGATCACAGCTTAAAAAAAACTATGAAGCAATTCTACTCTGTCACATGGGGTCACTATGAGTCGGAATTAACTCTCAGGCACTTAACAACAATAGGGGTGGGAGGGTGGTGGGAAGGGAGACCATTACTTAGGAAGCACTGAGTATTTGTTTATGGTGATGGAAAACTTGGCAATGGATGGTTGCATAACACAATTGATTTCATTGGCGTCACTAAATTGTACATGTAAAAAATGTTGAATTGGTAAATGTTGTGTTATATATATTTTTTATAACAATAAAAAATTAAAGCTGGTCTCTTTACCTAAATGGGATTTGCACAGGCTGTTTCCCCTATCTGCATTGCTTAGGTCCTGGGTTATTTGTCCCATCCACAGGCCTTGGTTTACATGTCACTTTTCAAAGGACTTCCCTGTCCTCCGTTCCAAATTAGGCTGCCCTGTTACGCTTCCTTGTATGACTCTGCACTGTTCTTTCACAGTTCTTACCACCATTTGTAATCACTGTTTTGTATAGAACCTAAGAGGCCATTGACTGTAGAATCCACCATGGTTGCGTGTAACTCTGAGAATATTAAAGCAAAAAAGCTCAAGGTGGTGAATTTAGCTTGAGATTCCCACAGAAAGCTGGCCCACCAAAGCAGGAAACAGAAGAAACAAACCCAGCATGTAGAAAGAGACCGTGAGGAAACTTGCCAGTTTCACCCTGGCACCAGGTACAAGGACGAAGTAAAATCTCACTGGGTAATTTGAACCAGTAGGTGATAATCACGCAGGCTGGTAGAGCAAAGTCCAACTACAAGTGTGGTCCAGAAAACCTCAAGCAGAGAGTGTAGTTAAAAGTGAGTCCCAGTTGGGAGCAGCCCCTCATGAAAGAAGCAAATGCAAATCTTCTCTGGAAGAACTGACTCCCTTCCAGGCCAAAAGCGATTGTAAGGTACATTGAATGTACAGTGTATTTTGATGATGGATATACTGAGATGTTAAAAAAAAGTCACAACTTACAATCAATAAAATATGATATAATGATCTGTGTGGACATTTGTGTAATATCTGAGGTTTATAGGTTGGGCAAAGCCTGGTGTTAACAACTTTATCTCCCTGGGCATTCTATAAATGGTATGAATAGAATGAGTAGAACAGAACAGAATAAAATAGAATAGTGAGTAAACCAAAGTTTCTTGAGCTTCACCCACTGGAGACTGACTTTCTTTTTTCCTTTTAATTCATGTGTGTTGAAAGACTTTTTTAATGTAGTAGGAAGAGCACTGGGCCTGAAAATCTGGAAACCCAGCTCTAGCCTTAGCACCATTACTAATTAGCTCTATGACTTTGGGACAAAGGCTTTAATTGTTCTGGTCCATGTTTTCCCTCTCTGTATAATGAAAGTGTTCTATCCTGCAATTTCCAAGGTCCCTTCTAACTCTAATAATTTGTATTCAGTTGTATGAAAAAATAATAATGAAGCACACAATTTTGGGGTTTCATCATTATCACTGGACCTCCCTGATAATCAGCTGACATGGTGCTGAGAACTTGATCCCATATGAAATCTTGTTGTAAGCAGGACATTTCCAGTAAATCTTTGACCAGAGGAAATTGTAAAAAAACTAAAATCCATGTTTCTACAGCTTGTGGCAGAATTAAAAGTGAAATTAGCCATGTCGGCTTTTAGGTTCTTCATCTGGCAGAGCAACCTTGGAAAGCTAGGGAGGTACCTTCTCTGTAGATAAGTCTGGTTTGGGAAGGAATGCACTCATGAAGGAAGGTTTTGACACAGCTGTGTTTGTGTAAAATGGCCTTAAGAAATATCCTTTTAATGATAGGGTTGTAAAAAACAATATTTCAGAAAAGACCTTGAGCTCCAAGCTACTATCTAAGTTCCCCAGGCAACCTGAAAGGTTTAGCTTGAGCAAGCAGGGACCTAGGTGAAAACTTTTTTATCACCAGCGTTGGGCACCTGGCACTCCGACGATAAGTTTTACATCAGAACTAGATACTTTTGTAAGGCACGCACTGTAAGCACCTCATGAATCTGCCCAAATGTACTTCGTAATTGACTATTGTAATCAATCTTTACGGCCTACCTAATCACAGGTAAACATACGTATTCACTGGAAGCCTCTTCCTGCTTTGCTTTCTGACCTCAATGAATGTTTAACCAATGCACAAATTTTGTTGTAATTTCCTTTTTCAGCCCTATAACCGTTCCTCCAGACTCTCTGGAATCGTAACTTATGTGAGCTGGTGATTTCCTTTATTCAAGTAGATCTTTTGAAACCAAATAAATCCTCTGAATTCTCCTTTAAGGCCTGAATGATTTCTCTCTACTTCACTGATATGGCTCTGTCTTCACCTTGTTTGAGGAGCCCTGGTGGTATAGTGGTTAAGCATTAAGCTGCTATCAAAATGTTGGCAGTTCGAATTCACCAGCTGCTCCTTAGAAACCCTCTGAAACAGTTCTACTCTGTCCTGTAGGGTCGGTATGGGTCAGAATTGACTCCACAGCAATGGATAAAGACTACACCGTTCATGATTATCTCAGATATTTTCATGCAATGATGCAAAGGGCAGTCAATTGTGGATACAGAATTAAGAAAGTGAGCCTGAGGAAAATAAAGCATGCTTGGAAGGATCAGGTATTTCACATGGATAAGACAAAATCCAAGGCTTTAAATTGAGGCAGAGACAAATAGTTGGGGTCAAGGCAAATTGTGGGTAAGAAGCAGAGAAACTTGTAAGAAGTAGGCCAATGTGAACTCTGAAGCTTTGAGCCAAGCAGAAGACAATTTATGGACAATCAGAAACCAAAATATTGTTAGCTGTTGAAGAGACGGGGCAAAGCACAGAGAATGCACCACAGAGGCCAGTATAACGGATTGCTGTCCTGGCTCAGGAAAATGTTCAGTCTATTCTGTCCAGTCCCAGGCTTTTTTTTCCAAACCAGAGTGTAAGATTTTCTCTCCCCTCAAAGAGGTGCAAGGATCTGTCCAGGAGCTAACAAGTGCCTAGGGCCTTAACAGTAGATTGTCCACAGGCAATGGGTCAACCAGAGAGAGGTGCCCACAGAATCTCAGGACACTGAGTGCTCAATGGCAGATTGACTGGTGGTTGCAGTATGTGACCCTCACACAACGTTTGCCAGCTTCCACTCAGTTTCCTTGTGCTTGTGAAAGAAGTTCTTGCTTCATGTTTTGAGGACCAAGATATAGTCATTCCTTTTACCCATCAAGTCATTCCAGGTCTTCTGCTGGCCCTTGCCTATGGGCAACCCACCCTCCAGCAGCAGCACATGTGTAAGACTTCATGTCATCTTCTTCTGGCCTGGCAATGCCTTCCAGCCTTTTCCTCTACAGCATGACCACTCTAAACCAGTCCCAGGCCCTCCACTGTTGACCTGAGCTTATGCTGTGGAGTTGGGTTTTCTTCTCTGGGAAGGAGGCCCCTTCTTTCAAGTATCAAGACTCCAGGAAGGGGCCTTGAATTTAAAGGTCCATGACCCTCTCTTCCCTCTTTCTTTTGACAGTCCTGCATCTAGGCTTATCCATCCTCTCCAATCTTTATCAGGTCAGCCCTGCAAAGTACAGCTACGTGTGACATGTTGTTGTTAGCTGCTGTCAAGTCAGCCCCTAATTTATGGTGGCCCAGTGCACAGTAGAATAAAATGTTGCCTCGTCCTGTGCTATCCCCAGGATCAGCTGTGGAAGGAACTGTTGTGATTCATTGGCCTTTCATTTACTGACGTTTAGAAATAGGTTACCAGGCCTTTCTTCCTAATCTGTCTTAACCTAGAGGCTCTGCTGAAACCTGTTCAGCATCATAGCAACCCTTAAGCCCACACTGACAGGCAGGTGCATTAGCTGGGAATCAAACCCAGGTCTCCTTCATGGAAACGAAAATTCTATCACTGAACCACCGGTGCCTTCATGCGTGACATATAAACTATTAAATGTCCTGGGAAAGACCCCCAGCACCACCCAAATGTAACTGGGAGCCAGTATGAGAGCTCCTGGGGAGGCAGAGAGTGAGCGATGCTTACCCAACACCTGTTTCTTTCTTGAGACATATTTTGTAGGCCAAAGACTGGACATGGCAGAAGGTGTGGTCTGGAGAGCTAGTCCACACGTCCTGCTGCCTTGGAGGCAGTGATAACCGCTTTGCCTCTAATTGGAGAAACAGCACCCACCCCTGGTCCAATCCCATTCAAGGGAAGCTTTGCTTGATTGTGTGACCAGATCTCGTTGTGGATGGAACCAGGGTGGCGAAAGTAGTGGCTCTTTGGAGAGCAAGAAGGAAGCCCCATTAATAGAAATTAAGGCTTTTGGTCAATAATGAGGTTGATGTAACCAAACTCTGGGGGCCTGGATGATGGATAGAGTCTGAGGTTCAGGACAAGAACTGGTTCCCACTTTGAAAGACGTTAGATTCTTGGTAAGAGCAAATATCCTCTTCGTGTATGTATAGGGGGAGGGGAGTGCACAGAAAGCTACTAAAGGGAGACTGTATCGACGTGATTTTTTTTTAATACAAAATAAATGTGTGATTTATACTTCTCCCTAGTAGATTAGCAACAATCCCATGTAATCCTTGGAGAGGCAGAAAGGCATATGCTACCTCTGAAAGGAGGAGGGTATGTGTACAAGAAAGTCCCAAAAGGAAAAGGAAGGGAAAGACTTGCCTCTACCCTAGTGGGTTGTGGGGAGGAAAAAGAAAAGAGCTAGGAGAGACAGGAAGTCAGACCTAAATGTCATATGTCCCTGTTCCAGGGCCATGATTGCTCACAGCCTCGTGGGCACCTACTGTGCCTGGCCTCATTCCTATTTGAGTCTTTTTTTTGCTTTTGCATGTTTAATTTAGTTTTTATTTTATTGTGCTTATTTTTGTAATCCGTGCAAATCCCTTTGGAATGAGGGTTGATATGCAGTTCTTATAGGACTACCTAAAAATGGAGAAATAACCAGTATCTAGACTCAATGTGGAGCCCTGGTGCTCAGTGGTTAAGAACTCAGCTGCTAACCAAAATGTCGGCAGTTCGAATCCACTAGTCATTCCTTGGAGACCTGATCGGGTAGTTCTACTCTGTCCTATAGGGTCGCTATGGTCGGAATCCTCTTGACGGCAACAGGTTTGGCTTTTTTTTAGACTCAATCCAGATAATTACAAGGTCTTCAATTTTTAAAAAAATTTGAGGGCTTCAAGGAATTTAACTGGAATTTAGGAAGTACCATAGAGTCCCGTTTTACCTATTATATTTTCTGAAAAGTTATGTGGTATGCATGTATGTATGTGTGTGTGCATGTATGTGTGTGTGGTGGGGAGATGGGAGGCATACAGTTGGTATTAAGGGTGCTGAACATTACATGTAACTGAAAATGACAATTATATGTCCCTTATAAGCAGTCAGGATGACCGAGCTGTCTAAGGCGCTGTGTTCAGGTTGCAGTCTCCCCTGGAAGCGTGGGTTCGAATCTCACTTCTGACAAGGCAAACAGTTGGAAACCC
The DNA here is from genome assembly GCF_030014295.1 of Loxodonta africana. Classification (NCBI taxonomy): domain Eukaryota; kingdom Metazoa; phylum Chordata; class Mammalia; order Proboscidea; family Elephantidae; genus Loxodonta; species Loxodonta africana. The sequence continues at coordinate 24,129,439 of NC_087354.1, forward strand.
TGGTGGTGTAGTGGTTAAGTACTACCGCTGCTGACCAAAAGGTCAGCAGTTCAAATCTACCAGGTGCTCCTTGGAAACTCAGTGGGGCAGTTCTACCCTGTCCTATAGGGCTGCTATGGGTTGGAAACTCCTCGAAGGCAACAGATTTTTTTTTGGGGGGGGGTATATGTCTTCAAATCAGAATATATCATATGCGCGCGCACACACACACACACCATATGTCAATTTTTAGAGAATTAGAGCACAATCAAATGCAATTAACACTAAAATATTCTGAATATAATTTTAACGTTTCTTTGATGATTCTGCAGGTATTTTAGACTCCTCATGCCTCTGCGTTATTACTATGAACGTAACTTATTATCATGAAATTCTGCGCAATCTGGATTGTTCGCATTTTTCTGATAATTTGTATCCAGGATGAATGGGAGATTTCTATAGCACTTTAATTATTGTGTAGAATAAATAATGAATGTGTCAGATCATTTTAGAGTATGATTAGGTCAACTTACAGGAAAGCAATAAACTTGTCCTAAAACGGAAATGTATGTGAAAACTTTACTAGTTGTACCCTTCGGGTGATTGATTTTCCAAATCAAACAAACAAGAATTTCAAGGAGGAAGAGCTCATGCTTAGTTCCGGAGATAAAAGAAAACTTTGGAGAGGAGATTGCCTTTGAGTTTAGCTTTGAGGGATTAATCAATTTAAGAATGGAAACTAGAGGGCATTTCAGGTGGAATATAGAAGGAATAGAAACAAGACGGGGCCTGAGGTGGTTTGAAGCTGAATCCCTTGCTACTCAAAATTGAAGTTTGTGGACCAGCAGCATCTATATCACCCGAAGTTTGTTAGAAATGCAGAACCTCAGGACCTTATTCCATCCCACCTGAATCAGAAGCTACATTTTGAATAAGATCCACCAGGTGATTCATAGGCATATTAAGTTTGGAGAGACACTGGTTTAGAATATCATTTGTAGAAGAGTCAAGTAGTCCAGTCCATACTCAAGGAAGGTGGGGGAATTAGGCTTTTTCTCTTGGAGGTAACAAAATGGAACAACTTATGCTGTTGTTGTTAGATGCCACTGGGCCAGTTCTCACTCACAGTGACTCTATGTACAATAGAACAAAACACTGCCTGGTCCTGCACAATCCTTACAATCATAGCTATGTTTGAGTCCATTGTTGCAGACACTGTGCCAATCCATCCATTGAAGGTCTCCCTTTCTTTTGCTGACCCTCTGCTTTACCAAGCATGATGTTCTTTTCCAGGGACTGGTCCCTCCTGATAAGACGTCCACCAAAGTATGTGAGGTGAAATCTCATCCCCTTTGCTTCCGAAGAGCTTTCTGGCTGTAGTTTTTCCAAGATAGAATTGTTTGTTCTTCTGGCAGTCCATGGTATATTCAATATTCTTTGCCAACACCATAATTTTCAAAGGCATCAGTACTTTTTTGGCCTTCCTTATTCATTGTCTTGCTTTTGCATGCACGTGAGGCTATTGAAAACACCATGGCTTGGGGCAGGTACTCCTTAGTCCTCAAAATGACATTTTTGCTTTTCAACACTTTGAAGAGGTCTTTTGCAGCCAATTTGCCAATGCAGTATGTTGTTTGATTTCTTGACTGCTGGTTCCATGGGCTTTGATTTTGGATCCAAGTAAAATGAAACCCTTGACAACTTTAATATTTTCTCCTTTTATCACAATGTTGCTTATTAGTCCAGTCGTGAGAATTTGTTTTCTTTATGTTGAGGTATAATCCATACTGAAGGCTGTAGTCTTTCATCTTCATCAGTAAGCTCTTCAAGTCCTCTTCACTTTCAGCAAGCGAAGTTGTGTCATCTGTATAACTCAGGTTGTTAATGAGTTTTCCTCCAATTCTAATGCCCAGTTCTTCTTCACATAATCCAGCTTCTCAGATTATTTACTCAGCGTGCAAATTGAATAGGTATGGTGAAAGGATACAATCCTTACGCACACCTTTCTTGACTTTAAACCATGCAGTATTCTCTTGTTCTGTTCGAATGGCTTCCTCTTTGTCAATAGACAGGTTCCACAAGAGCATGATTGTTATGAAATTCACATTCTTCTAAATCTTATCCATGATTTGTTATGATCCACACAGTCAAATGCCTTTGTACAGTGAATAAAATACAGGTAAACATCTTCCTGGTATTCTTTGCCTTCAGCCAATATCAATCCGACTTCAGGAATGATATTCCTTGTTCCACATCCTCTTCTGAATTTCTGGCAGTTCCCTGTTAATGTATTGCTGCAACCGTTTTTGAACTGTCAGCAAAATTCTACTTGTGTGTGATATTAACGATGTTGTTCATATGGACGTATTCTGTAACTACCCCATAAGGTATGGGAGAGAGATCAGAAAAGAGCCAAGGAGGCCAGACTCAAGAGACGTGCAGGGTTTGCTGAGGAGTGGGAGTTTCTACTTGGAGGCTATGGGAGTTGGCTTATTTATTTTGTAGAGGGTGACATGTGAGTATTGAATCTGTAAATAGAATGTGTTGGGACCATGGAAATGGCCTTACCTGAGTTGCCTCTGCTTTACAAATCCCCTCAAAAATGAAAGCATCATTTTCTAGAATGTCTGGATTCTCTCCATTTCTGCTTCTCTTAAGATCTGTTAGAAGAACCTTGTTTTTCTGAAGTACAGGGAACTGAACTTGAGATCGTTCATCTTTTTTTAATCTATAATGAAACTCCTCAATTTCAAAAACTTATTAATAAAGCCAGCATAGTCTGTTCAGCCAGTCCCCTACAAATGATTGAAAACCTTAGACACTCAAGCCCTTTCTCTTATGCCAAAGTTCTTTCTGAAGAGATGGTGAACATATGTTTATTTCAATAAAATAAATGATGCCTATCCTTGACTTGCCTCATTTTATTTATTTTCCTTTCAAGAGGACCCTTTTTTAATTAAAAGGGCCTGTTATCCAAAAAGTTCCTCCACCTCATACAAAACACCACCAAAACCTAACAAGCAGGACATCGGTAGTGAGGCATTTATGTGGTTGATTTATATGTATGTTTTGTCTTGCTAACTATGTTGGATGACTAAAATCCATTGTCATCGAGTCGACTCAGACTCATAGTGACCCTACAGGACAGGGTAGAACTGCCCCATAGTGTCCTCAAGGCTGTAATCTTTAAGGAAGCAGACTGTTGAATCTTTCTCCTGTGGAGCAGCTGGTGGGTTCGAACCACCAAGCTTTCAGTTAGCAGCCAAGCGCTTAACCACTGCACCACCAGGGCTCCTTCACTGGGTGACTAAACACCATAAATTTGTTGACATATAGATAGAGAGCAAATACAACTCATCTGTTTCTCGTGTAACCATGTTTTAAGAATGGCAGAAATGGTACAAGTTTTCCGTTGGTAAAGCATTTTAGAAGCCACGTTGGACCCATTGTGGACTCTCACAGAATATTTTTTGCTGTAGACTATTTAACCCTATTGCTAATGATCTGTGGTTAGGTCAACACCCTCAATAAGGAAAGCATAAGACACTGTCGCACCACACTGTCTCCTGTTTACTTCCATCCCCATAAGGTGACTGTTTACTTGACCTCATTTTTACTGGCAAAGTAAGGAAGAGAATTCTTACCAATTCAGTAGTGTTTGGCTCAGAACTTTTCACTGGGATTTCATTGTTTTAGGAGAAAGACAAAATCCCTCACAGGGCCCACAATGCTTTGCATGGCCTGGCCCTGTCTTCTTCTCCAGCCACATTTTATCTACTCTGCCCTTTGCTCTCTCTGCCTCAGTCACATTGGCCTTCTCTTAGTTCCTCATAGTTCCCACAATCTCTTCTGCCACAGGACTTTTTCACATTTATGCTGTTTCTTCTGCCTGTAATGATCCCTTCTGTCTTCACTTCCAAAATTCAGCTCAAGGCACATCAGGGGAACCTTTCCCATTCTCCCTGTCTAAATCAAATCTCCTTATTATAGGTTTTCCAAGCGCCATGTAAGTCTTCTTTCTAGCACTTGTGTTAGTTACTATTCTAACACACGTTGGTTTGTGTAAATAATTCCTATCCATTTCCCTTGGTAGATGGAGGTCAAAGACTGTGTCTGCTTTTAATCACCACAGCACCGGGCTACTTAGCACAGTGTCTGGGACATAGTAAGTATTTAATCGGTATTCGCTGAGTAAATGTGTGAGTGCACCGAGGTTTGCCATCTAGCACCACCATTTCTTAGCTGTGTGGGCTTGAGCACACTAATTAACATTTTTAGCTTTAAGGTTGTCCTCTGTAAAATGGAGTGGATAATGCATACTGCCTTCCTGAGGTTGCCAGGAAAACTAAATGAGATAATGAATGCAAAAATACTGAATACAGTGCAAGGCATGTAGCAGAAAATAAATGTTTGGATATTTGAATTAATCTTCAAGGTGACTTTCTTACACTTAGAAGTCAATGTGATTTTTTTTTAATTGAGTCTAGACCAATGGTTTCTCATTTTGCAGATGCGAAAATGGAGAAAGAGCAGGTTTAGTTCCTTGCCCAAGGTCAAAGGTTGCCTAGAGTCCATTCTTCATTTTGCCAGTGGGGGCATTACCTTCTCAAGCACAAAACTCACTCTTAAGTACTGAATGTAAAAAGCCAGTAACCTTTTTTTTTTTTTGGTTTATGATTCCTTTTAGTCCCCATCAGAGCTTCCTTCTCTATTCTTCTCTCCTATTCTCATATTTATGCCTGAATGAATAACATAATACAAGCACTCCTTACAAAGAACTGAGTTTGGGGTGTCCCCAAGAGAGCTTTTCCATTGTCTGTTCCTCACATAATGAAGGGGAGAGAAAGATAGCATCTCCATGGATGGATAGTTCCAATGAACTTCCATCAAATAGTAACCTGGTTTGAAGAAGTGAGATGACTTCTTCTTCAGCCACATTTTATCCATTCTTCCCTTCGCTCTCTCTGCCTCAGTTACATTGGCCTTCTCTTAGTTCTTCATAGTTCCCACAATCTCTGGTGGAGAATACTGGCCCCACCATGTACCTTTAAACAAGGCTGATCTGCTCACATACCATGCAACTTGAGGCCAGTGTAACCAGGCCACAGGCATTTCCGCTCTGATGTTACACTGCCTAGGATTACTTCACTCCCATTCAGATTCTTGATTTTTTCTTTTACGTGTTGAATCTGTTCCTACCTTTTGGACCTGCAGCCAAACCTGAGCTTGGTTTCTTCAGTTTGGTCCTCAACTCTAAAGATGATAATAATGATAAAATAATAATTCATATTTATCAAAAACTTACCAGGTAACCACAATATAGATGGACCTAGAAAACATAATACTCAGTGAAATAAGTCAGTCACAAAAGGACAAATTGTGTATGACCTTGCTTATGTGAAATGATCAATTATATAGAAACCAAAGATTATTAGTGGTTACCAGGGATGGGAGGAAGGGGGAAAGGGGAAACTTTGCTTAGGGGGCGAGGAGTTTATGTTAATGATGGTAGAATGATTTGGAAATTGATAGAATTGTTGCACAACTTGAAGAATGTAATCCATATCACAGAATTGTACGTGTAGAAATTGTTGAGATGGTATTATGAATTGAGTTGTGTCCCCAAAAAATGTGTGTCAACCTGGCTAGGCCATGATTCCCAGTATTGTATGGTTGTCCACCATTTTGTGATCTGATGTGATTATCGTTTGTGTTGTAAATCCTAACCTCTACGATGTTAAGGAGGCGGGATTAGAGAGAGTTATGTTAATGAGGCAGGACTCAATCTACAGTATTAAGTTGTATCTTGAGTCAATCTCTTTTGAGATATAAAAGAGAAAAGTGAGCAGAAAGGAGTGGGACTGCATACCATCAAGAAAGCAGTGTTGGGAGCAAAGCACATCCTTTGGACCCCGGTTCCCTGCACTGAGAAGCTTCTAGACCAGCGGAAGATTGATAAGGACCTTCTTCTAGAGATGACAGAGGGAAAGAGCCTTCCCCTGGAGCTGGCACCCTGAATTCAGACTTCTAGCCTCCTGAATTGTGAGAGGATAAATTTCTGCTCGTTAAAGCCATCCAATAGTGGTATTTCCATTATAGCAGCACTAGACAACTAAGACAGGTGGCACCTGTTTTGTTATGTATATTTGCACCACAATAGAAAGAAAAAATCCACTACCATGTGCCAGGCACAATATTTGCAATCTTTAGAATAACCCTTTTATTGTCAGTTTACAGATGAGGAAATGAAGGTTATCAATACAAAATGACTTTTCCAAGTCCATATAATTTTTAAGTGACTGAGTTGAAATTTGTACTCAGGCCTTTCTAACATCCACGCTTTGCCCTTTCTACCATGCCACATTCTTTCTCTAAGGACTTTATCTTAGACTCACTTAGTCTTTTTCTGTTCTTGGCTACTTTGACAGACTTTTTCCATTTAGTGCCAACTGTCAGAACCAAACCCTAGATGTTGTCTTCATTTGGACCACCTGTCCCTAGTGGGCCAAGACTGGAGTTTCTACCATACTGCCAGGCATAGATTATATTGTCTTCCTATTGACCGTAGGAGTCCCTGGGTGGTGCAAATGGTTAAGTATTTGACTATTTACTGAAAAGTTGGTGGTTCAAACCCGTAAGAGGTACCTTGGAAGAAAGGCCTGGTGATCTACTTCTAATAGGTCTCAGCCTTGAAAACCCTATGAAGTGCAGCTCTACCCTGCACATGTGGGGTTGCCGTAAGTAGGAATTGACTCAACGCCAATTAGCAACAACAACGTCTTCCACACGTGAATATTGTTGGTAAATGGATGAATGAGGTAGGATGTAGGATGGAGGAGTTTAGGAAAAGTGACATTGCAGTTTGGTGGTGGTGGGGATGAGGAGACAGGGGATGACAAAATAAACCTGTTACTCAACAGCACTGGTTTATTTCTGGGTAAAGACAAAAGGGTATTCATCAGCCAATCAAAAAAATTTTTACGGCACACACACACACAAAAACCCATTAAACTGCAGTGCCCATTTGTAATGGGACCTTATCCAAGGGTGCATTTACTTAACCATTGAACCTCCCTTCCCCCATCCTACCCCCTACAAAGCCCGTGGGTATTCTTAGCACTGAGAACCTATGGTCCTATTTTACAATTGACTTGTCCCAGAAGACCTGAATGCTAGCAAAGGAGCCAGCTCACTGGAAGGGGACAAAGACTAAAAAGTTTGTGGTTATTTTAATGCTTCTACTAAATGGATCAACAAAGGCGTTGAGGGACCTTCTCTGATGGTATTCAAAGCAATAAACTATGAGCTAATTTCAAAGGTAATGTTGGATATCAGCGTCTTTATAGCTTAGGGCTATTTTCACTAAGCACCATTCACCCTGGTCTCTAAATGGCTGTTGTCTTTCAAAGCTTCTATGTGGTCAAAAGCCACATCTTTTTCAACCCATGAATGACTCCAAATCTCGCTAAAGAACATTGCTGCTTTCATTTTAGACTATGTCTCACTGGACCCAGGGGTGAGCCCAAGATGGTGTCTTTGTCTTAGCTTGATCATTGGTAGGCTGTGCAGCAAGGACTCTAGAATTTCACCCTGTTCCTAGAAGCATCCTGAAATGCAGAGGTAGACAACAGCAACTGAACCTTTTCATCCAAGGAACATTGTTCCTAATCTAATTATCTAATGTCCTGAATGCCCTTGATTTAACCTGTCTGAAGTCACAATTCTTGATTTAGACTTCTGCAGTAAATTGTGGGGAATGAGTTAGGAAATGAGAACTTCTTTTGACTTAGACAAGGCCTGAGATAATGTTAATTCCCCTCTGGCCATCAAGAAGTTCAGGTTGTGTCTGTTCTAAATTAGCAACATGTGGAGAAGGAAGTGATTCTGATGATAATGAGAAAGAGCTTTAGATTTCTGATGTAAATGCTGCTCTCCGATAGTGACATGAGACTCAAATCAATAACAAAAGGCCATTGCTCAGATGTGGTCTTTTCATCCCTTGCCAGTTTTTTTGTTTGTTTGTTTGTTTCCTATTCACATTAAGAACAAAACAGTGGGAACAGTACAAGTTTTGGTGGCTCTCCTTGTGTGGCCTTAGGCTTTTATTTAACAATGACTAAAGAATTCTACAAACCAGGTACCTCGGAAATTTGCATCTTGTCTTTTTTTAGTATTCATATAAACTGTGACTTTTATTGCAGTGAAAATATACACAACAAAACATACTCCATTCAACAATTTCTACATGTTTTATTCAGTGGCATTGATTACATTCTTCGGGCTACATATTCTCTTGATTCACACTTCTCCCGGCTTTTTCCCTCCCCTTTATCCTTGCCTTTCATTCACTGGAAACCCTGCATTGCTTATTGCACCTATTACATAGCATACCCTTTCCTACTTTTATGATTCTGAACAGTTTTCTCAACTCTTTCTCTGCTCTCCACTTGCTCTGTTTCACAGGTAGGCTCCTAATGGTTTTCAAAACCCAGTGAAACAAAAAAGGAGTCATGGTTATGGTAGTAAAGGACTATAACTCTCAGTCTGAAAATCAGGGTGAAAACCATAGGAAGAACAATTCTCAGCTAACTAACTCCTCAGCTGTCTCTTTATTTGTACTTGCTACACAAGTAAGAGTTCAATAAGTATTTCTTGACTTAAAAAACAAAAAACTGCAGGTATCACCACCTTTGAGGAGTTCCAGGTGTCTTGAAAACACTTAGCATACTCAAATGTGGACCCTAAAAAGTTTGGCATTGAAGGAATGAATGGCTACCACGGGACGTAGAAAAAAAAAAAAAAGATGTAGGGTTTGTGTAAATAAGAAAAGGGCCTTGTTTTGAGAGACTTGGGGCAGAAGTAGGGATGGATTACCCAATAAGCAAGGTAAGCATGTGCTTAGGGCATCAATAAAACAGGGCCACCAGTTTTCCAAAGCAAAGACCCATAGACATAAAGCAGACAGGACACAAGGAAAAGTGAGTACTCAGTGGAAGTGAACTGGCAGGGCACTAAATGAAATTGCTACCATTTTATAAATTTCACCTATGATAGCAATTATATTTTCCTTTTCATTTCAGACTGATCGGGTATAACTTTACATTCAGTTCTCTCTCTTCAACCACGTAAGAATGCACCAGGGGCACTATAGTCACGTGACTCGTGATGTATCTAGTTCTATGCAAAGGGACTAAAACACGTCTTCACATTGAGCATACCCTTGTATTTGTAATCGCTCTTGCCCCATCAGATACCAGCAGTACTCCAACTAACTGTGGAGATACAGCATCAAAGGACAGAGACTGAGTCTGCAAGTTTTTGAAGTATTATTTCAAGATGAAGAACACTCGTGGAGCTCTGTGAAGGGTCCGCCAACAAGCCTCGTAGGACAAAAAATGAAACTATTTCTGACTGTCTTGTAAGGGCAATTTTTTTGACTATCTCAGACCTGAAGAAAAATTACATATGTCAAATCAACTTTTTTTTACCCTGGTGGCGTAGTGGTTAAGTGCTATGGCTGCTAACCAAAGGGTCGGCAGTTCAAATCCACCAGGCTCTCCTTAGAAACTCTATGGGGCTGTTCTATTCTGTCCTATAGGGTCGCCATGAGTCGGAATCCACTCCACGACGGCTCTGGGGGTGGGTACTAACTTTCAAATACAAATTTTGTGTTGATGTCCAAATTCGAATGTAAATTTTACTTTATAGTTTTTGTTTTATAAATTTTATTTATTTTTTATTTAAATTTATTTGCTACAGTAGAATCAAATTTAAAAAGTGACATAATTTTATATTCAGGTAAAATGAAACAGCAACAACTATGTGGAGCACAAAAACAAAAGCTCACAGAAGACAAGAGGAAAAGGATTTGTGAATCCCTAAATTCCAAAATTAACTTCATTTTTAAAATGTAATGAATCAGAAGAGACTTTTGCTAAATCCTTGAGTTTAATGGGTACAAATCATTGTACTAGTATCCCTAGTGCTGAAGTTACTAATAGCAATATGAATATAACATAATTTGTTTCAAATTCTGCATACGTCCCTTGCTGTAATAAAAAGAATTAGTAATGGTGTAGAAAGTGAAAGTATTTTAGAATTTGAAATTGTTGCATCTGCAACCCTATAAGTAACAGAAATACAGATCCTGCTTTGTGGAGTAATTTTTTTTCTTGCTATAAATTATTGGATTGAAAGAAGGCCATGTGATTGCCAGCATCACAGTGTACCATTTGAAAATTCGTGTTGAAAATTTCTGGATGGTAAACAAACAAGGCTCTGTAGACAGAATATATTTCTAGGGTGCAAAGCTAATGGTGAAAATTATAAGAGGGAGTGGCTATTGTATTCTCCATCAATTGGCTCTGTATATATTTTTTTTTTTTACAAACTATTCAGTCCTAAATGATTTAATTCTCCATTTGCTACAGATGGACTTAGTGATTGGCACAACTCGAATATGATTGATAAACATGAAAACAGTTCAATTCAGAGATTGTATGTTGTCATATTTAAACTGAAGACATGGTTTTTGTTTAACTTGTGAACTGGTAACACAAATTAATCAAGAATGTCAGTAGTGCAAAGATGTTTTGCAATGCCTTATTGCTGTTATTACAGCAATTGCTGAACATGGACTATCTTTTCAAGGAAAAAATGAAGTGTTCCACAAAATGGAAATTTTTTGGTTTACTTGAACTTTTTGCTCAGTTTAATTCATTTTTGGCAGGTCACATCTCAAAATATGTTAACAAAAGAAAGGACAACTCATAGTATATGTTTACAACAGTGTGTGAATAATTAATGACCTTAACAAATGATAAAGTTTGATCAACTATTTTCAATGAAATAAGTATAGTTCGATATTTCATTTTGTCTGTAGATTTCACTCCTGATCTTTCTCATACAGGTCAGCAAAGTATTTTTTTAAGCTACGTATCTCCAACAGGGTAGCATATGATTAAGAACTGATGGTACTGAAGGAAGAAGTCCAAGCTGCACTGAAGGCATTGGCGAAAAACAAGACTCCAGGAATTGACTGAACATCAACTAAGATGTTTCAACAAATCAATGCTGCGCTGTAAGCGCTCACTTATCTATGCCAAGAAATTTGGAAAACAGCTACCTGGCCACCCGATGGAAGAGATCCATAATTATGCCTATTCTCAAGAAAAGTGCTCGAATAGAATGTGGAAATTATCAAACAATATCATTAATAACACATGCAAGTAAAATTTTGTTGATGATCATTCAAAAGTGGCTGTAGCAGTATATCAACAGGGAACTGCCAGAAATTCAGGCCAGATTCAGAAGTGGATGTGGAATCAGAAATATCATTGCTGATGTCAGATGGATCCTGGCTGAAAGCAGAGAATTGCAGAAAGATGTTTACCTGTGTTTCACTGACTATGCAAAGGCATTCGACTGTGTGGATCATAGCAAATTATGAATAACTGTGCTCATGAGGAACCTGTACGTAGATCAAGAGGCAGTTGTTCAAACAGAATAAGGGGATACTTCATGGTTGAAAGTCAAGAAAGGTGTGTGTAAGGGTTGTATCCTTTTCCCATCCCTATTCTATCTGTATGCCGAGCAAATAATTCGAGAAACTGGACTATGTGAAGAAGAATGGGACATCAGTATTGGAGGAAGGCTCATTAACAACCTACATTATGCAGATGACTCAACCTTGCTTGCTGAAAGTGAAGAGGACTTGAAGCACTTACTGATGAAGATCAAAGACTATAGCCTTCAGTATGGTTTACACCTCAACATAAAGAAAACAAAAATGCTCACAATTGGACCAATAAGTAACATCATGATAAACAGAGAAAAGATTGAAGTTGTCAAGGATTTCATTTTACTTGGATCCACAATCAACACCCATGGGAAGCAGCAATCAAGAAATCAAAAGATGCATTGCATTGGGTAAATCTGCTGCAAAGGACCTCTTCAAAGTGTTGGAAAGCAAAGATGTCACCTTGAAGACTAAGGTGTGCCTGACCCAAGCTATGGCACTTTCAATCGTCTCATGTGCGTGCTAAAGCTGGACAGTGAATAAGGAAGATTGAAGAAGAATTGATGCCTTTGGACTGTGGTGTTGATGAAGAATATTGAATATACCGTGGATTGCCAAAAGAATGAACAAATCTATCTTGGAAGAAGTACAATCAGAATGCTCCTTGGAAGCAAGGATGGTGAGCCTACATCTTCCATACTTTGGACATGTTGTCAGGAGGGATCAGTCCCTGGAGAAGGACATCATGCTTGGTAAAGTACAGGGTCAGCGGAAAAGAGGAAGACCCTTACTGAGATGCATTGACATAGTGGCTGCAACAATGGGCTTAAACACAGCAATGATTGTGAGCACCACGTAGAGCTGGGCAGTGTTTCGTTCTGTAGTACCTAGGGTCGCTATGAGTCGGAACCAACTCGATGGCACCTAACAACATGTTCAACAGATAAATATCTCCTGTCAAGCTATTTATCACATTTACTAGCTTAAAAAGTCATACCAGTGAAGAAATTGGAAATCAAGTACTTCACTATTTATGTAAAGTTTGTGAAATTGATTTTTCTAAGTGCAGAGGCCAGTCCTATGACAATGCTACCAATACATCAGGCATTATAAAGGCATGCAACGGAAAATTTTAGAACATAATGAATATGCGTTTTCATGCCATGTGCTGCGCATTCGCTTAATCTCGTAAGACACAGTGTAATAGATTGTTATCCAGAAGCAGTTGATTTTTTTTCTACTGTTCAGTTACTGTACACATTTTTTGCCACCTCTCCTCACTGATGGTCAGTTCTTAAAACATATTAGGCAATGATCTGGTATTAAAATGTTTTTCTAATATACGTTGGGAAGCGCATGCTGCAGCAACAAGTGCGATCCTGGAATCTTATACTCAGATTCAGGATGCCTTATGGGGGGGGGAGATATATATATATTTATAAATACATATATATATATATTTCTTCCCCCAATAAGGCATTACATATATGCATATATATAGTGAAAAGCCACTGCTTACATATATATATATATATATATATATATATATATATATATATATATATATATATATATATATGGAAAGCCTGGTGGGGTAGTGGTTAAGTGCTACGGCTGCTAACCAAAGGGTCCGCAGCTCGAATCCGCTAGGTGCTCCTTGGAAACTCTATGGGGCAGTTCTACTCTGTCCTATAGGGTTGCTATGAGTCGGAATCCACTCGACGGCTCTGGGTTTGGTTTGTTTTTTTTTTTATATATATATATTTATCAGTGCTTAGGGACCATATGTCTTCTATTACATGCAATTTTTACAGCATTCTTGTGAAGTATGTATTTTGCTTCTCCATTTACAGAGGAGGAAACTGAGGCAAAGGGAAGGCATTCACATGCAAAGGACAAATAGCTGGTGAATGATAGGGCCGCATTTGAACGAAGTCTGTCATTTCAAAGCCCAGAAGCTTCACAATGAACATTGCTTCAGCTGGATTTCTGCTGTTTCCTCTGGTTCTCTGATTCACCTCAGCTCTGCCCAATCAACCAGTGTAGGCTCCCCGCCCTCTAGAAGGTCACAGTCTGGTCTTTGCCAGGAGAGATCAAGTACCAGGCTCAGGTGGGGGATGCAGGGACACAGAGCTCTCTGGGACTCCTCTCTGATGGCTACAGCTTAGCAGCCTAGGAAGCACTTATCCATGAAGGTTTCATTGTTCCTGAGAGTAAGAGAGAGAATCCAGGAATATGCCAAGGACATGTTTTTATCCTGAGGCCCTGGGAGAAATCCCTTCCCCACGCAGAGGAGAGAATGGGAACAAATACTGGTGAAGATGATAATGAAGCTCAGATAATGAGCCTACAGTAGGCTCACAGCATGCTGAGGATACAGAAACCAGCCCTGCTGCTGCACCCCACTTCCTGGGACTCCAGCTCAGGCATTTCACATCCCTATCCCTCCACAGGTAGGGCATTCATTCCTGCCTTCAAAAAATGAGGAGGTGAGGCTTAATTACAGTTCTATCTTGCTTTCTGAAAGCTCAGTCTCTAAAAAGTAAAATGTACAAAATTAGGTAGTGTTATGGATTGAATTGTGTACCCCCCAAATATGTGTTGGAATCCTAACCCCTGTACTTATAGATAAGGGAGCCCTGGTGACACGGTGGTTAAGCGCTAGGTGCTAACCGAAAGGCAGGTGGTTTGAGCCCACCAGCCACACTCCTCAGAGGAAAGATGTGGCAGTCTGGTTCCATAAAGATTACAGCCTTGGAAACCTTATGGGGCAGTTCTACTCTGTCCTATAGGGTCGCTATGAGTTGGAATTGACTCGATGCAACAGGTTTGTCAGTTCCTGGAGAAGGACATCATGCTTGGTAAAGTAGAGGGTCAGCAAAAAAGAGGAAGACCATCAATGAGATGGATTGACACATTGGCTACAACAATGGGCTCAAACATAGAAACGATTCTGAGGATGGCACTGGACCAGGTAGTGTTTCTTTCAGTTGTACTTGTGTGGCTGTGAGTCGTAACTGACTCAATGACACCTAACAACAACAACAACCTTGGTTGCAATTATTTCTAATATCTTGGGTTTATGCTGTGGTTTCTCATCACAAGATTCCAACTCTCTGAGTAAGACTAGTTTATCTTTTATATTCAGTGTTTTGGTGTAAAGCTTGAGTCTCGTTTAATTTTTGTAACCTAAATCTTGTCCTATATTATCTAACTAATGGACTTAAATAAAGTGAATTGTTTTATAATGCAAATAATTACCTGTCCTGGTTTCTTAGTGCTGCTGTAACAGAAATATCACAAATGGGTGGCTTCAAAGAACAAATATTTATTTTCTCACAGTTTAGGAGGCTACAAGTGCAAATTCAGGTTACTGGCTCTAGAGTAAGGCTCTCTCTGTTTACTCTGGGGGAAAATCCTTGTTTCAGTTTCCCTAGCATTCTTCTGGGTGTTCCTCAACAATCTACAGGTGGCATCTATCTTTCCTGAATTTGTTCCTTGCTTCTTTCTGTGTTTAGCCTACACTTTTTATATCTCAAAAGTCGCCCTACACTGATATCACTTCATTAACATAACAAAATGTTGCCCAATCTTATGTTCACGAACTTCCCCTCTTTTTTTGTTGCTATTAGATGCCATCAAGTCAGTTCCAACTCATAGCGACCCTATGTACAACAAAAACAAAACACTGCCCGGTCCTGTGCCATCCTCAAAATCGTTGTTATGTTTGAGCCCATTATTGCAGCCACTGCATCAATCCATCTCACCAAGAGTCTTCCTATTTTCACTGATCCTTTACCAAGCCTGATATCCTTCTCCAGGAACTGATATCTCTTGATAACATGTCCAAAGTACCTGAGACAAAATCTTGCCACCTCGTTTCTAAGGAGAATTCTGGCCGTACTTCTCCTAAGACAGATTTGTTCATTCTTCTGGTAGTCCGTGGTATATTCGGTATTCTTCCCAACACCATAATTCAAAGGCATCAATTCCTCATTGGTCTTCCTTATTCATTGTCCAGCTTTTGCATGCCTATGAGGTGATTAAAAAATACCATGGCATGGGTCAGGCACACCTTAGTCTTCAAGGTGACATCTTTGCTTTTAAGTACTTTAAAGAGGTCTTTTGCAGCCGATTTGCCCAATGCAATACATCATTTGATTTCTTGACTGCTGCTTTCATGGGTGTTGGTTGTGGATCCTAGTAAAATGAAATCCTTGAAATAGCCCATCTTTCTCCATTTATCATGATGTTGCTTATTGGTCCAACTGTGCGAATTTCTGTTTTTTTTATGTTAAGGTTTAATCCATATTGAAGGCTGTAGTCTTTGATCTTCATCAGTAAGTGCTTCAAATCGTCTTGCATTTTTAGCAAGCAAGATTGTGTCATTTGCATACAGGACACTGTTAATGAGCTCCTCAAGTTCTGATGCTGCATTCTCATATAGTCCAGCTTCTTTGACTGTTTGCTCAACACACAGATTGAATAAGTATGGTCAAAGGATACAACCTTGATGCATACCTTTCCTGATTTTAAACCACACAGCAGCCCCTTGTTCTGTTCGAGCAACTGCCTCTTGATCTGTGTACAGGTTCCTCATGAGCACAATTAAGTGTTCTGGAATTCTCATTCTTTGCAGTGGTATCCATAATTTGTTATGATCCACACAGTAGAATGCCTTTGCATAGTTAATAAAACACAGGTAAATATCTTTCTTGTATTCTCTGCTTTCAGCCAACATCCATCTGATATTAGCAATGATATCCCTTGTTCCACATTCTCTTTTGAATGCAGCTTGACATTCTGGCAGTTCCCTGTAGATATACTTCTACAACTGTTTTTGAATTATCTTCAGCTAAATTTTACTTTTGTGCGATATTAATGATATTGTTTGATAAATTCTGCATTCTGTTGGATCATCTTTCTTTGGAATGAGCACATATATGGATCTCTTTCAGTCAGTTTGCCAGGGAGTTGTCTTCCAAATTTCTTGGCATAGACAAGTGAGCACTTCCAGGGTTGCATCCCTTTGTTGAAACATTTCAATTGGTATTCCATCAATTCCTGGAGTGGTTTTTTCTCCCCTTCACTAATGACTTCAGTGCAGCTTGTACTTCTTCCTTCAGTGCCATCAGTCCTTGATCATACATTACCTCTTGAAATGATTGACCATTGATCAGTCCTTTTTGGTACAGTGATTCTGTGTGATCCTTCCATCTTCTTTTGATGCTTCCTGTATCATTCAATATTTTGCCTATGGAATCCTTCAATATTGCAACTAAAGGCTTGAATTTTTTCTTCAGTCCTTTCAGCTTGAGAAATGCTGAGTGTGTTCTTCCTTTTGGTTTTCTAACTCCTGGTCTTTGCACACTTCATTGAAATACTTTGTCTTCTTGAGCTGTCCTTTGAAATTTTTTCAGCTCTGTTATTTCATTATTTCTTCCATTTGCTTTAGCTGCTCTACATTCAAGAGTGAGTTTCAAAGTCTCTTCTTTTTGTGGATTGAATTTTGTCCCCTAAAAATATCTGTCAACTTGGCTAGGTCATGATTCTCAGTATTATATGATTGCCTACCATTTTGTCATCTGATGTGATTTCCCTATGTATTGTAAATTCTACCACTATGATGTAATGAGAGGGATTAGCTGCAGTTATATTGATGAGATGTATAAGATTAGATAGTGTTTTAAGCCAATGTCTTTTCAGATAAAAATAAAAAAGAGAGACGTGAGCAGAGAGACATGGGGACCTCATACCACCAAGAAAGCAGCACCAGAAGCAGAATGCATCCTTTGGACTCGGGGTCCCTGCACCTGAGAAGCTCCTCAACTAGGTGAAGATAGATGACAAGAACCTTCCTCCAGAGATGACAGAGAGAGAGAGCTTTCCTCTGGAGATGATGTCCTGAATTTCAGCTTCTAGCCTACTAGATTGTGAGAGATTAAATTTCTCTTTGTTAAAGCCATCCACTTGTGGTATTTCTATTATAACATCACTAGATAACTAAGACAATTCTGATATCTATTTTGGCCTTTTCTTACTTTCCTGCCTTTTTAATGACCTTTTGCTTCATCACGTATAATGTCTTTGATGTCATCCCACAACTCGTCCATTCTTCGGTCTTTAGTGTTCAATGTATCAAATCTATTCTTGAGATGGGCCCTAAATCCAGGTGGGATATACTCAAGGCTGTACTTTGGCTCTTGTGAACTTGTTTTAATCATCTTAAGCTTCAACTTGAACTTGCATATAAGCAATTGATGGTCTTTTCCACAGTTGGCCCCGGCCTTGTTCTGACTGATGATATTGAGCTTCTCCACTGTCTCTTTCCACAGATGTAGTCAATTTGCAAAATATCTCCAATGAATAGGCCGTTGGTCTTGCAAAATTCTATCATGAGATCTCCCACATTGTTTCTTTCACCAAGGCCCTATTTTCCTACTATTGATCCTACTTAGTTTCCAAATTTCATACTCAAATCACCAGTAATTATCAATGCATCTTGATTGCATGTTTGATCAATTTCAGACTGCAAAAGGTGGTTAAAATCTTCAATTTCTTCTTCTTTAGCCTTAGTAGTTGCATGTAAATTTGAATAATAGTCATATTAACTGGTCTTCCTTGTAGGCTTATGTATATTATCCTATCACTGACAGTATTGTTCTTCAGAATAGATCTCGAAATGTTCCTTTTCACAATGAATGTGACACCATTCCTCTTCAATTTGTCATTCTTGCCATAGTAGGCCATATAATGGTCCAATTCAAAATGACCAATACAGTCCACTTCAGCTCACTAATGCCTAGAATATCAATCTTTATGGGTTCCATTTCACTTCTGACGACTTCGAGTTTTCCTAGATTCATACTTTGTAAATCCACATTCTGATTATTAATGGATGTTTGTTGCTGTTTCTTCTCATTTTGAGTTGTGCCACATCAGCAGATGAAGGTTCTGAAAGTTTTACTCTATCCACGTCATTAGGGTTGACCCTACTTTGAGGAGGCAGCTCACCCGTAGTCGTATTTTGAGTGCCTTCCATCCTGAGGGGTTTGTCTCTGGCACCATACCAGACAATGTTCCGCTGCTATCTATAAGGTTTTCACTGGCCAATCTTTTCAGAAGTAGATTGCCAGGTTTTTCTTCCTAATCTGTCTTAGTCTAGAATCTCCCCTCAAATTTGTCCACAAGGGTGAGCCCGCTGGCATTTCAAATATCAGTGGCATAGCTTCCAGCATCGCAGCAATGCACAAGCCACCACAGGATGACAAACTCTCAGGTGAGTGGTGGGCAACCCAGGAGCAAAGACTAAAATCTGTGAATAATTGCCCTCCTGCTTTCTTTGGTTAACAAGGTTTCTAAATCTGCCTTGAGATCCTCTTCTGGTCAAGAACTGTGACATTTTCACCTCTTGCCGTCTCACCCACTAAAATAAGGGGCAGCTAGCAATGCTATCCACATTTTGGCAGTGGAGAAGCAAGCCCCTGCCAAGGGCCTGAACTGGGTTATCTACTCGGAGCCGTGTCAGGTAACCATTTAATTTTTAAATCCACACTTAAACACTAGGCCCCAGGCCTGCCTCAGTTCAAAGCAAGGGCATGAAGCGACAATCTGAGCTGTTGGTGTTGCTGCCGCCACAGGCGGATTGGATGGACAGGTCACGCCATGCACCACTGATGATACAGTCTCAGCAGGAATGTATCCTGGGCTCTGTTTCACAATACTAACACTCATCATTTGGTTTCGGGACTGGAAATAGCACACCCTTTTTAGAACCTTCAACGGCTCCCAAGAACCTCACCTCAAATAAATCCATGAAACCCATTTTGAGGATTTGCCAGTGTCTGACCTGAAACTCTGCTTATCCATCCTAATAATATATTCTACTCATTTCCCACCTTCATGTATTTACGCCTTAGACCTAGAATCCGTTGCGAATTTCTCCTATGCAATGAAGCTTTACTTTGGAAACCCTGGTGGCATAATGGTTAAGAGCTATGGCTGCTAACCAAAAGGCTGGCAATTGGAATCCACCAGGTGCGCTATGGGGCAGTTCTACTCTGTCCTATAAGGTCACTATGAGTTGGAATCGACTCAACGGCAATGGGTTTGGTTTGGTATGTCTTAGTTACCTCGTGCTGCTGTAACAGTACCACACGTGGGTGGCTTTTAAAAACAAACATTTATTTTCTCACAGTTCTGGAGGCTAAAAGTCTGAATCAGAGTCTCGGCTATGTCAATTCCTTCTGTGGGCCTCTCTCCTACTTCCTGGTGACTGCTGGCAATTCTTGACATTTGTTGGTGTTACTTTGTGTTCCTTGGCATCTGTCTTGCACCTCTGTGTGTCTCTATGTCTATTGTGGTCTTTTTACTACTCAGAAGTGATTAAGTTATGATCCACTCTATGGTTTATGGTCTCATGAACATAACAAAAGAACCCCCCCAGCCCCAATTTCCAAACAAGGTCATATTTACTGGTACAAGGGCCAGGAATTCAACACACATTTTGAGGGAACTCAGTTCCTATCCATAACACCATTGCATCCCCATTACCTAGCCCACTATTTGAATTAAGCTTCTTGTGACTGTACCAACAAGTGTTAAGACAACTCTAAAGCTACCATCATTAAACCAGTGTGGTACTGATCTGAATAAACAGAGTCCTGGGGCAAAAGAGGTAGCCCAGAAACAAATTGAAGTATATGTGAAAATGTAGTTGGGGAATTTACTTGTTCCACAAATATTTACTGAGCAAGTAGAGACACCATGTACGACAGTGAATGCTTGGAAAGGGTTGGTGAATTAGCCAGATACAGTTCCTGTCCTAATGGAGCCAACAAGGTGCTAGAAAAGACAGACATTAAACAAATAGTTTATTTGTGGTATGTGTTTCTAAGGAAGGGACGTTAATGCTCCCACCTCAGGAACTTTGTACTCATTGCTCCCTCCGCTTGGAATACTCTTTTCTCCTTTCCCCAAGTACTTGCATGGCTTGCTCCCTTGCTTCCTTCAGGTCTTTACTGAAATGTCACCTCCATAGAAGAGCCTTCTCTGGCCACCCTTTGCAATAAAGCAACCTCTGTTATTCTCTATACTGACCATCTTTATTTTTCTTTGTTACACTTATTCCTACCTAATATGTATTATATAACAATGGTCTTTATTTGTTCATTACCTATACCTGCCACTAGAATTGAAACCTCCCTGAAAATAGGAGTGTTGTTCACATTTGTATTTCAGCTCCTAGAACAGTGCTGAGCTTGGAGTAGGCATCGAACAAATATCTGGTGAATGAATAAGATGACAAGGAGCTTCTCTAATCAGCAGGAAAAGCATGCGTTAATCCATAAATTATTTTGGGGATAATGTAGGATTACCACTGTAATGGATTGAATTGGGGTCTCCCCAAAATATGTGTTAGAATCCTAACCCCTATGCCTAAGGATGTAATGTAATGTGAGAAAATAAATTTCTGTTCTTTAACACCACCCACTTGTGGTATTTGTGTTACAGCAGCACTGGGTAACTAAGACACCCATAAATTATTCTATATTTATCAATAAATGTGTTGTTGTATGCCATTGAGTCAATTCCAACTCATAGCGACCTTACATATGACAGAGTAGAACGCTCCCATAGGGTTTCCTAGCTATAATCTTTATGGAGCAAATAGTCAGGTCTTTTCTCCTGCAGAGCCCCTGAGTGGGTTCCAACTGCTGACCGGCTAGCAGCCAAGCACTTAACCATTATCACGTAGTTGCACTAATTTACAATCTCACTGGAAATGTATGAAGATTTCAGTTTATCTGAATTCTTAGAAAATACATAGTTTGGTTGATCTTTTTAATTTTAGCCATTCTAGTGAGGTGGTATAATCTTACTACCATTTTAATGTGTATTTTACTGATAATTCTTATGTTTTGTAAAGTGCCTTCTACAAATATTTTGTATGAGTTAATATTGAATGATCTTTTTCTCATTCATATATTCTTGGTATGTTTTTTATTGATAATACATATTACATATATATTCTTCAAATCTGTGACTTATCTTTCTACTCTCTTAACAATGTTCAACGTATCTATTTCTTTTCTTTATAAGTGGTGCTTATCTTTTCCTGTTTAAGAAATCTTTACCAAACTAAATAGCAATGAAGATATTCTCCCATATCTCCTATAATCCATTAAAAATTCTTTTTGTATGTGGGTTGGGGGGGTCAAGTTGTGCATTCAAATATCCAGTTGATCTCGGATCACTTACTGTTAACAACAACCTTTTTGCACTGCCCTGAAGTACCATCTCATCTCTGTTGTAAATTAAGTGTTCGTACATGTGTGGGTTTATTGCTCGACTCTTACTCTGTTTCATTAACCTATTTGCCTACCTTTGCACTAATTCCTACCTTAATTGCAATATATTTATAATATTTTCGTATTTGATGATAGAAGTCTTTCAAATTTATCCTGGCTACTCTTGGATCTTTGCATTTCCATTAAAAAAAAAAAAAAAAACTCTGTCAATTTCCACAAAGAAATAGGAAACTTCTAGAATCAAGATCAACTTGGAAACATAAATTTACAATATTGAATCTTTCAATCCATAAGCATGGTGTTTTCCTCCATTTATTTAGATCTTATTTACGTCGTATCCATATTGTCATATATGTTTATTTATGGAAGACTGGCACATTATCTATTTGTAGGTATTTGAATTTTTTGGATACAAATCTAAATGGTATCATGGTTTATTTCATTTTTAATTGTTCATGGCTCAGATATAGAAATACGATTTATTTTTGTATATTGAATTTTTATCCGACAACTGTACTAAACTCATTTACTAATTCTAAAAGTCTGTAGGTTATTTTGGACTTTTGTGCAGGAACGTTGTATTTTTCTTTTATAATTCATATATTTTTATTTTATGTCCTTGTGTGTTTAGCCATTTAGCTGTGTGTTGCAATGGTTACAACCTCTAATACACTGATGCATGGGCGTGGAGAGAGCAGATGTCATTGTCTTGTTCCCGATCTCTGTTACAAATGACAATAGTTGATTGTTAATGTAGGATGCTTGCAGCTGGTGTTTTTCAGATACACTTTATCTAATTAAGGAGGTTCTCTTTTATACCTGGTTTGCTATGAGACTTTATTTTTTTTTGGTCATAAATGAGGGTTGGATTTTGTCAAGTGCTTTTTCTGCATCTGTTGAGATATTTATTTGTTCTCTCTCTCTTATTCTATTAATGGGATGAACTACATAAATTGATTTCTGAATTTTGAATCAACTTTGGATTCCTAGAATAAGCTTAATATTTGTTCTAATATATATATGGAGCCCTAGTGGTGCGGTGGTTAAAGAGCTTGGCCGCTAACCAAAAGGTCAGCAGTTTGAATCTACCAGCCGCTCCTTGGAAACCCTATGTGGCAGCTGTGCTCTGTCTTCTATGGTCACTATGAGTCAGAATAGACTCAATGGCATTGGATTTGGTTTTGGTTTTATATATATACACATATACATACATATATGTGTGTATATATACATATATATATATGTATACCCTTGATCTCAGTTTGTAACTTAAGATTTTTGTACTTATGTTCATGAGAGAAATGTATCTATAATTTTTCCTTCTTATAATGTTTTCTCAGTCTTTGGGAATCAAAGTTACACTGGGCTCATACTACTAGTTAGAAAGTGTTCCCTCTCTATTCTCTGGAATATCTGTGTAAGATTATTTTTCCTTTAATATTTGGAAGAAGTAATCAGCGGAGCCATCTGGTCTCGAAATTTTCTTTGTTGGAAGGCAGTGTGTGTGCATGAGAGAGAGAGAGAGAGAGGAACAACAACCATTTAACTATCTTCATAATTTTGTGGCTCCTGGGAGGGCACAACAGAAACAGCTCTTCGTTGTCGTATGATGACTGAGGACTGAAGTGGCTGGGGTTGGTTGGCATGGCTTGACTGGGACAATACGTTTGGGGCCTCGGTTCTGGCTGTTGGCTGTGTTTTTGGTTCTTTTACATATTGTGTACGCTGTGATGTTCAGGATGAATTTTTCATTCATATGTCTTATACCTAGACTGATATGGGTGGGACAGTTGGTGCTGTCTGGTTATCTCTCTGTTTTTTTCCATGGATCTCTCCACATAGTTTAAGCTTTCTCATAAAGGGCAATCTTTTTATATGGCAGCTGGATGCCCTCCAGAGCAAGTGTTCCAAGTAGCCCAGGTCAAAGCAGCAGGAGCTTTTACACCTAGCCTTGAAAGTCCCAAAATGTCATTCTTATCATATTTTATAGCTAAAGCAATTCACTAAGTCCAGACCAGATTCAAAGGCAGGATAATTAGACTCCACCTCTAAATGAGAAGAGTAGTAAAAAATTGGAAGCCATTTTTGCTGTACTATAATTCAGAAGAATAAAAGATCACCTCATCAATTATTTTGTCTTTACTTCTTTAAAAAAACTCAAAGTTTGTGAAGAATTATCAACATTATAGTTTTGATTACTTGCTTAGTTGGCATTAGGAAACATATATCCATTACTTATAGTCAATAGAATTTTAGGGGTAGAGAATCGTTGAAGGTAATCTAGCATACCTGGTCTGAAAGCCACCTGGTCTTAGAGCTTTCTCTGTGAACTGCTTAGAGTTCAAATAACTGTTTGAATCTTTAAGTTTATGTTAAATTTTTGAGTAAATAGTCATCATCTCTTCAAGTATTGCTCAGTCCCATAATTTTCCTCCTTTTCTTTTGATATTCCAATTATACTTTTCCTCCTTTTCTTTTGATACTCCAATTATCCAAATGTTAGAGCTTCTTAAAGTACTCCACATGTCTAGTACAATCTTTTATGATTTTTTTCAATTTTTTTCTTTCCTTTCTTTAGTCTGGCTATTTTCTGTTGATCTTTTCTCTCATTCACTAATATTCTTTTCTGCTGTGTTTAATCTACTGTTTAGCTCATCTAAAGAGTCCTTAGTTTTTAAATTTACAATTAAGAAATCTTGCTTTTACTCTTAAAAAAATCAAATTTTGTAAAGAAATCCCGTAGCTTAACATTGTTTTTTCCAACATATTAATCAGAGTTGTTTTAAAGCCTGTGTCTGATAACTGCATTGTCTCGATCGTCAGCGGTTCTGTTTTCTTTCTTGAATTTAGGTCATTTGTCCTAACTCCAAGAATTTTTTTTAATTGAACATCAAATATTGTGTATGAAAAACTGAGATCATACAAGTCTCTTGTTGGTGTTACCTTTGTCCACAGAAGCTGGAAAGCAGTTAAAATAGGGTCTGATCTTTTAAATCCAGTTTTTGATTGAGGGGTTTGAAGTTGTTTTTCTTGTGAGGGCTAGTATATTTCCAACTTGCGTATACTTTTAGGGTTTATCCCTCAAAGGCTCATAACTGGAACTCTGGGGGTGTTTACTAGGACTTTCTCTCTTTGGTAGGCTCCCACCTTTAATTCCTGTCTCCCCAGCTCCATGAAACTGTCAGAATCTCTTCTCAGACTCCCAGCCTCTTAGACAATACTGTATGCTTGGCTTCTTAGTCTCTTGTCCCTTAGTTGCTTTGGAATTAGCAAACACCTCAAGGGGAAAAATATCCAGAATGTCAGGCTAACATCAATGTGCTTTTCTTTTTCTGCTGCTTTGATAGCTCTCAAAACCTTCAAATGAAACTTTTTTGAATTGTGACCAGATTTTCTAGTTGTTCTTGGCAGGAGGATTGTTCTGCACAAACCTCTCCACCAGAAATGGAAAATAATCTTTACCCTGTATCTTTTAGTTAGCAAAATTACATGCAGATTCCAGCACCAGATCGTGTTCCCTCAATGACAAATCTTCCAGTGAACAGTGTGGGAAATCTAGAGTTTCTTAGAATGTGTGCATTTCATAAAAATAATCAAAGAAAAAAAGTCATAAAATTTCTGAATTTTAAATGTCTTTAATCAATTAAAATTAATCTTTATTCAGATACCATTTCCTCATTCAGCGATGAATGCAGTTTCGTCCTGACCACTTTCTATGAGTTTGGGGGTAATCCTAGGATTGGGAATAAAGCTAACAATAAATGACAAGTGAGATCTGAAGAGCTGAAATGGGACAATAGCACTGATTTTGCATGCATGTAAGTAATATTTGTGCTGCTAGATTCCAAATATTTCCTGTTTTCACTTAATTGTAGGGGTCTCAAAAATTTAGTTTTCATGAAATTTTACTCTATAGCACAGTATCTGTGTCTTTATTAAGTATATACAAGTTGGACATCAGCAGAAATAAGTAGACTGAGAATTAAAAGCGCTTACCCCATTTTCAGCACCAGAGCCCACCTAATGAAAAGGTGGCTGGGAGACACTGGGAAGCACAAGGATATCCCATGAGCAGTAGATTCTGTCCCAAGCTCCCAAGGTTCTGCCTGGGCAGGGCTGGTGGCTGTTGCTGAAATGGCAGGAGAGGCTGGGACTCCTGGTCACCACCCAGTGCCCATTGGCAGATACAGCTGAAGACATTTTCTGAAAAACCCTGAAATCTTGTCCTGAAATTAATTCTAATCACAGTGAGGGGGGTCCCAAAACATTAATGTCAGATGCTGCAGGAGTCCTTACCTAATTTTTCAAGGATTTTTGTAAACCAAAGGGAGTTGGAGAAAAAGCTAATCAAAGGATGTGACTCTTAGCAGCCACTTTTGTTCTGGAAGGATTGGGCAGTTAACAAAGCTAAATCAGGGTTGACACTTTCTTGAGGCAGAAGTCTATCTGGGCCAGTGAATTTTCCAGTCAGCACATTTCCACACCTTAGGGACTGACCTGAAGTCTCCAACAGGATCCTCAGAAGTGAGGACAAGGTGGGGAGGGGAAGAAAGGAACTGAGCTGCAACCACTGTCAGGGAGCAGGGATGGGGAGGAGAGGATAAGCAAGAGAGAGGTCAGCATTTTCCTCAAGCACCATGTACTGGCAGCTAAGAAGTAGTTTCACAGTGTCTGAGAAGTGTTTTAAAGTAGCTAACCCTCTCAGATGTTTGCATATTGATTATATAAGGTGCCCATTTATAAACCATCCAGTGCTTATAGTTCATTCTGAGCTCCAACAGTCCAAAATAAAGTCAGGAGAGACGTACAGAAGGGGGAATAACTGGGAGCAGTAATGGTGTTGGGGTGGGGTGAGGAAGAGTAGAAGATAGGATGAAGCATAGCTTTGAGTTAGAGGCTGAGATATAAAAGGATACTGTTCAGGTCAATGAAACCACTTGCTACTGATCATCAAATGATCCAGCGTCTGGAAATGATAATGGGCAATCTTTAAGATTAGAGTAAATACTTATTTGACTTTGGATCAAGGTTGTATGTGCCACCATCCATCCATCATGCATCCATCCATCCACCCATCCCTCCCTCCCTCCATCCATCCATCCATCCATCCATCCATCCATCCATCCATCCATCCATCCATCCATCCATCCATCCATCCATCTGTCCACCCAATCAAGTATGTACCAGCAGCTACACAAGGCAGGCACTGGGAACACAGAAATGTATACGACATAATGCATATGCAAAAAACCCTCTTAATCCTCTACAGGATAAAGACAGGTGCACAAATTATTATAATGAAAACAGATTAGTGATATGATCTAGTTAACCAAATATGTCAGGAAAACTGGGTGTGGGTATTATCTTCAAGGCCTGGCAGATGTTTCTTACCTCATCTGAAGGCACTGAGCTGTGCATGGCATTCCTCTTATTTGAGGGTTGCTGCAAATCCTAAAGGGGCTCGTTAGTTCTGTCAAAGGGCTGTGCTCAGTTTCTTTCTTATGACCACCGGGTGAACTGGGGCTGTTGGTTTGGCCCAGTTAGCACCGAATTTACGGACTAGTAACTAAGGAACCCTCAGCAAACTCCCTACTAGCAGGTATATTTACAATAATGAGACACGGTGACAATTCCATTTAGCAAAGAAAATTTATTAGTGAGGAGGGACTGGAAATTATTGTGGGAACCAAATACTAATCATGTCTGCAATTAATTTGAAATGTGGGACACGTGTATGTGTATGTGAGCACATATACATTCTTAGGTATATTGTGTATGAATATGTAATAAGTATATGTGCTTACACATACTATATTGAGGTGTGTCAAGGGTTAAGTCTGCTTTTCAGCTGGCCAAATATAATTTTACACACTCAATACCATTCAATAAAAAAGCATGGGCTTGATTCTTCTTAAAAATCATTTTCATTAAAATTTTGAAATGAAAAGATGAAATTCTATATATAGGGATCATTTACTAAGGAGCTACTTTGATCCAAACTCGTTTCGTATTCACAACTTTCTGAAATAGGTACTGTAGATCTCATTACAAAGATAAACAGAGCCTTCAAAGAGGTTAAGTTCAGTAATTTGCCCACACAGCTAGTAATTACCAAAGGTGGTATTTGAGCTTGGCCTGCCTGATTTGAGGGTCATTTCTCTTTCTCTCACATTATGCTACTTCATCCTATTGAGGAGAACAACAGCAACCAAAATATCCAACCCTTAAATGAATGAAAGAGTCATAGATGCCCAAAAAAGTATGTGATGACTGAGTGATGTGCCAACTAACCAATTATGGAATGCAGTTGAATCCTGTTGGTTTCTGAAAAATATGATAATATTTAGGCCTTGCCATAGGCCTTGACAGAGTCAGTGACCCTCACATATCCCCAGCTTTGCAGCTCTCTCAATCTGGCAACATGAGCCAACATAGGCCCTGCTGAAGGGATCAGCCTCATCCAGAATCTCGGTATTCAGGGGTCCTGGGATATATGCTTAGCACCTCAGCATCAACCCACCCTTGGGGGAAGGTCTCCCCCAATCCTGGGGCTCTGGTCCAGTGATTCAGTGCTCAGTCATCTGCCCAGGTCTCTGTCCTGTCCTCCGGTTTCCAAATGGATGCCAGTCCTGACCCTGGACAGCATGCTCCTTGGTCCTTCTCTGCACCTCCCTGGAGCCCTCTACCTTGTGCCTCTCCAAGTTCATCTTGTACATCTGCTGGCTGCTTAGTCTTCTCTGGTAGTTACCTTTTCCAGGCTGGAATACATCCCTTAACTTAGGCTTTGGCTTTGGATCATAGGGCCATGCAACCTCCTCTAGAAGAGCAACTTCTGGCCCTTGATTCTATGCTTTCACTTTTTCTGGGCCAACTCTTGACTCCTGGTCTCCCCAGGAAGGAGTAGGGTGAAAGTCAGCACTTTGGAGGTCAGTTGACCGGGACTCAAATTTTCATTTCAGTATGTGATCTCCCACCATCCACCTGTCAGTTTGTCTTACTGTGGTGGCTTGTGTATTCCTATGATGCTCAAAGCTATGCCATTGGTTTATTGAATACCAGAAGGGTCAAGCAGGTTTCAGAAGAGCTTCCAGACTAAGATAGACTAGGAAGAAAGGCCTGGTTTTACTTCCAAAAAATCAGACAATGCAAAACCTATGAATCACAACAGAATGTTATCTGACACAGCTAGGTTTTAACGCACTCAAAATACACAGTGGCCACAACAGTGGATTCAAGCAAACCAATGGGTATCAAAATGGCGCAGGACTGGACAACTTTTTGTTCTGTTGTACATAGGGTCACAATGAGTCAGAACTGACTCGATGGTAGCTAACAACAACATGCAACTTCAGGTGAGTTATATGACTTCTTTTAGCCTCATGTTGCTCATATCTAAAAATGTGACTTTTTATATCTGCCTATAGGGTTGCTATGAGTCGAAATCGACTCAACGGCACTGGGTTTTTTTTGGTTTTTTTAAATAGGGTGATGGCAAGAATTAAATGAGTTATTATGAATAAAGAATCTAGCAAAGTACTTGGCATGGGAACTCCTCACTCAAGGTTCCCTTCTTTCCTTATTCGTCTTATAATTTCTCTGAGCACCTGTTATGGTGCAGTGAAATCAAAGATTTTCTAAAAAACGTATAACTGCCTAAAAATACATTCTTTTCTTTTTAAATTTTTATTGTGCTTTAAGTGAAAGTTTACAAATCAAGTCAGTCTCTCACATAAAAACTTATATACACCTTGCTACATGTTCCCAATTACTCTCCCCCTAATGAGACAGCCCGCTCTCTCCCTCCACTCTCTCTTTTCACGTCCGTTTTGCCAGCTTCTAACCCCCTCTACCCTCTTATCTCCCCCTCAGGCAGGATATGCCAACATAGTCTAAAGTGTCCACCTGACCCAAGAAGCTCACTCCTTACCAGCATCCCTCTACAACCCCTTGTCCAGTCCAATCAATGTCTGAAGAGTTGGCTTTGGGAATGGTTCCTCTCCTGGGCCTACAGAAGGTCTGGGGGCATGACCACTGGGGTCCTTCCAGTCTCAGTCAGACCATTAAGCCTGGTCTTTCTGTGAGAATTTGGGGTCTGCATCCCATTGCTCTCCTGCTCCCTTAGGAGTTCTCTGTTGTGTTCCCTGTCAGGGCAGTCATTGGTTGTAGCCAGGCACCATCTAGTTCTTCTGGTCTCAGGATGATGTAGTCTCTGGTTTATGTGGCCCTTTCTGTCACTTGGGCTCGTAATTACCTTGTGTCCTTGGTGTTCTTCATTCTCCTTTCATCCAGGTGGGTTGAGACCAATAGATGTATCTTAGATGGCTGCTTGCTAGCATTTAAGACCCCAGACGCCACTCTTCAAAGTGGGATGCAGAATGTTTTCTTGATAGATTTTATTATGCTAACTGACTTAGAGGTCCCCTGAAATCATGGTCCCCAAGTCCCTGCCTCTGCTACACTGGCCTTTGAAGCATTCAGTTTATTTAGGAAACTTCTTTGCTTTTGGTTTAGCCCAGTTGTGTTGACCTCCCCTGTATTGTGTGTTGTCTTTCGCTTCACCTGAAGTAGCTCTTATCTACTATCTAATTAGTGAATACCCGCCTCCCACCCTCCCTCTCTCCCTCCCTCCTCTCGTAACCACAAAAGAATGTTGTCTTCTCAGTTTAAACTATTTCTCAAGTTCTTATGATAGTGGTCTTATACAATATTTGTCCTTTTGCAACTGACTAATTTCACTCAGCATAATGCCTTCCAGGTTCCTCCATGTTATGAAATGTTTCAGATTCGTCACTGTTCTTTATCGATGCGTAGTATTCCATTGTGTGAATATGCCATAATTTATCCATTCATCCGTTGATGGGCACCTTGGTTGCCTCCATCTTTTTGCTATTGTAAACAGTACTGCAATAATTATGGCTGTGCATATATCAAAAAAAAAATTTTTTTTTTTATATATCTGTTTGTGTAAAGGCTCTCATTTCTCTAGGATATATTTCGAGGAGTGGGATTACTGGATTGTATGGTAGTTCTCTTTCTAGCTTTTTAAAGAAGCGCCAAATCGATTTCCAAAGTGGTTGTACCATTTGACGTTCCCACCAACAGTGTAGAAGTCTTCCAATCTCTCCACAGCCTCTCCAACATTTATTATTTTGTGTTTTTTGGATTAATGCCAGCCTTGTTGGAGTGAGATGAAATCTCATTGTAGTTTTGATCTGCATTTCTCTAATGGCTAATGATTGTGAACATTTCCTCACGTATCTGTTAGCTGCCTGAATGTCTTCTTTAGTGAAGCGTCTCTTCATGGGTTGTGTTTTTTTTGTGTGTGTCTTTATCAGTGCATTTAGTCCATTTACATTCAGCGTAATTATGGATAGGTATGAGTTTAGTGCTGTCATTTTGGTGTCTTTTTTTGTGTGTTGTTGACAGTTGCTTTTTCCCACTTAATTTTTCGTGCTGAGTCGTTTATCTTTATATATTGTTTTTTCCTCTTATTCATCATTGTTGATTTTGTTTCTGCTGAGTCTCTATTTTTTTCTTGTATTCTATTTTGATGAGTAGGATTGTTAGTCTCCTTTGTGGTTCCCTTAATATTTACCCCTATTTTTAAAAATTTAAACCTAACTTTTATTTCTTTTTATCACCTTGTCTTCCTCTCCATGTGAAAGATCTACGACTACATTTCTTAGTCTCTATTGTTGTAAAGTTGTCTTCTGTTACATAACGACATCGTTGTTTTCCTGTTTTGAGTGTTTTTTTAATCTAGATTTTTTTTTTTTGATTTCCCTATCTGGGTTGACATCTGATTGCTCTGTCCATTGTTCTAGTCTTAGGTTGATATATGATATTACTGATTTTCTAACCAGAGAACTCCCTTTAGTATTTCTTGTAGTTTTGATTTTTTTTTTTTTTTTATGAATTCCCTAAACTTCTGTTTATCTGGAAATGTCCTAGTTTCGTCTTCATATATGAGAGACAGTTTTGCTGGAAATATGATTCTTGGCTGGGAATTATTTTCCTTCAAAGCTTTACATAAGTCATCCCATTGCCTTCTTGCATGTATGGTTTCTGCTGAGTAGCCTGAGCTTATTCTTACTGCCTCTCCTTTGTAGATAACTTTTCGTTTATCCCTAGCTGCTCTTAAAATTCTCTCTTTATCTTTGGTTTTGGCAAGTTTGATTATAATATATCTTGGTGACTTTCTTTTAAAATCTACCTTATGTGGAGTTTGTTGAACATCTTGGATAGATATCTTCTCATCTTTTGCGATATCAGGGAAGTTTTCTGCCAACAAATCTTCAACAATTCTCTCTGTATATTCTGTTATCCCTCCCTGTTCTGGTACTCCAATCACTCATAGGTTATTTCCTTTGATACAGTCCCATATGATGCTCAGGGTTTCTTCATTTTTTTAAATTCTTTTTCTGATTTTTCTTCAAATATATTGGTGCCAAATGCTTATCTTAAATCTCACCAATTCTGCTTCCACTTGCTCAGTTTTGCTCCTCTGACTTTCTATTGAGTTGTCTAATTCTGTAATTTTAGTGTTAATCTTCTGAATTTCTGATTGCTAAATCCACCAGGCACTCCTTGGAAACACTATGGGGTAGTTCTACTCAGTGCTATAGGGTCGCTATGAGTTGGAAATGGGTTTGGTTTGGTTTTTGGTCTCTCTATGGATTCTTCCAGCTTATTAAATTTTTTTGTTATGTTCATGAGGAACGTTTTTAATTTCTTCAACTTCTTTATCTGTGTGTTCCATGGCTTGTTCTGCGTATTGTCTGATCTCCTTCCTGATGTCTTGAAGAGTTCTGTATATCAATCTTTTGTATTCTACATCTGGTAATTCCAGGGAGCCACCTTCATCCAGAAGATCCCTTGAGTCTTTGTTTTGAGAGCTTGTTGAAGAGATCATGTTCTGCTTCTTCATGTGATTTGATATTGATTGTTGTCTCTGGGTCTTCTGTAAGTTGTTGTATTAGTTTATTTTATGTTTGCTTACTGTATCCTAGCTTCTTGCTTCGTTTTGTTTTGATATACCCAAATTGGTTGCTTGAGTGAGATATCTTGATTATTTTTGCTTTTGAAGCTCTTATGTCCTATCACCAGGTGGTTAGAGATATTATCAGGTACATCAGCCTAGGAGTACATTCAGTTCTCTTGTATGGATTCAGTTCATGTGTCCAGGTAGCTGGTCATCAAGTGTGTGGTACAGGCTCTATCCTACAGTCTTATAGGGGCAGGGGTGATTGATGTAGGTACCGGTATCTGGTTGCAGCAGGGAGTCACACTCTGAATAAGGCAGGGGGTTGACAACCATCCCCTGAGAGTCTGTGAGGAAAGCGTGTCCATGTTCCCTAGAGTGCACAGGTGGTTCAGTTCTGCAGATGGACCATGGGAATCCAATGCTTTTGGTTGTAAGGGCTGGGAGGTATCAAATATCCTTAGACCCCTGTCATGGGTGGCTGGGTGACTTGAGTGGAGCCAGCAGTCCTTCAGCCCCTGATGTGGGTAGGTGAGGACCCTGTTTAATAGGCAAAGCGATCTCAAACATCAAACACCCACCTCTCCATCACATACTGAAAGAGTTGCAGTCTGCCGACAAGGGCCTTTTCTCCTGAAATAGGCCCACACGGGTCCATGCGTGGGGGAAAGATATTCAAAATCCATAGACCGTTCATGCCTGGACAGGAGCCACTTCTGTCCTGAGCTCCCCAGGCTAGTGGAGCTGGCAGATTATCTTTTCCCCAATTGTGAAATTATTCGTGTCCAAGCCCTGGAGTATGGCTCAGAGCGCAGCAGGGCCTATCTCAGGCCCAGGGAAATTGACAGCCACTGAACCCGGCTTGGGGGTGGGAGCATGGTAAAATATATGCAAGTACTTAGCTCTTGCCAAGAGCGCTGTTCTCGTGTGGTTCCAGAGGTGTGAGTAGGCTGTGTGTCTGGCTGTTTCTCCCTGAGGAACTGTGGCCAAACACTACCACCAGCTCACTGCAGTCACTCTTGGGACTGGTGCCTGGGTGTTCCTGGCGATTCAGTTCCAGTAACTTCTCTCCACTTCTGAACTCTCTCTCCCTCCCCCTGCTGCTCAGTCCATTTTTTAACTTTGCCTTTGATGATCAGGGCTCCTAGGTAGTCATAAATATGATGGTTTCACTTGTTTTTTCAGGTCTTTGTTGTAAGAGGGTTCACCGGAACCGTCTGACTACTCTGCCATCTTGGCCCCACCTCCTAAAAATATATTCTTAAATACTCTGGAATTCTATCATTAGAGAAATGTTTGCATTATATTCACTAACAGAGACATTCTCAGTAAAAGTTCAGTTTCCTGACTACAAGAAGTTCTCTTATCACCAGTTCATTTGGGATTTAATTTAGCACGTTACCTCATTGGTAGCCCCTGTCCCTCAATTGTGACCTTTGGGACAGGTGGAATTCTGGACCAAGGCAATCCAAGGCATAGAGATGAGGAAGGGGGCTGTGGGAAAAGTGGTTGGGGTTTCAGAGTGAGATGCAGGTCTAGGAGGATGGTTGGACACCCCCCACTAATCTTGGCTCAGTCTGCATGGTACCGTAACATGAAAGGCAGGAAGAAAATGGAGCCTTTCAACAGATGCTAACCATGGCAGTAGCTGAGATCCTTCAGGGACACTAGAAAGGTTCTTCGCTTATGCCAAGGAAGGATGGTGTCAGCACTAAGTATTAATAATAAAAGGCCAGCCTCTTCCATGAGCTCTAGAGAGTGAGAGTCTAGAACTTTGCTCTATTTTTAATACCAATTTCTCCCAGCCTTGCGCTCCCCCTCATATATAAAGATGACCTCAAGTGCAAAAATATGAATCCACCAAAGTGAGAGAGAGCCAGAGAATTTCTAGCTGATTAGACATGGGATTTTTTCCTGTTACTGCTACAGTTAAATAGATATTGGCAGGTAGTCTAACCTGCAGGGAACGAAATAGAGTGTGGAAGAGCCTGGCCATTTATAATTAGAAATATACATCATTCCCTTTCCCCTAAAGAGGAAGAGAGTGGTATTTAAAGGGACAGTGAGCAAAGGTACATGAACAGCCTTGACTGAGCAACAGTTGAGAGACATTTTATAAATTATGGTGCATTTTGCAAATGTGGTTAAAGCTCGTTCTCCCTGAGATTTAATGACATGTCTTTGTCCTGAATGAAGTGAGTCTCGGAGCTGAATTGTAGAGGCATGTAAGCACAAGACAGTTGCATTTTTTACAACAAATTTACATTTGTAAATACACGCCAACTTTATCTGCAATTTGTATTTCACCTGCACGTATTGATGAGAAAGATGATTATCCTGTCACTGGGGAAAGAAAGAGGCAAATATATGTAAAAAACGTATGTGTCAAAGACTCATTCATTTCCCCTGGCTCTGATGAAGGATGTAAGATTATAATTTCCTTGTCTATAAACAGGAGTCCCTGCGTGGTGCATATGGTTAACGCACTCAGCTGCTAACCAAAAGGTTGGAAGTTCCACTGAGAGGTGCCTCAGAAGAAATGTCTGGTTATCTGTTTCCAAAAAATCAGTCATTGAAAACCCTGTGGACAACAGTTCCACTGTCACATAAGTGGAGTTGCCATGAATTGGCGTCAACTAGACAACAATGTTTTGCTTTAGGTTTTTGGTTTTAGCTATAAACAAGTGGGCTCCACTCAGTTGTATTAGACAAACACTGATCGAGCATCAACCATGTACCAGGCCTCCTGCTGAGATGGCTTGCACATAGTGGGATGTCATTTATGAAGTTCCGTTATGAAAGACCATGACTTCTGTTTTTCTGGCGCTTTTTTTCTCTCGCTCACCTTCTTGGCTTGCTCACTTAGATGAAGCACACTGCCATGTTGGGAAGGACCACATGGCAAAGAACTGAGGGTGACCTTTGGCCAACACCAGTGAGGAACTGAGGTCCTTAGTCCAAGAGCCCATGGATCTGAATTCTGCCAACAACCACTGAGTGAGCTTGGAAATAAATTATGCCCAGGTCTTTGAAGTGGTTCATTCCAGTTCAAATCCCTGCTGAGAATTTTCATTTCAAACAAAATCCCTGATGAGAATTTGCATTTCTAACAAGTTCTTAGGAAGTTATATGTAAGAATCACCTGGGGGATCTTGTTAAAATGTAGATTCTGATTCAGTGTATCTGGGTGGAAATGCAAATTCTCAGCAGGGATTCGAACTGAAGTGAACTAATTGGAAGCCCTAATTATGCCTCCGTCAAATCTTGAAATGACCAGATGAACTCAGCCCTGGCCGATGCCTTGACTGCAGCCTCATGAGAGACTCTGCATTAGAGGACCTACGTACATCACACCTGGATTCCTGACCCACAGAAGCTGTGAGATAATAAATGTTGTTGTTTTAAGATACCTAGTTTTGGGGTCATTTGTTATGCCACAACAGGTAACTAATACAGGAACTAAACTCAATAGGAAACCATTTTGTTGGGACATCTTACGTAGTTTATCTTCTTTAGTGCCCCCGTTCCTATTTTGTATTTGGAGTCCCTGGGTGGCACAAAATGGTTAAATGCTTGACTACTAGCTGAGAGGTTGGTGGTTCAAACCCACCCAGATGCACCTAGGAAGACAGGCCTGAAGGTCTGCTTCTGAAAGGTCACAGCCTGGAAAACCCTATGGAGCACTGTTCTACTGTGCACACAAGATCACCATGAGTCAGAATTGACTCCACAGCAACCAACAGCAACGATATTTTATCATCTGAGAAAGCCTAGATTGAGAACGTCTGAGACACTAGCCCGAGGTCATCCAGCCAGGAATTAGCAGACAAAGATTCAAACAAGAACTGACTGACTCGCAGTGTACCTGCAGTGTCAATGACACCAAGCTGAAAGAGATTTTTACCCAAATTAAAGATTGTCTAGGGAATAAGAGAATATACCGTGGACTGCCAGAAGAACAAACAAATCTGTCTTAGAAGAAGTACAACCAGAATGCTCCTTAGAAGTGAGGATGGCAAGACTTCATTTCACATACTTTGTATATGTTATTAGGAGGGACCAGTCCCTGGAGAAGGACATCATGCCTAGTAAAGTAAAGGGTCTTTGAGAAAGCGAAAGACCCTCACTGGGATAGATTGACACAGTGGTTGCAAAGATGGCCTGAAGCATAGCAATGGTTGTGAGGATGGTGTAGGATTGGGGAGTGTTTCATTCTGTTGTACAAAGTGTTGCTACAATTTGGAATCTACTCAACCGTACCTAAAAAACAACAACACAACCAGATATGGCTGCACTAGAAAGGCCAGAATGCCCCCAAATTTCCCTCCTGCTTCTTTCTCGTGGTGTTATTTCTTTACGTTAAAGCCTTGCCCACCTACAGACTACTGATTACATACAAATTCGTCACCTTGTTGTCATACTGGTAGGATTCCGGTCCCTAAGGAGATGGCAGGCAGGGAAGTTCAAAGGGGAGATGGGTGAGGAGAGAGCATACAGGATGCAGGTATGGAGAGGGCATCAGGGGTCCTTCATGTGCAGCAGGGTGGCCTTGAAGGTCCTAGGCACTCCAAAGTGCAGAGGGTGGTATGATTGTATGGTTTCTTGCCTGGAGAAGTAAGATGGCAGCCGAAAGGGACCAAATGGGCAGGGAACCAAAGGCTAACTCCATCACTATTTAGCTTCAGGCTGGCCGGCACTCTGCAAACTAAAGGATCAAAAAGCTTTCTCTGTGAGAATAACAGTATTATCAAGCCCGTAAGGACTCAGTCACAGATTGTGCGGGCACCACCCACAGATCTAAATGTGGAAGGGGATCCTGCCCGTGGACAGAGCGATGACTTCAACGGGGAGTTTATTTTCATTGCATTCTGCTCTGGCATTGATTCTGATCTCCCAGGTAAAATAAAGCAGGTAAAAACAAATGCAGGCTGGTTCATTGTGTGCCAGCACTCTGTTGAGGGCACTACACTCTGGCTAAGCTTCAACTGGAAAAGTCTCACCATTTAGTTTGGTCTCTGGCTGGATTAAGGATTGATGGTAAAAGACATGCTGCTTCAAACGAGACCCTTCCAGTCAAGACAGCTCACCATGTTATTTGTCTCGCAATAGTCTTGTAAAATATTTCAAGCACGGGAGCATGCATGTTGTTGTTAGATGCTGTTGAATCAGCTCCGACTCATGAGGACCGCATGTACTACAGAACCAAATGTTGCCCGGTCCCGCGCCATCTTCATGATCGGTGGTGTGTTTGGGTTCATTGTTGCACTATTGTGTCACTGCATGTCATTGAAGATTTACCCCATTCTTGCTGACTCTATTTTACCAATCATGTTATCCTTCTCTGGTAATTGGTCTTCCCTGATGACATGTACGCAGTAAGGAAGATGAAGTCTCATCATCCTCACTGCTAGGAAGCATTCTGGCTATACAGGCATACCTTGTTTTATTGTATTCACTTTTTTGCACTTCAAAGGTACTGTGTTTTTTTTTTTTTTTACGAATTGAAGGTTTGTGGAAACCGATAGATGCTATTTTTCTAACAGCGTGTGCTCACTTCATGTCTGTGTCACATTTTGGTAATTCTCACAACATTTCAAACTTTATTTTTATTATTATATCTATTATAATGATCTGTGATCAGTGATCTTTGATGTTACTATTGTAATTGTTTTGGGGCACCCATATAAGACAGCGAATTTAATCAATGTTGTGTGTGTTCTGACTGCTCCACCAATCAGCCGTTCCATCATCTGCCTTCCTCTCCTTGGCCTCCCTATTATTGTTATGTGACAATATTGAAATTAGGCCTTTTAATAACCCTACAATGGCCTGTAAATGTTCAAGTGAAAAAAAGAATAGACATCTTTCATTTTAAATGAAAAGCTAGAAGCAATTGAGCTTAGTAAATGTCTTAGTTATGTAGTGCTGCTGTAACAGAAATACCACAAGTGGATGGCTTCAACAAAAAGAAATTTATTTTCTCACAGTCTAGTAGGCTGGAAGTCTGAATTCAGGGCATCAGCTCCAGGGGAAGGCTTTCTCTTACTGTCAGCTCTGGAGGAAGGCCTTTGTCATCAATCGTCCCCTGGTCTAGAAGCTTCTCCACACAGGACCCTCAAGTCCAAAGGACGCGCTGTGCTCCTGGCACTGCTTTCTTGGTGGTATGAGATCCCCATGTCTCTCTGCTTGCTTCCCTCTTTTATATATCAAAAGAGATTGGCTTAAAATGAAATCTCATTTTGTAGATTCAGTCTCATCAACGTAATTGCCACTAATCTCATCTCATTAACATCATAGAGATAGGATTTGCAACACATAGGAAAATCACTTCAGATGACAAAATGGTGAACAATCACACAATACTGAGAATCATGGCCTAGTCAAATTGATACATGTATTTTTAGGGACATAATTCAATCCATGAGAGTGAGGAAGGCATATTGAAAGCTGAGATAGGCTAAAAGCTAGAACTCTTGTGCCAAATAACTAGCCAAGTTGTGAACGCAAAGGAAAAGTTCTTGAAGAAAAGTGCTACTGCAGTGAACACATGAATGATAAGAAAGGGAAACAGCCTTATTGCTGACATGGAGAAAGTTTTAGTGGTCTGGATAGAAGATCAAACCTGCCACAACATTCCCTTAAGCCAAAGCCTAACCCAGAGCAAGGTCCTAGCTCTCTTAAATTCTGTGAAGACTGAGAAAAGTGAGGAAGCTGCAGAAGAAGAGTTTGAAGCCAGCAGAGGTTGATTCATAAGGTTTAAGGAAAGAAGCCATCCCCATAACAGGAAAGTGCAAGGTGGTGCAGCGAGTGCTGACGTAGAA
Source organism: Loxodonta africana (assembly GCF_030014295.1). NCBI lineage: Eukaryota > Metazoa > Chordata > Mammalia > Proboscidea > Elephantidae > Loxodonta > Loxodonta africana. Next base: position 24,169,048 of record NC_087354.1, read on the forward strand.
GCTGCACCAAGTTATCCAGAAGATCTAGCTAAGACAGCTGCTGAAGGTGACTACACGAAACAACAACAGATTTTCAGTGTAGATGAAACAGCCTTATATTGGTTGCCACCTAGGACTTTCACAGCTAGAGAGGAGAAGTCAATGCCTGGCTTCAAAGCTTCAAAGGAGAGGCTGACTTTCTTGTTAGGGGCTAATGCAGTCGGTGGCTTTAAGTTGAAGCCAATGCTCATTTACCATTCAGAAAATCCTATGGCCCTTAGGAATTATGCTAAACCTACTCTGCCTGTGCTCTATAAATGGAACAACAAAGTCTGGGTGATAGCAGTCTGTTTGTAACATGATTTATTGAATATTTTAAGCCCACTGTTGAGAACTACTGCTCAGAAAAAAGATTCCTTTCAAAATATTCGAGCTCTCTGACAATGCACCTGGTCACCCCAGAGTTCTGATGGAGATGTACAAGGAGATTAACGTTATTTTTGTGCCTGCTAGCATGACATCCATTCTGCAGCTATGGATCAAGGAGTTCTTTCGACTTTCAAGCCTTATCATTTAAGAAATACGTTTTGTAAGGCTATAGCTGCAATAGACAGTGATTCTTCTGATGAATCTGGGCAAAGTAATGGAAAGCTTTCTGGAAAGGATTCATCATTCTAGATGCCATTCAGAACACTTGCGATTCACGGGAGAAGATCAAAATATAACATTAACAGGAGTTTGGAAGAAGTTGATTCCAACCCTCATGGATGGCTCTGAAGGGTTCAGGACTTCAGTGGAGGAAGTAACTACAGATATGGTGGAAATAGCAAGAGAACTAGAATTAGAAGTGGAGCCTGCAGATACGATCGACTTGCTGCAATCTCATGATAAAACTTTAATGGATGAAGAGTGGCTTCTTAACGGATGAGCAAAGAAAGTGGTTTCTTGAGATGGAATCTACTCCTGGTGAAGATGCTGTGAACATCTTTGAAATGACAGCAAAGTATTTAGAATAGTACATAAACTTAGTTGATAAAGGAGCTGCAGTGTTTGAGGGAATTGACTCCAATTTTGAAAGAAGTTCTACTGTGGGTAAAATGCTATCAAACAGCATTGCGTGCTACAGAGAAATATTTCGTGAAAGAGTCAATCTACATGGCAAACGTCACTGTTGTCTTATTTTTAAGAAAGTGCCACAGCCACCCACTCCAACCTTTAGCAACCACCACTCTGATTAGGGAGCAGTCACCAACATTGAGGCAAGACCCTCTACTAGCAAAAAGATTACCACTTGTTGGAGGCTCAGATGATAGCATTTTTTAGCCATAAAATATTTTTTAATTAAGGTATGTATATTGTTCTTTTAGACATAATGCTATTGCACACTTAATAGTCTACAGTATAGTGTAAACATAACTTTCATATGTGCTGGGAAACCAAGAAATTCATGTGACTCGCTTTATTGCGGTGGTCTGCAGTTGAACCCGCAATATCTCTGAGGTAGGCCTGTACATTCTCCATGATTGATAAGGATATGTATAAAGAACAATAGTAATAACATGAACCATGTCCTCACCACCCACCTTTGTCTAATTGTACTATTTTTGCATGTTTGGTTTAGGCTTTTAAGAAGAAATAAAACATTACAGATAAAGCTGAAACCCTTTTGTAACTGCCCCCATGTCTGTCCTAACCCTCCTTTCTTGGAATAACCACCATCTTGAAGTTCGCTGTATCATTTCCAAGTGTGTGGCGTAGTGGTTAAGGCTATGACTGCTAATCAAAGGGTCAGCAGTTCAAATCCACCAGGCTCTCCTTGGAAACTCTATGGGGCAATTCTACTCTGTCCCATAGGGTCATTATGAGTCGACGACGGCACTGGGTTTGGGTTGTATACTTTTATACTGCATGTATATATCCAGAACCAATATACAGTTTTTATGATTTTAAACTTTATTTGAAAGATACCATATTGTATAAAACCTTTTATGATTTGCTTTACTATTATTATTATTTTCTTACAGAATTTCTACTGAGGTTTGCCCATATTGGTACAGGTAGCTGTCTTCATTTTAGGTGCTGTTTACTTTGCATTTTGTGAATATTTCAAACTTCTTTATAAACCATTCTCCTCTTCATAAGTATACAGGTTTTCTTCTCTCTCCCTCTCTCTATTTCTTCTACTACACACAATAGTATAAGGAAATTCTTCTATATGGCTCCTTGTACACTTGGGTAAGAGTTTCTCTATGCTAAGGTAAAATTGCTGAGTTGTAGAATATGCATGCTTGCACATTATTACACATTGCTAAAGTTCTTCAAAGTTGTACCAACTTTACACTCCTACTCGCAATGTTTGAGAATCCATTTCACCCCTTGTTCCTTCCATTGTTTTTTGCATGCCTTGGTTTTCTGATGTACCCCCATTGTAGCTGTGGGCCTCTGGTTTCTTTCTGGTAGGTCAGGGTCCTGCCTAACTGTGGCACTAGGAATGAATAGGATGAATTTGGATATGACCCATGAAAAGCTTGGTAGGATTGTCTCCTTCTTGAAGCTTGGCTGTGAATTTCTTCCAAGAACCCATTACTTTTTATTTAAAGCAGTCACCTCCTTCATGGTTCCCACTGTTCATCCTCTCACTGTTTCCTTAAAGCAACACAAGACTAGAAGCTTATAAAAACAGTTCTTTGAATCTAGGTCATTGATTTCTAATGTTCTTTGAAATTGAGACCTTTCTGAAAATCAAATGGAAGTTATATTTTCCCACAGAATAATCACAGAGAGAGAGAGAGAGGAATGATTTTGCATACAATTTCAGAAGACATGGACTCCTGAAGCAAATCTGTGGATTAACCTGTCCTGAGCTCTGCTGAGGGATTCAGGAAGAAGGATTGGGGGACAGTTTGCCCTACTGAGATATGTCTAAACTTGGGACAATTAGGAAAATGCCTCAAAGCCCTAAGAGTTCATAGGGGTTTTAGTGAAAATTAATAAATATGCTTTTAGAGTTATATTGTTTTAGAGCCGCTGGGCGGTGCAAAAGGTTAACGTGCTTAGCTGAAAGTTGGGAGGCTCTGAGATTCCAGAGGTGCCTAGGAAGAAAGGTCTAGTGATCTACTTCTGAAAAATAAGCCATTAAAAACCCCGTAGAGCAGAGTTCTACTCTGACATACGTGGGGTCACCATGAGTCTTGTCAGCAAATGTTTTGGGGAGAAAGTCAAAACTTAATTTTATTGATTTTCTACATTTGTTTCCCCCATGTGTCTGTCAGTTTGTCGTACCATGGGGGCTTGCATGTTGCTGTGGTGCTGGAAGCTATGCCACCGGTATTCAGATACCAACAGGGTCACCCATGGATGACAGCTTTCAGCTGAGCTTCCAGACTAAGACCGACTAGGAAGAAGCACCCGGCAGTCTACTTCTGCAAAGTGTTAGCCAGCGAAAACCTTATGAACAGCAGCAGAACATTGTCTGATATAGTGCTGGAAGATGAGCCCCCCAGGTTGGAAGGCACTCAAAAGATGACTGGGGAAGAGCTGCCTCCTCAAAGTAGAGTCGACCTTAATGATGTGGATGGAGTAAAGCTTTCGGGACCTTCGTTTGCTGATGTGGCATGACTCAAAATGAGAAGAAACAGCTGCAAACATCCATTAATAATCGGAACCTGGAATGTACGAAGTATGAATCTTGGAAAATTAGAAATCGTCAAAAATGAAATGGAACACATAAACATTGATATCCTAGGCATTAGTGAACTGAAATGGACTGGTATTGGCCATTTTGAATTGGACAATCATATAGTCTACTACGCTGGGAGAATGACAGCTTGAAGAGGAATGGTGTTGCATTCAGCGTCAAAAAGAACATTTCAAGATCTATGCTGAAGTACAGTGCTGTCAGCGATAGGGTAATATCCATACACCTACAAGGAAAACCAGTTGATACGACTATTATTCAAATATACGCACCAACCACTAGGGCCAAAGATGAAGAAATAGAAGATTTTTATCAGCTGCTGCAGTCTGAAATTGATCGAACTTGCAATCAAGATGCATTGATAATTACTGGCAATTGGAATGCGAAAGTTGGAAACAAAGAAGAAGGATCAGTAGCTGGAAAATATGGCCTTGGTGATAGAAACAATGCCGGAGATTGAATGATAGATTTTTGCAAGACCAATGACTTTTTCATTGCAAATACCTTCTTTCACCAACAAAAACGGCGACTATACACATGGACCTCGCCAGATGGAACATACAGAAATCAAACTGACTACGTTTGTGGAAAGAGACAATGGAAAAGCTCAACGTCATCAGTCAGGACAAGGCCAGGGGCCGAACGTGGAACTGACCATCAATTGCTCATCTGCAAGTTCAGGCTGAAACTGAAGAAAATCAGAGCAAGTCCACGAGAGCCAAAATATGACCTTGAGTACATCCCACCTGAATTTAGAGACCATCTCAAGAATAGATTTGACACATTGCACACTGGTGACCGAAGACCAGATGAGTTGTGGAATGACATCAAGAGCATCACACACGAAGAAAGCAATAGGTCATTGAAAAGACAGGAAAGAAAGAAAAGGCCAAGAAGGATGTCAGAGGAGACTCTGAAACTTGCTCTTGAGCGTCAAGCAGCTAAAGCAAAAGGAAGAATTGAAGAAGTAAAAGAACTGAACAGAAGATTTCAAAGGGCCTCTCGAGAAGACAAAGTAAAGTATTATAATGACACGTGCAAAGAGCTGGAAATGGAAAACCAAAAGGGAAGAACACGTTCAGTGTTTCTCAAGCTGAAAGAACTGAAGAAAAAAATCAAGCCTTGAGTTGCAATGGTGAAGGATTCCATGGGGAAAATATTAGACGATGCAGGAAACATCAAAAGAAGATGGAAGGAATACACAGAGTCATTATACCAGAAAGAATTAGTCGATGTTCAACCATTTCAAGAAGTGGCATATGATCAGGAATCGACGGTACTGAAGGAAGAAGTCCAAGCTGCTCTGAAGGCATTGGCGAAAAACAAGGCTTCAGGAATTGATGGAATATCAATTGAGATATTCAACAAATGGAGGCAGCGCTGAAGGTGCTCACTCGTCTATGCCAAGAAATATGGAAGACAGCTTCCTGGCCAACCGACTGGAAGAGATCCATATTTATCCCTATTCCCAAGAAAGGTGATCCAGCTGAATGTGGAAATTATAGAACAATATATCATTAATATCACACACAAGTAAAATTTTGCTGAAGATCATTCAAAAACGGCTGCAGCAGTATATTGACAGGGAACTGCCAGAAATTCAGGCTGGTTTCAGAAGAGGACGTGGAACCAGGGATATCATTGCTGATGTCAGATGGATCCTGGCTGAAAGCAGAGAATACCAAAAGGATGTTTTTTAAAAAAAAAAAAAAATTTTTTTTTTTTTTTTTAACTTTTACCTGTGTTTTATTGACTATGCAAAGGCATTCGACTGTGTGGATCATAATAAATTTTGGATAACACTGTGAAGAATGGGAATTCCAGAACACTTAATTGTGCTCATGAGGAACTTTACATAGATCAAGAGGCAGTTGTTCGGACAGAACTAAGGGATACTGATTGGTTTAAAGTCAGGAAAGGTTTGCGCCAGGGTGGTATTCTTTCACCACACCTATTCAATCTGTATACTGAGCAAATAATCTGAGAAGCTGGACTACATGCAGAAGAACAGGGCATCAGGATTGGAGGAAGACTCATTAACAACCTGTGTTATGCAGATGACACAAACTTGCTTGCTGAAAGTGAAGAGGACTTGAAACACTTACTAGTGAAGATCAAAGACCACAGCCTTCAGTATGGATTGCTCCTAAACTTAAAGGAAACAAAAGTCCTCACAATTGGACCAATGAGCAACATCATGATAAACGGAGAGAAGACTGACGTTGTCAAGGATTTCATTTTACTTGGATCCATAATCAACAGCCATGGAAGCAGCAGTCAAGAAATCAAAAGATGCATTGCATTGGGCAAATCTGCTGCAAAGGACCTCTTTAACGTGTCAAAGAGCAAGGGTGTCACCTTGAAGACTAGGGTGCGCCTGACCCAAGCCATGATATTTTGAATCACATCATATGCATGTGAAAGCTGGACAATGAATAATGAAGACTGAAGAATTGATGGCTTTGAATTGTGGTGTTGGCGAAGAATACTGAATATACCGTAGACTGCCAGAAGAATGAAGAAGTCTGTCTTGGAAGAAGTACAACCAGGATGCTTCTTAGAAGCAAGGATGGTGAGACTGCGTCTTACATACTTTGGACATGTTGCCAGGAGGGATCAGTCCCTGGAGAAGGACATCATGCTTGGCAAATTACAGGGTCAGCGGAAAAGAGGAAGACCCTCAATGAAGTGGATTGACACAGTGGCTGCCACAATGGGCTCAAGGGTAAGAACGATTGTAAGGATGGTGCAGAACTGAGCAGTGTTTCGTTCTGTTGTGCATAGGGTCACTATGAGTCGGAACTGGCTCAATGGCACCTAACAATAACAACAACATTTGTTTATCATTAAGTTCCTATGCTAATGGGACCTTCCTGCTCCACCTTCACCACTGGCTTCTTGACTTCTCACTACTATCCTTTGCCTTCTCTGCCCACTGGGGCTGCAGCTGCCTCTGATGATCACAGAAGAAGGCCCGGCATTGCCTAGTCTGCTCAGGTAGCAGACAGAAGAATTATTCATTAGGACGCTCTCTGGAGGTTCAGCAAAATTTCTGATTCCCCACGTGTCTTTCAAAGGCATATATTGTTTCAGGCACCTGTAAAAATAATAGCCGTGTATTATTGTAGATAAATATTAACACTGCCTCCATGTGGGACCAAGGCATAAATTGGACAGCTTTATCTACATAAGGCCCAAAATAGATTTAATAGAAATTTCCTCCCATGTCATACTACTGATTTTCAATAAAAATCCACATTGGTGAATGCAATGCTTTTGATACCTTTCACTTACAAACACGAGAAGTTTTGAGAGATCTTTTTTTTTTTTTTTTTAAGAGAGATAAGTGATTGGCCTGTGACCACTCAGGGAGTTCACGATAATTAAAGAGCAAGATGCCATGTCAACAGGTGCTGGGACTACAGGTTGTGACTATAGGTACAGCAGGTTGGAGAGAGAAAAAGGAAGCCCAAGTTGTTTCTTTTAGTGCACCAGAATATCAAATAGCTTGGTTTACCTGTAATGAAAACTGGAAACTGTGTCAAGCTAAATGGAAAGTTAGGAGCCAACTATTTCCAAAGAACCACCATAGAAAAGACACAAAAGGCACACCTGGCCCTTCTGCTGTATTGAATTCAGCCACTCCACTCTTCGCATGAGTGAGTGAGTATGTGTGCTTAAACAGAGCCACCACCAAAAACAAAGCAAGCAAGCAGGTAGAGACACAGGATAAGTTGTTGATTTTTCAGCAGCTTCTGATTTTTTTCATAAAATTGTGATGGAAACGTTTGAGAGCCTTTTATTGTATTATCACCAGGCCATTTTAATGGAAAGAGATCTGATTTTCCATTTCACTGTCTTTGGTTGATCTACGCGAAATCTGCTATTCACATAACCATGTCAGTGACATCAGTAATAAAGCCTCTACTGTTTATTCAGTTGGGCAGAAAGTATATTCCCCTGTGAGGCCAATGCTGTTCTAAGCACCCGTGAGTCACAGCCTAAATCCCAGGAAAAGGAGGACACAATCCCTGCCTCAGAAGACCTTAACATTCAGTTTACAGATAGTGACCCAAAAGGGAGCGAATACAACATGCGCCAGAATCAAGAGTCTAAATGATTTTGATGGGCTAGATTCTGAAGCAAAATTAAGTGGAGATACAAAAATGTGTGAAGTCCTGTTCTTGGGCATAAAAGAGAAAAAAGAAATCACAATACATAAAAGGAGAGACCTGACTTGTAAAAAAGATATTGGGGAAACTTTGAAGGTTTCAATCACTGCTTAGGTGATATTTATAGTTTAATTAGTATAGGTTAAGGTTAGAACGGGATTCCCCGGGTGGTGCACATGGTTAACATGCTTGGCTGCTAACCAAAAGGTTGGAGGTTGGGGTCTACCTAGAGGTGCCTTGGAAGAAAGGCCTGGAAACCTACTTCAGAAAAACCAGTCATTGAAAACCTTATGGAGTGCAGTTCTACTCTGACACAGATGGGGTCAACGTGAGTCTGAACCGACTCAATGACACGTGGAGGCTAAGTCTAGCATGGTCTCAGGCTGTATTTATAAAAGTACAGTTTACAAATTGTAGCAGGAATCGTAGCACTGGGAGCTGTACCTGGGACATGGGGTGAAGTTTGTCTGTTAGCTACAAACCATAGGAAGAGTGTTGACAAATTCATTGTAGTTGTGTAAGGGCATATCTTGTAGACAATGGAAGATATTGGAAGTAACTGGAGGTCTTTTTACCTGAAGAAAGGGGACATAAGGGATAGAGCTGGGTAGAAGACGGGGTAAAGAATCCACAGAGAGCAACTGTGAACGTTCCCACAACTTGGAAATGAGATGATTTTATTTATTTTCTGTTTTTAATTTTTTTTTTCTTCACTTTCTTTTATTGTACTTTAGATAAAGGTTTACAGAGCAAATTAGTTTCTCATTAAACAATTAATACACATATTGTTTTGTGACATTGGTTGCCAACCCGACGACCTGTCAGTAGTCTCCCCTTCTCGAATTCAAGTTCCCCGTTACCAGCTTTCCTGTCCCCTCCTGCCTTGTGGTCCTTGCCCCTGAGCTAATGTGCCCATTTAGTCTCCTTTTGTTTTATGAGCCTGTCTAATCTTTGGCTGAAGGGTGAACCTCAGAAGTGACTTCAGTACTGAGTTAAAAAGGTGTCCAGGGCCCATACTCTTCAGAGTTTCCCCAGTCTCTGTGAGTTAGAATTTTGTTCTACATTTTTCTCCAGCTGTCTCTGGGATTCTCTATTGCGATCCCTGTCAGAGCAGTCAGTAGTGGTAGCTGGGCACCATGTAGCTGTGCTGGACTCAGTCTGGCAGAGGCTGTGGTAGTTGTGGTCCATTCATCCTTTGGACTAATCTTCCCCTTGTGTCTTTGGTTTTCTTCATTCTCCCTTGCTCTGGACGGGGTGAGGCCAGTGGAGTATCTAGGTGGCGGCTCACAAGCTTTTAAGATCCCAGACACTACTCACCAAAGTAGAATGTAGAACATTTTCTTTATAAACTCTGATGTCAATTGAGCTAGATGTCCCCCGAGACCATGGTCCCCAGCCCTCACCCCAGCAATTGGGTTCCTCAGGGAGTCTGGATGTGTCTATGAAGCCTCTGTGACCTTGCCTTGGTAAAGGTGTGCTAGCTTACCCAGAATTGTATACTGTCCTACGCTTCACCAAAGTTACCACTCATCTATTGTCTTTTTATGCTTTTCCCTCCCCACCCCTCCCCTCCCTAGTAGCCATCAAAGATTGTTTCTCTCTCTGTGTAAACCTTTTCATGAGTTTTTGTAATAGTGGTCTCATACAGTATTTATCCTTTTGTGATTGACTTATTTCACTCAGCATAGCGCCCTCCAGATTCATCCATGTTGTGAGATGTTTTGCACACTCATCGTTGTTCTTTATTGTTGCATAGTATTCCATTGTGTGTATGTGCCATAGTTTGTTTATCCATTCATCTGTTGGTGGGCACTTAGGTTGTTTCCATCTTTTTGCCATTGTGAATAATACTGCAATGAACATGGGTGTGCATATGTCTATTTGTGACATATAGGCGTGGGATTAGGAGTGGGATTGCTGGATCCTATAGTATTTCTATTTCTAGCTTTTTAAGGAAGTGCCATATGGCTTTCCAAAATGATTGTACCATTTTACATTCCCACCAGTAATGCATAAGAGTTCCAAGCTTCCTGCAGCCTCTCCAATATTTGTTATTTTCTGTTTTTTTTAATTCGTGCCAGTCATGTCAGTGTGAGATGTTATCTTATTGTACTTTTGATTTGCATTTCTCTAATGGCTGGCGCGGAGCCCTGGTAGCACAGTGGTTAAGAGCTCAGCTACTAACCAAAAGGTCAGCAGTTTGAATTCACCAGCTGCTCCTTGGAAACCCTATGGGCAGTTCTACTCTGTGTTGTAGGGTAGCTATGAGGCAGAACTGACTCGATGCCAATAGGTGCATGTGTGTAATGGCTAGTGCTGGAGAGCGTTTCCTCAAGTGTCTGTTAGCTGCCTGAATGTCTTCTCTGAAGTGTCTGTTCATATCCTTTGCCCATTTTTTAATTGGATTATTTGTCTTTTTGTTGTAGAGGTATTGGATTTTCCTACATATTTTAGAGATTAGACTTTTGTTGCATTTGTCATAGCCAATTTTTTTTCCCCAGTCTGTAGGGTCTGTTTTTACTCTTTTGGTGAAGCCTTTTGATGTTTTGATGAGCATGGGTGTTTAATTTTTAGAAGATCCAAGTTACCTACCTAATCTTCTGGTGTCTGTGTATTGTTAATTATGGTTTGTATCCTGTTTGTTCATGTATTAGAGCCTGTAGCATTGATCCTATTTTTTCTTCTATGATCTTTATAGCTTTTGGTTTTATATTAGATCTGTGATCCATTTTGAATTAGTTTTTGTGTATGGTGTGAGGTATGAGTCCTGTTTCATTTTTTCACAAATGGACATCCAGTTTTGCCAGAACCATTTGTTAAAAAAGACTGTCTTTTCCCCATTTAATGGACTTTGTGCCTTTGTTGAAGATCAGGTAACCATAGGTAGATAGATTTACATCTGGGTTCTCAATTCTGTTCCATTAATTAATATGTTCGTTGTTTACAAGTACCAGGCTGTTTTGACTACTGTAGCTGTATAGTAGGTTCTGAGGTCAGGTAGTAAGAGTTCTCCTACTTTATGCTTTTTCTTCAATAGTGCTTTACTTATCCAGGGCCTCTTTCCTTTCCATGTAGAGTTAATGATTCATTTTTCCATCTCATTAAAGAATGCTGTTGGTTTTTGGACCAGGATTCATTGTATTTGTAGATTGCTTTGGGTAGGAAAAAAAAAAAAATTTTTTTAATTTTATTTGGGTAGAACTGACATTTTTACTATGTTGAGTCTACCTATCCAAGAGCATGATATGTTCGTCCGTTTATGTAGATCTCCTTTGGTTCTTACAGTAGTGTTTTGTAGTTTTCTTTGTATAGATCTTTTATGTCTCCAATTAGATTTATCCCTAAGTATTTTATTTTTTTAGGGGCTACTATGAATTGTATTTGGAAACACTGGTGGCATAGTGGTTAAGTGCTACAGTTGCTAACCAAAGGCTCGGCAGTTCAAATTCGCCAGACGCTCCTTGGAAATTCTGTGGGGCAGTTCTACTCTGTACTATAGGGTTGCTATGAGTCGGAATTGACTTGACGGCACTGGGTTTGGTTTTGGTTTCGTATGAATGGTATTGCTTTCCCGATTTCCTTTTCATAGGTCTTTTTATTCATGCATAGGAATCTAAATGATTTTTGTGTGTTGATCTTGTATCCTGCTACCCTGCTGAATCTTTCTGCTAGTTCCTGTAGTTTTCTTGTGGAGTCTTTGGGTCCTCTGTGTATAATATCATATCATCTGTGAATAGGGACAGTTTTACTTCTTCCTTACCAATTTGGATGCTCTTTATTTCTTTTTCTTGCTTTATTGCTCTAGCTAGGACTTCCAGCACAACGCTAAATAGGAGTTGTGATAATGAGCATCCTTGTCTTGTTCCTGTTCTCAGGGGGAATGTTTTCAGCTTCTCTGCATTAAGAATAATGTTGGCTGTTTGTTTTGTATAGATGCCCTTTATTATGTTGAGGCTATTTCCCTTCTATACCTATTTTATTGAGAGTTTTTATCAGGAATGAATGTTGGACTTTGTCAAATGCCTTTTCTACATCGATTGAGATGATCATGTGATTCTTTTATTTTGTTTTATTTATGTGGTGGATTACGTTGATTGATTTTCTAACACTGAAACATCCTTGCATACGTGGTATGAATCCCACTTGGTCATGGTTTTTTTTTTAATATGGTACTGAATTTTATTGGCTAGAATTTTGTTGAGCATTTTCACATCTATGTTCATGAGAGATATTGGTCTGTATTTTCTTTTTTTGTGGGCCCTTGCCTGGTTTTGGTATCAGGAGTATGCTGACTTCATAGAATGAATTCCTAAATTTAGACCAGTCTTTTATTACCTGATATTGCCTTGACTTCCTTTCCATTTGTAAGTTCTATACTTACACCATTTGTTCCCTCTTTTATTGTTTTGACCTTGTCATTACAGATTGACCTCTTTGGTTCCCTGTTTAAATAGTTCTGTTTTATCCTTGAGAGCTCATTATCTGTGTCGGCGTCTGGCTGATGCTGTCTTATGTGTTAGATTTAGATTGTTGTCCGATGTTGTCGATTCTTTAACTGAAGGACTCCCTTTAACAATTCTTGTAAGTTTGGTTTGGCTTTAACATATCCCATTAATTTCCGTTTATCTGAAAATGTTCTAATTTTGTCATCATATTTGCTTGAGAGTTTTGCAGGATGTATTATTCTTTGTTGGTGAAAATGAGATGATTTTTAAATTAAAAAAAAAAATGAAGAATGGAGTTCTATACAGTACAGTGTAGGGATTGAAGACCCAGGCTTTTGGAGGCAACTCTCTGGGTTTGCAAGTAAACTACCACTTAATAACTGTGTTGGAAAATTATATAATCTCTCTGTGGTTTGGTTTTCTTGTCTGTAAAATGGGATAATCACAGTTCTGACTTTATAGTGGTATTGTGGGGATTATGTGAGCTAATACAGGTAAAAACTTTACAAAAATGCCTGGTACATGGTATGCTAGTTGTTGTAATTATTATTATCTGCAAAACCAAACCCATTGCCATTGAGTTGATTCGGACTCAGAGCGACCCTACAGGACGAGGGGAACTGCCTCATAGAGTTTCCAAGGAGTGGCTGGCGGATTCAAATTGCTGACCTTCTGGTTGGAAGCCATACCTCTTAACCACTGTGCCACCAGGGCTCCATCTGTAGAAAACAAGGCCAGTCCAATCTGTTGCTGTTGTGTTGAGCCGACTCATGATGACGCCACGTGTTTCAGGGTGTGATTGTGCTCCGTAGGGTTTTCAATGGCTGATTTTTTGGAAGTAGATTGCCAGTACTTTCTTCTGAGGCTCCTCTGAGTGGATGCATACCTCCAAACTTTCAGTTAGCAGCTAAGTGTGTTAATTGTTTGCATCACCAAGGGATTCTGTAGGAATAAGAAGGCTAAGGAGGCAACATGTAGATGGGTAGGGAGAGGAGCTGGAGGAAGGCTGTGGATGTATTACAACGAAAAAGTTGCCACTTTCTCCTTACGTTTAATGTCTAAAGAAAGGGTCCTCTTGGGCTCCAAGAAAACGAAGTACAGACATGGAGTAGGATGAGATTGGTGGTCTCCCAACCCTCTCCATGGTTAGAGAACTTAAACATGGCTGTGGTCGGAGCTGGGCTATATTGTGGATTCTGTATGGAATATCCTTCACATCTCTCAGATTCTTTCTTTTTTATTTTATTTTTTTTATGACTCCATGCTCACCAAGCAAATTGTTAACCATTAATTTGACTTCCTGAGTACCTTGAAACTTGCCTGACCCAGACAATGAACAGACTGATGAAGGTGTCCTGGTGACTGGAAAGGTGAAGATGGTCAGTATTTGTTTTAGCTGAGGTTCCCTGGAAATCAGAGTGTGAGGAAAAAGCTCGTATGGATATTACTTTATTGGAGTGCAATTCCAGGTAGGGCGTAAGCGTCTTAGGGAGTAAGTCAGAGAAGGAGACAGAGCCAACACAAGGCTGTCTTACTGACCTATCTGCTGCTGAGTGCCACTGTATATTCTGAGGGACCAAAGGCCCCAGGGATAAAAGGATGTTACTCTAACAAGCCTTATAAATATATCTCAGGACAGTGGAGGGGAGAAAGAAGGAAGGACTTACCCTGGCTCCTATCACCTATTTTTCAATGATTTGCCCCATGATGGTGTTACCTCTCCCACACCTCGGGTTTCCTTATAGGTGACCCCTAAGAAGGGCTCTACACCATTCCACCCCTCAGAGTCAATGGGGATGGCCCCAGATGGAGAGCAGCAGCCAGAGGCAAGAGGAAGGCACTGCTGGGTTGCCCCTGTGTGAAATTAGAGCCCATGGAGAGCTGGTTGCTGCAGAAATCACTGGGACATGAACAGGTGAGGTTTCAGGGGAGGAGTCTGGTACAGAGAGCGAGGAAAGGCAACTAACATGGACCAGGTCTCCAAATTTCTCCAGGCACTTCACAGCAATATCTAATGCAACCCTCACACCAACCCCAGGCATTGCCAAAGTTCACAGAAATAATTAACTCACACAAAATCACAAGGTAAGAAACACAGGGGACACATTTGGACCCAAGTCTGATTCCAACCTCATACTTTTGTACTGAGAAACTATAATTCTACTCTATCCATCAATCTTTTTGAATTTGTTTGAAGGAAGCCCAATTCTGAGTCCATTGGTTAAATTGAGTTTCTGGACCTACAAAGCCAAGGGCCAGAATCTGGGATAGAATGACCTCATCAGGGACCTCTTTCCTGGGTGGTTTCTCTCTGTGGTATCTCTACTGTGTCTCTCTCAGTCAATCTTCAAATATTTGCAAGGCTGTTGGGAGACCTGTTTTGAGTTGCTCCAGAGAGTGTAGATTACTGGGAGCTAATTTCAGCCCGCATACGGTATTATAACCATAGGTTGCCTAAGGAGTTGAAACCTTCTGGTGTTCATAGACCTGGGGGGACCAGAGCAGCACTAGTTTCCATGAGCAGAAAGATCTTGCTCAGTTGTAACTCTAAATGTTAAGGGTTATGGAAAACTATGTTTAATTCTCTGCGGGGGCTCAGACAGAAGCTCTAAACTGTGCATAGAGCTAATTTCACCAGGGAAGAGATGAGTTGCTATGCCTCATGGCCCTTTGATTCTTCCATCCTTCCTTCTTCTCTTCCATCTCCTCTCTCCGTCTTTCTTCCATCCAGGAGCAGATTATCCAATAGGCAAGGTAAAGGTGCTTACCTTGCTTACCAGGTAGTCTATAGTGAACAATTTCACATTTTTTCACCATATCAAAGATTCTGTTTCTAGGTATGGCTGGCATCTGTCTCTCTACCACACCCACAGCACCTTCCTACAGAATCAAAGCCTCTTTTCAAATTTACAGTTTCTGACAGGGCAGATAACCCAGTAAGCAAGCACAGACTGCCTGGTGCTTACTTACTAATCTGTACGGAACAATTTCACTACAGATGATCTGGTAAGCAGCTAGCCACTGCATATGGGAAGAATAAAACCCAAGTGTTGCACCACTTTAACGGGATACAAAATCTCACGGCAATGCAATAAATTGGCCAACTTGAGTCATGTGCTCCATTGCCTTGGATGCATAAGAACTAATGAAAGGAAAGATCTAATAGAAGAGACCTTTTCTTTACTACAGACATCTAGCTGCAGCGACATTTCAGCTTCTATGGTGGGAATGCAGGGCACCTTCATGGCACTCAGTATAGTGTGGTGGGAGGTAAATCTCAAAGGAAATCAAGTTGCAGTTATGAAAACTATTCTTCATGCTCCCTATCTTAGTCATCTGGTGCTGCTGTAACAGAAATACCACAAGTGGATGGCTTTAACAAAGAGAAGTTTATTCTTTCACAGTCCAGCAGGCTACAAGTCCGAATTCCGCTGGCGATGGCTCCAGCGGAAAGTTTTCTCTCTCTGTCAGCTCTTGAGGAAGGTGCTTGTCATGCATCAATCTTTCCTTGGTCTGGGAGCAACTCAGTGCAGGAACCTCAGGTCCAAAGGATGAGCTCTGCTCCCGGCACTACTTCCTTGGTGTTATGAGGTCCCCATGTCTCTCTGCTCCCTTCTCTCTTTTAAAATCTCAAAAGACATTGGCTTAAGACACTACCTAATCTTGTAGACCTCATCGATATAACTGCCGCTAATCCATCTTATTACATCATAGTGATAGAATTTACAACATATAGGAAAATCACGTAAAATGGTGGATAATCACACGATACTGAGAATCATGGCTCTGCTAAGTTGATAGATATTTTGGGGGGACACAATTCAATTCATGACACTCACCTCCCCCCTTCTCTCTCTTTGCTCTCTTTACCTTATTCCAGGAATTCTTTAAGGTAGCCTTTGAGAGCCAGTTTCTCAGATGGAGGTCTGAGGCAGTGTGTTCTGACATTTCTTTCCAAATGATAATGCCTTATATCATATAGCACCTTGTAGCCTATCATGCACTTGGACATCCACTATCTCATTGGATATTTCCATTTCCTCTGTACATAATGGCCAATATTGCTCAGGTAAGGAAACCAAGGCTCAGAGAGCTCAGGATATTTGCCAAAGTCTCACATGAATAAGTGGCAGAGAAACCAGATCTTCTGATTCCAATCCAGTTTTCTCTCTGCTACACCATCCTGTCTCTTATTTCCTGCTACAGTCATTTTGCTGCAGGAAATCCACCCTGCCCCACTGAGTCTTTGTTCTTCCACATCAAGCCCTAAACTCACAGAAAGAGTAGAAAGAATCTGTGGCCTTTCAGTTGCCGTACACTGTTAAGGACGTCACCTTCCATGACTGTCAACCTAGTACATACCTTCTTGAATGCACTCCCACTTCCACTTCTTCCCTCTGTTGTTGTTAGCTGCCATCAAGTTGGTCTCCAACTCATGGCAGCCCTATGCATTATGAAATGAAACGCTGCCCAGTCCTGTGCCATCCCCATGATTGGTATGATTGGTTGTGAACTGGACCACTGTGACCCATAAAATTTTCATTTACTGATTTTCAAAAGGTGACCTCCAGGCCTTTCTTCCTAGTCTGTCTTAATCTGGAAGCTCTGCTGAAACCTGTCCAGGAACATAGCAATGCTCATGCCTTCAGTGACAGATGGATGGTGGCTGCACATAGGTGCATTAGCCAGGAACCGAACTTGGGTCTCCCATATAGAAGCAAGAATTTACCACTGAACCACCAGTGAGTGACCTCTCGGTTTCTCTAGGGCCGATGAAATCAAACAAGCCTTTAACTCAGGGACTGCTGTTAACAATCAGCAGAATGGCTGATGCTATAGTGACTCTCAAGTATTGCCTCTCTCACCAGTTGTGCAATATGGAGATTCAAGAGAACTTCATGGATTACTGATATGGTAATGGAATCATATTTCCATTGTCATTAGCTATTTGTTGAAAAAAAATCACAGAAAACTTGGTGATGCCACTACCAAGATTATATATAACAAACAGTAATATTGCATTTAAAGGAGTCTTTGGCCAGCCCAAAGGACCCTGGGTTTATAGAGTGAGTCATATTATGTATCGTAATCTTATCCTTGCCAGTTTAACCTCTTGCTCCCATCTAAATGGTACATTTTTAATAGGGGTTGGGCATGTGCATCTATAAATAAAGAAGCCTTCTCGAAGGAACTTTGAGATACCAGCTAAGTAAACAAATCCCCTTTTGTCAGCTCATTATCTACTTGTGTATCGAACTTCACAATGTCTCTTTGGCTTTGACCTCTACTGCAGTCAATTCTTCTTTCTAACAAGCTGCCTCAAAGAACAAACGTGCATTTCACCCAATTCTGAAGCTTGGTATTTCAGAGCATAAAGTCAATCCAGATGGATTGCGCCTCAGTTTTTCCATGATGTGTGGTAACACATCCAGCAGGAGAATTTGTCACCCGCATCCTCACGGTCCGGAAATAGCTAGGGTGCGCCTGGCCTTGGCAGGCTCTACACTGTGTGTGCACAGATGCCTTCCTTGGGGATATGCTCCACCAGAGCACAGACCTGGGGAGACATACTTGGAAATACACTGAAAAATTCTTGGCAAGGTCACAGTTTTCTTTCTTCTAGGGCAATGCTTAGCACTTAGTGCCTTTAGAGCAAGGAGGAGTGCTCACTGATTCTGAAATGCGAGGGACAAAGGACCCCAACATGCAGAGGTGTAATAACATCACCAATGAAACAGGCATCTACACAGCACAGATGATAAAAGAAAAGGCTGATCTGATGGAAGGATAGGGGTTTGCTTTCAATTCAATAAAATAATCTCTTATTTTCTCCATTTGCACCTGCCAGATAAATAATGCTCATTGGTATGTTGTTGTTACGTGCTATTGAGTCAGTTCCAACTCATAGCGACACTATGTACAACAGAACTAAACACTCCCCAGTCCTGTGCCATCCTTACAATCATTGCTATGTTTGAGCCCATCGTTACAGCCACTGTGACAATCCATCTAGTTCAGTTTCTTCTTCTTTCACACTGACCCTCTACGAAGTATGATATCCTTCTCCAGGGGCTGGTCCTTCCTGGCAACATGTCCAAAGTTTATGAGACGAAGTCTTGCCATCCTTGCTTCCAAGGAGCACTCTGGCTGTATTTCTTCCAAGACATACTTGTTCGTTCTTTTGGGAGTTCATGGTATATTCAATATTTTTTGCCAACACCATAATTCAAAGGCATCCATTCTTCTTTGATTTTCCTATTCGTTATCCAACTTTCACATGCCTATGACAAAAAAAATGGCTTGGTTCAGGTGCACCTTAGTCCTCAAAGTGACATCGTTGCTTTTTAACACTTTAAAGAGGACTTTCACAGCAGATTTGCAATACGTCATTTGATTTCTTCTTGACTGTTACTTCCGTGGGCATTGATTGCAGATCCAAGTCCAACGAGATCCTTGACGACATAACTCTTCTCTCCATCTATCGTGGTATTTTACTTAGCATAACTTTAACTTTGGAACATTTTGTGAATGTCATGTATTGTGACATTGAAGCAGAAGAGCTTGATTGCCTAGAGTTTTATCTAGCTACATACTGACCATGAAAAAATATAAAGTATTCAAAATCTTTAAAATTGTTTGTCAGGCACCAGATGTTAAGATAAACCTTTCCTGGAGTTATGTTTAACAGTCTTTTTCTGTCTTTATAACTCTTCAGTACCAAATTCTCAATTTGAGTTTCGTGGGTTTCCAAAGTTTTCATTGTTTTTGTGTTTACACACATATAAATGACTTTGCTTTTGTATCTAATCCCTTTTCTCATGATTAGGAAGTGGGAGTGTGGAGAGGGATGAGAATTGGCTCTGCTGGTTTGGTAATAACTGTTGTTGTTAGTTGCCATTAAGTTGACTCCAACTCATGGCAACCTTATGTACAACAGAACGAAATCTTGCCTGGTCCTATGTCTTCCTCACAATCATCAGCAAGTTTGAGTCCATCATTGTGGTTACTGCGCCAATCCATCTCACTGATGGTCTTCCGTGCCCTCCTCGGGCCTCTACTTCATCAAACATGATGTCCTCATCCAGTGATTGATCCCTCCTGACGATGTGTCTAAAGCAAGTGAGTCAACGTTCTGTTGTGATCCGTAAGGTTTTCACTGGCTAATTTTTGGAAGTAGATCACCTGGCCTTTCTTCCCAGCCTATCTTAGTCTGGAAGCTCCACAGAAACCTGTATACCATGGGTGACCCTGCTGATATTTGAAATACTGATGGCATAGTTTCCAGCATCATGGCAACATGTAAGCCACCACAATAGGACAAAGTGACAGACGGGTTGTGGTTGATAATAATAGGCAACACTTATTGAGATACTGATTCTGAAGGATGGGCAGAAGGGCTAGAGAAAGCCTCTTACGCATAGTTGGCTTGCTTGAAACCAGGGAGCTAATATAGAACGTTCAAGAGAAAAGGGGTCCAAACTCAAGGTATGAGGGAAAGGAGTTGGAGGGAGGATTTTGTGGGTATTCATGTCCAAATACTCAGAGAATAAGATTAATGGATATAAATGGGTATAGATTATCAAGTGTGAGGGTGTTTACTAGGTGAATATACAGTAAAAGAGAAGAGAGCTTTAAGCAAGTTTTTTTTATAGCATCTAATTATCCAGTGGAGATTTAGGGGTAGGAGTAGTACATGAATGGGTCAAATTTATTTATAGGGACTGGGACAGAGGGAAACATTTTCAACATCAAATAGGCCTCCTTTAAATGTAACATTTCAAATATTTGCAAAATATTTTTTATAGTCTTTTTTTTGTTGTTGGGCTTTTTTTTTTTAGATGAAGGTTTACAGAGCAAATTTGTTTCTCATTAAATAATTAATACACATATTGTTTTGTGACATTGGTTGCCAATCCCATGACATGTCAACACTCTCCACTTCTTGACTTTGGGTTCCCCATTACCAGCTTTCCTGTCCCTTCCTGCCTTCTCGTCCTTGACCTTGGGCTTGTGTGCCCATTTAGTCTCATTTTGTTTTATGGGCCTGTTTAATCTTTGGCTGAAGGGTAAACCTCAGAAGTGGCTTCAGTACTGAGTTAAAATGGTGTCTGAGGGCCATACTTTAAGGGTTTCTCCAGTGTCTGTCAAACCAGTAAGTCTGGTATTTTTCTGTGAGTTAGAATTTTGTTCTACACTTTTCTCTGGCTCTGTCTGGGACCCTCTGTTGTGATCCCTGTCAGAGCAGCCAGTGGTGGTAGCTGGGCACCATATAGTTGTGCTGTACTCAGTCTGGTGGAGGCTACGGTAGTTCTGGTTCACTAGTCCTTTGGACTCATCTTTCTCTGATGCCTTTGGTTTTCTTCATTCTCCCTTGTTCCAGACTTGGTGGGACCAGTGGAGTAGCTTAGTTTACCACTCACAAGCTTTAAAGACCCCAGGTACTACTACCAAATTTGGATGTAGAACATTTTCTTCCTAAACTATGCCAATTGAGCTAGATGCCCCTTGAGACCATAGTCCCCAGCAAAATATTATTTTTATACAAGCATATAACTAGAGAAACGTTTCAGGTAAATAAAAAGAAGATAAAAATCAACTCAGAGTTGAACACTATAGGTATTTTTGTATATATCCTTCCATATTTTTTTCTATGTAAACGTAAAAAGTATGTGTGTGTAATTGTTTTCAAAATGGAAACATTTTGAATGGGCTGCATCCTGCTCTTTCTTAGTTTACAATAACTTATGAATAACTTTTCCTGTCAATAAAAATATTTCCAAACTATAGTTTTTAATTTCTGGGTTTGTTGTTGTTAGGTGCCATTGAGTCAGTTCTGACTCATAGAGACCCTATGTACAACAGAATGAAATGCTGCCCAGTCCTGCACCATCCTCACAATCGTTGTTAGGCTTTAGCCCATTGTTGCAGCCACTGTGTCAATCTATCTCAGTGAGGGTCTTCCTCTTTTTCACTTACTCTCTACTTTAACAAGCATGATGTCTTTCTGCGTAGTCTCTGATGATATGGCATGATTTATTTAACTAGTTCCCTGTTGGACATCCAGTATGTTTCAAGCCTATAATAAACAACACTATGCTGAACAACTTTACTACTAAACATTGTGCTTACCCCTAGGAAAAATATTTAAAAATAGAAATACTGGAGCAAAGCATAGACATAATTTTGAGTTTTGATAGATATTGCCAAATTGCCTTTCAGAAGGGTTGTACTTAAAGTTCACCCACCTGCAATGTATGAGCTTGCCTGCATCCTTACATCTCAGCCAGCAATGAGTGTCATTATAAAAAAAAAAAAATTCTGCCTGATCATTCAGTTGAATTGCTGTTTTGCATCTGGATGATCCTGCCAATGACACCACTGCCACTCCCCAACACACACACACACACACACACACACACACACACACACACGTCTAACTGCAGCTAGACCAGCCACTCTTTGGAGCTACAATATGTACCGGTGCAGCGGCACTGAACATGACCAGAGGATTTGCTATGAACCACTGTCACACATACAAGAGTGACTGAGCCCTGAGACCACTGATACCAATTCTACCAATGCTTGCCCTTCTCACTGACTTTTGTTTGGACTACGTGTGTCTCAGCATCATCACTAATTTTTCAGACTCCCATTTCCTGGGTGTTGAAGATGGTTAATGAACTCAGTGGCTAACCAAATGGATGTAGGTTCAAATCCACCAACAGGCACCTTGGAAGAAAGGCCTGCTGATCTATTTCCAAAAAATCAGCCATTGAACACTCTATGGAGCATAGTTCTACTCGAACACACACAGGGTTGCCATGAGTTGGAGTCAACTGAATGGCAACTGTTTGGTTGATTTTTGGTGTGTGTGTGTGTGTGTGTGTGTGTGTGTGTGTGTGTGTGACTTGTATGGAGCTTCACTAGGGGAGGGCAAGGGCTGAGACAGAGTTAAAACCTGTTAAAGCAAACTTGCCGCTGTTGAGTCAATTCCAACTCATAGTGACCCTATAGTGCAGAGTAGAACTGCCCATGGGTTTATAAGGAGTGGCTGGTAAATTCCATCTGCTGGCCTTTTGGTTAGCAGCTGAGCTCTTAACCACTACACCACTAGAAGAGGGTCCAGGATGTCATAAAATCAAAGGAAGGTTGTAAAGAAGTTGGAAGTTAAGAGTCTGGGGTGAAGGAGAAAAGACAAATTCTGACAGACATCACCAGAGGTTGCCAATACTCCATTCTTCTCTGCTTCCTGTGCACCTGGGATTCTGCACTTTTCAGTCTCTTTCAGTTCGATGGAACCATGTGACCAGTCTGGCTAATGAGCTGTGAGTAAAAGTAGCATTCAGTGCTTCTGGACTGTAGGTTTTGAATGTCAGTGCACTATCTTCAGTTTCTCCTGGCCTGGCATGTGACATGGAAGGCCTTGTATTGAGACGTTGGAGCATCATTCAGGCTGGTTCTCTGAATATCTAGTGGAGCAGCACTCTCTGCCCCACTGTGTTGGTCATATAAATCAGCACAAGTATGAAATAAACCATTGTTGTAGGAAGCCACTGAGGTTTGGGGGTTGATTTGTCATTGCAGTCTAGCCTAGCCTGGTTTATTAATACAGGAGCATCAGCTAGTCAGTTTGCAAACAAAAGTCATGAGGAGTAAGGGGAAGGTTCCTAAATAATTGCCTAGAAACTTTTGTAGTCATAGACACTTCTGTTCAACAATCTGTTTGGGAGTCCTGTGACTAAAACAGAAGCAGAGCTGCTTTAGGAAGCCTTCCTCCTTCATGGGGAAGCCCTGGAGAAGCCTCTTCATAAACCCTAAGATTATGGTTGGAACCAGTGGCCTGAGGATAGGTAATTCATATTTGTAGACTGTCAAGTGTCTTGTGCTTAGCTGGGTGGGTCCATTTTAGACGGTGACTGCTCAAAAGAGGACAACCATCTCAGCTCAGAGTAAAGTAGGGCAAGTAAATCAGGGGCTGGACCAAGTGTTCCCCAGGTGGCCAAGAATAAAAGGAAGAGGTGATACCAGAATCTACCCTATGCCCTTAAGGTATATTTGTTGTTTGTTGGTTGTTGTAGGGTCAGCTGCCACTCACGACGACCCCATGTACAACAGAACAAAACACTGCTTGGTTCTGTATCACCGTCACAATCACCAGCATGTTCAAGTCCACTGTTGCAGCTACCGCACTCATCCACCTCACTGAGGGTCTCCCACACCCTTGCTGGTACTCTGCTTTGCCAAACATCAGGTCCTCCTCCAGCGACTAACTCCACCTGATGATTGTCCAAAGCAGGCAAGTCGGACCATGTTGTGATCCATACGGTTTTCACTGGCTGATTTTTGGGAAGTAGAATGCCAGGCTTTCTCCCTAATCTGTCTTAGCCTGGAAGCCCCACTGAAACCTGTCCACCATGGGTGACCCTGTTGGTATTTGAAATACCAGTGGCATAGCTTCCAGCATCACAGCAACATGCAAGCCACCACAGTACAACAAACTGACAAACGGGTGGTGGTTTAAGGCATAAGGGTCATGCAAAAGGGGGGTAGTCACATGGGTACTTCAAAGGGAGAAAAATCTTAATTAAGTCTCCACTCTCTTTCTGTATGGAGGGTAGGGCTTGGTGTGGGGAAGTTTCTATTTTCCCTTAGATGAAACTCCCTTAGGGATTTCAAACAGCAGGAAGCCTCCTGGAAAGCTCACAATTGACAAGTTAATGTGATCCATGTGCAAAACATCAACTGGTACTACAGGCCAAAAGAAAAAGCACCCAGGCCCTAAATTAACAGTGGTCTGTTTCCATCCATCAGATCAGAGGAGCAATTGCCAAAACTTAGTTTGTGCTGTGTGGGCAGCAGTAAGTGTCTGCTCTACCAAAGGGCAGGATTTTAATGATGCCCGTATTATAAAGAGCAACCACTGGCTCACTGCCTTGGAAACTTAGAAGTCAAGTTCCTTGGTATCAAAGTACCTGCCTTTCTCTTTCATTAGGGGACTACTCTGAGCTTCTGGCTCTAAACTACAAACATTTGGATCCCTTCTGATCACACTCTATCCCGTTATAGTTTGCTGCACAATCATAAGAAACCTAGGAGGAAACGGAAAGGCAAATCAGATCCTTTGAACTCTAAAGATGTCTTTCCTGATTTTGAATCTTCTGCATCTGGTTGGGGTATCATAGTTACCTTTGAAACTTCAATTAACGAAGTTGTAGAAAAAAATTCCATCACATGGAAAGCAACTGTTAAAAAATGTAACACACCAACTAAGTAGGAAATGACATCATGTCTGGGCAAGGGTCATTATTCTCTTTAGTAACTGGCAAACAGGATACTTAAAAAAAAAAAACAAAAAACCTTCCTAGACTTGTGACCTTTAATTAGATATTGGTGACACTAAGAGTGGCTGCCTTAGGGTTTGTTTCAGATCTTGTATGCTGTTTACTTAATTAGGATAATTTCCAGAGAATGTATTCAGTGTTAATGTATCGCTTTGGAGCTAAATAATAGCTCTGGGCAGAAACATCTGATGATTTTTTAAAAAATTTAAACAGGAAGCCTAATGTTATCAGAGGCAACTCTATAGTTAAGAAGTATGAATTGGTTTTTGCCTGCCTGAGTTTTCAAATTAAAAACAATTAAAAAAAACATATTGCTAATTTAGTTCAAGTTTGGCTCATAATGAGCAACCTTAAATGACAAGATTTAAAGTGTTTGGACTTCCCCAGATTCATCATTCTCTCCTACCTACGTGCCTTTGCACCTCCGAGTTCTTCTGCCTGAAAAAAATAAAAAGATTCTACAATTTGGCCATCTGGAAGAAAATCCTGCTATTCTCCTAGATATTCTAGCACAAAAGCCACCTTCTCGGAGAAGCCTTTCGTTGTTTCCCAGGAGACTGGGAAAATTCTTAGGTTCCCAAATATACTTGCATTCTCTTGCAGTATGGGAATTAGCCTACTTGTTCCGTCTCTTTATTTTAACCCTTGACTTCCCACTGGAGGGCAAGCTAGGGAGAAAGCACCTTACTTGTATCTTGTCCATATTGTGTTGCTGTAATAGGAATGCTGGCATTTATTGATCACTTATGTGCCAGGGACTGTTCTAAAAGCTTTAAATAAATTAATTGATTAAATCTTCATGACAAGCTGTGGGTTAGAGGCGTAGGGAGGTAACAAGCGCCCAGGGGCAATCTCTAAATTACAACCCCCCATTCTAGCGCCCAGGGGTAATCTCTAAATTGCATCCCCCCCCTAATTTCAAGATGAACAGATGTCGATAGCGACGTGTCACTAGAAATGCCTTTTCCCCCTTGTCCGGATGCCTCAGTCAAGTGCTTTTCATATTTGTGGCACCGTGGAATGTCATTTCGTGCCTCATCTGACGCCCCCTTGGATTTGCGCCCAGGGGCAAGTGTTCCCCTTTGTCCCCCCACGCTACACCTCTGGGGTTAGTGCCTCTTTTTTCAGCTAAGGAAACGGACGTGCAGAGAGGCGAAATAACTTCTTTACTCGTCCGTACATCATTCTTATTCTCCAACTGGTTGATCTATAGAGCTGTTAGTCTAGAAGGTTTCTTCATGGGACAACTTTCCTTGTGTCTGTTGCCAGCAGTTCTAGAATTTCCTTTTTCCTGAAGAACCTGGCTTTCAGTAGCTTGAAGGAAACTACCTGCACACGTGAGTGAGGAAACCAGTCAACAGTTGCTGTCAAGTCAGTTCTGACTCATGATGACCCCACATGTGCTCCGTAGGGTCTTCAATGGCTGTGACCTTTTGGAAGTAGATCACCAGACTTTCTTCAGAGGTGCCTCTGAGTGGATTTGAACTGTCAGCCTTTTGGTTAGTGGCTGAGCACTTACCCATTCGTGCCACCCGGGGTGGCCACCATCAAATCCCTCAAAAAGGACAATTAAAATTCACTGAAGGCTGGTACAGGAGCTCAGGTAACTGCAGCGTGACTGAGCCAGAGATGAGCAGAGATGGGATCATGGGGGTGGGAGGAGTCTTGGGAACCACTTCCTTTAGGCAACTTTCCTTCCTGACTTCCTTTTTAACCTACCTGACACACTCCTTTCTGGAGTGCTGTCCTTCCCTTAAACCTTTCTGACTGTCCCCTGCCCCCTCGAAATGCTCCATTCAAGCCACCTCTATTCCAAGGTGCTGTCCCTCCCCACACCTGCCTCAAGTTCCTTTCCCAGGCCTCGAACTCTTGGAGCGAATAGTTATGGAAGTATCCGCTATATTCTGGTTTATATTACCTGAAACTTTTTTTTTTTTTGTCATTTGACATGCCTCATTTTCCTGCCTTGTCACTCTAACTAGACTGTAAATCCCTTGAGGACAAGAAGAGGGCTTTCCTTGGAACCTTGTAAACTAGCTTCTTATTTATAGCCAGTTCTCAAGAATTTATGTTCCCTTCATTTCTCTCCTTTTTCTCTCTCTCACACACACAATTTCCAAATTTCATATGCAATTTCCAATTTCATATTTAATGAAAATTTTGAGGGAAATGGAGTCCCTGGATAGTACAAACGGCAAATGTGGTTGTCTGCTAACTGAAAGTTTGGAGGTTCGAGACCCCCCAGAGGCACCTCAGAAGAAAGGTGTGGCAATCTACTCTTGAAAATATTTAGCCTTGAGAACTCTATGGAGCACTTCTACTCTGACACACATGGGGTCAGTGTCAACGTGTATTGATTGGATGGCAACTGGTTGGTTTGAGGGGATTAGGAGAGAGGACGGACAGAGAGAGAATTCTGTGATGGATGGTGTCTTAGTCATCTAGTGCGGCTGTAACACAAGTACCACAAGTGGAAGGCTTTAACAAAGAGAAATTTATTCTTCCACAGTCCAGTAGGCTAGAAGTTTGAATTCAGGGCGCCAGCTCCAGGGGAAGGCTTTCTCTCTCTGTCAGCTGTGGAGGAAGGTCCTTGTCATCAGTCTTCCCCTGGCCTGGGAGCATCTCAGCACAGGAACCTTAGGTCCAAAGGACATGCTCTGCTCCAGGTGCTGCTTTCTTGGTGGTTTGAGGTCCCCATGTCTCTCTACTCACTTCTTGCTTTTATATCTCAAAGAGATTGACTTAAGACACTATCATATCTTATCCCAAACCACAGTCCCCATAATCATATCTTATAGAGGTCATCAATATAACTGCCGCTAATCCATCTTATTACATCATAGTGACAGGGTTTACTACACATAGGGGAATCACATAAAATGGTGGACAATCACATAATACTGGAACTCACGGCCCAGCTAAGTTGACAAATTTTGGTGGACACAATTCGGTCCATGACAGATGGAGAGAAGGGAGCAGTAGGGAGAGCTCGGCAATGAGGCACTCCTGCTCTCAGGGGTGCGTTTCCCACCACCCAATTCACCTTCCCCTTCTCCTGCAGCTTCCCCTTGCTCCACACTCTACCTCTTGATGCACCACAAGGGTCTCTTTTCTGTGTGCCCTCTGAGTCATAAATGAACACCTCAGAGAACCCTTGATGGCCAAGGGGGGGCATGGGGTCCCCCCGAATGCATCACGGTGAAGTGATGGAGGGACAGCCTTGTTCTTCCTGTAGGTACTTGTTGACCTGTTCAAACTACTCGAGGTAGTCAAAACATGGCGCCAACTCATAGAACGCCTGGCAAAGATTATATAAGCATTTCTCTTATTTTCCGGAACAGTCACTGTGAATGGTCCTTGAGCTTAGCTGGCCAACCTCAGTTTGGAAGATTCCAGTTAGAGAGAGTTGAAGCAAAGAAAAACCAAATATCTGTCTACAGCAAGGGACTTTAATAGCTATTAGTATTTTTCTTCTAGAGCATCACCAGGTAATCCTTAGGTTTATATAATGTGTCTGATCATTTTTCTCTCTGTGTGTAGGAATGAATCTCTGACTTAAACAGCCCGGAGGGAGAGTGTTGGCCCAGAAACAGAATCTCCAAGCCTCCAGTAAATCCCTGGAGCAGCCTTGTGATGCTCTCCTTAGATAAGAGTGCACCTTGGTGTGACTTCTCTGAGATGCCTCCTTTTGGAATGGATATAATTTTGATTCCAGGCCCTTGAGAAAAGAGATACTAATAATACCTGTTTCAAAGAGGTTTTGTGCCAAATGTCCATATCTTTTTTTAACAAAGCTTCCCATGCCCGGGGAAATAGACAAGATGCTGGTGAGTTGTTGAATTAACTTTTAAGCAGTAGAGTTGTAAGAGATTGCCTTTTTAACAGTAATGTGAGTTCATTGTGTGCAATGCCACTCGTGTAATACTTGGGTTATCCCTCAATGATGTCAACACTTAGAAATTTCACTTAAACCAAAAGATGCACTTAGAAAATGCCAATTTGGATTCATCTAGAATTGTACCCTGTTTCCACCCGGGGAGTCCCTGGCTGGTGCAAATGGTTAAGCGCTGGCCTGTTAACTGAAAGACTAGAGGTTTGAGTCCATCCAGAGGCACCTCAGAAGAAAGGCTTGGTGATCTACTTCCAAAAAAATCACCACTGAAAACCCTATGGAGCACAGTTCCGCTTTGACACTCACGGGGTGGCCACGAGGTGAAGTCAGCTCCGTGGCGACTGATCTGACTATGCCCACCTGCAGGCAGGTTTCCCCACAGCAGGGGAGCCTCACTCACTGCTTCAGGAGGTAAAAAGACAGCAGGGTCTCCTCCAGGGGACAGCTTTGCCTTCAGGGCCCCTTCCTAAGTCACGGTGCCTATAGTTCCCTGCCTAATAGTTTCCGCTTGGCAGGCCCTTCTATGTCTGTGAAGAGAAAGCCTTGTTGAAATTATGCATATATATGTACTTTTTTTTTCTTTTTAACAAGATAGAGGAAACTGGACTAAGAAAGAGACTAATTGTGGTCAGCGCTTTCTGGCTGAAGGAGCCCATGTTCCCAGGAGAATGATCAGAACTCTGCAGCCGTGTTCAAGTTCAAAACAAACCCACAGAGGTGTTGGGGCCCAGGGCCCAGGGTGCACCTTTTCATGTTCCCCAGGAGGTGCGAGGCCTTTCTGCAGGGGCCGCTGATGCATCTGGACAGAGAGAATTACAATCTGAACCTTTGTTGTGCGAGCCAATCTAGGCCATGGTGTTCCCTAGACCGGGATTCAGGGGTATCAGTATCTCCCTTACCTAATTAGAAAGGTCACAGACTCACCAAATGACCTCATCACACCTCAACTTGATATTCAGCACAGACCTGGGAGCATTCCCATGTTAGAATTCCATGCACAGCTCTCACTGTGCCCAGTATAACGTGAGGATTTGTGACAGGGGCTTTATTTGAAATGTCCTTGCCAGTCAGCCCAGATCGGGGGCCACGGGAGACACGGGGCTGCTATTTTCTTGTAAAATCTAGCTAATAAATATGTAAATCAGACTATCTTTATTCATAACCTGGCAGGGATCAGACGTGAGATAAAAAAAAATACAGCCCAAAAAACACTATGTTATCTATAATATTAAGTGATTTAATATCTCAAGACCTCAAACACTAGAAAAATAGCATAAAGAAAAACACTCTTTTTTTCCCCTGATGATCTTCTCGGTGAGCAGTACTTAACATGCCCATCAATTCTTTCTGTGCACACACTTGGAATGTGAAATGATACATTGTTTTTCTTTCCTAAACCACCTTGTACTTGAAATTGTGCCACGCTCAGTTCTTTAAAGGAAGTAGCCTGGTTTGCTCCCTTCCAATAATTACCTTGCTGTCAGAAGCAGCCTCCTCAGCTGTGGCTTCCTCCTTCTTATTTTGTTATTAGGCAGTTTGGACGTTCCAGCAAAATCCCTCATGCTTTAATTTTCTTCCTGGGTTTCAGGACCCCACAAGGTGGAGGAAGCCCCCCAAGTCAAAGCTTTAGCTGCTTTCTCATCCATCCCCGCCCCACAGCCTGCGGTTTCTGCTCCCCTCCCCCTGGACCCATGGTGCCAGGAGATCTGAGAAATGACCTTCCCTTTCACAGCTGAGGAACTCATTTTCTTCAGAGCCCTGTTTTCCTCTGGGTCATCCAGTTATCCTCACTCAAAAGAGTGATCACTGAGAACCTGTGCATGCTGGGAATTGGAAGGGTTCTTGGAGGTTACCCAGTCCAGTTTGCTCGTTGGATCTCCAGGGGAAAGAACTCCAGGAAGTCCTGGGTCCTGAGCCCAGCTCTGTCATCCCCCAGCTCTGTGAACAAAATTTGCAGGAGTTACTTCACTTCTGGGCCTTGATTTTTCACCCATAAAACTGGGATGAGGATGCTTACCTTATAGGTAAGAAGAGGTCCCTGGGGCGAAGGACTAGCACAGTAAGGGGCACAAGTAGGCACTCAACAAACGTGGATTTTTGTTTCTTCTCCAGATGAAGTATTAATTTTACCTTTTGGTTCATTTGGGAAGATTGTTCCTCAAACAGTAAACATTCGTCTAATGGTTCACCATTTATATGGCCTTCTTATATGTATTAGAAGTTCCTGGGTGGTGCAAATGGTTAACGTGCTTGGCTGCTAACCAAAAGATTAGAGGTTCAAGTCCACCCAGACATGCCTCAGAAGAAAGGCCTGGGAATCTATTGCTGAAAAATCAGCCATTGAAAACCCTATGGAGCCCAGTCCTACTCTGACATACACAGGGTTGCCATGAGTCAGAATCAACTTGACTGTGACTGTGGTTTATTTATTTACTTATTTTCATATATTGTCTCATTTCATCTTGGTAGAGAGGGCTGGTGGTCATCATCCACATTTGGTATGTGAACACGTGGAGTCTCTGAGAAGCTAAGCAGTGCTGGGTGCCCTCCTGATCTGCTCTGTGTTGTCTTTTTCTCACAGTGTTTCTCATTTTCTAACTTATTTACTTACTACATTTACTATTTATTGACCGCCTATGCCTGCTAGGGAAAACCTGGTGGCACAGTGTTAAGTGCTATGGCTGCTAACCAAAAGGTCAGCAGTTAAATCCACCAGGCGCTCATCGGAAACTGTATGGGGCAGTTCTACTCTGTCCTATAGGGTCACTATGAGTCGGAATTGATAGCAGCTGGTTTTTGGTATGCCTGCTAGGGAGCCCTGGTGATGTAGTGGTTAAGAGCTCAGCTGCTAACCAAAAGGGCAGTTAGAATCCATCAGCTGCTCCTTGGAAACTTTATGGGGCAGTTCTACTCTGTCCTTTAGGGTTGCTATGAGTCGGAATCAACTCGATGGCAATGGGTTCAGTTTGGTTTGGGTTTATGCCTGCTAGAATGTAAACTTCAGGAGGGCAATCTATTCTGCATTATTTCCTGATCTAGTCCAAGTGCACAGACTGGGGGGACTGGCACCTAGTGAGCACTCAATTAATATTTGCTGAATGAGACAACCAAGCTTATATAATTAGTGCATGGTAATGAAGCACTGAAACCCAACACTTCTGTCTCTAAATTCCATTCACCACTGGCCAGGGTGGGACATTGATTAGCATTAAGTAGCATTTGAGCCTATCCAAGATGAGATGACAGGGAGGCAGAAAACAGAAGACAGTAGGAAGGACAGAGGTGAGAGCAGGAAAGAGACAGAGAAAGTCAGCATTTAGAGAAGAGAGGCACAGGGAAGCCTACAAATGCTCACTCCTTAAAAGCACGAGGCAGGTGTCGTTCTCCCAATGGCATCCCTGCAGAACTGCTTTGTGGATAAAGCACTGAATTAGATGATGGGCAATGAAGTCCCCACCCCGACTCCCTCACTAATGTAGACACCATCCCTGCCAAGCCCCTCAGTTTGGCGGTGCCCCCATCAGAAGGTCACGATGATGCCACAGGCCTCCTACTCAGATCAAGATGTGACCCCACAGGGACAAAAGAGGTGAGGAACTTGTCTGCCTGTAAAAAAACAGGATTTCATCCCTCTGGGCACTGGCAGCGCTTGGGAACAGCCCCAGAGATGGGTGTCTTCATTGACCAGACACATACAAAGTGGTGATTTAGGGGACTATTTTTTTAGGACCTCTCAGGGACTTCAGAGAAGAAGAGACACTTGTTTGGCCATTAAAGGGGTGAAATTGTTTCCCAGAAGCTACACCAAAGTTCTACAAAAAAAGAGAGAGAGAGAGAGATTTGAGTTTAAGCTGTCTGTGAGTCTTATTTAGACACCTTTCTGGAAAACAGAGCTCATGTACCACAAACCCAAACCTGATAATTTCCAGAAACCTTTATTTTACTAGTTATGGAGACTTCCTGAGCCCGA
The DNA here is from genome assembly GCF_030014295.1 of Loxodonta africana. Classification (NCBI taxonomy): domain Eukaryota; kingdom Metazoa; phylum Chordata; class Mammalia; order Proboscidea; family Elephantidae; genus Loxodonta; species Loxodonta africana. The sequence goes on from NC_087354.1 coordinate 24,201,544, forward strand.
ACCTCTGTGGAATATTTCCTGTCTTCCTTGAGTCATCAGATATGAGAGTAAGAGACTTTCCCTCACCCGCCAGGACATAGCATCTGAGAGCTTCTTTTATCGCTGAAGGAGGCCTCAGGTCACTACACACTGCTCTCTGCCAGTGTGGTTGTGCACCTTGGGCCTTTGTGCACCTGTTCCTTCCACACGCTTGCATGGACTGGTTGGCAGTGCTGGGAGATTTCTCGGAGAATAGAGTTACATCAACGAGCTCTAACGAGCAGTTCAACATCTGCCCTAACCTCGGCCAGCTGCTGGATGGGTGTTGCAGCCAGTGGTATGTAGCAAGAATCTGGACAACATCTAGGGCACGGATTGGTAAACTTTTTCTGTAGAAGGTTAGACAGTAAATATTTTAGACTTCGCCAGCCATAGAAATCTTTGTTGCAACTACTAAATTCTGTCATTGTAGCTCAAAAGCATCCAGAGACAATGGTAAATGAATGGACATGGCTGATTTCCACTAAAACTTCATATATAAGAACAGGTGGGGGGCCTGATTTGGCCCAGAGGCTATGGTTTACTGACCCCTGATCAAGGGCATCACCTGTGCAGGGAGGGTGGTCACCTAGCTGTGATTCTAAGACATCGCAGATAGTGTGCTCCTCTCTTGGATGTCAAACCTAACAGTCTTTGGCGAAGCCTCTGCAGGGGAAGCAGGAAGCCATATTGTCATACCATAATCAGATAATCCTTACATTCATTCCATATTTGATCCTGGAAGCCCAGATGTGGAACGAGGGGTGTGGGGCCAAGTGGAAACCATCACCATTATCATCATCACCTCTACAATTACTACCACCATCATCATCATCACACCTCCTCCATCATTCCACCTCCATCACCACCATCATCATCGACAACAATAACACACCCCTTAAACATGTACTATGTGCCAAGCACTGTTCTGAGCACTCTACATGGTTAAGCCTCACAACGATCCAATAAGGTAGATTCTATTAGTATCCACGTATTATTGAAGAAGAAACCAAGGCACAGAAAGGTTAAGTGCTGGATTAAGTTCAAGAAAAGAAAATGTTTAGGTTTCATGTAAGCAATAGCTGACTTTCTTTCTTTAAAACAATGAATGGTGAAGTTCAAATCTCTGTTTTTGTTTTTCCTTCCTGTAACATGCCTTTTAAAAAGAATCAGGAGTAAGATATATAGAACTGTCTATATTTCCCCAAACCCAAGAAGTGGTCTAAAGCCTCTGTGCCTTTGTTTATGTCGTTCCTTTTGTCTAAATGCCCTTTCTCCAACTGCCCGCCTTCAAAACATGCCACAGACAGGGTTATTTATTTGTAAATCATCTTCCATCTTTGTTTCCCTCACGCTCTCCATGTGCGGAGTTAGTCATTCTGTTTTCAGAAGGAATTCTGGACCTCTGACATATTTTTTGTTATTATACATAAGATACTGAATTGAAAATATTTGCATCTATTATTCCTATTTATGTCTGTGTCCTCATGGCTAATGTAGTCTCTGGTATACCCAAACCAAACCCACTGCCTTCGAGTCGATTCCGACTCATAGCGACCCTGTAGAACAGAGTAGAACTGCCCCATAGAGTTTCCAAGGAGTGCCTGGCAGATTTGAACTGCCGACCTCTTGGTTAGCAGCCATAGCACTTAACCACTGCACCACCAGGGTTTCCCTCTGGTATACAGCAAGAGATTAATAGATGCTTGTTGGACAGAGGAAAGTTTTACTGACCTATTTACAATCACGCTCAAGTGATCACATCTGGACCTACGCCCGGGCTATCAAATGAAAGGGAAAATTGTCATCCTGAGTTAGACCCAGGCTCTTCTCTAGCCCAGAGATTTGTCTGAAAGTGGCAATTGCTTTTCATTATCAGGGAGGCTGGATGGTCCTCTGCGATGTCAGTCTAAAATCCATCTAGGTTTGTCATCCATGAAGTTATCTAAACTGTTCTATAATAAACCTGATATCATATGACATTTTCATTTTACCCAGAGATTTCACATACATCACTTTATTTTACCCTCAACAATGGACAGGAAGACAGTCTGAGGTGGTGATGAGAATACTTCAACTGGAAGTCTGGAGATTTGGGTTCCAGTCCCAAAACGGCCACTGTCCAGTTCTGTAACTGGGGGAAGTAAATTAAGTGTTCTGACTCACAGCTTATTCTCTCTGAGACGATGCTAATAATTCCTTCTTTGTCACCTTTACAGGCTGTCCCAAGCATCAAATGAATTAAAAAACAAAAAAACCCAAAACCAAACCAGTTGCCATCAAGTCGATTCCGACTCATAATGACCCTATAGGACAGGGTAGAACTGTCCCATATGGTTTCCAAGGAGCACGTGGTTGATTTGAGCTGCTGACCTTTTGGTCAGCAGCTGTAGCTCTTAACCACTATGCCACCAGGGTTTCCAATCAAATGAATAGTACATATCAAATGTATTTGAAATAAAAAAAAAATTTTTTTGAAAATAGAAGGTTTCTCCATCACCAGGTTTATCAGTGAGATATTCCGCTTCCTGTTTCCCATATATGTCTGTTCTTAAGATCTAAGGGTGTTCTGTGGCAGTGGTGATTCAATGGTAGAATTCTCACCGTCTGTGTAGGAGACCCAGGTTCGACTCCTGGCCAATACACCTCGCATACAGCTACCATTCTTCTGTCAGTGGAAGCTTGCATCCTGCCATGACACTGAACAGTTTTCAATGGAGCTTCCAGATTTAGTCAGAGTAGGAAGAAAGGGCTGGTGATCTAAACTCAGAAATCAGTCAGTCAAAACCCTATGAGTCACAGTGGACTAATCCACCACAGATCATGAGGCTGGTGTGGGACTGGGCAGCATTTTATACATGGGGCCGCCATGAAGCCAAGGTTGACTTGACAGCAGCTAACAAGACAAGATGACTTGTTACAGCAGGACACCATGGCCCAGCAGAGACGGCACAGGTTGGTGTGGATTCACTGCTTCCCATCTCCATGCTCATGGCCGACATCGTTCATCAATCGCAGCACTCTTCCTGCAGAGCCTGAATCGGGCTTCTGATACTTCTGAATGCAGTGCTCTGTCTAGGGAAATGGTGAAGGGCCAAGTTATTCTCTTTTTCACTTCCAATCTATTGCATGCTGGAATGTGGTCCTGCGGTGCATGACTGGTACACAGCTCGTGCTGCATGAGTCTCACTGTGTAAATTTGACAGCACCTGAACTGGTCCATACTCGACTCAATGATATCAGTCTACTGATCACATACTTGGATGGCATGGCACCATTAAATTGTAAAACTTTCTCATTGCCTATTTTCAGTTTCTTCTCTTGGACTGTGCTTTGAATAGCACTGCTCTAGGCTGCAGGTCCCGACTGATACGGGTTGACCTACGTGATTAAACCCCTTTGCCACTCCTGACCCTGGTTCTTCATCTGTAAAATGAGATGAATAACACCAGCCTTGCGGACTTCCTTAAGAGAATCAAATGATTCAATATATGAGAAAGCTCTTTGTAACCTCTGCCACATTATCCAAGTGTTAGCTTAGTACTGCGATCCCCATATCCATTTCTTAGTCCTTGAAGATTATATAACAACGCGTGTAAAAGCTTTGCTCAGCAAATGCGGGGTATTTTCTCATTATTCAGTTCTTCTCTTTGTGTTTGCTTTCCTAGATCAAATTATGTTCATAATTTTTTTTTTTTTTTAATTCTGTTCTTTTGCACCAGCACTTCAACCCCATAGCAAGAGGACAATAAAATGTCCCTCACTCTGTCCTGGTCTCTCAGCAGGGCCCAGAGCTGTAAAACAGGACAATAGCTGCCAAGTACCCTACATCCTTAGCAGCGCATGTTGAGAGATTGGCAAACCAGTTCTGCAAGCATCAGCCCTGCACCTTCTTTCAGACTCGAGGGAGGAGGAAAAGGCTGGTAGAGGAGGATTTCTTTGGACAGAGTTTCAGGGTGCTTTGCTCTCCCTTACCAGGTGAAAGATGGGTATTTCTGATGAGGGGACCACCAGGGAGTCCAGCCTGTGCCCACTGGTATCTAGGGCACATAGAAACATGTGTCTTTCATCACCAAGAGAATCCAAAGGAGGAGCGGCTGTGGCTGATGGTGCCCCGTCTGATTATAAAAGGTAAAGGTGATGCTTGGTGAAAGGGAGCAAAGAGGACATTCTGGAGGGACCACCTCTAGACTGCCCAGGGCTGGAGGAGAGCTTTTACTTGTGCACAGAAACTGCTCTCAGAGGGGTGTATGTGTGTGTGTGTGTGTGTGTGTGGTGAGCCTGCGAGAACCCTGCAGAAGTACCCATGGGAGCAAAAGCGAGCAGATGGGTCTCTTCCATCCAGAAGGATCAGAACCAGATGACAGGAGTACAAGCACGTGTCTTAGTCATCTAGTGCTGCTAAAACAGAAACACAAGTGGGTGGCTTTAACAAACAGAAGTTTATTATCTCACGGTCTAGGAGGCTAGAAGCCTGAGTTCATAGAGCCAGCTCCAGGGAAAGGCTTTCTGTCTCTATCGGCTCTGGAGGAAAGTCCTTGTCATCAATCTTCCCCTGGTCTAGGAGCTTTTCAGCACAGGGACCCCGAGTCCAAAAACACATGCTCCTGGACCTTCTTGCTTGGTGGTAATGAGTTTCCCCTGTCTTTCTCCTTGCTTCTTTCTTTTACATCTCAAAAGAGATTGACTCAAGATGCAACCTAATCTTATAGATTTGAGTCCTGCCTCATTAACATAACTGCCACTAATCCCACCTCATTAACATCATAGAGATAGAATTTACAACACATAGGAAGATCACATCAGGTGACAAAACAGTGGACAATCACACAATACTGGAAATTATGGCCTAGCTGAGTTGATAGGTATTCTTGGAAGACATAGCATGTTCGGCCCTTTCCTCTGTCCCTAATTCTCTCACCCTCTGGGCCTTACCTGGAAGGACTAGAAACAGCACCCAGAAATGGCAGAGACCAGGTAGCCATGTCTAAGCAAGCCTGAGGTGGAGAGAGGAGCTCACAATGTTTTGATTATTGCACGTTACTGCACTGGAGTTACGTGTTTATTATACTGGACTGAACATTTTAATGCCAAAACAAAGGGATTATTTGTCTGTTATCAAAATATGATTAAAAAGCAGTGAGTCCTGTCTGAGATTTCATCCAGGAATGGGAGAAAAAATTGAGTTTGAAGGGACAGAGGGAGAAAAAATTAAGCTGGTTCTTCTAATCCTCTATCAAATTGAGCTTATTTAGTAAAACAGTTTCCATCATCAATCATTTTAATTTCCCTTCCTGGACTGTCTACAGCTACAGGAAGTGTCATGACCTGAGACATACCTACAAGGAACAGAACTAGAAAACTGGTGATTCCTACAGAAGGAGACAGTTTTTACTTCTTCCCATGAAGGCCTTTGAGAGACCCGATCAGCTCTTAGGACCAAGTTAGTCAGTGTTGTATTCCCTCCCAAGTATCCACCCTGGCTTTCCCGATTAAACACAGTGCAGCCACCGCCACTAGTCACCACCACCTCCACTGCCGTCACTGCCACTATCAACACCACGGCTGAGTTTACAGCCACCGCTGCCACCATCGCTACCACCATCATCACCACCGCCACCTTACAGCCACCGCCGCCACTACAGCCACCACCACCGCCACCACTGTCGTCACATTACCACCACTACCACTACAGTCCCCACCACCACAGCCATCACAGTCACTACCACGGCCACTGCTACCACCACTGCTGCCACCATCATCACCATCGCCTTTACAGCCACCATCACCACCACCACGACTACAGTCCCTACCACCACCAAAATCATAGTCACTACCACAGCCACTGCTCCCACCACTGCTGCCACCATCATCACCACCACCACCTTTACAGCTACCACCACCACTGCCACTGCCACCGTCACTATAGTCCCCACCACCACCATCATCACAGTCACTACCCTGGCCACTGTTAACGCCACTGCTGCCACCATCACCACCACTACCTTTACAGCCACCACCACCCCTGCTGCTGCTACCACCACCGTCACCACCAGCACCATCATCACCTCCACCATAGCCACCATTGCTACCACGACCAACGGTCTCTACCACTAAAGCCACCCAGTGCTGCTGCTGCCGCTGTCTCCACTGTTACTGTTTATTACGTACTCGTACGTGCCAAGACCATTACTAATACTGTGTATGTAATACCCAATTGAATACACCATGGACCGCCAGAAGTATGAGCAAATCTGTCTCGGAAGAAGTATAGCTAGAATGCTCATTAAAAACAATGATGGCAAGGATGGCAAGATGTCGTCTTACGTTCGTTGGACGTGTTATCAGGAAGGACCAGTCCCTGCAGAAGGACATCATGCTTGGCAGAGTAGAGTGTCAGCAAAAAAGAGGAAGACCCTCACGAGATGGATTGACACAGTGGCCACAACAATGGGCTCAAGCATGATAACGATTATGAGCACGGTGCAGGACTGGGCAGTGTTTCATTCTGTTGTACGTAGGGTCACTATGAGTTGGAGCTGACTCAACAGCACCTAACAACAACAACGATACCCAATTCAAACTCACAGCTGCCTTTGGAGGTAAGTACGGTGTTATCCTCATTTTACAGTTAAGGAAACAGAAGCTTAGAGAGGTTGTATAACTTGCCCAAGTGTGCAGAGCCACATTTAAACTCTACCTTTACTTGGTTGAGAAGACCTGGGGGTGTAGTGGTTAAAACGCCTGGCTGCTAACTGAAAGGTCTGTGGTTTGAACCCACCAGCCACTCTGTGGGAGAAAGAGGTAGCAGTCTGCTTCTATAAAGATTAAAGTCTTGGAGAATGAAGAAAACCAAAGACACAAGGGAAAGATTAGTCCAAAGAACAAATGGACCACAACTACCACAGCTTCCACTAGACTGACTCCAGCACACCTAGATGGTGCCTGGCTACCACCACCGACTGCTCTGACAAGGATCACAAGAGAGGGTCCCAGACAGAGATGGAGATAAATGAGAACAAAATTCTAACTCACAAAACAGACCAGACTTACTGGTCTGACAGAGACTGGAGAAACCCAAGAGTATGGCCCCCGAACCCCCTTTTAACTGAGTACTCAAGTCACTCCTGAGGTTCACCATTCAGCCAAAGATTAGACAGGCCCATAAAATGAAAGGAGACTAAATGGGCACACCAGCCCAGGGGCAAGGACAAGAAGGCAAGAGGGGCCTTGAAAGCTGGTAACCGGGAACCCAGTGTTGACATATTCTGGGGTTAGCAACCAGTGTCACAAAACAGTATGTGCATTAATTGTTTAATGAAAAACTAATTTGCTCTGTAAACCTTCGTCTAAAGTATAACAAATAAATAAATAAAAATATTAGGTTGTCAAAGCCAAAGGTTTGGGGGGGGGAGTGGGCGGGGGGAGTGGGTGGAGAGGAAGATTACAGCCTTGGAAACCGTATGGAGCAGTTCTACTCTGTCCTATAGAGCCACTATGAGTCAGAATCTACTCGATAGCAGTGGGTTTGGTTTTGGTTTTTACTTGGTTAAAAAAAACAAACAACAAAACTCAATTGCTATTCTTTGAAGAAGCCTCATTGCAGCAGCACCTTTCGTCAGGTTACCAAAATTAAGACATTTCTCCTTCTCATGATTTATCCCCCTAAAGATACTGTTAAGGTGATATAGGAAATATATTGCAAAGTCAAAATTTCTAAAATACATTTCAAGGTTAAAAATCCCTCCAATGCCTAATCTCAGAGTGTGCATGAGTATTTTTACACCCTTGTTGGTAGTGGAGAGGAGATAAACAGAGGTAGAGTGAGTGGAGGAACTCCATTCTTCTGGAGGTGGGGCCTCTGGGCCTCTTAGTGGTTGCTCCATTATTAATTTCCTGAACCATTTACTTGCTTGCTCCCCAGTGATAATGGTTTTGCACTCCTTGGCTTAATCACTGTATCAATGTGGTGAGTTTTTATAAAACTCTATGATTATTTAATGAGGAAGAAAATTATTCCAGGTTTCAGGGCCATATTAAAGCCTCTCTGCTGGAATTTTGGAGTTCCGGGGTGGTGCAAATCGTTAACTTGCTTGGCTGCTAACTGAAAAGTTGGAGGTTTGAGTTCACCCAGAGGTACCTTGGAAGAAAAGCCTGGTGATCTACTTTGGAAGAAATCAGCCATTGAAAACCCTATGAACCCTTGCTAACACAGAACTGAGGACACTCCTGAAGCCCATTTTTCAGCTAAAGATTAGTCAGGCCTATAAAACAAACGGTAACACACTCAAGGAACATGCTTCTTAGTTCAGTCAAGTATACAAGACCAAATGGGCAACACCTGCCCAAAGGCAAGAGGAGAAGGCCGGGAAAGACAGGAAAACTGAATGAATGGACATGGAGAACCCAGGGTGGGACAGAGGAGAGTGCTGACACATTGCGGGGATTACAACCAATGTCACAAAATAATTTGTGTATGAATTTTTGAATGAGGAACTAATTTGCACTGTAAGCTTTCACCTAAAGCACAATAAAGTTAAAAGAAAATAAAGAAAACTCTTTGGAGCACAGTTCTACTCTGACACACACGGGGTCTCCATTAGTTGGAGTCAACTCAGTGGCAGCTGGTGATACGCTGGACTCTTATCTTTGGTTACTTCCTCTGATGTACCGGTATCATTCTTCCCTACACCTAGCAGCAACCCCGGAGGCGACTGTTCAGCTTTCTTGTTCCTACTCGCATGTGCTTTTAATTAATATGGAAAGAATCACCCCACCCCCCCCACCAAGAGGACCTGAAATCTGAGTCGTTTTTGCTTTGTTTTTCCCTAACTGGCATCTGTGCGATGATACTGTTGGGAAGACATGAATTTTTCAAATAGGGCTGAAGCTTGAATGCTAGGAAGGAATATTGATTTCCAAGGGATGCTGCTAGAGCTTCGGCTACTTAATATCACCCACTGGCCCAACGCTTGAAATACTACTTTCACTAAGAATTGTCATTTTGATTATGTAATAGCACCAGCTTTGAAAGGCTTCCAGCCTATGCCACTTTTAAAAGGACTTTAGGCAAGGGAAAGTGGGAACCAATGAAACCGAATTTGAGGGTTTAAAGAAAACGGTAGCATTTTATCATTTTTTTGTACTGTGAGGGCTTACATGTTTTTGTGAATCTAGAAGCTATGCCACCAGTATTCAGATACCAACAGGGTCATCTATGGCAGACAGGTTTCAGCTGAGCTTCCAGACTAAGACACACTACGAAGACTGACCCGGCAGTCTACTTCTGAAAAGCATTAGCCAGTGAAAACCTTATGAATAGCAGTGGAACACTGTCTGACACAGTGTCGGAAGATGAGCCCCCCAGGTTGGAAGGCACTCAAAATACTACTGGGGAAGAGTTGCCTTCTCAAAGCAGAGTCGACCTTAATGACGCGGGTGGAGTCAAGCTTTCAGGACCTTCATTTGCTGATGTGGCATGACTCAAAATGAGAAGAAACAGCTGCAAACATCCATTAATAATCGGAATGTGAAATGTACAAAGTATGGATCTACGAAAATTGGAAATCATCAAAAATGAAATGGAATGCATAAACATCGATATCCTAGGCATTAGTGAGCCCAAATGGACTGGTATTGACCATTTTGAATAGGACAATCATATAGCCTGCTATGCCAGGAATGCCAACTTGAAGAGGAATGGCATTGCATTCACCATGAAAAAGAACATTTCAAGATCTATCTTGAAGTACAGTGCTGTCAATGTCTGGAGAAGGACATCACACTTGGTAAAGTAGAGGGTAAGTGACAAAGAGAAAGATCTTCAATGAGATGGACTGACAGAGTGGCTGCGATAATGGGCTCAAACATAGCAATGATTGTGAGGATGGTACAGGGCCGGGCAGTTTTTTGTTCTGTTGTACACAGGGTCTCTATGAGTTGGAACTGACTGCACCGCACCTGACAGCAAAACAAAGAGAGCGTAGGATTGGGCAACACTTTATGTTGTACAACGGGTCACCATGAGTCAGAGCCAACTGGACACCAACTGACAACAACAATAGAGAGGGAGAGATGGAGGTACAGGCAATGCCATTCCTGGAAGATGGCATCAGGTCATGTACAGGTCAGTAAATCAAGCCCACGCTAATCCATTTGAATTAAAATAGACTGTTGTTGTTCTTAAGTGCCGTAGATCCATTTTGGTCTTTTTTTTTTTTTTTTCTGTCTTTTTAATGACCTTTCGCTTTCGTCATGTCTAATATCTTTGATGTCATCCCACAACTGGTGTAGTCTTCATCATTAATTACTTTCCGTGTGTGTCAATTCTATTCTTAAGATGGTCTCTAAATTCAGGTGGGATATACTCAAGGTCATACATTGGCTCTCATGGACTTGTTTTGATTTTCTTCTGCTTCATCTTGAACTTGCATATGAGCAATTGGTGGTCTGTTTTGCAGTTGGTTCCTGGCCTTGTTCTGACTGATGGTATTGATCTTCTCCACTGTCTCTTTCCACAGATGTAGTCGATTTGATTCTTGTGTGTGTTTTTTTTAAATAATTTTTATTGTGCTTTAAGTGAAAGTTTACGAATCAAGTCAGTCTCTCACACAAAAACCCATATACACCTTGCTACACACTCCCAATTACTCTCTCCCTAATGAGACAGTCAGCTCTCTCCCTCCACTCTCTGTTTTCGTGTCCTTTTCGCCAGCTTCTAACCCCCTCTACCCTCTCACCTCCCTTCCAGGCAGGAGATGCAAACATAGTCTCAAGTGTCCACCTGATCCAAGAAGCTCACTCCTCACCAGCATCCCTTTCCAACCCATTGTCTAGTCCAATCCATGTCAGAAGAGTTGGCTTTGGGAATGCTTCCTGTCCTGGGCCAACAGAAGGTCTGGGGGCCATGACCACCAGGGTCCTTCCACTCTCAGTCAGACCATTAAGTCTGATCTTATAAGAATTTGGGGTCTGCATCCCACTGCTCTCCTGCTGCCTCAGGGGTTCTCTGTTGTGTTCCCTGTCAGGGCAGTCATCAGTTGTAGCCGGGCACCATCTAGTTCTTCTGGTCTCAGGATAATGTAGTCTCTGGTTCATGTGGCCCTTTCTATCTCTTGGGCTCGTAATCACCTTGTGTCCTTGGTGTTCTTCATTCTTCTTTCACCCAGGTGAGTTGAGACCAATTGATGCATCTTAGATGGCTGCTTGCTGGCGTTTAAGACCCCAGATGCCACTCTTCAAAGTGGGATGCAGAATGTTTTCTTAATAGATTTTATTACGCCAATTGACTTAGATGTCCCCTGAAACCATGGTCCCCAGGCCCCTGCCCCTGCTATGCTGGCCTTAAAGCATTCAGTTTATTCAGGAAACTTCTTTGCTTTTGGTTTAGTCCAGTTGCGCTGACCTCCCCTGTATTGTGTGTTGTCTTTCCCTTCACCTAAAGTAGTTCTTACCTACTATCTAATTAGTGAATACCCCTCTCCCAGCCTTCCCCCACTCTCGTAACCACAAAAGAATGTTTTCTTCTCAGTTTAAACTATTTCTCAAGATCTTATAATAGTGGTCTTATACAATATTTGTCCTTTTGCAACTGACTGATTTCACTCAGCATAATGCCTTCCAGGTTCCTCCATATTATGAAATGTTTCACAGATTCCTCACTGTTCTTTATCAATGCGTAGTATTCCATTGTGTGAATATACCATAATTTATTTATCCATTCATCCGTTGATGGGCACCTTGGTTGCTTCCATCTTTTTGCTATTGTAAACAGTGCTGCAATAAACATGGGTGTGCATATATCTGTTCGTGTAAAGGCTCTTATTCTCTAGGATATATTCCTAGGAGTGGGATTGCTGGATTGTATGGTAGTTCTATTTCTAACTTTTTAAGGAAGCACCAAATCGATTTCCAAAGTGGTTGTACAATTTGACATTCCCACCAGCAGTGTATAAGTGTTCCAATCTCTCTACATCCTCTCCGACATTTATTATTTCGTGTTTTTTGGATTAATGCCAGCCTTGTTGGAATGAGATGAAATCTCATTGTAGTTTTGATTTGCATTTCTCTAATGGCTAATGATCGTGAACGTTACCTCATGTATCTGTTAGCTACCTGAATGTCTTCTTTAGTGAAGTGTCTATTCATACCTTTTGCCTATTTTTTAATTGGGTTATTTGTCTTTTTGGAGTTGAGTTTTTGCAGTATCATGTAGATTTCAGAGATCAGGCACTGATCAGAAATGTCATAGCTAAAAACTTTTTCCCAGTCTGTAGGTAGTCTTTTTACTCTTTTGGCGAAGTCTTTGGATGAGCATAGTGTTTGATTTTCAGGAGTCCCAGTTATCTAGTTTTTCTTCTACGTTCTTTATAATGTTTTGTATCCTGTTTATGCCGTGTATTAGGGCTCCTAACATTGTCCCTATTTTTTCTTCCATGATCTTTATCGTTTTAGATTTTATATTTAGGTCTTTGATCCATTTTGAGTTAGTTTTTGTGCATGGAGTGAGGTATGGGTCTTGTTTCATTTTTTTGCAGATGGATATCCAGTTATGCCAGCACCATTTGTTAAAAAGGCTGTCTTTTCCCCATTTAACTGTTTTGGGGCCTTTGTCAAATATCAACTGCTCATATGTGGATGGATTTATGTCTGGATTCTCAATTCTCTTCCATTGGTCCGTGTATCTGTTGTACCAGTACGAGGCTCTTTTGACTACTGTGGCTGTATAATAGGTTCTAAAATCAGGTAAAGTAAGACCTCCCACTTTGTTCTTCTTTTTCAGTAATGCCTTATTTATCTGGGACCTCTTTCCCTTCCATATGAAATTGGTGATTTGTTTCTCCATCTCATTAAAGAATGTTCTTGGGATTTGGATTGGAATTGCATTAAATGTATAGATAGCTTTTGGTAGAATATACATTTTTATAATGTTAAGTCTTCCTATCCATGAGCAAGGTATGTTCTTCCAACGTAAGTCCCTTTTGGTTTCTTGCAGAAGTGTACTGTAGTTTTCTTTGTATAAGTCTTTTACATCTCTGGTAATATTTATTCCTAAGTATTTTATCTTCTTGGGGGCTACTGTAAATGGCATTGATTTGGTGATTTCCTCTTCGATGTTCTTTTTGTTGGTGTAGAAGAATCCAACTGATTTTTGTATGTTTATCTTGTATTCTGACACTCTGCTAAACTCTTCTATTAGTTTCAGTAGTTTTCTGGAGGATTCCTTAGGGTTTTCTGTGTATAAGATCATGTCATCTGCAAATAGAGATACTTTGACTTCTTCCTTGCCAATCTGGATGCCCTTTATTTCTTTACCTAGCCTAATTGCTCTGGCTAGGACTTCCAGCACAATGTTGAGTAAGAGTGGTGATAAAGGGCATCCTTGTTGGGTTCCTGATCTCAGTGGGAGTATTTTCAGGCTCTCTCCATTTAGGGTGATGTTGGCTGTTGGCTTTGTATAAATGGCCTTTATTATGTTGAGAAATTTTCCTTGTATTCCTATTTTGCTGAAAGTTTCTGTCATGAATGAGTGTTGAGCTTTGTCAAATGCCTTTTCTGCATCAATTGATAAAATCATGTGATTCTTGTCTTTTGTTTTATTTATGTGGTGGATTAGATTAATTGTTTTTCTAATGTTGAACCATCCCTGTATACCTGGTGTGAATCCCACTTGGTCATGGTGAATTATTTTTTTGATATGTTGTTGAATTCTATTGGCTAGACTTTTGTTGAGGATTTTTGCATCTACATTCATGAGGGATATATATAAAAAAAAAAGGAATATAGGTCTATAATTTTCTTTTCTTGTGGTGTCTTTACCTGGTTTTGGTATCAGGGATATGGTGGCTTCATAGAATGAGTTTGGTAGTATTCCATCCTTTTCTATGCTCTGAAATACCTTTAGTAGTAGTGGTGTTAACTCTTCTCTGAAAGTTTGGTAGAACTCTGCAGTGAGGTTATCTGGGCCAGGGCTTTTTTTTTTTTTTATTGGGAGTTATTTGATTACCTTTTCAATCTCTTCTTTTGTTATGGGTCTATTTAGTTGTTCTACCTCTGTTTGTTTTAGTTTAGGTAGGTAGTGTGTTTCTAGGAATTCATCCATCTCTTCTAGGTTTTCAAATTTGTTTGAGTATAGTTTTTCATAGTAATCTGATATGATTCTTTTAATTTCAGTTGGGTCTGTTGTAATATCGCCCATCTCATTTCTTATTCAGGTTATTTGCTTCCTCTCCTGTTTTTCTTTTGTCAGTTTGGCCAATGGTTTATCAATTTTGTTGAGTTTTTAAAAAAACTGGCTTTTGGTCTTGTTAATTCTTTCAATTGTTTTTCTGTTTTCTATGTCATTTAGTTCAGCTCTAATTTTTATTATTTGTTTTCTTCTGGTGCCTGTGGGTTTCTTTTGTTGCTCTCTATTTGCTCAAGTTGTAAGGGTAGTTCTTTGATTCTGACCCTTTCTTCTTTTTGGATGTGTGCATTTATTGATATAAATTGGCCTCTGAGCACTGCTTTTGCTGTGTCCCAAAGGTTCTGATAGGAAGTGTTTTCATTCTCATTGGATTCTATGAATTTCTTTATTCCATCCTTAATGTCTTCTATAATCCAGTCTTTTTTAGTAGGGTAGTGTTCAGTTTCCAAGTGTTTGATTTCTTTTCCCTGCTTTTCCTATTATTGATTTTCACTTTTATGGCCTTATGGTCAGAGAAGATGCTTTGTAATATTTCAGTGTTTTGGATTCTGCTAAGGATTGCTTTACAACCTAATATGTGGTTTATTCTAGAGAATGTTCCATGTGCACTAGAAAAGAAAGTATAGATGGTTGCTGTTGGGTCGAGTGTTCTGTATATGTCTACGAGGTCAAGTTGGTTGATTGTGGGATTTAGATCTTCCGTGTCTTTATTGAGCTTCTTTCTGGATGTCCTGTCCTTCACCGAAAGTGGTGTGTTGAAGTCTCCTACTATTATTGTGGAGCTGTCTATCTCACTTTTCAATGCTGATAGAGTTTGTTTTATGTATCTTGCAGCCCTGTCATTGGGTGTATAAATATTTAATATGGTTATATCTTCTTGGTGTATTGTCCCTTTAATCATTATATAGTGTCCTTCCTTATCCTTTCTGATGGATTTAACTATAAAGTCTATTTTGTCAGAAATTAATATTGCCACTCCTGCTCTTTTTTGATTGTTGTTTGCTTGATATATATTTTTCCATCCTTTGAGTTTTAGTTTGTTTGTGTCTCTAAGTCTAAGGTGTGTCTCTTGTAGGCAGCATATAGATGGATCTTGTTTTTTAATCCATTCTGCCACTCTCTGTCTATTTATTGATGCATTTAGTCCATTTACATTCAGCGTAATTATGGATAGGTATGAATTTAGTGCTATCATTTTGATGTCTTTTTTGGTGTGTTGACAGCTTATTTTTCCCACTTGATTTTATGTGCTGGGTGGAATTTCTTTGTATATTGTCCTTTCCTCATATTTGTTGTTGTTGGTTTTGTTTCCTCTGAGTCTGTATTTTTCTCTTGTATTTTATTTTGATGAGTAGGATAGTTTGTCTCCTTTGTGGTTACCTTATTATTTACCCCTATTTTTCTAAATTTATAACTAACTTTTATTTCTTTGTATTGCTGTATCCTCCTCTCCATATAGAAGGTGTATGATTACATTTCTTAGACCCTCTTTATTATTTTAATGTTGTCTTCTTTTATAAAATAACATCACTGTTACCCTGTGTTGGGCTTTTTTTTTTAATCTTGCTTTTTTTTTTTTTTTTTTTGATTTCCCTGTCTGGGTCGACTTCTGGTTGCTCTTCCCAGTGTTCTAGTCTTGGGTCGATACCTGATATTATTGATTTTCTAACCAAAGAACTCCCTTTAGTATTTCTTGTAGTTTTGGTTTGGTTTTTACGAATTCCCTCAACTTGTGTTTATCTGGAGATGTCTTAATTTCACCTTCATATTTAAGAGACAGTTTCGATGTATATATGATTCTTGGCAGGCAATTTTTTTCCTTCAATTTTTAAAATATGTCATCCCATTGTCTTCTTGACTGCATGGTTTATGTCGAGTAGTCCGAGCTTATTTTTATTGGCTCTCCCTTGTAGGAGACTTTTGTTTATCTTTGGTTTTGACAAGCTTGATTATAATGTCTTGGTGACTTTCTTTTAAGATCTCACTTATGTGGAGTCTGATGAGCACCTTGGATAGATATCTTCTCATCTTGTACAATATCAGGGAAGTTTTCTGCCAACAAATCCTCAACAATTTTCTCTGTATTTTCTGTTATCCCTCCCTGTTCTGGTACTCCAATCGCTCATAGGTTATTTCTCTTGATAGAGTCCCACATGATTCTTAAGTTTCCTTCATTTTTTTAAAATTTTTCTATCTGATTTTTCTTCAAATATATTAGTGCCAAGTGATTTATCTTTGAGTTCAGAAATTCTAGCTTCTACTTGCTCCATTCTGCTCCTCTGACTTTGTATTGAGTTATCTAATTCTGCAATTTTACTGTTAATCTTCTAAATTTCTGATTGCTGTCTGTCTATGGACTTTTCCAGCTTATTAAACTTTTCATTATGTTCCTGAATAATCTTTTTGATTTCTTCAGTTGTTTTATCTGTGTGTTCCTTGGCTCGTTCTGTGTATTGCTTCATTTCCTTCCTCATGTCTTGAAGGGTTCTGTATATTAAACCTTTGTATTCTGCATCTGGTAGTTCCAGGAATGCACTTTCATCTAAAAGATCCCTGGATTCTTTGTTTTGAGAGCCTGTTGAGGTGGTCATGGCCTGTTTCTTTATGTGACTTGTTATTGACTGTTGTCTCCGAGCCATCTGTAAGTTATTGTATTAGTTTATGCTTGCTTACTGTGTCGTAGCTGCTTGCTTTCTTTTGTTTTGGTATACCCCTGTGGGTTGATTTAGTGGGCTACCTTGATTATTTTCGCCTTTGGAGCTCTGATGTCCTGTCCCCAGATGGCTAGAGCTGTTATCAGGTATATCAGTCTAGGAGTCCATTCAGTTTTCTTGTATGAATTCAGCTCAGGTTTCCAGGTAGCCGATCATCAAATGTGTGGTACAGGCTCTGTCCTACAGGGGTGATTGGCGTATATACCAGTATCTGATTTAGCAGGGGGTCACGCTCTGAACAAGGCAGGGGGCTGAGAACCCACCACCAAGTGTCTCTGAGGAAAACGTTTCTCTGTTCCCTAGAGCATGCTGGTGGGTGGGCTCTGCAGAGGGACCATGGGTACTCAAAGTTTTTGTTGTAAGTACTGGGAGGTACCAGTTATCCCTGGACCCCTGTCGCAGGTGGCTGGGAGACTCATGTGGAGCCACCAGTCCTTAGGTCCCTGTTGTGGGTAGGTGAGGACCTTGTTTAATAGGCAAAGCAATGTCAAACATCAAACACCCACCTCTCCACCGCACAGCTGAAATGGTTGGAGTTTGCCAACAAGGGCCTATTCTCCCGAAATAGGCCCACACAGGTCCATGCAGAAGGGAAAGGCGCTCAAGGTCCACGGATGGTTTATGCCTGGACAGGAGCCACTTCTGTCCTGAGCTAGCAAATTATCTTTTCCCCCCAGTTGCAATTTTTTCCTTCCCCAAGGCCGGGAGGATGGCTCTAGGTGCTCACCAGGATCTATCTCAGGCCCAGGGATTCAGCCACTGAAGTCGGCTTGGGGGTGGGCAGGGCACAGTAAAAGATACACAAGTACTTAGCTTTTGCGAGAGCACCCTTCTGTTTAAGTTCCAAAGGTGTGAGTGGGCTGTGTGGCTGCTGCTTCTCCCTGAGGAAACTTCGGCCCAACGCTAGGACCAGGCTGCTGCCACCACTGCTGCCGCTGCTGCCACCACTCTGGGAATGGTGCCAGAGGGCTCCCCACAATTCAGGTCTGGTAACTCCTCTCCACTTCTGAATGGCCTCTTCCTTCCCCTGCCCCTCAGTTCGTTGTCTAAGCTTGCCTTTGATGCTCAGGGCTCCCAGCTTGTCACAAATATACTCATTTCACTTGTTTTTTTGGGTCTTTGTTGTAAAGGGGGCTCGACAGAAGAGTCTGTCTATTCCTCCGTCTTGGCTCCGCCTCCGATTCTTGTGTGTTTTATCTGGCGAGGTCCACATGTATAGTCACCATTTATGTTGTTGAAAAAAGTATTTCCAATGAATAAGTTGTTGGTCTTGCAAAATTCTATCTTGCGGTCTTGTATGTTGTTTCTATCTCCAAGGCCATGTATTCCAACACTGGTTTTTCTTCCTTGTTTCTATCTTTTGCTTTCCATTCAGTCATTATCAATGGATCTTAATTGCATTTTTGATCAATTTCAGACTGCAGAAATTGGTAAATAGCTTCAATTTCTTCATCTTTAACATTAGTGTTTGGTGCTTAAATTTGAATAATAATTGTATTAATTGGTCTTCCTTGTAGGCATATGCATATCACCTTATCACTGATAGTTTTATATTTCAGGATAGATCTTGAAATGTTATTTTTAACCATGAATTCAGTAGCATTCCTTTTCAATTTGTCATTCCCAGCATAGCAGATCATGTGATCGTCCAATTCAAAATGGCCAAAACCAGTCCATTTTGCTCACTAATGCCTAGGATATCTACTGTAGAGCATTCCATTTCACTTTTGACAACTTCTAATTATGCTCGATTCATACTTCATACATTCTACACTCTGATTATTAATGGATCTTTGCAGTTGTTTCTTCTTATTTTGAGTCACATCACATCAGCAATGAAGGTCAAGAAAGTTCTACTCCATCTGTGTCATTAAGGTCAACTCTACTTTGAGGTGGTTGCTGTTCCCCAGTCGTATTTTGAGTACCTTCAAACCTGAGGGGCTCATCTTCTAGCAGTATATCAGATAGTGTTTCATTGTTTTCCATAATGTTTTCACTGGCCAATTTTTTCAGAAGTAGATCACCAGGTCCTTCCTCCCAGTCTTAGTCTGGAAGCTCCGCTGAAAACTGTCTACCATGGGTGACCCTGCTGGTATTTGAAATACCAGTGGCATAGCTTCCAGCATCACTGCAACACTTAAGCTACCACAGTACAACAAATTGACAGAAGAGTGGTCCCTCTTTAGTCATACTTAATTTTCCTGCACAAGATAAAGCAGAGATCCCAATGGATGCATTTCATTTGGCTTCCCTGAATTGAAAAAAAAAAAAAAAATGATACCATTAACAACTTTTAAAAAGTCACAGTTCACACAAAATTTGAATTTCTGTCTTTTTTTGAAAAATTCATAAATCTGGCAGCTGAAACTGTGATTTTGCTCTTCCCTTTAGAAAAGGCATAGTCAACTCTCTAGTGCCTCCTCAAACTGGGGCTCCTTGTCTGTTGCCATTTATTATGACACTTGTAAGTTGTTTTTATTTCATTCCCAGGGTGCTTCCCTCATTTACATTATCTGTTTAGATTCTGTAGAAATTTGTTCCCCTGTTCAACAAATTAACTTCTTCCCATGCCTTGATCTGCTTGTTTTCTGTTCTTGAAATCACTGAACAAATTATTACAACAAACACAAGAATATTCAGGCATGTTCCAGTGAACACAGATGATAGCCAAGTTAGCACCCTCTGACCAGGAATCAGCATCCAGGCTCTAAATCCTCTATTGTGCTAGATCTCTATAGGAGCCCTAAGTGAAAGCTCTTTCCTGCTGCTTTCTTGAAAAACTGCAAATACCTTCAGCATCATCCCCAATCAACAATAAGGTGCCCTCTGTTAACAGACCAGTGAATTCTGTCAAACAAACTAGCAATTTTCTGATGTTCTCCTTTTGAGAAAAATCTTCATACCCAATCCAGATTTTTTTTTTTTTAATAGAAAAATACTTAATCTATGTACTTGTTGGTGAGTCATGGTGATGTAATCTCACACTGCTATTTAGATTTTATTCCAAAACAGCTCTAAAATATAGAAACTATTGAACAGTTATAAAGACACATGGTTGGAGCTAAAGACCATATTTGTGAGCCGCCTTGAGTGGATAAGGCCACACGTAAACCAAAGGATGGAGACAGACCTTCATCTGACACTAAGTACAAGGACATTCTCACTTTGCATTTATTCGGTTCCATTATCTCTCAAAATTGAAATAAAGCTGCTTAGGTTTTCAGAAATCCTGGTGGCATAGTGGTTAAGTGGTATGGCTGCTAACCATAAGGTCAGCAATTTGAATCTACCAGGTGCTCCTTGGACACTCTATGGGGCAATTCTACTCTGTCCTATAAGGTTGCTATGGGTCAGAATCTGGCTTGATGGCACCAGGTTTGGTTTTTGGTTTTTTTTTTTTTCAGTTCTCCTCACAACTGGACTGATAAACAACATCACTGTAAATGGTGAAGAAATTGAAGTTGTCAAGGACGTCATTATATTTGGATCCACAAACAATGTCCGTGGACGTGGCAGTCAGGAAATCAAAAGACTTATTGCATTGGGCAAATCTGCTGCAAAAGACCTCTTTAAAGTTTTAAAAAGCAAAGTTGTCACTTTGATGACTAAGGTGCACCTGGCCCAAGACATGGTCTTTTCAGTACACTCATATGCATGGGAAAGCTGCACAATGGAAAAAGAAGGCAGATGAAGAACTGGTGCTTTTGAACTGTGGTAT
The DNA here is from genome assembly GCF_030014295.1 of Loxodonta africana. NCBI lineage: Eukaryota > Metazoa > Chordata > Mammalia > Proboscidea > Elephantidae > Loxodonta > Loxodonta africana. The sequence continues at coordinate 24,222,179 of NC_087354.1, forward strand.
ACGCACAAAATATTGAATGTACTGTGGACTGCCAAAAGAATGAACAAATCAGCCTTAGAAAAAATACAACCAGAATGTGCCTTAGAAACAAGGATGGCAAGATTTCCACTCCTTTACTTGGGACACATCATCTAGAAAGACCAGTCCCTAGAAAATGACATCATGTTTGATAATGTAGTAGACCAATGAAGATGAGGGAAATCCTCCATGAGATTTATTGACACAATAGCCAAAACAATGGACTCAAAAATACCAACAATCATGAAAGATGGCACAGGATCAGGCAACCTTTCATTCTGTTATACATAAGGTCTCCATGAGTTGGAGCTGACTCCACAGTGACTAACAAGGTTCTTATCCACAAGAGTTCTCGGAGCGTGGTCCACAGATCCCTGGGGGTCTCAAGACCTTTTCAAGTGTTCAGCAAGAGACAGAGTTTTCCTGTTTCACTGTGTTGGCATTTGCACAGATGGTACAAGAAACAATGGTGAGTAGGATTGCATTATCAGCAAACAAGGCAGTGATACCAACTGGGACTGCTAGTTACTGTATTCTTTATCATCATGTCCACACAGAGGAAAAAGAAATAGCCAACTGCACTGACACAACAGTAAAATGTGCTAACTTTTATAAACTCTTGATCCTTGAGTACTATGTGATAGAAAGGAAAGTACACATAAAGCACTTCTGCTGCCTACTGAACTTTGATGAATTTTCTAGAGAAAAAGCCCTGGTGTAATTGTGTGAACTGAAAGCTGAAGTAGCTGCTTTTATTACTTTTTTTATTAACGAAACACCATTTTTACTTGAAAAAAACAATTGCTAGACACATTCTTGCTATTCAGTCTTGGGTATTTGGAAGACATTTTCTTAAAAATCTATGCAATGAGCGTATCACTTATAAGAAAATAACTGACAGTATTTGTTGTCGGTGATAAAGGTTTCAAGTGAAAATTAGAATTTTGGAAAATCTGTATTCGGCATTGTGAGTTTAACAGCTTCCCAATAATTGACCGCTTTTTTTGATGAGATGGTAGTGATATTAATAAATGTGATTTTTGCAAATGCATAGAGAACAAAGTTTATTAATGGTTTCCAGGGGCAGGTGGGAGGGGGGAGGGAAAGTTATTGCTGAGGGCACTGAGTTTCTGTTAAAGGTGATGAAAAAATTTGGAATGGATAGGGGTGATGATTGTGCAACCTGGTGAATGTAATTAATGCCACTGTATTGTACATGTAAAAATGGTTGAAATAACAAATGTTTTGTTATATGTATTTTACCACAATAAAAAATAAGTAAATGTGATTTTTTAATATTTTATAATGAAAATTTGACAAGATTTAGAAGATCTGCATAACTCAGAGAGTTGATATTTTTCAAATGATCAATGAATAATGTTACAAAATCATGCATGAATTAAAGACCTATTCAAAGTGCAAGTGAGCCAGTGGACTTTAAAGTAATAGTGCATGATAAAAGTTCTTTGATAATGTTTTAAATTCTACATGGCAAATAACCTTTAAAAAAGTACCACTTGTCAAGTTTTGGTGTAGTAGTAAAGAAGAATGTTGACAATTATTAAGAAATACTATTAAAATCTCTTCCATTTTGCAACTACATATCTGTGTGAGGCCAGATTTTCAATACATACTTCTACCAAACCAATTGTTGCAATGGATTAAAAACAGAAGTATGTAGAGAATCCAGTTGTTTTCTTTAAACCAGAGATTGAAAAGATTTTTTAAAATGCAAACTAATGCTGCTATTCTAACTAAATATTTATTTTGGTTTTAGAACTATAATAATTTTTTATAAATGTCTGTTAATTTTTAAATATGTAATGAGCTTATAATTATTATTGTTTTAATAAATTATTCAATAAATATTTTAAAATAGTTTCTAGTTTTAACTCTTAACTGATAGATGTAGCCCACATTAACAAAAGCTTGTTGGGGTCCTAAATAAATTTTAAGAATGTAAAGGATCCTAAAACCACAAATTTAAGAATGCTTCTGTACCTAGTAGGGAGATAAGAAAAGGGAAAAAAATACTGTATATTTATTCATTTCCCTATGTTTTTATTTTAGTATGTACAAAAACATTGATTAAATGCTTTGTTGTTGTTAAATGCCGACAAGCCGCTTCCAACTCAGAACAAAACACTGCCCGGTCCTGACTGAATGCTTACTTGTGGGCCAAACACCATCTTTAATCGTGTAGGAGGAGATACAAAGAGAAATACAACAAAGTCCTTGTCATCAAGGCAGTTATAATTTAGTAGGATAGATGAAAGTATACTACACAACACAAAGGAATTGATTTATTCTTTCTGCAAATATTTTTAAAATGTGAAATGCCTGGTGTGGGAGCTACAATGGTGTATCTGATAGTCATATTTTGGAACTCAAATTCTAACACAGAATTAGCCGATTAATTATTGAATTACATTTCTGGTAAGTGATTCAAAGATGGGGTGTTCTAAGAGAATTAATCACGGAGGCTGTTAATCAGTTAACAGCTGAGTATCAGTTAATCAGGGCAGCTGTCCCAGAGCCTGTGAAAATAAACAAAGAGTCTAGCAAGGGAAGGAAGGAAGGAGGAGAAGAATGTTTCAAAATAGATCAGTGTATAAAATGTATCTAAGCAGGAAGACGCCCTCTTCCTTGAGGCATTTAATGAAGTTCACTTGGTTGGTGATGAAATCATTTCCTCCGTGATCAACAGATATACTTGACTTATTCTCCAAAAATCTTAGCCAAAGAGATCCTTAATGTTTTACTCCCCCGGGTGAAGATGGTGACTCTCCTGGGTAAATGTTATAGCCCATTGTTGATTCTAAATGCTTTACTTGACAAATACCTCATCTACCTACCTGTATGTCATAACGCCCTCTCTTTCTTTGATAACTACAGGATAACTCTTAGAGGTGGTCTTTGTTGAACTCAAGTCTAAAAGAAAGCCTGGCATTTTGATGTGTTAAGAAACTGAGATGAGGTGGTCTCCACGCTGTGACTGGTAGGGACTCTCTCTCCTTCCTAGAATGTAGTTCTTATCAAAAGAGAAACCAGTTTCAATTTCTGAGTCTGAGGTCTTTCCTTCCACAACATCAAACCACAGGAAACGAGCAGGAGAGAACAAGATGAAGGTGGTAAAAAAAAGCCAGTGGTTATATTGTTGGGGGTCCTATAGACTTTGTTAAAGGTTTTAGATTGTATCTTAAAAAGCAGAGGAAAACCACTGGAGGGTTTAAAATTTGGGCAATACATGATCAAATTAGTGTTTTTAAAATGATAAATCTGGCTATAGAGAGATGGCTGGAGGAAGACGAGAGGATGCGGAAAGATCAATTGATGCTTAATGCAGTGAGGGGTGAAGGTTGCATCCAGTGGCATGGCAGTAAAGACGGAACAATGTGGACAGATTTCAGAGGTATTTCATAAGGAGAAGCAATAGGACTTGATAATGTATTTGATATGTGCGGTACTTTCGATAGGGAGGTGTCAAGCCAGGTTCCTAGCTTATGGAGCTCCTAGGTTGTGGTGTCACTCACTTACCTAGGGAACACTGGATGCAGACTAGGTATGGAGCAGGGATCCTGAGTTCAGATTTGAAAATGTTCAGTTTGACCTGCCAGTGACTCATCATGGTAAAAAAAAAAAAAATTTTTTTTTTTTTTTTTATGGTGCGCATGCTAAATGGGCAACTGGATATGTAGGTTTAGAGTTCAGAGGAGAGGTCTGGAATTTGGAATATATATTCAGGAGCCGTCAATGTATGCATTGTAATTGAAGCCATACGAATAGACAAACTAGTTTAGGCAGAGTACATAGAGTTGACAGGAAGTGGTCTGGGATAGAGTATAGAGTGGGCTGAACATGGAAGTAGTTAGCTGTAGGGTACACATTGAAACATTATTCTATAATACAGGAAGGGCTGCTTAAAGGAAAGAAATACATTCAAAACAAGCAATAAAAGACTATTGCAAAAACTTAGGAGAATGAAGAAAAATAATAAAGAATGGAAAAGTCAACCATTATTTTATAATCCAGAGATTATTATGATAAACATTTTGATGTACTTCTTTCCGGCCATTTACAATATATGTTATATTACATTATTTTTGGAAACCCTGGTGGCGTAGTGGTTAAGAGCTATAGCTGCTAACCAAAAGGTCAGCAGTTCAAATCCACCAGGCGCTCCTTGGAAACCATATGGGGCAGTTCTACTCTGTCCTGTAGGGTTACTGTGAGTCGGAATCAACTCGACGGCAATGGGTTTTTGGTACGTTATTTTTATGTTGAGATCATAGAATGTATATAGTTTAATATCTTGTCTTATTTGTTTTCCATAACATTGCCAATGATGTGAAAACATCATTTGAACATGTGTATAAGATTCCATATGCAGAAAAAGAATACTTTTTAATTTTACTTGACAGCAAGATTCATGGGTAGAGATTTGTCCTCGCTGGGTATAATAAGAGATTGGACGGATTTAGATTCCATTGGGAAGGGAGAGGAGTGCCAATTTTAGGAAGCATTTATATATGAAAAATTTTTGAGATTTCCCTGAAGTTATGATTACTTTATATGAGCTCAGCACTTTTCCTCCCTTAAAATTGAAGTAGTTCCTTCTATTTTCAACACCTGCCAATTGCATGAGGGAGCTGGGGGTCTGAATAGAATATTGAGTTCCAGAGACATTTTTACAATTATACAAGGGTAAATAAACAGTTCCCTATGTTGGGGGCAAAATAAACCATCTTCTGCCATTTTTGGTTTCTGGTAATGAGAAAGTTCCAGGAACAAATGCACTGGGGATCAGCACGCATTTCCAGTGTCTTCCAGGGATGGATGTGATCACATGGCTTGTTATGTATGTGACAAATGCCTCCAACATTTATATTCTCAAGTAGTCATAGAATGTTAGACTCGGAGGAGCTTTACATAGGATAAATGGAGGGGAAGCAATGAAAACAATGACACAACAGCATCGCATTGGGAGCAAGCCAGCATTGCTTCCAGGGAAGCTTATAAAATTGGGCATCCATCCATCCCAGACTAGTGCTGGAACTGGGCATATTAATGCCCTAATAACCTAAATGTTCTTTCAGAACACTTGCAAGCTACTACCCCAAGAAAATAGAAAACCAGACTGTTGTTTCTTTTCTTTTGTAGCTCGGAGGAGGACGGTATTAGTGACTAAACATGGTTCCCAATACATTTGTGATCCAATAACCGTCCCCATTCCAATGCTGAACCTGAACAATTCACTGAATGTCCTGAACCTCAGTTTCCCCACTGCAGCACTCTCCTTGAGAGGGTGTACTCTAACAATGGCATTAGATGAGATGTATTTAGGCATTTTGTAAACTGTAATGTATTTTGGTTAGCAGCCAAATGCTTAAACCACTGCCCCATCAGGGCTCCCCATATACATATACATGTACATATTATACATATACGTATAGGAGCCCTGGTGGCCCAGTGGGTGAGTGCTAGACTACTAACTGAAAGAACCCCATTGCTGTAGAGTCGATTCCAACTCTGAGATTTGGCCATTCAGTGTCCTCTGTCTGCTTGAGTTACATTTTCCTTTTTGGAGTGTGTTTCATCTGGCTATGACTCTGATGCTTTCTGCTGCATAGGCTTCTGTTGACCAAGGTCTCTCCGTACCTTTGCAAGTGTTTTCAGTGTCTCCTTTGGGGAAAGCTGCTGTAGGTTTGCATTGAACCTCTTCCTCAAGAGACTGTTTTCTCATATTACATGTATACATCTTTGCTGTTGTTTTTGAAAACACAAAACAAAACACAGTTCCTGTGGCTCAAGGGGAAAAAGTTATTTTCCTGGATTTTATCTTGAACAGGTGGCTCAACCATTGAGAACTCTCATTTCCTTTCAATGTTTATATCGAACATTGAGCCTACTTTTTGAAGAAAAAAGAAAGACCATTTGCCTTAACTAACCACCAAATGTTGTTTAACTGATCTTCCACATTTTTTTTTAAAGATGAATTAGTTAAATACTGGTCTTAGTGCTCTCCTTTATTCTCCCGAGGGTGTGGAATGTGGGCCCTGTTGCCCATGTTAGCACAGATACACTTCCTGTGAACAACCAGTGCCGTGTCTGGGGAAATGCTTGATGTACGAAGCTAGAGAAATTGAGGTTTGATGCCCAACTAACAATGTGACATAACGCTTCTGAGTCTCAATCTCTCACCTGCAATAGTAGGAACAATAATGCCTGTTATGTCAAGCTGATAATAACATAATGATGCTACAGCCCCAGCAGATGGTGGTGATTCTATGAATCTCAGAGGTAGGTGTTCAAGAAATGTGTAGTTATTAAACACCAACAGCACTGAAGAGACGTAAGTCCTCTTGCAAACCTGTGACCAGAGGAGATTCAGCTGCCATGGAGAAGACAGCTCCTTTCCTTTTGCTTCTTGGTAATTACCCTTCCCCTTCTCTGTTCGCTGTGTCCATTTGCTGTCTGTATTGATTCACTGGCATGATGTGTTGCAGTGGAAATAGACTGGAAGAATACATTAAACATGTCCACCAAAGAGGCCGATTTTTCAGGCAAATGCATAGTGAAGTTTCTGATTGTCTCAAATGATTTATCTGAGTGAGTCTTCAGCAAGGCTGGTGCACTGGGTTTTGATAAAGTTGGACATGTTAGGAAAAGATACAAGGCCTGTGGTTTTCATGAATACTTACAGAATGAGTAAGAATCGACTCAAACGTGGCTAACAATGACAACAAGAGACTATTCCAACATGATGTGAAAACATGATGGTAGATGGTGGTAATCAAAAAAAAAAAAAAAAAAAAAACAGTCCTTGTCGAATCGACTAGGGCTCATGGCAACCCCATGTGTGTCAGAGGAGAACTGTGCTCCACAGGGTTTTGAAGGCTGTGACATTCTGAGGCAGATCACCAGGTCTTTCTTCTGAGGCACGTCTGGGCAGGTTTGAACTGCCAAATTTTGGTTCGTAGCCCAGTGCTTAACCATTTGCACCACCCAGAGACTCCTGACTCCTGACTGATGATAGAGTCACTGAATTTATTAAATTGTGCATATTTGTTTATAGTGTATTCTCTTTGGAGTAATCTTCATAAACTGGAGAATGAATCAACTCCATATGTTTCTTCTCCCCCTCCCCACCTTTCCTTTCACTATGAAATGCCAGAGAAGCAAATTTTCTTTGGCCTATGATTCAATATTCCAAAATGGAAAGCACCCAGGAAAGTTCTGGCAAATACTGTGACTCAGAAGTGATACAGTGATGTGGCATGTTTTCTTCAAAAATTTGTTTTTATTTTAAGCGTTTTAGTTTGGAGTGATTTTAGATTTGCATAAAAGTTGCACAGTTGGTACAAAGAATTCCCAAATTCTTTTCACCCCATTTTTCCTAATATTAACACCACACATAGTCATAGCACATTTACCAAAACTAAGAAATTCACTTTGATACAGTACTATTAACTAAACTACAGACTTTATATCACCAGGTTTTCTACTAATGCCCCTTTTGCAGAATCCTATCCAGGAAACCACATTGCTTTTAATTGTTATGTCTCTTTAATCTCTCCAGTTGTGACAGTTTCTCGGTCTTTCCTTGTTTTTCATGACCAAGACGGTTTTGAAGAGTGCTGGTCAGGTATTTTGTAAGATGTCCCTTGATTTGAGTTTGTTTTCTCATGATTAGAGTGTGGCTATGTAGTTTTGGGGAAAATAGCACAAAGGTACAGTGCCCTTTTCATCTTAACAGCAGAGAGCACATGGAAGCAGCATGGCTCATTACTGGCAAAGTCAACCTTGATCACTAGGTTAAGGTGGTGTCTGCCAGGCTGTCCACTGTCAGGTTGGTATTTTGTCTCCACAGTGATTCTCCTGCTGGTGCTCACCAGCGTTTTATAATACATCTCTGTCTCCACAGACGCTGTGGATGTCCTTGATCTGCTGATCATGAGAACTGGGTAGAGATCAGTCTCATGGGGCACAGAGAAGGTGGGGAAGGGTAGACTGTGGATCTGTAGGGGAAAATGGAGACTATTCAGCACAGAGGCTTCCTCTGACCCCCCTATCTAAGAAGATCGCCACTATGACTCTCTACCGTACACCATGTCAGTTTCCATCATAGCACCTAAAACCATTAGAATTGATTTATTGGCTTGTTGGCTGTCTGGCTGGCTTACTAGAATGTAAACTCCATGAGGGCAGATAATCCATCTCACTCATTGAGATATCCCAGTATGCAGAATAATGCATGGTGCATAACCCAAACAACCAACCAAAAAAAATCCCATTGCCATCAAGTGAGATTCCAACTCATAGCGACCCTATAGGACAGAGTAGAACCGTCCTGTAGGGTTTCCAAGGAAAGGATTTGAATGGCCAACCTTTTGGTAAGCAGCTGAGCTCTTAACCACTGTGCCACTAGGGCTCCAGATTGGAACATACTAGATACTCAATAAATAGCAGCTGAATCCATTATTCACTGTCAGAGCTCTTCTAGCCCTAATATTCTCTTATTCATTTGTGGTCAGTAGGCATTCAATAACTGTTAGCTATTCTTATGATGATGTATTTTAGTTCAACTCATCATATAGTCTGCACAGCTCAGTGATTCTACATGACAGCTATTTTCTGCCAGTCTAGGGGGCCTCTTTTTATGAGACAGCCAGCCATGGTGTAGAAAAGCTATGCACTTTGGATTAAAGTAGGCACATTTGAGTAACTATGACCCTGTCTGAGGCCATAAGGCATTTTCCAAATGTTTTGCATATATGCACATACACACATAGACACACATTAGCTTGGCATTTGCTTTCATAGAATTCCAGGAAGGCACATCCACACTGCCTTTTTCCCTAGTGAGAATGAGCCTTTGTAACCAGGGAAAGGCCCTGGTCTCAGTCCAATGCAGCATTGGAAAATTCCTCAGCCAAAGATAAAGAACAGGGACATATTGTTCTCCTAGATCCCTGCTCCTGAATTATCTTAACTCCTCAGTTCCCATGTCCGCTTGTGACCCCAACCACTGTAACAGGAGCAGCAACCAATCTTAGTTCGCCAGGCAGTCTGAGGTCTAGTAAATATCCTCAGCCCTCCATACTTGTTAGCAATTGAAGCAATTGTATTCAAAATAGAATTGGCCAAAGAATCACTGGCTAAGGGCCATTCTGTGGGGGCAGCATTCCGTTTATGTTTTAACCATAAAAATGACTCAGACAAAGAGATTAGAAGACTTGTACAGACCAGAGACTATAGCTCCATTTTCTTGCTCCTTGTCACTTGGCACCAGACTGAGTTCCTTGTCTTGACCACATCCTAAGGGTCAATGGCAGACCCAGGGCAATTTCATGGGGTGTGATGAGGAAGTGGAACCCTCGAAGATACACTTACTACCTCTCAAAGCCACCACATCCTGGGAAGCCAGCTTTGCAGAGAAGTTTAACCCACCTGTGTCCTCTCTAGGACCTTTCTCCAGGACCTACGATGACTCTACTAATATCAGTCACTACTGGCAACATCATGCTGTAGTTTTCCTGATGGGCAGAAGCTCCTTCTCTGGAGCCTTTTGCTTCTACCCCACTTTCTTTCTGTGCTATCTCCTCAGTCTGAGGAACAATAAAACCCCAAAAAAAACCCCACTGCTGTCAAGTCGATTCCGACTCACAGCGACCCTATAGGACAGAGTAGAACTGCCCCATAGAGTTTCCAAGGAGCGCCTGGTGGATTTGAACTGCCAACCTCTTGGTTAGCAGCTGTAGCGCTTAACCACTATAGTGGACTAATAAAGAGAGGCTCTATAAAAAGTCTACTGTGGGATCCCCAACATTGGCTGTCTGTTCTTGGTATAACCAAAAATCACCCTTTCTTCTTCAATCAGAGAAGTGGGTTTGGGGAAGCAATGACAGGTCTGTCTGTCTTTCTGTTGTTGTTGTTGAGAGTATACACATCAGAACATACACCAATTCAAAAATTTCTACGGGTACAATTCAGTGACATTGATTACGTTCTTCAAGTTGTGCAACCATTCTCGTCTTCTTTTTATGAATTCTTTAGCCCCCATTAACATGAGCTTACTGCCCGCATGCTTCCTATCTGACCTTTTGAGTTGCTGTTGTCAGTTAGATCCCATACAGATAGTTCTTCAAAAGAACACAATGTTCAAGGCAAATATTCTTTACTAGGTAAGATAACCTATTATTTGGTTTCGAAACCCTGGTGGCATAGTGGTTAACAGCTATAGCTGCTAACCAAAAGGTTGGCCGTTTGAATCTACCAGGCGCTCCTTGGAAACCTATGGGGCAGTTCTACTCTGTCCTGTAGGGTTGCTATGAGTCGGAACTGACTCATGGCAGTGGGTTTGGTTTTTGGGTTTTGGGTTTGTTATTGTTTTTTTTAAAAAGAATTTGGGGGATATTTTAGGTTTAAGGTTTGAAGATTTTCTCAGGGCAACAGTTTCAGTGGTTCATCTAGCCTCAGTGGCTTTGTAAAGTCTGAATTCCATGAGAATTAGAAATTCTGTTCTGCACTTTCACCCCTTTGGTTAGGATTATTCTATAGAATCTTTGATCAAAATATTCAGCAATGGTAGCCAGGCATCATTCAGTTCTTCTGATTTCATGGCAAAGGAGGCAGTTGTTCATGGAAGCAATTAGGCACACTTTCCACTTCATCCTCCTATTCCTGACTCTCCTTCCTCCTCCACTGCTCCAGGCAAATGGAGACCAATTGTACCTTGGATGGCCACTTGCAAGCTTTGAAGACCCCAGGTACTATGTAACGAACTAGGAGGTTGAACAAAAGCACTAAAAAAATAATATTAGGTCAATTATCTGGGATTTTCCATGAACCATGACCCTAAACCTCCAAACCAAGAAATCCAGTCACATGAGGTGTCTGATTTTACATAAGATGCCTCAGCAGCTGATCTGTTTTTGATGTTTGTTTGTTGTAAAAATACACATCACACGACATTTGCCAGTTCAACTTTTTACAGGTGTAACATAGTAGCATCAATTACATTAATTGTCTGTGCAACCATTATCCTTAATCAATGTAAATTTTCCATCACCATAAACAGAAACTCAGTGTTCCATAAGCAAACACTCCCCCTTTCGCCTCCCTCCTTCCCCTGATAACCACTAATAAGCTTTGATCTCTATATACTTGCTTGCTTTTGTCTTTTTATATAAGTGAAATCATATAACATTTGTCCTTTTGTGATTGACTTACATCACTCAACAAAATGCCTTCAAGCTCCATCCATGTTGTAGCATGTATCAGGACTCCATTTTGCTGTCTGGCCGAGTAGTATTCCATTGTATGTATGTACTGCACTTTGTTCATCCGTTCGTTTGTTGATGAGCATTTGGGTTGTTCCCACCTTTTGCCTATTATGAATAGTGCTGCAATGAACATTGGTGTACGTACGTCTGTTCACATGCCTGCTTTCAGGTCCCTGAGGTATATACCTAGGAGTGGAATTGCTAGGTCATATGATAGTTCTATTTTTTGTTTTTTTGGGAACCATCACACTACTTTCCACAATGGTTGTACCATTTTGCACTCCCACCATCAATGGATAAGTGTTCCAATTTCCCTACATCCTCGCCAACATTTATTATTTTCTGTTTTTCTAAACAATTTTTTTAGCTTAGCCTTTATCCTAGTAGGAGTGAAATGGTATCTCAATGTGGCTTTGATTTGTATTTCTCTGGAGGCTAATGACTCTGAGCATTGTGATGGTTACATTTGTGTGTCAACTTGGCTGGGTCATGATCATCATTCTGGCAATTATGATGTAGTTTGGCAGTTGTATAACGTTGTGATCTCCAAGATGAGATTTGATATAATGTGATCGCCTCCATGATGGGATCTGCTGTGAGCAGCCAATCAGTTGAAAAGGAGTTTCCTTTGGGGTGTTGGCTGCATCCAATATAGGTGGAGTTTCTGGTGAGGCTCGAGGGCTTTTGCTTGCTATGGATCCTGCAGCTGGCTCCTGTTCGTCTGACCTCCTGTTCTTGGGACTTGAGGTAGCATCTTACCTGCCATCTTGCCTACTGATTCATCAGTCTCCACAGCCTATAAACCAGGAGAAGGCTCTGGTCTGACCCATGGACTTGAGACTTTCCAGCTTCTACAACTGCATGAGCCATTTCCTTGATATAAATCCCTAAATATATTTATATGCTTTACTGGTTTTGCTTCTCTAGTGAACTCAACCTAAGACAAGCATCTTTTCATCTGTTTGTTGACCATTTGAGTAACCTCTTTGGTGAACCATCTGTTCATGTCAGGGAGCAAGGACAGTTCTTGAGTGGAGGTATGGAGTTAAGAAGGGAGAGATCATGAGGGTGCTAAGAGATTGGTGGGAGGACTTTGTGGATCTCTCTCTTTTCAGTCCTCATGGCAGCTCTGTGCCACATCCTGAGGATCAGAAAACAGGTTAAAGAAATAATTTTTAGATCAAAAGGAAAAAAAAAAAAAAACCCAACAACAAAACCGGAGACACCATCTGTTCACTCTTATCATCTCCAGAGAGGGAAAAATGGTTGCATTCAACAGCACACAGGCAAGGAGACTGGCTCCACAGTCACGAAAACCAGGAGAGTCCATAACTTCTATTGGGGAGATACCATCTTGGACACAGCTGTGCTCAGGCCTCCAGAGCCTCTAGGCTGCTCTGGCTCAGCTTTTTCATTGTTGATGAGATGAGTGCTGGAACAGATAAACTGAAAACATCTTGCGGATGACTTTGAAGGCAACCCAGAGAGGGGAGGAGATTCATCAGACCACCCTGTGGAGGTGGGGAGTATGTTGGCCAAATCTGGGGAGCTTCAGGAACAAGGAGGAAAAAAGAGAAAGAGAGAAAGTGATGGTGATGGTGCATAAACACCAAACCAAACCCACTGCCATCGAGTCAGTTTTGACTCCTAGTGACACTGTAGGACAGAGTAAAATTGCCCCAAAGGGTTTCCAAGGAGGCTGGTGGATTCGAACTGCACACTTTTTGGTTGGCAGCTGATCTCTTAACCACTACACTACCAGGGCTCCAATGGTGTGTAACCGGAGGGAAAAACAGGGGGTAGTTGATATGTTACAATGAAATGGAGAAGCTCTTCCCCTTGTGAAAGGAGTCCTTGAAGTACAAGCCCACAGTGAGGAGGCACGGATGATGAAGGGACGGCCTTCTGGGAGCAGACAGCAGCCCATCTGAGGAGGCTCCAGCCCTCCTTTCCTCACCTCTGCCCTCTCTGGCTGTGTATGAAATGGAGGTACTAACTGGAAGGACACTCAGTGAAAATTAGAAAATTTTGAGATTCTCGGCACAATGATATATAGTTTGTTGACTTAATACTTTATAATCTATTGCTTGTAATGCATCTTCCCATCATCTCATTTTTAATGTGCATATATTTTTGCACTTTTGGAAGTGCAAGCATTTCGGGAATGTGAACTGTCCAATATAATAGACATCCCCGGATATGCTAATTAGGGCAATGCTGAGAGTGAAACATTGTAAAATGGTGCCTGGCATTCTTGGGATTGCCATGAAGAGCGATTAATCAATGAGACACAAGGAGGTGATGAAATAAACTCTTCCAAGGGTCTTCAACTCTGCAATTATTCCCATTCTTCAAAACACTAGGACTGATTGATCTCTTTTTCTAAAATCCTCAAAAGATCCCAGAAAAACAAGCAAACAAACAAAACGACTTCCCATTACAAAAATTATCTTCTCTGTTTTCAGTTTATGCTTAGGATCTGAATGGGCAATGGAGCTAATCAAGACATAGCCATACCTACTAATAACCTAAGCCTGGCCAAGGGGGAGTTGTGCGTTGTATTTGATTTTCTATGTCCTGCTCCAAAAGATGGTTGTAGATCTAATTTCTCATCTTTTTTTTGTGAGCTGGTATGTTTTATGGAAACCCTGGCGTTGTAGCGATTAAGAGCTATGGCTGCTAACCAAAAGGTCACCAGTTCCAATCCATCAGATGCTCCTTGGAAACCTCATGGGGCAGTTCTACTTTGTCCTATAGGGTTGCTCTGAGTTGGAATCGACTCAATGGCAATGGATTTTTTTTTTTATTAACTTCTATTGAGCTTCAATTGAACGTTTACAAATCAAGTCAGTCTGTCACATATAAGTTAATATATATCTTACTCCTTACTCCCACTTGCTCTCCCCCTAACGAGTCAGCCCTTCCAGTCTCTCCTTTCGTGAAAACTTTGGCAGCCTCCAACTCTCTCTATCCTCCCATCCCCCCTCCAGACAGGAGATGCCAACACAGTCTCAAGTGTCCACCTGACATAATTAGCTCACTCTTCATCAGCATCTCTCTCCCACCCACTGTCCAGTCCCTTTCATATCTGATGAATTGTCTTCGGGGATGGTTCCCGTCCTGTGCCAACAGAAGGTTTGGGGACCATGACCGCCGGGATTCCTCTAGTCACATCCAGACCATTAAGTATGGTCTTTTTATGAGAATTTGGGGTCTGCATCCCACTGATCTCCTGCTCCCTCAGGGGTTCTCTGTTGTGCTCCCTGTGAGGGCAGTCATCGATTGTGGCCAGGCACCAACTAGTTCTTTTCGTCTCAGGATAATGTAGGTCTCTGGTTCATGTGGCCCTCTCTGTCTCTTGGGCTCTTAGTTGTCGTGTGACCTTGGTGCTCTTCATTCTCCTTTACTGCAGGTGGGTTGAGACCTATTGATGCATCTTAGATGGCCGCTTGTTAGCTTTTAAGACCCCAGACGCCACATTTCAAAGTGGGATGCAGAATGTTTTCATAAGAGAACTGTTTTGCCAATTGACTTAGAAGTCCCCTTAAACCATGGTTCCCAACCCCCCGCCCTTGCTCCGCTGACCTTTGAAGTATTCAGTTTATCCCGGAAACTTCTTTGCTTTTGGTCCAGTCCAGTCCAGTTGAGCTGACCTTCCATGTATTGAGTGTTGTCCTTCCCTTCACCTAAAGCAGTTCTTTTCAGCTAATTAATCCATAAAAAACCCTCTCCCTCCCTCCCTCCCTCCCCTCCTCGTAACCACAAAAGTATGTGTTCTTCTCAGTTTACACTATTTCTCAAGATCTTTTTTTTATAATAGTGGTCTTATACAATATTTGTCCTCTTGCCTCTGACTGATTTCGCTCAGCATAATGCCTTCCAGGTTCCTCCATGTTATGAAATGTTTCAGAGATTCGTCACTGTTCTTTATCGATGCGTAGTATTCCATTGTGCGAATATACCACAATTTATTTACCCATTCATCCGTTGATGGACACCTTGGTTGCTTCCAGCTTTTTGCTGTTGTAAACAGAGCTGCAATAAACATGGGTGTGCATATATCTGTTTGTGTGAAGGCTCTTGTTTCTCTAGGGTATATTCCAAGGAGTGGGATTTCTGGGTTGTATGGTAGTTCTATTTCTAACTGTTTAAGATAACGCCAGATAGATTTCCAAAGTGGTTGTACCATTTTACATTCCCACCAGCAGTGTATGAGAGTTCCAATCTCTCCGCAGCCTCTCCAACATTTATTATTTTGTGTTTTTTGGATTAATGCCAACCTTGTTGGAGTGAGAAGGAATCTCATCATAGTTTTAATCTGAATTTCTCTAATGGCTAATGATCGAGAGCATTTTCTCATGTATCTGTTAGCTGCCTGAATATCTTCTTTGGTGAAGTGTGTGTTCATATCCTTTGCCCACTTCTTGATTGGGTTGTTTGTCTTTTTGTGGTTGAGTTTTGACAGAATCATGTAGATTTTAGAGATCAGGCGCTGGTCGGAGATGTCATAGCTGAAAATTCTTTCCCAATCTGTAGGTGGTCTTTTTACTCTTTTGGTGAAGTCTTTAGATGATAGGTGTTTGATTTTTAGGAGCTCCCAGTTATCGGGTTTCTCTTCGTCATTTTTGGTAATGTTTTGTATTCTGTTTATGCCTTGTATTAGGGCTCCTAAGGTTGTCCCTATTTTTTCTTCCATGATCTTTATCGTTTTAGTCTTTATGTTTAGGTCTTTGATCCACTTGGAGTTAGTTTTTGTGCATGGTGTGAGGTATGGGTCCTGTTTCATTTTTTTGCAAATGGATATCCAGTTATGCCAGCACCATTTGTTAAAAAGACTATCTTTTCCCCAATTAACTGACACTGGTCCTTTGTCAAATATCAGCTGCTCATACTTGGATGGATTTATATCTGGGTTCTCAATTCTGTTCCACTGGTCTATGTACCTGTTGTTGTACCAGTACCAGGCTGTTTTGACTACTGTGGCTGTATAATATGTTCTGAAATCAGGTAGAGTGAGGCCTCCCACTTTCTTCTTTTTCAGTAATGCTTTTTTTTTTTTTTGCTTATCCGAGGCTTCTTTCCCTTCCATATGAAATTGGTGATTTGTTTCTCTATCACCTTAAAAAATGACATTGGAATTTGGATCGGAAGTGCAGTATGTATAGATGGCTTTTGGTAGGATAGAAATTTTTACTATGTTAAGTCTTCCTATCCATGAGCAAGGTATGTTTTTCCACTTATGTATGTCCTTTTTAATTTCTTGTAGTAGAGCTTTGTAGTTTTCTTTGTATAGGTCTTTTACATCCTTGGTAAGATTTATTCCTAGGTATTTTATCTTCTTGGGGGCTCCTGTGAATGGTATTGATTTGGAGATTTCCTCTTCGATGTTCTTTTTGTTGATGTAGAGGAATCCAAGTGATTTTTGTATGTTTATTTTATAACCTGAGACTCTGCCAAACTCTTCTATTAGTTTCAGTAGTTTTCTGGAGGATTCTTTAGGGTTTTCTGTGTATAAGATCATGTCATCTGCAAATAGAGATAATTTTACTTCCTCCTTGCCAATTCGGATGCCGTTTATTTCTTTGTCTAGCCTAATTGCCCTGGCTAGGACTTCTAGCACAATGTTGAATAAGAGCGGTGATAAAGGACATCCTTGTCTGGTTCCCGTTCTCAAGGGAAATGCTTTCAGGTTCTCTCCATTTAGAGTGATATTGGCTGCTGGCTTTGCATAGATGGCCTTTATTATGTCGAGGAATTTTCCTTCAATTCCTATTTTGGTGAGCGTTTTTATCATGAATGGGTGTTGGACTTTGTCAAATGCCTTTTCTGCATTAATTGATAAGATCATGTGGTTTTTGTCTTTTGTTTTATTTATGTGGTGGATTACATTAATGGTTTTTCTGATATTAAACCAGCCTTGCATACCTGGTATAAATCCCACTTGATCGTGGTGAATTATTTTTTTGATATGTTGGTGAATTCCATTGGCTAGAATTTTGTTGAGGATTTTTGCATCTATGTTCATGAGGGATGTAGGTCTATAATTTTCTTTCATTGTAATGTCTTTACCTGGTTTTGGTATCGGGGAGATGGTGGCTTCATAGAATGAGTTGGGTAGTATTCCGTCATTTTCTATGCTTTGAAATACCTTTAGTAGTAGTGGTGTTAACTCTTCTGTGAAAGTTTGGTAGAACTCTGCAGTGAAGCCGTCCGGGCCAGGGCTTTTTTTTGTTGGGAGTTTTTTGATTACCGCTTCAATCTCTTTTTTTGTTATGGGTCTATTTAGTTGTTCTACTTCTGATTGTGTTAGTTTAGGTAGGTAGTGTTTTTCCAGGAATTCATCCATTTCTTCTAGGTTTTCAAATTTGTTAGAGTACAATTTTTCGTAATAATCTGATATGATTCTTTTAATTTCAGTTGGTTCTGTTGTGATGTGGTCCTTCTCGTTTCTTATTCGGGTTATTTGTTTCCTTTCCTGTATTTGTTTAGTCAGTCTAGCCAATGGTTTATCAATTTTGTTAATTTTTTCAAAGAACCAGCTTTTGGCTTTGTTAATTCTTTCAATTGTTTTTCTGTTCTCTAGTTCATTTAGTTCAGCTCTAATTTTTATTATTTGTTTTCTTCTGGTGCCTGATGGATTCTTTTGTTGCTCGCTTTCTATTTGTTCAAGTTGTAGGGACAGTTCTCTGATTTTGGCTCTTTCTTCTTTCTGTATGTGTGCATTTATCGATATAAATTGGCCTCTGAGCACTGCTTTTGCTGTGTCCCAGAGGTTTTGATAGGAAGTATTTTCATTCTCGTTGCATTCTATGAATTTCCTTATTCCCTCCTTGATGTCTTCTATAACCCAGTCTTTTTTCAGGAGGGTATTGTTCAGTTTCCAAGTATTTGATTTCTTTTCCCTAGTTTTTCTGTTATTGATTTCTAGTTTTATTGCCTTGTGGTCTGAGAAGATGCTTTGTAATATTTCAATGTTTTGGATTCTGCAAAGGTTTGTTTTATGACCTAATATGTGGTCTATTCTAGAGAATGTTCCATGTGCGCTAGAAAAAAAAGTAAACTTTGCGGCAGTTGGATGGAGAGTTCTGTATAAATCAATGAGGTCAAGTTGGTTGATTGTTGTAATTAGGTCTTCCATGTCTCTATTGAGCTTCTTACTGGATGTCCTGTCCTTCTCCGAAAGTGGTGTGTTGAAGTCTCATACTATAATTGTGGAGGTGTCTATCTCACTTTTCAGTTCTGTTAAAATTTGATTTATGTATCTTGCAGCCCTGTCATTGGGTGCATAAATATTTAATATGGTTATGTCTTCCTGATCAATTGTCCCTTTTATCATTATGTAGTGTCCTTCTTTATCCTTTGTGGTGGATTTAAGTCTAAAGTCTGTTTTGTCAGAAATTAATATTGCTACTCCTCTTCTTTTTTGCTTATTGTTTGCTTGATATATTTTTTTTCCATCCTTTGAGTTTTAGTTTGTTTGTGTCTCTAAGTCTAAGGTGTGTCTCTTGTAGGCAGCATATAGACGGATCGTGTTTCTTTATCCAGTCCGAGACTCTCTGTCTGTTTATTGGTGCATTTAGTCCATTTACATTCAGCGTAATTATAGATAAATAAGTGTTTAGTGTTGTCATTTTGATGCCTTTTTATGTGTGTTGTTGACAATTTCATTTTTCCACATACTTTTTTGTGCTGAGACGTTTTTCTTAGTAAATTGTGAGATCCTCATTTTCGTAGTGTTTGACTCTATGTTTGTTGAGTCTTTACGTTTTTCTTGGCTTTTATCTTGAGTTATGGAGTTGTTATACCTCTTTGTGGTTACCTTATTATTTACCCCTATTTTTCTAAGTAAAAACCTATCTTGAATTGTTCTATATCGCCTTGTATCACTCTCCATATGGCAGTTCTATGCCTCCTGTATTTAGTCCCTCTTTTTGATTATTGTGATCTTTTACATATTGACTTCAGTGATTCCCTGTTATGAACATTTTTTTTTTAATTAATCTTAATTTGTTTTTGTGATTTCCCTATTTGAGTTGATATCAGGATGTTCTGTTTTGTGACCTTGTGTTGTGCTGGTATCTGATGTTATTGGTTTTCTGACCAAACAATATCCTTTAGTATTTCTTGTAGCTTTGGTTTGGTTTTTGCAAATTCTCTAAACTTGTGTTTATCTGTAAATATCTTAATTTCGCCTTCATATTTCAGAGAGAGTTTTGCTGGATATATGATCCTTGGCTGGCAGTTTTTCTCCTTCAGTGCTCTGTATATGTCGTCCCATTCCCTTCTTGCCTGCATGGTTTCTGCTGAGTAGTCTGAACTTATTGATTGTCCCTTGAAGGAAACCTTTCTTTTCTCCCTGGCTGCTTTTAAAATTTTCTCTTTATCTTTGGTTTTGGTGAGTTTGATGATAACATGTCTTGGTGTTTTTCTTTTTGGATCAATCTTAAATGGGGTTCGATGATCATCTTGGATAGATATCCTTTCGTCTTTCACGATGTCAGGGAAGTTTTCTGTCAGCAGATCTTCAACTATTTCCTCTGCGTTTTCTGTCCTCTCTCCCTGTTCTGGGACTCCAATCACACGCAAGTTATCCTTCTTGATAGAGTCCCACATGATTCTTAGGGTTTCTTCATTTTTTTTTAATTCTTTTATCTGATTTTTTTTCAGCTATGTTGGTGTTAATTCCCTGGTCCTCCAGATGTCCCAGTCTGCATTCTAATTGCTCGAGTCTGCTCCTCTGACTTCCTATTGCGTTGTCTAATTCTGTAATTTTATTGTTAATCTTTTGGATTTCTACATGCTGTCTCTCTATGGATTCTTGCAACTTATTAATTTTTCCACTATGTTCTTGAATAATCTTTTTGAGTTCTTCAACAGTTTTATCAGTGTGTTCCTTGGCTTTTCCTGCAGTTTGCCTTATTTCGTTTCTGATGTCTTGAAGCATTCTGTAAATTAGTTTTTTATAATCTGTATCTGATAATTCCAGGATTGTATCTTCATTTGGGAAAGATTTTGATTCTTTTGTTTGGAGGGTTGTAGAAGCTGTCATGGTCTGCTTCTTTATGTGGTTTGATATGGACTGCTGTCTCCGAGCCATCACTGGGAAACTAGTTTTTCCAGAAAATCCGCTAACTGGGACGCTGGCTCCAGGCTCCGAAAACAATCGCTGCTTCCCTGTATTTGTTCGTTTTCCGTCTCTAAGTCTGTGTTTGTTGTTCAGGGTTCATAGATTGTTATGTATGTGATCGACTCGCTTGTTTTTCCGAGTCTTTGTTGCAAGAGGGATCCGAGGTAGAGTCTACCTAGTCCACCATCTTGGCCCCGCCCCCCCCTTTTTTTTTTGGTATGTTTTATATTTGTATCGGCAAGCTCAGTATCCAATAAGACCTTCATTAGATTAGTTATGCAATTGGATTTTGGCACCCAAAAAAGAAATTACGTAATAGAAGATAGAATGGGCTGGTATTTAGAGTGCATACTTGACCCAGGATATTTAAGCTCTGTATCCACAAGTGTGGGGGTATGTTTGTTCAGTGGTAGAATTCTCGTCTTCCATGCAGAAGACCTGAGTTCAGTTCCTGGCCAGCACACCTTATGTGCAGCCATCACCTGTCTGTCGGTGCAGGCTTACACGTTGTTATGATGCTGAACAGGTTTCAGTGAAGCTTCCAGACGAAGATAGGTTAGAAAAATCAGCCAGTGAAAACCCTCTGGATCACAAAGGCCCAACCCACAACTGATCATGAGGATGTTGTAGGCCTGAGCAGTGTTTTGGGCATGGGGTTGCCAGGAGTCATCCCCAATGGCAGCTAATAATAACAATCTACAAGTGTGTTTTTCTCTGTAGTCTTGGGCACAATCACTTCCTATCTTAGTCCCTGTGACTGGCCTCAATGTGCCCTTCACACACTTATCTTTGTAAAAACTCTGTGAGCTCAAGAAAGAGTCTGTAGGGCATGATGAACTCCCAGGAAGAAAAAAAATTTATGATTTGTTATTTCCTGTTATGCAATGATTTCTCCAAAAGAACTCGGGGACATACCATGGCCAGGCTTTCACATGACAAAATTTATGACTTTCTTGCTGCAAGACAAGATTATCTTTTCCTGTTTGGAAAACGCTTCTGCCTTCAAAATGTCTTTTCTTATTTGAAAGAGAAATGATTGCACAAGTGGCAGAGACTGACAACTGAGCACCATCCAAAGTGGAACAAGATTGGCTTTGGGATGTTGAAAAGGCTCATGTTGCCCCTTTCCAAAAGTCTACTACAGTTCTTGTGCCCTCACGTATCGTCAAGGAGATACATAAATACAATTTCTCTTCATGTCATTTAGTCTCATTTGGATATTTAGAAGGGGAGTCACAAGGGATGCTACAATTTTGTTTGATTATTACACCAGCATTTGGAGATACTAGTGTTGGCTTTGTCACTGATGTTCTTGGTCATTTAAATATGTCCCCGAGAGTCAATGCCAGATGAAATGACTCTTTTTCAGATGGCTAAGAATGAGGTTTTCAGACCCAGTTTTCAGAACTAGAAAGTGGTTTTCCTGCTCTTTCTATTGCCTAGGAGCTTTCAAAGACAGGGCTGTTAGATGTAGCCAGAGCTGAAAGCACTTCCTTTGAATATCCCTTGGGGTAGTAAATCTTTGTCCTTTAAGTCTGGCTTTTTTAGCAAAAAACCTGAGGTCATTTAGAACAAATTTGGTTTGAAATAAGAAGGGCAATTATGCTGGTGGCGAATACCTTTTTCTGGTCAGAAATAAGGTATAAAAAACAAATAATCAGAGATACTTCTCATCTCCAAGACTTCATCTATCTTCTCAGCTACCGGTCTCCTTGTGAACCTGGGCAATGAGTTTGATGAATGTCTCAGGCAGTTTAGACAAGCAGGCATCTATCTATCCCCAGGGTGCATTATTAAGTATATGGCAAAATCGAAACTCATTGGATAATGAGAATGCTTATCATGATGGAAAAACCATTGATTTTAGAGCCAGCCAACCTGGGTTTAAATCTTGGCAATTAAATGTGTGTCCCTAGATACATCATTTAAACTCCCTGAATCTTGGTTTTGGTTTATCCATCTGTAAAATGATGTTTTAACACCTGTCTCAAAGAGTATTGTGAGAATTAAGTGTGATACTTTTAAGGGACCTGATATAGAGCTTACCGCATAGCTGGTAAGAAAAGAAAAGAAAAGAAAAAAAACCGTAGTTGCTGAGTCGATTCCAACTCATAGTAACCCTATAGGACAGAGTAGAATTGCCCCATAGGGTTTCTAAGGAGTGGCGGCTGGATTCGAACTGCTTTTGGTTAGCAACCAAACTCTTAATCACTGTACCACCAGGGCTCCATATATAGCTGGTAGTGATTGTTATTCATTAGTCAACCTGTAAGTTCCAACCTGTCAATTCTACCCTTTAGGAACCATTCCTAAGCTGTGTCAGTTCCTTATCCTCAGTGAGTTGCACTTACATAGCACTTACCATGCTGTGCTATGATTTTCTGTATATTTGTCAGTCGCTCCTAGTAGGCAGTGACATCCCTGAGAGTAGGTACGCATCTTGCTCATATTTTTATACCTGGTATCTAAGTGCGTAAGTCATAGTGGCATATGGTGGTAGCATAGTAGCAGTGAAGCATAACTAATGATTGGATACACAAATGGATAACCAAAACCCATTGCCGTCGAGTCGATTCCAACTCATAGTGACCCTATAGGACAGAGTAGAACTGCCCCATAGAGTTTCCAAGGAGCGCCCGGTGGAGTCAAACTGCCAACATTTTGGTTAGCAGCCATAGCACTTAACCACTACACCATCAGTGTTTCCAAATGGATAGATGAATGAAAAACAGAAAACATCTGTATTAGTTGGAATAAGGACTTAAGCGGTGGTAGCAGAGATCCAACAATACGGTGGCTTTAAATATATGTAGTTAATTTCTCTCTTTGTACCTGTATCCAGGTGAGTTGTTAATGTCAGTGGGACATCTCTGCTCCACATGGTCATTCAGGATCCATGGTTTCTTCCATGTATTGCCTTCTCTCCCCAGGGCATTTCCATTGTCTGCTTGGTTAATGTTGTGCCCCTCCTGTGCCCACTGGTGAGTAGGAGAAAGAATGTGTGGAGGACGCATGTCCACTGACTTAAGCCCCAAGCTTTGAAGGTTATACATCATTTCTGCTCACATCTCGAAAGAGAAAACTGAGTCACCTGACACAGCTAACTACAAGGGAGGCTGGGGAATGTAGTTTAGTCCTACGCCCAGAGTGTCTGTCTTGTTCCCTGTTGTGTATCATAAGGAACTCTATTTCCTGTGCTGCCGTGCCTTCTGATTTGGAGTAGGGCTGGCCAAAGGATGGCATTGGTGGAAGATTGAGGGCATAAGCAGGAGGGAAGGCAGGGTAACCCCCTCCCCTCTGCTTTAGTTTTGTTTCCCCCAGGGAACGCCCCCCACCAGAAAATCCTCCCCCCATAGTCCTGGCTGTCCCCAGACGTGTCCATGTGGTTTCACTTCCTGGGCTATGGTAACATTGCCTCCTCTCTTTGTCCCTTTAGCCTTAGAGGTAAGAGCAGTTTTTAAATATTATTAATTTCTGGTTTACTTCGCCTCCCTCTGTTCACCTGTTCAGCTCCACCATCACCTGTGAAACGAACTCCCTGTGAAATGAATTCCATATGTTAAATTCCCTTTTTTGAAACACCTGGAGTGGTTTTTGTTTTCCTGATTGGACCCTGACTGAAACACCCAAGAAGAAGAGAATGGGTTTTTATGTATAATTATCAATCTTCAATACAATCTACCCTTCTATCCACCAAATACCCACGTGTATTCTTCTTCCTACACACGGAACACAACCACTGCTCCCCAAGGGAGATGGCCCAATGTACCACCCAATTTGGGCGTTAAAGGTCAAGACCTCAGACATGACTTTGGCTCTTCATGGTCCAGTAACCTATAAACAAAAAGACAATTTATTTGTAACATCACCCTCACACTCAATAATAGAATAGTGAAACAGGAACAGGGTAACTGCAATAAAAACTCTCAGAAAAGGGGTGACTGGTGAACACACAGCAGTCACTGGCCCAAAGCAAAGGAAATCCTGCAGGGCAAATATTGTGAAGACTCCCCGACCTGGTAGTGAATGAGTTCCTTGGTTAGATTCTGATTCTGTTCTTCTGGAGAAAGTTTTTATCCATTTTTCTCCATGTCCCACGGCCCCACCCTTGTGAGGTTTTTCCTGGTCATCCATTATTCTCTGTAGCCATATCTGGAAAGGTACTAGGGAATAAGACCTCCTTGGTAGCAGCACAGCTTTTATACTCCTGGCTCATAAAAATTGGGGGGATCTAGGAGTTGCTTTAAGATCTGAACTCTTATAGGCTTTTGCAAACCAGATTTATCATTTCTTTGACAATACAACTCCACTTGCTTGCATATGCTAGCCAGTTGCACATGCCAGTAACCACACCCAAGTTTTTTTCTATACATCATCTTAAACCTACCTTTTCTGTTATACCCATTCCTCTCCCTCATTTTTATGACAGTTACACAGAAGCCTTTTAAAACAATAGGTTGGGTTGGAAGGCAATACTTTCAATTTGATCCATGATCAGGATTGGATACCTTTGTCTGACTTAATGTTTGCCTGTGAAGTCTTCATAAGCCTTTGAAAAAGTTTTGAGCAGTAGTCCTCTCTCTAGCTACTTGGAGGTGTAGGCAGGGTGACCATATAATTTATCACCCAAACCAAGACACTTTTGAGCATGAAACAGACTGTCTCGAGGGAACCAGGTATAGAAGCAGTGGCCTTCCCACCGGTGCAAAGCCCTTAATCTCTGGGCTCTATTCTCTTTCATCTCTGCCTGAACTCTAGCTAATATTTTCTGAAGCTCAATTTTTCTTGAAATACCTTTCAGGGAGCAGCCAACACATGCTAATATTCCAGTTTTTTCCAATCCTTTCTTCTGTAGTTACTGGCTTGGTTATTCACTTGCAAGTTATACAAGGTGACCAAACAAACAAAAAAACAAACCCATAGCTGTCAAGTCAACTCTGACTCAGCAACCTTAGCATTACCAAATGTTTTTCTTCAGAGACAAAAAAAAAAAGGCTCCAACTTTGCAAACTGCAACATCAATTGCTGTGTCAGTTAGCATTCAGTGCAAGAAACGGAAGTCGTCTCGGGTGTTTTAAGCAGAAAGGAATTCAGTACAGGGAAAGGGGTGCTTATAAAATGATTGGAAAGGCTGGAAAAGCAGAAGCTAATAAGCTGCTGCTAGGCTTCAATATCACGCCATAGCAGCTGTGATCAGTGTCCCTGCTACTGCTGGCCAGAGTCAAGGAAACTGCAAAAAATGCTGCCAATGTCACAGCAGCCCCAAGGCCACAAAGCTGGTGATGAGACAGTGGAATGTGGAATCTGGCTGCTACAGAAATTCGCATCTGCTGGAGCCCGATTGTAAACTGCCACCACTGCAGAAAGAATGACATCTTCCCTCTTTATCCTTTTCAAATCTCATGCCAGTGCAACTCAGAAGCAGAACATAGATCACACCCAGAACCCTCGTGGTAAGGGAATCCGGGAAATAAAAACAGGATGTGTCAGTTCAGGTCCTTCAAGCAGCAAGTATCAAGCAAACATTAAAGTCCACCTGACCCAAGTCATGGTCATTTCAAGACAGGATTAGATGTGTAAGACATTTACTGGGGGGAATTGCCTCTGAATGATAATGAGGGTAAGGGAGGAGAAAGTACAATTAGGCAAGGAGAATCTTTAGATTCCAATGCATATCGGACTCAGGTACATGGGAAGGTAGGGGTGAGTAGTTCAAGTCTCAGTCTACAGCACAGTTCTAAGAAAGCCTTGGCCAAACCAATGGGGAGTCCTCGAGCAAAAGTTGCCCATTAGAGGAATCCTGCATTAGGCAGGAATGCGCTGCCACTAGGACCACCGCTGTGCTTAGTCGTTAGCTATCAAGAGCAGGGAGGAAGCATGGTCTGGGCACAAACATGGTATATCTAAAGATGTGACTGCTAGAGCTGTCTGTCAGTCAGATTCTCTTGGGGATCTAAGTGTCACACCTTCATGGCCAGGCCACCAGGGCCATATAAAAGGGTGGAAATAGGCACTGAGTCAACAGACAGCCCCTAGTACAGGATCCTTACTGAGTATTTCTTAATCATCCTCTCCTTACCAGTCCATCTAGAATAGCTTCAGTGTAACTAAAAGCAAGAGGCAACCATTTTGCTCTTGTTTTGTCTTATCAGAACTTGTCAGAAAAATCCATCAGGAGTATCATGTGAAAAGAAAATAAAACTATTTTAATGGAAAGCCCATTAGTCAGATTAAAGAAGGCACAAAAGGTCAGCTTGGATTAATACACTGGGTAGCCTTTCTATTCTCTGTAACATTCTTGGAATACCAATACAAGTCGAGCTGCCTTGTTTTCTGAGTTTTGCTTTAATACCATGCCTTTTATAAAAGAGGAATTTTCATATACATTAAAAAAAACTGTAAGAATTATAATAATAGTGAACACTTGTACTTATGAGTACTGGGCAACTGACTAAGTGCTTTACATGTTGTTGTTGTTGTTGTTGTTGTTAGGTGCCATCGAGTTGGTTCCGACTCATAGCAACCCTATGTACAACAGAATGAAACATTGCCCAGTCCTGTGCCATCCTTACAATCGTTGTTATGCTTGAGCTCATTGTTGCAGCCAGTATGTCAATCCACCTTGTTGAGGGTCTTCCTCTTTTCCGCCGACCCTGTACTCTGCCAAGCCTGATGTCCTCCTCCAGGGACTGATCCCTCCTGACAACATGTCCAAAGTGTGTAAGACACAGTCTCGCCATCCTTGCCTCTAAGGAGCATTCTGGCCACACTTCTTCCAAGACAGACTTTTTGTTCTTTTGGCAGTGCATGGTATATTCAATATTCTTCACCAACACCACAATTCAAAGGCATCAACTCTTCTTCGGTCTTCCTTATTCATTGTCCAGCTTTCACATGCATATGATGTGATTCAAAATATCATGGCTTGGGTCAGAAGCACCTTAGTCTTCAAGGCGACATCTTTGCTCTTCAACGCTTTGAAGAGGTCCTTTGCAGCAGATTTGCCCAATGCAATGCATCTTTTGATTTCTTGGCTGCTGCTTCCATGGCTGTTGATTGTGGATCCAAGTAAAATGAAATCCTTGACAACTTCAATCTTTTCTCCGTTTATCATGATGTTGCTCATTGGTCCAGTTGTGAGGATCTTTGTTTTCTTTATGTTGAGGTGTAATCCATACTGAAGGCTGTGGTCTTTGATCTTCATTAGTAAGTGCTTCAAGTCCTCTTCACTTTCAGCAAGCAAGGCTGTGTCATCTGCATAACGCAGGTTGTTAGTGAGTCTTCCTCCAATCCTGACACCCTGTTCTTCTTCATATAGCCCAGCTTCTCGGATTATTTGCTCAGCATATAGATTAAATAGGTATGGTGAAAGAATACTACCCTGATGCACACCTTTCCTGACTTTAAACCAATCAGTATCCCCTTATTCTGTCTGAACAACTGCCTCTTGATCTATGTAAGGGTTCCTCCTGAGCACAATTAAGTGTTCTGGAATTCCCATTCTTTCCAGTGTTATTCATAATTTGTTATGATCCACACAGTCGAATGCCATTGCATAGTCAATAGAACACAGGTAAACATCCTTCTGGTATTCTCTGCTTTCAGCCAGGATCCATGTGACATCAGCGATGATATCCCTGGTTCCACGTCCTCTTCTGAAACCAGCCTGAATTTCTGGCAGTTCCCTGTCAATATACACTGCTGCAGCCGTTTTTGAATGATCTTCAGCAAAATTTTGCTTGCATGTGATCTTAATGATATTGTTCTATAATTTCCACATTCGGTTGGATCACCTTTCTTGGGAATAGGCATAAATATGATCTCTTCAGTCAGTTGGCCTGGAAGCTGCCTTCCATATTTCTTGGCATAGACGAGTGAGCACCTCCAGCACTGTATCTGTTTGTTAAAACATCTCAATTGATATTCCTTCAATTTTTGGAGCCTTGTTTTTCGCCAATGCCTTCAGAGCAGCTTGGACTTCTTCCTTCAGTACCATCGGTTCCTGATCATATGCCACCTCTTGAAATGTTTGAATATCGACTAATTCTTATTAGTATAATGACTCTGTGTATTCCTTCCATCTTCTTTTGATGTTTCCTGCATTGTTTAATATTTTCCCCATGGAATCCTTCACTATTGCAACTGGAGGCTTGAATTTTTTTCTTCAGTTCTTTCAGCTTGAGAAACGCCGAGCGTGTTCTTCCCTTTTGGTTTTCCATCTCCAGCTCTTTGCACATGTCATTATAATACTTTACTTTGTCTTCTCGAGAGGCCCTTTGAAATCTTCTGTTCAGTTCCTTTACTTCGTCAACTCTTCCTTTTGCTTTAGCTGCTCGACACTCAAGAGTAAGTTTCAGAGTCTCCTCTGACATCCATCTTGGTCTTTTCTTTCTCTCCTGTCTTTTCAGTGACCTCTTGCTTTCTTCATGGATGACGCCCTTGATGTCATTCCACAACTCGTCTGGTCTTTGGTCACTAGTGTTTCAATGCATCAAATCTATTCTTCAAATGGTCTCTAAATTCAGGTGGGATATACTCAAGGTCATATTTTGGCTCTCGTGGACTTGCTCGGATTTTCTTCAGTTTCATCTTGAACTTGCATATGAGCAATTGATGGTCTGTTCCACAGTTGGCCCCTGGCCTTGTTCTGACTGATGATATTGAGCTTTTCCATTGTCTCTTTACACAGATGTAGTCAGTTTGATTTCTGTGTGTTCCATCTGGTGAGGTCCATGTGTATAGTCACCATTTATGTTGGTGAAAGAAGGTATTTGCAATGAAGAAGTCGTTGGTCTTGCAAAAATCTATCATTCAATCTCCGGCATTGTTTCTATCACCAAGGCCATATTTTCCAGCTACTGATCCTTCTTCTTTGTTTCCAACTTTCGCATTCCAATTGCCAGTAATTATCAATGCATCTTGATTGTATGTTTGATCAATTTCAGACTGCAGCAGCTGATAAAAATCTTCTATTTCTTCATCTTTGGCCCTAGTGGTTGGTACATAAATTTGAATAATAGTCGTATTAACTGGTCTTCCTTGTAGGCGTATGGATGTTATCCTATCACTGACAGCGTTGTACTTCAACATAGATCTTGAAATGTTCTTTTTAACGATGAATGCAACACCATTCCTCTTCGAGTTGTCATTCCCATCATAGTAGAGTATACGATTGTCGGATTCAAAATGGCCAATACCAGTCCATTTCAGCTCACTGATGCCTAGGATATCGATGTTTATGTGTTCCATTTCATTTTTGATGATTTCCAGTTTTCCTAGATTCATACTTCGTACATTCCAGGTTCTGATTATTAACGGATGTTTGCAGCTGTTACCTCTCATTTTGAGCTGTGCCACATCAGCAAATGAAGGTCCTGAAAGCTTTACTCCATCCATGTCATTAAGGTCAACTCTACTTTGAGGAGGCAGCTCTTCCCCAGTCATCTTTTGAGTGCCTTCCAACCTGGGGGGCTCATCTTCCAGCACTATATCAGACAATGTTCCACTGCTATTCATAAGGCTTTCACTGGGTAATGCTTTTCTGAAGTAGACTGCCAGGCCCTTCTTCCTAGCGTGTCTTAGTCTGGAAGCTCAGCTGAAACCTGTCCTCCGTGGTGACCCTTCTGGTATCTGAATACTGGTGGCACGGCTTCCGGCATGACAGCAACACACAAGCCCCCACAGTAGGACAAACTGACAGACACGTGGGGGCTTTACATACATTAGCTGATTTAATCCCCTTAACAAGTGAGATAGGTATCATGGTCGTCATATTCATTTCAAGGTTGGGGAAACTGAGAAAGATAATATGATTTACCCCAAATCACACAGAAAGTAAATGGAATTAAGTGGAATAGGATTTGAACCCTTACAATTTCGTCCAGGCCTGTCGATGGGTGGTGCAAATGGTTAAGTGCTCAGCTACTTATGAAAGGTTACCTGTGGGAATCCATTCAGAGGTACCTCAGAAGAAAGACCTGGAAGTATACTTCCAAAAAATCAACCACTGAAAGCCCTGTGGAGCACAATTCCACTCTGACATCCATAGGGTCACCATGAATCGGAATTGACTTCAAGACAACTGGTTTGGCTTTTTGGTTAAGTTTGGTCCACAGTCTGCCCTGTTTCTCTGGCTAATACTCACTGGGCCATTCCCACGTGCTGGGCA
Organism: Loxodonta africana; assembly: GCF_030014295.1. NCBI lineage: Eukaryota > Metazoa > Chordata > Mammalia > Proboscidea > Elephantidae > Loxodonta > Loxodonta africana. The sequence goes on from NC_087354.1 coordinate 24,252,777, forward strand.
CTGTTCTACAGGTAGCATCCTCTCAGTCCTCCCAGCCCCGTGAAATGGGTTCTAATACAGGTCCACAGTCCCTTATCTAAAACCCTTGTGGCCAGATGGATTTCAGGATTTAGGAGTTTTTAGATTTTAGGAAGGTAAGGCAATTCATATATGACACATAATACCTCTGGTGAGGTCTAGATTTAGGAGCCCTGGTGGTGTAGTGATTAAAGCGATGGACTGCTAACTGAAAGGTTGGCAGTTCAAAACCTCCAGCAGCTCTGTGGAGAAACATGTGGCAGTCTGTTTCCTTAGAGACATACAGCCTTGGAAATCCTATGGGGTTGCTATGAGTGAGAATTGACCCTATAATCAATGTGAATATTTATACCAAGGGGGATAAATACAGATTGCAAATAGCCTCCTGTCAGTTGAGGTCGGGCTTTGTCACCAATGGAGTCAGGAAAAAGCTTTTTGATTTTCTCATGGTTTTGGATTTTGAAATTGTGTTTAATGACTTATGGACATGTATTTTGATTCCCACATTGTAGGTGAAGGAACTGAGGCATGACGAAATTAAACCACTTGTCAGTGATCCCATAACAAGTAAGGAATTGAGCCAGGATTTGAGTCCTTGCTATTAGAACCAAAGTCTGAGGTCTCTACCCTACTCAATTCTGCCTCTGACTGGTCACTATCTGTTACTAGGTATTTACTGTGTACTAGGTATGTTGCGGAAACGCTGGTGGTGTAGTGGTTAAGTGCTACATATGTTGCGGAAACGCTGGTGGTGTAGTGGTTAAGTGCTACAGCTGCTAACCAAGAGGTTGGCAGTTCAAATTCACCAGGCGCTCCTTGGAAATTCTATGAGGCAGTTCTACTCTGTCCTATAGGGTCACTATGAGTCGGAATTGACTCGACAGCAGTGGGTTTGTTTTTTTGGTTTAGGCACATTGCACACCTGAACTCATTGTATCTTCTCAACTACCATACAAAGTAGGAATCATCTCCATTTTTCAGTTAAGTTATTGGGACTTAGATTAAGTAACTTCCTCCTGGTCCCATGGCTGGGATGTGGCATAGCCAAGATTTGAATCAAGGTCTGGTTGACTCCAAAGCCTGTTCAAAATGCCATAACAGCTTAGTTTTAAAAATGGAAGTTGGATGCCTTGAAGGATCAACAAAATATCCTCAGTAGTCTTGCTCTCAAAGCAGCTGGAGCTCTGTGCTCATAATAATGCCCTTTGTCACTAAAGTATGTCTTAACATTCCTCACATCTTAGTGCTTTTAGTTTAATCCCCCCTGACTGCAAAAAAGGCTGCCGAGCTCCCCAGCCGGAAGCGCTCAGAAGCATTTCCTTCATCATCATCCCAGTAGGAAGAAGCCCCAATTCAGCAGATGTAATTCATTCACATTTGTCCCATGAAACTCATTCACCACAGACACGGCTTTGTACCTGCACCAGTTTTGTACCCTTTCCTGGGTTATCTGCTGATGGCAAAGTGGAAAGTATCTCAGGAACAGAGTACATTCTTCCATGATTCTCACTCGCTGAGCAGGAGAGACTGCTGGGGACCAGAGAGACCTGTTTCAGGTAACCTCCCTCCAGCCTAGGTCGCCCTTCATTTTTCCCATTTTGCAGTGTAGGTTTGGCAATCACATGTCCTGGATTTTTAGCACAGTTCAAATACAGTTTAGCACATATGTATCTTAGATAGGCTACCATTTGTTGTTGTTAGTTGCTGTCTACTTGGCCCCTGACTCACGGTGACCCCGTGCACAACAAAATGAAATGCTGCCCGGTCTTGCACCAACCCATGATCAGTTGTGGATTTGGCCATTTGATCCATAGGGTTTTCATTGGCTGATTTTTTGAAAGAAGATCACTAGGTCTTTCTTCCTAGTCTGTCTTAGTTCGGAAACTCTGCTAAAACTTGTCCAGCATCTGAGTAACATGCAAACCTCCACTGACAGACAGGTGGTGGCTGTGCCTTGAGGTGCCTTGGCCAGAAATCAAACCCCAGTCTCCAGCATGGAAGGTAAGAATCCTACCATTGAACCACCAATGGCCTCATAGTCTACTGTTTAGTGAATGGTTATTATATATGAGACACTGAACTACACACATACTAAAGTGACCTCATTCCAATCTCCCTACAATTTTAAGCGGTAGCTGTTACTAATCTCGTTTTACCGATGAGGAAACTAAGAGGCTAAACCCCACAGCTAATGTTAGTCACAAAGCCAAGATTCAAACCCAGGTCTGTCTGACCCTGAAGCCCATGCTACTAACCCCTGTCCTAGTCATCCAGTGCTGCTGTTATAGAAATACCACAAGAGGATGGCTTTAACAAAGAGAAATTTGTTCTCTTACAGTCTAGTAGGTTAGAAGTCCAAATTCAGGGCGTCAGCTCCAGGGGAAGGCTTTCTCTCTCTGTTGGCTCTGGAGGAAGGTCCTTCTCATCAATCTTCCCCTGGACTAGGAGCTTCTCCGTGTAGGAACCCCGAGTCCAAAGGATGCACTCTGCTCCCGGTGCTTCTTTCTTAGCGATAAGCTTCCCTTTCGTTTTATCTCTTGTAAGATAAAAGATGGTGCAGGCCACACCCCAGGGAAACTCCCTTTACATTGGATCAGGGATGTGATCTAAGCCAGAGTGTCACATCCCACCCTAATTCTCTTTAACCACAGGCAGAGATTATGATTTATAACACATAGGAAAATCACAAAATGGAGGACAACCACAAATACTGGGAATCATGGCCTAACCAAGTTGACACATATTTTGGGGGACACAATTCAATCCATGACAACCCCTGTGCCACAGTGTCCCCTGAGAGTCACTTCTATTACCTCAAGAAGTACATTGCACTTGTCATACTGCGTGCCCTGATTTTAGATGTGGAGATCACCAATTCCATACGTAGTGCAACTTCTGCTCTACCAATACGTGAGTCTTACTCTGATTTCACCTAAAGTTTGGTTCAATTACACTTAAAATATCCCCAGTTATGCCGGCCCATCGAATCATGCTTTCGATGGGCACAAGGATGATATATTCTATTGCCATTAGCTTCTTTCACCTCAGAAATCTATGTGGGATCAAAACAGGTATTATTATTGTCATTGGGCAAATGAGGAATGTAATAGCGTGTGGAGGTTGAGAGATTTGTCCAAACAAGTTCATTTATTCATTCAATCACTATTTATGAGTGTCCATCATGTTCCAGGCACTATATCAAACTGTTGTTGTTGTTGGGTGCCACTGAGTCAGTTCCAACTCATAGTGACCCCATATACAACAGAATGAAACACTGCCCAGTCCTGTGTTGTCCTCATGATTGTTGTTATACCTGAGCTCATTGTTGCAGCCATTGTCTCAATCCATTTAGTTGAGGGCCTTCCTCTTTTTCGCTGACCCTCTACTTTACCAAGCATGATGTCCTTCTCCAGGGATAGATCCCTCCTGATAAGATGTCCAAAGTGTGAAAGATGACGTCTCACCATCCTCACTTCTAAGGACCATTCTGGCTATACTTCTTCCAAGACAGTTTTGTTCATTCTTTTGGCAGTCCCCAGCATATTCAATATTTAACACCATCATTCAAAGGTGTCAATTCTTCTTCAGTCTTCCTTATTCATTGTGCAGTTTTCCCATGCATATGAGGTGATTAAAAACACCATGGATTGGGTTAGGTGCACCTTACCCTTAAAGTGACGTCTTTGCTTTTTCATACTTTAAATAGGTCTTTTGTGGCAGATTTGCCCAAAGCAATGCATCTTTTGATTTCTTGACCACTGCTTCCATGGGTGTTAACTGTGGATCCAAGTAAAATGAAATTCTTGGCAACTTGAATTTTCATGTTAAGCCTTAAACCACAGGGTGGGGGTGGGTGGGTGGGGGGTGGGACTGCACAAGGAACTTGGAGTCAGAGACTAGAGCAGGATGTTGACATTTATAAACGTAATCAGGCCCTTGGCCCTCTCCTCAGCCTTGTCCCAAGCCCCTTTCTCTCATTTTATTCATGACTTCACATGCTGTTTCTTCTGCCTGGAATATTCTTTCCTGCCTACCAAGTCCCCCTCTCCAATTCCTGTCCACACTTCTAGTATCAGCTTCAAAGCTCTTTAGAAAAAAGAATATGTCATGGATTGAATTATGTCCTCCCAAAAATGTGTGTATCAACTTGGTTAGGCCATGATTCCCAATATTGTGTGGTTGTCCTCCATTTTGTGATTGTAATTTTATGTTGAGAGGATTAGGGTGGGATTGTAACACCCTTACTCGGGTCACCTCCCTGATCCAAGGTAAAGGGAGTTTCCCTGCAGTGTGGCCTGCACCACCTTTTATCTCTCAAGAGATAAAAGGAAAGGGAAGCAAGCAGAGAGTCGGGGACCTCATACCACTGAGAAAGCAGTGCTGGGAGCAGAGTGCATCCTTTGGACCTGGGGTCCCTGCACTGAGAAACTCCCCAACCATGGGAAGATTGAGGACAAGAACCTTCTTCCAGAGCTGACAGAGAGAGAAGGCCTTCCCCTGGAGCTGATGCCTTGAATTTGGACTTTTAGTCTACTTTACCATGAGAAAATAAATTTCTCTTTGTTAAAGCCATCCACTTGTGGTATTTCTGTTATGGTAGCCCTGATGACTAAGACAGAATTAGACATGAAACTTGCAATCAAGCGCAACAACAGATACTTAATCAGCAACTACACAAGTAAATATTACAGTTGTGATACATATTGTGAAGGAGAAGAGTATTCTTTGGCTGACCACTTCTGGAGGTGAGGAAAGGTTTCCATGAAAAAAACAGAAGCTTTTAAGCAGAGATTAAAAGTGTAAATAGGAGTTGGGGAGGAGGACTTGATAGGTATGAAAGAATATTCCAGGCAGAAGAAACAGCATGTGAAAGGACAAAAACAAAGAGGCATGAGGCAAGGCTGACGAGAGAGCCAGGGGCCTGATTATGCTTATAAATGTCAGCATTCTGCTCTAGTCTCTGACTCCAAGTTCCTTGTGCAATTCTTGCCTCCAACCAGGTGGTATAAAGCCTAACGTGAAGACACAATATTATGTGTGTTTCCATATCTGGGAAAACCTAAAGAGACTCAAGTGGTCTACTGTATTTCTGTGCAAATAATGTGCACCTTCTGTGTTTGTTTGCCAGCTGCGCTCTCCCCAAGCCCCTCGAGGTACTTTTGTATGCTATGTTAATTTTTTTACAGTATCATGTAAGAAACAAAAAAAAATTGGCATAGCAGCACCTATGAAAATACCTTGGGGGGTGCACTGGCAAACAAACATGGAAGGCATGCGTTATTCCCATAACAAGACAGTCATCGAAAGTTCCCCACCTACTCTCTTCCCACAGATAAAGTCCTCTAGCCAAACAACTCTCCTTATCAAAGGGACCAAATGCAGTTCTTACTTATCCCCGGGTAGTGGGTTTCAGTTCCTTGCCAGCCCCTGGAATGACTCAAGCAAGCCAATCAGATTCTCCTGCAGGAACCAGGGGCATCTCACTCTCTTGATACCACAAAGCCTGTCTCACACAGCCCCTGGTTGTCCACTCTATTTCCTGTGCAATGCCAACATGGCCTCGTATGGGGTGCAGGGTCCACTTCCTGGAGCTGTGAGGATAAGTGACTAATAAATAAACTCTTGTCAATCTCGTCTGTCCAGTGTTAGGTGTCATGTGTTCAACCACCCCCATAATCCTAAGGTGGGAATCCCTACTTCACCAACAGGGTAAAGAGGAGGTGATTAAACCACGTGCTTCCTATAACAGGTAGAATTCCCTAAAAGGGGTAAAATAGGCTGATACAAGGTATTCACCGTAAAAGCAAAACACAAAAGGACTGCACACACTAGTGTCTGACATACCCAGCAAGCTCCAAACCTAATATTGAAAACAAAAGGTAGTCTCAAATGTTAATTCCGCATTTGAAATACTTGCTCTCAATGGTGATTAAAACATACCCATATGAGCACGGCCTCAAGTGACCTGTATGGTGAGGGACCAGTTTTATCCAGAAGAGTTGATAACTTGTGCTGCACAATCTGGTTTGCTCTTGGACAACACCAACACTCTCACCTTGTCTGTTTCCATCATGGGGACACCAGCAGAGACAGTCGAATGCTGCTTGTTTTGACCTTAGCTGCCATCTTACCCAAACTCAAGGGTTCTGAGGTTTTTTTTAGCTACAGTCCAATGGTTTGTAATGTCAGTTTATTGCTGTAATGATCTTTATTCAATTTCTTAGGTTTCATGACTCTGAGTTCTGCTGGATGAGTGAAAGAGTATCCTGTTGCAATATAAAAGGAAATATTTATTATCTCAATTGCCTAAGACTTGGAGGCTATTGTAGCATCCAGGCTCAGTGTACAGGCCCCGGGGTTCATAGACCTGCGTTCAAATCTCAGCTCTTTCTTTTTCATCCTAGCCTACATCTCAGAGTTTTCATGGGCAAGGTGGAGAGAAAATAATATCTACTCATAATAAAGCCCTGTGAGAATTAAATAAAAAAAAAAAACCCAGAGTACCTGGCCCTTTGTAAGCATTCAGTTGATGTTGAATGGTATTAATATTACTTTTATCCTATTACCATTAATTAAAGCTTGCTACAGTGAGGCCACACTTTTATAGACTTTTAGGAGACTGAATGCATCCACATATTCTTTGTAATCAAGACTAAGCGCGGGTAAGTGATTAGTGGCTGTGTTGTTAATTAACTCTCTCCAGTAAAAAGGGACCACGGAGAACTCTGCACTTAAGCAGCCCATTGCAATGCAATAAGTTCTATTACACAAAGGCTCTCATTGGGGGCCCTTTGCCTTGCACTCAAAGAAATCAGAAGTTTGAGAGCAAAAAGCTCACTACTCCCCTCCTTTTTAATTAGAAAGCACTAAGAAGATGAAAACGCATAATAAGACTCGGCAGTGGTTAAGTGTAATTCGACTAATGTGTGTCTGGGGACTCTCTCCATCATTACTCCTGCATGCAGAGTGCTGCAGTTAAGAGCTAACATGTCAGGGACTGGGAACTCCTGGAGTTGGAATTTCAGCTCTGCCACTTACTACCTGTAGGACGTTGTCAGGACACTTGACCTTTACTGTCTCCACTTCTTCATTGGTAAAAAAGAAGCCCATATCTCGGTATAGTTGTGAGAGTGGAAGGAGTTGATGTGATAAGTGGTGGTACCACCCACCTTGTGTTGAGCATCTAACGCATCCTGGCACATGGTAGGGAGCCTTGGTGGCATAGTGGTTAAGGGCTTGGGTGCTAACCAAAAGGTCAAGCAGTTCGAGTCCACCAGCCACTCCTTAGAAACTCTATGGGGTAGTTCTACTCTGTCCCACAGGGCTGCTATGGGTTGAAATTGACTTGATGGGCTTGGTTTGGGCACATGGTAGGGAGCCCGTAGGTGACACAGATGGTTAAGCACTCCATCACTAACCAAACGGGCAGAGGTTCTAACCCACCCAGAGGTGCCTTGGAAGAAAAGCCTGGCAATCTTCTTCTGAAAGGTCACACAGTTGAAAACCCTGTACGGCATAGTTCTTCTCTGATACACACGGGGTCGCCATGAGTTGGACTGACACTGTCTCCGTTGCAACCAGTCTGGTTGTTTTTCGGCGCGTAGTAAGAGCCCCACAGCGGCCAGCCCTTGGCGTTATTTCGAGAAAACTCGAGCATCCAGCATGGCTCTTTCATTTGTGAAACCTGGGTCAGAGGACGTTGGAAGGGGTGTCAAGCAGATGGTACCTTCCTTGTTGAAGGCTGAATCTTTAAGATCAAGTCAACGGTAAAATCGGGAATAACAGCATGTGAGGAGTGGTGATAGGAAAGAAAGGGAGGAGACAAGGAGATTCTCAGTATTCTTTTTTGCAGCTTTCAGAGTCTAGAGAGTTCTTAGCAGTGAGGGCTACGTGACTTAGACTAAAGGAGTCAGTGTAGCACAATGGTCAAACAAACAGTCTCCAGATTCGAACTACCACTGCCGTGGAGTCATTCTGCTTCATGGTGAGCCCAGCTGTGTCAGAGTAGAACCGTGCTTCACGGGGTTTTCCATGCTGATTTTTCAGAAGTAGGTCACCAGGCCCTTCTTCCAAGGCCCCTCTGGGTGGACTTGAGCCTCCAGTCTTTTGGTTAGCAGCTGAGCACGTTAACTGTTTGCACCACCCAGCAACCCCAAACTCAGACCAGATGGATTCAAATCCGTATTACATCTCTAACTGTGTTACATTAAACCCCGTTGCTGTCAAGTTGATTCCGATTCATAGCAATCATATAGGACAGAGTAGAACTGCCCCCATAGGTTTCCAAGGAGTGGTTGGTGGATTTGAACTGCCAACCTTTTGGTTAGCAGCTGAGCCCTTAACCACTGTGCCACCAGGTCTCCTGTGTTACCTTAGGCAGATTAAACCCAGTGCCTCCATGTCTTCAACTGTAAAATGAACTTAAAATAGTACCCACCTGGTTAGGTAGTTGGTATTCAAACCAGTGCCTAGCATGTGACAAACATTTAAAAAACATTGTCTATTAGTAGAACTGAGATGACTTGCTAAATCCGCAACTAATTTGTTTGTGGTATTAATTCAAGGTTACACCTTGATATAGTGTTATTCAAATATTAAGCTTGGTCAAAGTTTTCTGACTTTAGGTTTGATCAAGTCAAGTATTTGATCCAAGAAATTCCTAAGAGAAAACCATTACACATAAAATTTTAGAAAAGACATTCTTGAAAGGATGGGGTGTAAGAATTTTCATTAGATGCTCACCAGGAACTTAAACATGATTTCCCAATACATTCACAATACTTAACATTCATCCTATTTGAGACTCACAGAAGCCATACAGAAATATTAACTGGTTTTTTCTTTGTGTTTTCCTCTTTTGCTCTTTGTTTGGTCTTCTTTGCCTACTGGTAGAAAGCCAAAAAGAAGAGTTAAGTGTTTACAAACCCCTGCTGAAAATTTGCATTCCTAACAAGTTTCCAGGCGATGCTAATGCTGCTGGTTAGGGACCAATTCTGAGAACCACTAGTAAAGCAGTGGTTCTCAAAATTTACTAATCGAAAGAAACACCCAGGCCTCTTATTAAAAACGTAGATTCTGATTCAGCATGTCTGGGGGTGGAAAGGCAAATTCTCAGCAGGGGTTTGAACCAGAATGAACCAGTTCAAAGCCCTGAAAGAGTCTGCTTGGCTTTCACTCCCAAAGCTCATAGCCTTAAGGAAAACGGAAATGAAATTCTGAGCTGAAAGGGTGTGGGGTGGGAGTCGGGTGGGGCAGAATACATGGGAAGTGAGGGAATCAGGGACATTAATGGGTCCTGGAGAGAGGGAAATGAATTTGAACCTGAACTCCGCTTCCTGGGTTTGAATTCACAGGAGGGCCAATGCAGCAGGTCTGGGAGACCAAGCTTTGTTTAAAACACAATTTGAGCTTCTTGAGACTTGTATGGAATTGGGGAGGCCCTGAATCCTGATTGTGGCTGTGAAATAAGAGACCTAATAGGTTTTATTCAGGAGCCCTGGTGGTATAGTGGTTAAGAGTTTAGCCTCAAACCAAAAGGTCAACAGTTCGAATCCACCAGCTGCTCCTTGGAAACCCTATGGGGCAGTTCTACTCTGTCCTATAGGGTTGCTATGAGTCAGAATCAACTTGACAGCAATGAGTTTTTAGGCCTTATTCAAGACTGACCAAAGTCTATGACTTTTCACAAGAGACAAACCCTCAAGCTGTTCTGGGCCCTGTGATCTTCTAGCTGTAAGAGCCTGGCTTCCCTGAAGGTCTGGACTATCTACAATGGTATGCCTTGTGAGCTGCCTCCCGAAATCATTGACTTAAGTCTGAGATGTGTGGCTGGAGTGGTGACACGAAATAGAACAGCAGCCTGTAGTCACTGAATCCCAGGTTGGTGGTTTTCATACTGCGCCTGCTTGCATAGACCCAGCGTTCAGCTCTAAGCAGTGCTCTACTGGAGCCAGCTCTTACTGGCTGGAGAGAGCTAATTGTTAATATTTCAGACATTCTGGGAGCTGGTGGTTAAACAGAGCCATTAAAAATTTAAGAAAACAGACTTATAACTAAACAAATTACATTAAAAACAAAAGAAATACACAAGACTCATGACTTTTTATCATTTTACTGCATTCATTTTTCTATTATCTGTGCTCTTGAGATTATTTGTCTGTTTTAGCTATATGGTAAAAAACCCATGTGATGGTGCAGTAGTACATATCTCTCTCCAATTCCATGTTTAGTGAAATTGGCCGTGGTGGGAGTTACACATGACAGAAATAGGCAAAAGCTACAAAACAGGACTCTTTTTCCACTGGAGAGCCCCTTGTTAACAACTGGGGGGCTTTACATAGGCTTGGGAAGTCTTGAGGAAGACCAGAGCAGAAGCTGAGGTTGGGTGTTGGAGACTTGAGCATGCGACCCCCATAATCAGAATGGGGGCTAGAGTGGTGACTGGGTGAGGACCCTGTGAACACCAAGAAAGAGTGACACAAGGGCCCAGCAGAGAAATCCGGGTGTAAGCATGGGCCAGCCCAGGGCATCCTAATAGAGACATCAACACCTTATGAAGCCCACAGAGGGTGCGGGGACGGGAGCAAGGCAGCTGAAATATTTTCAGACTCCTGCCTGCCTCAGTCAGCGTCCAGTCAGGAGACAGATCACCCCAGTTATTGGAACTGCCAATAAGCCCATTGATGCAAAGTTGACTCCTAGACATGGTGATCCCATGTGTTTTAGAGTACAACTGCGTTCCATAAGGTTTCAATGACTGATTTTTCAGAAGTAGATCACCAGCCTGTCTTCTGAGGGGCTTCTGGGTGGATTCAGACCTCCAACATTTCAGTTAACAGCCGAGTACTTACCAGTTTGCAGTGCCCAGGGATTCCTTAGTTACTGGAAAGAGAGACCTTAATAACAAGAATTATTGGCTAGTTACAAAGTTGTGGAAACCCTGGTGGCGTAGTGGCTAAGTGCTACGGCTGCTAACCAAGAGGTTGGCAGTTCGAATCCGCCAGGCACTCCTTGCAAACTCTATGGGGCAGTTCTACTCTGTCCTATAGGGTCACTGTGAGTCAGAATCGACTTGATGGCAGTGGTGTTTTTTTTTTTTTTTTTGGTTTTATGAAGTTGTTACCTAGATAAGCAAGAAAAAAGAAATAACTAAGGTTTTAAGGTATAGCAACTGCAGAAAGACCAGCCACCTCTAGGTCTGGAGGAACAAAGGGAAGGGTTTGGAATTTTTTTTCAACTTAGAAACCCAGGGGCTGAAACTCAGACAGTTGAGGAGGGGTGTCGCTTGGCTGCAGCTGAGGTCTCTGGGAATGGAGACTATGTGTTATGGATGGAATTGTGACCCCCAACATTTATGTTGAAGTTTTAACCCCTATACCTATCAATGAGACCCTGTTTGAAAACAGGGGTTTGTATTTGTTATGTTAATGAGGTCATATCAGAGTAGGGTGGGTCCTAAGCCTAATCTCTTGCAAGTGATGTCTATAAAAGGACCAGAATAGGCATAGAGGAAAATGCCACGTGAAGATGGAGACAGATGAATCTACACGTTCAGGAACACCAAGTTATTGCCTGCAACTACTAGAAGCTGAAAGAGACAAAAAAAGGACCTTCCCCTAGAGCCAACACCCTGAATTTGAACTTGCAGCCTCCAGAACTGTGAGGAAATAAATTTCTATTCTTTAAAGTCACCCTCTTGGGATGCTTTTTGTTATGGTAGCCCTAGCAAACTCAGACAGTACAATAAAGCTGTTTTCTGCAAATGTTGAAAAAACTAGGTTCAGCTGCTGCCACAGGAAGGCACTGCTGCTAGCGAGGTGAAGAAGTGAGGGTAGAATGGAACAGAAAGGCACCAGAAGGGAGAAGTTCCTTCTCCTTCCTGTAACGTCATGGCTCCCCCTAGCGCCTCTTGTTGTTGTTAGTTGACTTCAAGTCAATTTTTGACTCATAGTGACCCCATGTGACAGAGTAGACCTGCCCCATAGGGTTTCCTAGGCTGTGATCTCTACAGGAGTGGAGTGCCAGGTCTTCATCCCGGCAGTTCGAATCCACCAGGCGCTCCTTGGAAACTCTATGGGGCAGTTCTACTCTGTCCTATAGGGTCGCTGTGAGTCGGAGTCGACTCAATGGCAAAGGGGTTTGGTTTTAAGGGGTTTATCCCATGGAGCTGCTGGGTTCGTTTGAGCCACCAACCTTTTGATTAGCAGCCTAGCACTTAACCATTGTGCCACCAGGGATCCTTCCTGGCAGTGCCTAACAGGACAAAATTTGCTCTTAGTTGCCGTTGAGTCAGCTTTGACTCATAGTGACCCCGTATACAACAGGACAAAACATTGCCCAGTGCTGCGCCATCTTCATGATCTTCGGTATACTCGAGGTCGTTGTGGTGACCGCTGTGTATTTTGAGTGCCTTCTAGCCTAGGAGCGCATCTTCCGGCACTAGATCAGACAATAGTCTATCGTGATCCTCAGAGTTTTCATTGGCTAATCTTCAGGGGTATATTACCAGGCCTTTCTTCCTAGTTTTTCTTAGTCTGGAATTTCCACTGAAACCTGTCCACCGCAGGTGACCTTGGAGGCATTTGAAACGCTGCTGGTATAGCTTCCAGTATCATAGCAACATTGCAAGTCACCCCAGTGTGACAAACTGACAGACGGGTTGTGCAGGACTCAGCTGGATGTGATTACAGGGGCGTCACAGATCAGGGCATAGAAGGGTGGGTTTGGGGCTCAGAGAGCTGGTACATCTGCATACGGCAGGGTTGCCCCTAGACTTGAGATGACTAAGACTAGCTTTAGGCAAAGATCATGAAGCTCAATGACAGACAGCGTTTCCCTTCTGCTTAATCTGGAACGGAAGGGAGAGGCGGCCTTACTGCTACCTTGCCAAAGCATTGCTTTGGTTCCTCCAAAGTCAGTGTAGAAAGCAAAACATTGCATTGAATGTTTCCAGGGTTGGAAGCTTAAGGAATGGTGTTTGGGAAATGAGACAGGATTCCAGAAAAAGAAAAACATTCAATGTTGAGAGAGAAGGATCTGAAACAAAGCAGAAGCCTTGACAAGCCTACATACTATTGGCGCTTTTTTAAGTGGCCTGTTGACAAGTATTCTTTTAAGCTATTTTGCGTTAGGCAGGAATTTTGTCCTCTTAGGTTTTTGAGATTTTTAGGTGTATTTTAAGTTTCAGGCTCTTATTCTGTTATCTATGAGGTCAGTCACCTTTCCTGATAACAATGCTTTCTCTACTCACTGGAGAAAAACTTTAGTCCTCCTGCAAAGTTTCTTAGCAACTGAATCCCAATAGCTATTATCTACCATTGTCTCTCCTGGGCCAGGCTCTGGGTTACATGCAGAAAGACATCATGGTTAAGGAGATGCTCCCAAGAAGGTCATAACTTAAAGGAGGAGGAAGCAGCCACAAAGAACCAAGACAGGACTTGGAGGAGAAGAAGTCCTACCTGGGGACGAGGTAGAGGGCCTAGAAGTAGGTGAAGAGTGAGAAATCTGTAGAGAGAATGGAGCACTTGTGTTAGCCTCTGAAGAATGAGTAGAGAAGAGAGAACATTCCAGGCAAAGGGAAAGTTCAGGGCAGCAAGGAGGGGCTGGGCAGAAGTCTCTGAAGATAGGAGGACGCAGGTCAGAAAAGCATCATATCTTCCCAACTGGGGCATTTGATACGTATCCAAACTGCACTTGAAGATAAAGTCACTTTAGAAAAGCTCTGAGTCCTACCAAGCCCTGACCTACTCTGTGCATACCTTAGCTTTAGCTTCATCTAATTTAAAGGCTCTTTTAGGTACCAATCTCTCTTCCTTTTGTGCCATGGCTAGCAAGAGATGGCTCATGTCAGAGATGCCTTCTTTACCCTGAGAGCTGCACTTCCTACCCCACACGGCTCATTGCATAAAACAGTTGCAAAGGCTTAGACACAGCAACTGCTGGTAACTGGACAACTGCATGGCTGTCATTGATATTCATGTAAATATGTGTGATACTCATGTAAATCAAAGTAGTGTTGATTAACTACTTTCGTGTAACAAACAACCCCAAAACATAGAGCTTAAAACAACCATGAATTATCATTGTTCTTATGTCTGCAATGGGACTAGGTGGTCCTCCAAGTGTTCCTGATCCTCCCCCTGGGATCAGAGGGCTAGCCTGGCCATGTTCTTCTCAGAAAGACGGCAAAAGAGCGAGGGAGCAAGTGAATACACGTGCAGCCTCTTAAGGTTTAGACTGGGAACTACTTCACCGTTGGTTCCACCAATATTTTATCGGCTAAGGTACGTTGCATGGCCAGCCCCAAAGTCAAGGTGCAGGAAAGTACAATCCCCCTATTATGAGGCCATCAAGGGTGTGGATGCAGGGAGGGGTGAGGAATCAGAGCCAATTATACAATCTACCACAGCCTTCTTGGTGATTTCTTTCTCTGGCTTCTCTTCTGATTCCTTCCTTCTCATTCAGATGGGCCCTAACAGAGATGGAAGCCCAATTTTCAAAATGGTGCTTGGATTTCACTTTGGGCAGGCTGTTTACAGTATATCTATTGTGTTGGCTCTGTACGGTATCAACTTTGCTACGTTGGAATTACACTTCCCAGAATTCTCCTCCGTGTATGATTTCTGGCTAGAGCTGGCTACAAGAAAAGTTTGTAATAGATTTGGAAGGTCAATGGAGGATCATCAGGCACCATTGTAGCTCGTAATTTACTGGCTCTCCTGGCTGGCGTAGAGCAGCAGGCAAGCCTTCAGCTTGTGCCAGATCTTCAGCTGCTCTGGGTCTTGGCTAAGGTATGTGTGTAGCTCCACGATAAAAAGCATCAGCATGACCTGCATCATGGCAGGAGTAAGTTCTAATTCTTTCTCATGGGTTCCAGTTGATACTCATAGGTTGTTCCAGTGTGTCTGTGCTTCCCCAACTTCCTGTCCGTCTTTTCTTCCTGACTTCCTGCACTGTTGACTTCAGCCCCAACACCAGATGTAGATGCAGTAGCCTCACATAGACTGTTTAATCAGCTTTTACCCTGTGAGATCTAATTCTGATAACAAATCTCCTATTGTATATCACTCATTGGGGTTCTGTGTTTGTGATCAAATCTTAATACATGTATGATAAGAATGGGTAATTTAAACTCTTTGAAAGGTGGATGGAGGGCTGCTTCCATTTCTTTATTTGTTCATACATGTTTTCATTCATCCCTACATACATTTACTGAACATTTACTACATGACAATTCAGTTGATTCGACTATAAAGGTCCATAATATAGATTCTATACTATAGGGTTGCTGCCCTGGAGATGTTCACAGTCTACTGACAGTAATGCAATACGGAAAGGATTATAATGCAGTGTAACTGCTGTAATAAAGAAGCACTAAAGCCCCTGGGGTAGAGAGAAAGGTACACCTCATGCTGCTTGGGAAAATTAAAGAAAAAATTTCATGGAAGGTATTGATGTACTGAAGTTTGAAGGCTGAGTAGGGGTTTACCAGTTGGACAAGGTGGGGAGGGGCTTCAGGAATGGCAGTGATATCCATGGATGGGAACTACCACTGAGAAGCTTACACATTTTTGAATAATGGCAGCCAAATGGCAACAAGTTTCCTTGCAGTGTCCCTTTTTACTTCATGACCTTTTATGTTTTTGGAGAATAGTTAGGATGTTTCAGCACCAAGATGTGTCTTTATAAATTCCATTGTGAAAATCAATTCTTTTTCCCTCCATTCCTTACTTAAAAAAAAAAAAAAAAATGTCGCATGGAAACAGAAAGAAATGTCAGGCACTGAGATTGCAGTGGAGTTGGTAACCAGGTCCTGGGATGTCGATTTTGACTCATGGCGACCCCATGTGTAAGAGTAGAATTGTGCTCCGTGGCGTTTCAACGGCTGAATTTTCAGAAGTAGATCACCAAGACTTCCTTCCAAGGCTTCTCTAGCGGAACTCAAACCTTCAACCTTTTGGTTAGCAGCCAAGTGTGTTAACTGTTTGCACCATCCAGAGACTCTAGGGAGTTGGTAACACAGGTAAGACCAGTCATGGATTATAGAGCCATACCTGGGAATCCTGATCCAGGGATCCATTTGGTGACCATGGAGGAATGGTAGCTACCATTTGACCTGCGCTGCCTACAGATTAGAATCGTTGGGTGATGCAAATGGTTACACGCTGAACTCCTAACTGAAAGGTCAGAGATTCAAACTCGCCCAGAGGCTCCTTAGAATTAAGGACTGGCAATTGGCTTCCAAAAGGTCACAGCCTTGAAAACCCTATGGAGCAGCTCTATTGTGCACACTTGGGGTCATCATAAGTCTGAACCCACAGCAGATTGAAGATAGATGTACTTCCATCAGAAAGCATTACTAGGCCACTGTGATAGCACGCTTCTCTTGTAAGAAACCCTAAACTTCGATCTTTATACAACTGGTCATGAACCACATTCTCTCTCTTCCATGTGGAAGTTCTTGGCCGTTGATGTGTTCTCCTCTGGCATTTACAACTACATGCCATAGTGGACATGATCGCCATGCTGCTCAGGGACTGCCCTCGCCAATACATGCTGTAGGATGGCCTGGGCCCATTGACACCAGTAGATCAATGTCTTGCAAACATGCCTGTGAATTTAATATTCTTTTATCTTCCATCTCTTGCTAACAGTATAACTTGGACAAGTTATTTAAACTCTCTATGCCTCGGTTTTCTCATGTATAATATTGGGATAGTAATTTTGGCTACATCATATGGTTGTTGGGAAGATGAAATGAGCTAATACACATAAAGTGTTTAGAATAGTGTCTGGCTTATCTGGTGATGTGTCTGTAAATGATAGATGTTGCTGTTATGACTATCCCCCTAACCATCCCTTTCTGTCCTCTGGTTTACTGTGTTCATTCACGTCACTAGCCTACAACAGTTGAATAAGACTGGGCAAAGAGGTGAGTAACCAGAATAAAGGTATGAAAGAACACAAACTCCCATAATCCTTAAATACAGTCTCTCCAGGTTGAGTGCTTGGCTATTAGCCAAAAGGTTGGTGGTTTGAATCCACCCATAGGTGCCTAGGAAGACAGGCCTTCTTCCAAAAGGTTGCGGCCTTGAAAATCCTATGGAGCAGTTCTACTCTGCACACTTGGGGTGGCCATGCCCCAGAATAAACTCCATAGCAAGTTGGCAACTAACAACAACAACAACAGTAAGACAAAGTTTTAATTAACACTTCAGAGAAAAGATTGTGACACCATTCAAGTTTCCTATGGAAACACTGATTGTGATTGTAATACAGTGGCTGTCTTATCTCTGTTGCCCTTTCCAGAATACAGTGTACTCGTAGAATGTCTTAGAGACCAAATACTCTGTGATCATGAAATATTACGGCATCAATAATGGCTCTTACCTGGAAGAAAACAATCAATGTGAAACTTAATATTAAATGAGAGCTTAGTGACTGGAGGGAAGGAAGGAAGTATAGTACAAACTGTGTCAAAATAATGGGTTTAACCAAAATGGAAACCGCATAATGAGAAAGATTATAGTGATGCAGAAGTAGAGCTGTAGGAGAAAAGAAAAAGAGAGAGAGAGAGAGTTTCACTGACATTGAAGCAAAGGATTTGCTGATATGGGGGAAAAAGAAGAGGAAAGGAGCAAAAGTACTCAAGTGAGAACTGAAGTTCCCAAAGTCATTTGTGGGTGTGTGGCTTGTGTGTTGCTATAATGCTGCCAGATATGCCACTGGTATTTCAAATACCAACAGGGTCACCCATAGCGGATAGGTTTCAGCAGAACTTCCATGCTAAAACAGACGAGGAAGAAAGACTTGGCGATCTACTTCTGAAATGATCTGCAGTGAGAACTCTATGGATCATAGCAGAATAGTGCCTGGAGATGAACCGCCTAGGTTGGAAGCCACTCAGAACACACAGTGGACACAATGGCCCTGAGCACACTAACAATTGTGAAAATAGTGCAGGGTCGGGCAACATTTTGTTCTGTTGCAGATGGGGTCGCCACGAGTTAAAGCCAACTTGACAGCAACTAACAACGACAAGAGAAAAGCGAGGGCATGGATTCCCTAGAACTCAAGTTAAAACAAACAAAGTTTAGACAAAGAGAAAAAGACATAGACAAGACCACGCTGGAGGCAACATTAGATCCGAAAGTAAAGTTTAAAAATGAGGGCCAGGGAGTGAAATTAGCATAGAAAGCCAACCTTGAAAAACCAAAGACTAAAGTGTATAGGAAACAAAGGAAGATGGCTTTAAGAATTCATAAAAGATAAGGTGTGTGGTGGGGAGGACAGTCGGTCACAACAATGCCGTGAAAATAACTTCCTGTGAAATAATGGCTCTATTCTACAATATTTACTGAGTGTCTGTGGTGGCCCTAGGCTGAGGCCTGAGCTAGAGTTAGAGAGATCAAAACAACAATGACACCAACCACCATAATAATGATTATTTACCTCAAAGATTTGCCACATCTAGCAATGCACAGTTGAAAGTGTCTACTTTTCAACTGGTTTTACAGAAGATGTTTTATTCAAGCCTCACACAGCCCTGTGGGATAGAGAGGGCAGATATGATTATTTTCATTTCACATGCGAGGAAGTACAAGCCCAGGGCAATGAAGTGAATGGTCCATTTGTCCCAGATGACCGTGTGCACGGCAGGGCTGGCAACCCAACCTCCTGACTCCTGCTCCCCCACCCCGACCACACTGAGGCCTTACAACTGGTTACCATTTGTGTTGATTAAACCCGAGGGCCTTTCCTGTGATACTTACAAATCTTTATTTCTATTTTTCACTTCTAGAACATTATTCTTCTAAAAGCCTGAGGCATTTCGCACATTTTAAATTCTGATTCATTCAATCCTCTTTGGGAGCTATAGAATGACACATAACTCCCAAGTGGTAGGTGCTTAATGGAAAAACAGAAATACAGCCATTTACAATTCCTTATTTAAAAAAAAAAAACAAAAACCTCTGACCTCCTGGTAGGAAAGGAAATGTAAATTAGTCATGAAATGAGGTTAGAACCAATAACAAAGTTGGAACATAATGAGACAGTCCCAAGGAAGAGCAGGAATATTTGTATGCGAAGCCATTTGCCCAAAGGGTCCCAAGACCAAGAAGATGAAAGTGAGGCTTTACTGGTGGAGCAGTCAAATAAACAGGATTGGAATAATGTCAAGGTTAGACGTAATCCTGGAAAATCTGTCCTCACAACATGGCCAGCTCTTTTTTTTTTCCTTGTAATTGCATTTTTCCTGCCACAGGGTATAAATTAATTGATTTAGTCTGTCAGAAGCTCATATTTTCAGAGTTCTTTGGGTCTTTGGGTGTATGTCTTGCCTTCCCAAACATATGTGCTTGAGTTGGGTCTGTACTTTAAAAAAAGAAAGAAAGAAAGAAATGTTTTTCAGAAAAGGAAGTAATAATATGAACATAAATATGAAATTTCTCCTTTTTCTAAAAATTCCTGTTTATGACTGACTTCATTTTGCTGACTGTATCAGCAATAATCTAGATTGCTGATTCCCTTTCTCTCTTCCTTGATTGTTCATCCCCTCAGGGGGGTTCCTGGACCCCTGGATTTCTGCTCTGCTCACTGGTGCATGTGGAGGAGGTGCTCCTTATCGCCAGTGTCACCCCTTCAATCCATTCTTCATGCCGCCACCAGAGAGATACTTTTAAAATGCAGATACCACCATACCTTTTCTTTCCTTAAAATACCTCAAGGCTTCCTCATCGTCTTTAGGATAAAGCTCATTCCCCTTAGTTTGGCAGGTAAGGTCCTTCAATTTCTGATCCTACTTTTACCATTACTCCCACTGGTGAAGAATTCCTAATTCGTTCCCGTTCTTTGTGTAGGTGACTCACCTGTGCTTCTATGTCTTTGTGCATGTCAATTCCTCTATTATTCTTTTCTCTGTTCTCTGCCTTTAAAGGCCTGTGAGCTCCTATGCATCCCTTGCATGAGATACCCTACCTCTTATCCCTTACTTCTCTAAAAAAAAGAAAAAAAACCTCCCACTTATCACACGACATTTTTATTTTCTCTCTCTTTATCTATGTCTTCTTCTAGACCACTTCTATTCAATAGAAATAGAATGTATGCCTCATATATGATTTTAAATTTTCTAGCAGCCACATTACGAAAAAATAAGAAACAAAGAAATGAGTAGTTTTAATAACATATTTATTTAACCAATATATCCAAATTCTTATCATTTCAACATGTATTAAGTATATAAATTGTTGAGACATTTTATATCCTTCTTTTGATACTAAATCTTAGAAATCCACTGTGCACTTTACACTTAGAAAAAAAAAAAATACACTTAGAGTCCACCTCAATTTGGAGGTTAAATTTTCATTGGAAATACTTGACCTATATTTAAAAGTCATGAAATTTAGAGTTCAAAAAGGAAATTCACATTCCTAAGTTGTTCCAAGAGTACCTAAACATTTTCCAATCACTGAATTGAGTATAGTTTTTAAATCAAAATTAAAATTACAAATTCAATTTCTGAGTCACCCTAGTCACATTTCAAGTACTCAATGGTCACAGGTGGCCAGTGGCTATATACTGGAGAGCACAGGTCTAGGTAGTAAGGTCCTTGAGGTCAGGTGGTTTTTTCAGTTGCACAACTCCAGGGGGCACCAATCCTATTATATCCAGTCCCTTAATGAGAGCCTTGGGGCAGGAGCAATGTCTCTCTCCTCTCCATGACCCCAGCACCCAGGATGGAGCCTGGCACACAGCAGGTGCTCAAGACATGTTTGAATAAATGGGCCGTTGGGAATGTGGGTTATTGGTGAGGACAAGAGAAAAGAATTTAAGCTGGGCTCTGCATTTCTGATTTTCAATGAAGATGTGTGAGCATAAAAAAAGCACCCAGACACTCCTTCTGAGTGACAAGAGGTTTCATACAGTAAGATTAAAAAGAACAAAAAACCCTTAGTTAACTTTATTTCCAGAAAGTTTGTCCAATTTCTAAGTTTTTCTGTGATTCTGGATTCCATCCAGACCCCAGTATGGCACAGCCAGGCTTATAGATTTCAGTGGCAGGCTGGTACCAATGGGAAAGAAGTTCCAGAAATGTGACAAGTGTTTTACAGTTTCTTTGGGAAGATGTAGGAGCTTTGAACAACTTTGTGATAAGCTTAAAAAGAAAGAATGTGAACAGCAAACTGCTTTTGGCCTCGGTAGGGTTTATGCTGGAGTCCCGGGGGGTGCAAATGGTTAATGCCCTGCTAACTCAAAGGTTGGAGGTTCGAGTCCACTCTGAGGCCCCTCAGAAGAAAGATCTGCAAATCTACTTCCAAAAATCAGCCATTGAAAACCCTATGGGGCACAGCTCTACTTTGACACACGTGGGGTTGCCATGAATCAGAGTCAACTGGACGGCAACTGGTTTTTTGGTTTTAGGGGTTATGCTAGGATGATACAGAAGTAGGTGGCAAAACTACGCCTATTCAACCATCTCATCCCTTGCACAGAAAGGGGTTGTCCAACTGGGATAACTCTGGCGCCACTGCAATCAGGAAAGAAAGGACACAGAAACAAGAAGGAATGTGGAAGGGCCCAGTGCTCTGGAAAAATAGAGTGCTGTGGCCAAACTGACGGTGTATTTGAAATAAAGTGTTTATAAATAGCAGGTTATAATTGTTGGACAAAAATGGAGAGCCTGTCATGCCACTTAAATCAGTGGTACGATTTTAAGAAGCAGCTGAATTCTTGAAGGCTTGTCTCTTGGTAAGTCTTTCCGGCAGCCAGTCCCAGCTGTACGATTGCATGGCTTGAGGTGAAATCACAGTGACTGCTTGAAACGCTGGAGCCTCCCTGCCAGTCAGTCCCAAACTTCAGATGAGGACAAATAGATCCTTCTAAAATAGGAAGATTCCAGAGGGAGCCAGAAGTTTGGCCCACAGCATTGCCCAGGGTCGTAAAACTCCCTGACACTCCTCTCTTCCTAAGGGAAAATATCAGTATATCCTTGTCCTTAAGAAATACATGCAATTCCTTTTTTGAGGAATGGGGCATTTAAGCTTGCCCTTTCCCCATCCAGTGAGCACCTGTTGAAAATGGGATGTTGTTTTGTTAGGTGCCATCGAGTTGATTGCGATTCATTGCAACCTACGGGGTTTTCTGGGCCGTAGTCTTTTTTTTTTTTTTAAGTCTTTACAGG
Organism: Loxodonta africana; assembly: GCF_030014295.1. Classification (NCBI taxonomy): domain Eukaryota; kingdom Metazoa; phylum Chordata; class Mammalia; order Proboscidea; family Elephantidae; genus Loxodonta; species Loxodonta africana. The sequence continues at coordinate 24,274,975 of NC_087354.1, forward strand.
AGTAGGCCATCAGGGCTTTCTCCCACAGAGACACTAGGTGGGTTTGAACTGCCAGCCTTTTAGTTAGCAAACGAGTACTTAATCGAGGGTCAAGTTATGTGATGCAAGTAGTGCCTAAAATCTTTACTTCCTCCTCTCCCCCAGACTAATATGGTTCCACAGTAGAGTTAAAAAAAAGAAGGAGTTAAATGGAAGGTAAGCTGAAAAACTGTCATCAACCAATAGACTGAAGTCCAGAAAACACCTTTAAATATGCAGAAAGAAACAATCTGGGAATGGCCAAGGGGAGACAAGAAAGAGGGAAACAGAGAAAACATTGTGTAGTGGATGCTGTGGTGTGCCACTCAGGTCCCCCCTTCAGGCCGGGATGTTGTCTGCTGACTGCTCACAGCTGAGTCTCTCCCCAGACATTGCCCTGAGCCTAAGGGTGCTGCCTTGCCCAAAGTTATGTCCACTCCTGGGATAGCTCACATTTAATGACTTGTCAGTGTGGTGGTTTGTCTTAGTTATGTAGTGCTGCTATAACAGAAACACCATAAGTGGATGGCTTTAGCAGAGAGAAGTTTATTTCTTCCCAGTAAAGTAGGTTAAACTTCCAAATTCAGGGCACCATCTCCAGGAGAAGGCTTTCTCTCTGTGTTAGCCTTCTCATCAATCTTCCCCTGGACTAGGAGCTTCTCCACACAGGGACCCTGGGCCCAAAGTACACACTCTGCTCTTGGCACTGCTTTCTTGGTAGTATGTGTCCCCCATTCTCTGCTTGCTTCCCTTTCCTTTTATCTCTTGTAAGATAAAAGGTGGTGCAGCCTACACCCCAGGGAAACTCCCTGTATGTTGGATCAGGGATATGACCTTAGTAAAGGTGTTACAATTCCACCCTAACCCTCTTTAACATAAAATTACAATCACAAAATGGAGAACAACCACACAATACTAGGAATTATGGCCCAGTCAAATTGATACACACATTTTGGGGGGGGACATAATTCAATCCATGACATTCAGATCAAAGGCCCAGCCTCATTGGCTCAACTCATGACACCTCTCAAGGGCCATCCCAGCTTCAGAGTTCCCTGTAGGGTCAGCTGGGGCCTTAGTCGAGACTGCTTAGCAGCTCAGCTCTCTGCCAGTCTTCCCTCTAGTACTGGAACAGATCTCCTGTCCTTTAGGTAAGCAACAGATGAAGTAGTTGCCTTAAATTAGGGGCTATGATGTAAGAAAAATACTCATCTTTAAGTTCTAGAATCAGCTTCAATGGAGAAAGATGCTTGCAGGAACTCAGCTTGATTGAAGGTATGGGATATTTAGATCTTCTAAGTCAGCTGACCATCTGGGGGATAGAAATGACATGTCGGATATCTTTTCTGAGTGAGGTCAAGCACATATAATTGAATTCATCTAACTTAAAACTGAGTTTGGGGTGATTCCACTATCACTTTCAACTACACTTATGTGTACGTCACCCTCGTTAACTGTGAGTTCCTTGAGGAAACCCTTGAAAGGGACTATGATTTATCTTTACATCACCTGTGCCTAGTTAGGGTTTGGCATGTATTTCATTGTTTTGCTGTTGAGTCGATTCTGACTCATGGTGACCCCATGTGTTAATATTTATGGAAACAGTTCAACAAGCCTTTCTTCTGTGGAGTTGCTGGGTGGGTTTGAACCTCCAATCTTTAGGGTAGCAGGCAGTTGCAAACCTCTTGCACCACCCAGGCTCCTCTGACACATGCATCTGCTCAATGTTTGAACGGAACCCAGAGACTTCCTTTGTTCCCTGTCCATCCTTGCACATTGGTGACCTTTCCAACAACCTGCCTCCTACTGCCTGAACTCCTCAATGCCAGTGATGATCCTCCACTTAGCCGTAGCTAATCATTCATTGGAGCCCCTGGATGGTGCAAATTGTTAGCGCACTTGACTGCCAATGGAAAGGCTAGAGGTTGGAGTTTGTCCAGAGCTGTCTTGGAAGAAAGGCCCGGTAATATACTTCTGAAAAGTCAGCCATTGAATACCCTGTGGAGCACAGTTCTATTGTGAAACACATGGGTCACCACGAATTAGAATCAACTGATGGCATCAGGCTTTTGTTCTTCTTGTTGTTTATTCATTCCTTATTTTAACAGCTACTTTTCTTGGCATCTCATCTGTGCCAGGCACTTGGCACATTGAATTGAGGTGCACAAGACAAGCACAGTCTCAGCTCTCATGGAACTCACTATGTGAGTTGTGGTAGATTCCTCTAGATGCCAGTACACTGCAAGGAGAGCTTGCATGAGTGAGACTGAAGCTAACCTGGGAGCTTGGCAAAGGCTTATTCTGGGAAACGACCTTTCAGCTGAGGCCAAAGGGTGAGTAGAAGTCAACCCGGAGCCAAGTGCAGAGAGAGGAGAGCACATGGGACTGGTGTGTGGCTGGGCCTGGGAAAGCTGGGTGCTAGGGGACGTTAGGCTGTGCTGGGGAAGTGTGAAAGGGCCCTCATGCAGAATCATGATAAGGATTTTGGATTTTATTCCAAGAGCAGAGGTGATCTGTCGAAAGGTTCTAAACTAGACAGTGATGTGATCAGATTTAGAGTTTTCAAACGTTGCTCTGGTTCCTGTACTGGAGAGGGCTAAGAAGAGATCTGGGAGCCTAGTTGGCAGGCTTTTGCAGTTGTCTTAGAAGACGGATGATGGTAGCCTGAAAGAGGGTGGATTTTAGAGATAGTTAGCAGTTTCCTAGCCAAGATTTGGAGCCTGATCAGATCAGGGGAAGGAAGGTTTGAAGATAGACTCTCAGCATGGCCACGTCTAGGATTGTTTCTCCCATGTGACGGTGAGCCTCAAACTCAGACCTTCTCATGGGTGGTCGCTAGTGTGGTCGTGGAATTGACATGATTCAACACTACCATAGTAACAGGTACATTCTTCCACACAAAGAGTAGTCTTTGTAATTAGACAGACCTCAGCTTTAGGAGAACAGGGAGTCTACAAAGAGCGAATTAATGTAAAGGGTGGAACAATGATCAGAAGAGCACATCGGGCACAAAAATCCTTCTGGCATTGGCTGATGTTCTACTTAGCCATGAATTTGGAGCTAGGTAGGTACATTTTTTCCCTGTGCGAAAGAGAATACAGCCTTGTAGTTCCAGCAGAGTCACAGAAGTCAGCTGGAGAATGGCAACCTTCCAGTTATAATTTTCTTTTTTTAATTTCAGAAGTGATTGAGCCCTTGCCTCTCATTAGCGTCACTTACAATTATGCAAGTCAACAAGCAAATGGCAAGAATGAAATTCTACTTCATCTCATTGAGAAGCAGAACCTTTACCACCTAAAACATACAAGTTGCCCAGGAAGTGCTGTGTCTAAGCAGATTCTAAAAGTTGCCACTCTATTGCTCTGTAACTGTGGAGATATAGAACGGAATAATCATGAGCAGTTTGATAGCAATTTCTTCTTCTAGTTACTCTGCACTGATATCTCCAATCATATAATGCATATGTTAATTTATCAGGTGTCTATTGAACAAATTATATGCATATGAACATTTAAAAAACAATGCATAGCATGTGTGAGTAAGAACTCCTAAAAAGGGACAGTTAATAAAAACTTTTTTTTTTCTTGAATTGCCATAAACTCCATGATGACTCATGGCGACCCCATGGGAGTCAGAGCAGAACCACAGGGTTTTCAATGGCTGATATTTTGGAAGGAGTTTGCTGCTTTTTCAGGGTGAAATCCTTCCAATTGCAGTCGAGTCAATTCTGACTCATGGAGACCCCACGTGTGTCAGAGTAGAATTGTGCTTCATAGGGGTTTCAGTGGCTGATATTTCAGAAACAGATCTCCAGGCCTTTCTTCTGAGGTGCCTGCCTCTGGGTGAACTTGAACTTCCAACCTTTCAGTTAGCAGCCAAACTCATTAACTGCTTGTACCACCCAGGGACTAATAAGAACCACACTACAGAATTTCAGCTGAAGGTGCCCAGGAAAAGGAGAACAAAAATAGAGACAGCTGTAACTCTTGGATCCTCCTTAACTAGAGGCAGAGTGGCTGGGGTTCCAGACTGAAATGCCTAAGTCCTGAACTTTGCATGTTGGAAACCTAGATCTCACGTTCTTCATCTGAAAATTGCTCACAGTAGTTGAATTGCCAAAGATAATTGAAGGTGCTTGGGGTTCTGGAAATTTGTATTTTACTGTGAGATCTGTCTTGTTCTCATATGATACACCGGGGGTCACACATTACTGTAAATCTGCCACGCCTCCGAGAGAGGTAAAATTGCTTTGGGGGCTGGCTTAGCACCCCCCCCACCGCCAAGTTAAGCTTCTAGCAAAGACTTTACAGCATGTGAAATCAGTCCATTCCAAGTCAAAAGACAAGGTATTGCTTCTTTAAATTTTAAACAAAACAAAACTTCATTGGGATATTGCTTGGAAAGAGTGATTTAAATTTTACCTCTTTCTAATACATTTGCAAGAATGCACATGATAATATAACACTGATTGAGGCACAAAAAAATTCTGTCGCTGCTTTAAGGACATGGCAGACACAATCAGAATTAACCCTGGAGGCACACTATGTACTCCTGTCAACCATGAAAACACTAAATTCCTCATTAACAATGAAACATGAACTGGCCCCACTTAGGGTGGGAAAGTCTTGGGGGGTGGGGGGGATTGGAGTGTCCTGGTGTGACACTCCAATCCCCCGCCAAGAGTCATAGTTCCAGATGTGATTTCCCTAAGCTGTGTCCCCATCCCACAAAGACTATGACTCTTGGGAGAAAAATCCCTGGGATGATTATCTCTTAGAGCAAGTTTCCAAAAACTAGTCAGAGGAAAATATCTCCATTTCCTTAGCAGTATTTTGGAAGCGACTTTTTCTCATTTGTTCCAGATGCCCAAACCCTACAATCAATTTCCCTGACATCATACTAAATTAACCTCTCATTTGAGGCAGCCGCTTTCTATGACTCAACGATTGGGGGAAAGAAAAACCAAACCAAACCAGCATCCATGGCGCTATGTAGGGCAGGATTTAGCTTCCACCACAGGCCCATCTGCCTCCAGGACTGAATCTTATCTGATCATTTCCATGGCAACAGCTGTGGGATTAGAATAGGATGAAGGTTTAGGAAGAGTTGCTGGAATTCAGTCCTAGACGAGTGAGGATTATTTAACTACACACTTGTGTTGCCATGGAAACACAAATTTACAAATCAAGCAGGATTTTTGTAGCTCAATAGCACTGCATTATATTCTTAGGGCTGCTTCAAATCCCCCAATTTCATCTCCTCTCCCATCAGGAGGGAAATATCTCACTAGGCAGAATTTAATTATTCGCCAAATACTCCAGTTTAATTTTTAAGGAGAAATATGGATAGACTAAAATTGGGACCAAAGTGATTATTCTTAAAATGCTTTTCTCTTGTATATTTTAAAGAAAATCCTGTTTAGTCTAAAGAAAGGGAATTTTAAACATGACAGAGAACATGCTCATACAAGGATTAGTTAAACACCATGGAAGTCCAAACAAAAATTATGTCGATTAAAAAAAAGTTATGTCTTGTAGGACCTGTAACACTGAGTATTTAATTCATTTAAGAGCCAGTTTATTTCAGGACATGAAAGAAAAGCCTGGTGATCTGCTTCCATAAAGATTACAGCCAAGAAAACCCTATGAAGCAGCTCTACTCGGTAACACATGAGGTTGCCATGAGTTGGAATCAACAACAGTGACAATGAGTTTGGTTTTTATTTTCAGTTTAATTTCAGGATATCAACAGTACTTCATCTTTGACCACTGTTTTAGAATTTATAAGCCACTTTCACTGTCAATAACTGATTTGATTTCACCACCTGTCTATGTGGCGGGAAGGGCAGGAGTCGAGACCTGTGTTCATGGATGGGAAACCATGGTCTAGAGTGGTCGTGTGGCTTGCCAAAGGCCAGGCAGTCTTTGCTCATATCCTGTGATTTTTTTTCGGCACTTTGGTCTGTTGATGGGAATACCCAATAGGACTCCATTGAGGACTTTATTTAACTCCTTAAACTGTTAGAGAATTCCTCAGAAATGTATCCATTTTTCTCTTCTCACCTCTCCTTCCTTCCCCAAGTCTCCCATCTTCTTGGAGGAATGAGGTCTTGCAGCGTGTTCTTCAGGTTGTGAAGACCTATGACCACTCTTGTCTCCTATTTCTGAAGGAGAAGTGTGGGAACCAGTGTGACAGCATGTCTTAGAATGCACTTGTACAAGGATCATTTAAACATGGCAAGATGGGGCTGACTGAGAAGCGCTGGGGCTTGGACACTTTCTCAACCCAGAGGTGAAGCAGGTCCTAGGAGTTAGACCCACCTTTCAGGTGCTATTAGAAGTCTTCGTACAGTAGCCAGAGTGAGTAACTAGTCTGCATCAGTAACAAGGAAGTGGCATGGGGGTCTGACAGGAGATGGAGCGTTTTGAACATTCTCACCACCTAAGAATCCACAGTCCCTATATTCAGAACCAGCAGGGGAAGCAGGGAGGTTGGGAGAAGCTGACAACTAGTGAGATAGATGTAGTTGGGATGTCAGTTTATTACTGAGACTGCAACTCAGATAGTGGTTGTGGGACATGAGGAAGGGGATCATGCCTCTTATGATTTGAATTGTGTGCCCCCAAAATATATAAAGTCTTAAACCCTATACCTGTGAATGTGACCCTGTTTGGAAATAGGGGTTTTCTTTTGTTATGAAGTCATACTGGAGTAGGGTGTATCCTCAACCTATTTGCTTTGAGTGGTATCTTAAAAAGGGCAGTATAGACACAGACACAGACAGACATACATGGGCAGAAGATGCCAAGGATTGCCAGCAACTACTAGAAGCCGAAAGAGACAAAGAAGGACTTTCCCCTAGAGCCAGTGCCCTAAACTGAGACTTTTAGCTTCTTAAACTGTGAGAAGATAAATATCTGTTCTTTAAAGCCACCCACTTTGTGATATTTTGTTATGAAAGCCCTAGGAAACTAAGACAATGCCTAAGATGCTTACTGGATTCAAGGTCAGCTGGAGCAGCCATCAGGTGGAATTGAGGTTGGGTCCTGAACACGTGGCTGGAACGTAAGCCTGGACTCAGAGGCTGGGCATTACAGTGAATAGGGCAAGGATGGAGATGACTCAGCTGTAGAAGGAAGGCAATCATACAGGCTGGAGCTGAGCAATGACCACATCAGGGAACCACACCTCCCAGTGGTTTGGAGACTGGACTCTGGAGTCAGACTCGCCCAGTCAAGCTCTAGTTCTACCACTTGCTAGAAATGTAACCTCAAATCAGTTACATCACTTCTCCAAGCCTCTGCTGTCTCTTTGGTAAAATGGGGATATCTATAGTCTCTGTATCACTGGGTTGCTTTGAGAATTTAATCTGCTACTTCTTATTAAGCACTCAGCACAGTGCACAAACTCTCTTCTTATTGTAGTTAGCCGCTGTTGAGTTGGCCCCTGACTCATGGCAACCCCATACCCAAGAGGATCAGACGGTTGTGTTCCATAGGTTTTCATTAGCTGAGTTTCAGAAGTGGATCACCTAGTCTATCCAGATCTTCCTAGTCTATCTTAGTGTAGAAGCTCCACTGAAACCTGTTCAGCATCATAGCAACACGCATGCCTTCACAGACAGATGGGTAATGGCTGTGCTTCAGGTGTATTGGCCATGAATCAAAACCAGTTCTCCCACATGGAGAGTGAGAATTCTACCACTGAGCTGCCACTGCTCTCATATGTAAAGTTAATAAGAACTCAGTAGATGTATAGTGCAGTGACTCTGACTTCATACTATTCGTAATACTAAAATGCCAGAGCTATCTGTAAGCAGCACCAGGCTTGCAGACCTATTGTTTTGTTTGGCCCAGAGAGTGTGTAAATTTTCTGTACATAATTGCCAACATTTAAAATTAGAGGGTGTGGCAATCCCCCAATTCTGCATGCAGCCGTCAGCTATAACTGAGGAGTGGCTGCCCCAGACCTGGTTGAGGCTTGAGGTCTCCTGTATGCTGATCTCCCTGACCTACAGCAATCATCCAGGTACCTGCCTGACCCCTATAGGCATCTCAGGTCATGATCTTAGTCTAGAACAACACCTTCATTTTCTACTGAAGGGAATGAGTGTCAAGAAAACTCAAGTGCTGTCCATTCCCCTCCAAAGACATCTCTGCTTGTCAGTCAGAGCTGAGCCTCAAACCTGCATACTGAGAATGGAAGTGGGAGCTTGAGAAAAGTGAGTGTTTTTGCTTCACCTGATGTCACTTCTGGACCATTTTAAGGTTAACCAAGTGTCAAAACTCCCATCTAGAAAGTGCCAGAAGTTTGATTCTGGATAAAGATAATACGGTGATGGTGGGCTGAAATAAAGAAATCAGGGCCACTTCCTATAAGCTAAGAGTGTAAGCTACCACTTGGCTGTGAGTTTGCTGTACTGAGGTGGATTGCGTGTTGCTGTGATGCTGAAAGCCATGTCACCAGTATTTCAAATACCAACAAGATACCCATGGTGGACAGGTTTTAGCAGAACTTCCAGATGAAGACAGACTGGGAAGAAGGAACTGGCTATCTATTTCTAAAAAATTGGCCAGTGAAAATCTTATGAATAGCTGCAAAACACTGTCTGATATAGTGCCAGAAGTTGAGCCCCTCAGTTGGAAAGTCACTCAAAATATAACTGGGGAAAAGCGGCCTCCTCAAAGTAGAGTCGACCTTAATGATGTGGATGGAGTAGAGCTTTTGGGACCTTCATTTGCTGATGTGGCATGACTCAAAATGAGAAGAAACAACTGTAAACATCCATTAATAATCAGAATGTGGAATGTACAAAGCATGAATCTAGGAAAATTGGAAGAACTCTTGAAGGTAGATATCCTAGGCATTAGTGAGCTGAAACGGACTGGTATTGGCCTTTTTGAATCAGACAACCATATGGTCTACTATGCCAGGTGTCACGGATTGAATTACGTCCCTCCAAAAATGTATGTATTAACTTGTTTAGGCCATGATTCCCAGTTCTGTGTATGTCCTCCATTTTGTGGTTGTAATTTCATGTTAAACAGGATTAGGGTGGAATTGTAACACCCTTACCGGGTCACATCCCTGATCCAATGTAAAGGGAGTTTCCCTAGGGTGTGGCCTGGACCACCTCTTATCTCTCAAGAGATAAAAGGAAAGTGAAGCAAGCAGAGAGATGGGGGACCTCATATCACCAAGAAAGCAGCACTGGGAGCAGAGTGCATCCTTTGGACCTGAGGTTCCTGCCCTGAGATGCTCCCAGACAAAGGGAAGACTGGTGCATCACAAGGAGCTTCTTCTATTGCCAACAGAGACAGAAATCCTTCCCCTGGAGCCAGCACCCTGAATTCAGACTTATAGCCTACTGGACTGTGAGAAAATAAAACTTCTCTTTGTTGAAGCCGTCCACTTGTGATATTTCTGTTACAGCAGCACTAGATGACTAGGACACCTGGGTCCCTGTCTCTCTGCTTTCGTCTCTTTTTTATATCTCAAAAGAGATTGGCTTAAGATCCTATCTAATAACCTTGTAAACCTCATCATAGTGATAGGATTTACAACATATAGGGAAATCACATCCGAAGATAAAATGGTAGACAGTCATACAATCATACAAGGGAATCATGACCTAGCCAAGTTGACAGATACTTTTGGGGGACACATTTTAATCCATAATACCGGAAATGACCAATTGAAGAGGAATGGCATCACATTCATTGTCAAAAAGAACATTTCAAGGTCTATCCTGAAGTACAATGCTGTCAGTGATACAATAATATTCATACACCTATAAGGAAGACCAGTTAATATGACTATTATTCAAATTTACCCTTCAATCACTAATGCCAAAGATGAAGAAATTGAAGAGTTTTACGAACATTGCAGTCTGAAGTTGATCAAACATGCAATCAAAATGCAATGATAATTACTAGTGATTGGAATGTGAAAGTTGGAAACATAGAAGAAAGATAAGTAGTTGGAAAATATGGCTTTGGCAGCAGAAGTGATTTCCAATTTCAACAACCTATTTATTAGAAATACCTTCTTCAACATAAACAGTGACTATACACGTGGACCTCGCCAGATAGAATAACCGTGAAACAAATTGACTATATCTGTAGAAAGAGATGACGGAGAAGCTCAATATCATCAGTCAGAACAAGGCCGGGGCCCGACTGTGGAACAGACCATCAATTGCTCATATGCAAGTTCAACTTGAAGCTGAAGAAATTAGAACAAGTCCATGAGAGCCGAATTTGACCTTGAGTATATCCCATGGAAACCCTGGTGGTGTAGTGGTTAAGTGCTATGGCTGCTTACCAAAAGGTCAGCAGTTCAAATCCACCAAGCACTCCTTGGAAACTCTATGGCGCAGTTCTACTCTGTTGCGTAGAGTTGCTATGAGTTGGAATTGGCTCAGTGGCAACAGGTTTGGTTTTTTTGGTTATAGTCCATCTGAATTTAGAGACCATCTCAAGAGTAGATATGATGCAATGAACACTAATGACCAAAGACCAGGCAAGCTGTAGGATGACATCGAGGACATCATACTTGAAGAAAGCAAAACAAACAAAATAACATTGCCATTGAGTTGATTCTGACTCATAGTGATCCTACAGGACACAGTAGAACTGCTCCATAGATTTTCCAAGGCTGTAATCTTTATGGGGGTAGAATGCCACATCTTTCTCCTGTGGAGTGGTTGGACAGTTAAAAGGTCATTAAAAAGGCAGGAAAGAAAGAGAAGACCAAAATGGATGTCAGAAGAGACTCTGAAACTTGCTGTTAAATGTGGAGTTACTGAAGCAAATGAAAGAAATGATGAAGTAAAAGAGCTGAACAGAAGATTTCAAAGGCCAGCTTGAGAAGACAAAGTAGAGTGGTATAATGAAATGTGCAAAGACCTGGAATTTCAAAAGGTGGAAGAACTGAAGAAAAAACTCATGCCTCGAGTTGTAGTATTGAAGGATTCTGTGGGCAAAATATTGAATGACAAAGGAAGCATCAAAAGAAGTTGGAAAGAATACACAGTCATTGCACCAAGAAAAGGTGGTCCACATTCAACCATTTAAGGAGGTAGCATGTGATCCAGAGCCATTGATACTGAAGGAAGAGATCCAAACTGCACTGAAGGCATTGGTGAAAAACGAGTCTCTGGGAATTGACGGGATGCTAATTAAGATGTTTCAACAAATAGTTGCAACACTGGAAGCATTTACTCATCTTTGCCAACAAATTTGGAAGACAGCTTCTTGGCCAACTGACTGGAAAAGATCCATATTTGTGCCCATTCCAAAGAAAGGTGATCCAACAGAATGTAGAAATTATTGAACAATATCATTAATATCACACACAAGTAAAATTTTGCTGAAGATCATTCAAAAGCAGTTGCAGCAGTACATCAACAGGAAACTGCCAGAAATTGAAGCTGGATTCAGAAGAGGACATGGAATGAGGGATATCACTGCTGATGCCAGATGGATCTTGGCTGAAAGCAGAGAGGACTAGAAAGTTGTTTACCTGTGTTTCATTGACTATGCAAAGGTATCTGACTGAGTGGATCACACCAAACTACGGATAACACTGCAAAGAACAGGAATTCCAGAACACTTAATTGTGCTCATGCAGAACCTGTACATAGACCAAGAGGTCATCATTCAAACAGAGCAAGAGGATACTGCATGGTTTAAAGTCAGGAAAGGTGTGTGTCAGAGTTATATCCTTTCTCCATACTTATTCAGTCTGTATACTGAACAAATAATCTGAGAAGCTGGACTATATGAAGAAGAACACAGCATCAGGATTGAAGTGGACTCTTTAACAAGCTGAGATATTCAGATGACACATCCTTGCTTGCTGAAAGCGAAGAGAATTTGAAACACTGATGAAAATCAAGGACTACAGCCTACAGTGTGGATTACGTCTCAACATAAAGAAAACAAAAATCCTCACAACTGAACCAATAAGCAACATCATGATAAATGGAGAAAATACTGAAGTTGTCAAGGATTTCATTTTACTTGGATCCACAATCAACACCCATGGAAGCAGCAGTCAAGAAATCAAGAGATGTATTGCATCAGGTAAATCTGCTGCAAAAGACCTCTTCAAAGTGGTAAAAAGCAAAGATGTCACTTTAGGGACCCAAGCCATGGTATTTTTAATCTTCTCATGTGCATGTGAAAGCTGGGCAATGATTAAGAAAAACCGAAGAAGAATTGACGCCTTTGAAGTATGGTATTAGCGAAGAATCTTGACTATACCATAGACTGTCAGAAGAACGAACAAATCTGTCTTGGAGCAAGTACAGCAAGAATGCTCCTTAGAAGCAAGGATGGCGAGACTTCGTCTCACGTGCTTTGGACATGTTATCAGGAGGGTCAAGTCCCTGGAGAAGGACATTATGCTTGGTAAAGCAGCGGGCCAGTGAAAAAAGAGGAAGATATTCAGCAAGACGGATCGACACATTGGCTACAATGATGGGCTCAAACATAGCAATGATTGTGAGGATGGTGCAGGACCATGCAGCGTTTTGTTCTGTTGTACATAGGGTCACTATGAGTAGGAATCAACTGGAGGGCACCTAACAACAACAACAACAAGAGTGTAAGAGGGACAATGGTCTGATTCTGACAGGATAAGTATAGTCAGCCTTGGGCAGGCTTGGATGTCTCTATACCGCGGAAAGTCTCTTCTCAGGAGCTGAAATCACATCATATTTAGTATCATCAGAGCATTTGCAAGAGACCCGAAGATGCTCACAGTGTTATTCTATTGATCATTGAGTTATCTGCAAACTCAAAAACCCCAAAATAGCCATTTAGTACTGTTATCCCCTGGTCTGTGCTCCCCTACACACCCCTCCGTGCATGCAAAGCCTCACACATGGCTAACACCACCCCACCACTATCACTCCCACCAGCTGCTGAATTAGATGCAGAAACAGAAATTGTTGAAGCTAAGTGACTTTCCTCAAGGTTAAGCAGGAACACAGAGGGAGGACTAGGACCCTTAGTCAGGGAGTGAGAACATGAGCTGACACCACCCTTTCTTGAACAGCCCAGATATCTGCATATTGATTGTGTCTCTGGTATAAGGCACAGAGGCCTGGCTGTCAAGAAGGAAAACTGCAGAGAACAGAGGAGACAGAACAGCTTTCTGTGAAGAAGGTGGAATGCGAAGTACAAACCATGTAATTACAGGGTTGACACATTACGGAGTTTGGGTGTGGTCAGGGCTGTGGGCAGAAGGAGAGTGGAACTTGTTCTAGACCTGGGGAACTTACAAATACAAGTCTGCTCTCTCATCCACTGAAGACAGGATTGTAGGGGAGAGGGTGGAGACACTATTTTGCAGGGCAAGCTAGAAAAATTTACCAACATTCAAAGGCACAGGGATTTTAACTCCTGAACTACACAAATAAACAACAAAAAAATAAAAACAAACAAAACCAGTTGCCACAGAGTCAACTTTGACTCACGGCGACCCTGTGTATGTCCGAGTAGAACTGTACTCAGTGGGGTTTTTGACGGCTGATTTTTTGGAAGTAGATCACCAGCTCTTTCGTCTGAGTCACCCCATTTGGTTAGCAGCTGAGCTGGTTAACTGCACCACCCAGGGACTCCTTAACCCATGAACACTTCCTACTGATTATCCTACACCAATACACGAAGACAATTGCTCAAGGGTGTTTATTGCAGTATCGTTTGTAAGACCGAAACATGTAAAACAAAAATGATCCACATCTGGAGGCAATCTTAATATCTCTTAATATAGAACTGCTTATGTAAATATGGCAACAAATAGTCAAGGAGCACTATGCTGCTGTTGGAAACATGTGTTTGATCTATATGCATAAAAATGAAAAAAAAAAATCTCCAAATACAGCCCCAGATGGGACAAAAAAGGCACAGGATAGAATGTGGTCCAATTCATGTAAAAATGTAGGCAACATATGGCTATGGGCTATGATTGTGTACATACATTGTAAAAGGGCCCACAGGAAATTGCTTACAGCAATTACATCTGCATAGTGGGCCAGTGGTTCACAGAGAAGTAGATAGCACGCACTTCTCAGTTTATGCTTTTCAATGCTGACTGTAATGTTTAAACTGTACATACTTAGTCCTTATTAGTTTTCTTAGTTATCTAGTGCTGCTGTAACAGAAATACCACAAGTGGATGGTTTTAACAAACAGAGATCTATTTGCTCACAGTCTAGGAGGCTAGAAGTCTGAATTCAGGCTGCCAGCTCCAGGGAAACGCTTTCTCTCTCTGTCGGTTCTGGCGGAAGGTCCTTGTCATCAATCTCCCCCTGGTCTAGGAGCTTCTCGGCGCAGGGACTTCCAGGTCCAAAGGATATGCTCCACTTCTGGCACTTCTTTCTTGGTGGCATGAAGTTCCTCTTCTCTCTGCTAGATTCTCTATTTTATATCTCAAAAGAGATTGATTCAAGATACAACTTAATTCTATAGGTTGAGTCTTGCCTCATTAACATAACTACCTCTAATCCTCATTACATAGAATAATCACATCAGGTCACAAAATGGTGGACAACCACACAATGCTTGGAATCATGGCCTAGCCAGGTTGACTCATTTTTGGGGAACAAGAATTCAATCCATAACTTTAGTAAATATTAGGTTATTTTTAAAAGTGGAAGAGATTTATTTGGTACAGCAGGCCAAGAAAAGATTGGGGAGAGAAAAAAGAAAAAAAGAGGATGGGGAGGGAGGATAAAGAAACTACTTTAATTGGCAGTTGTGAAATCCTTTATAGAATCTTTAAAAAAAAAAAAAACCTTAGTTGACATCATTTACATACCATGAAACTCACCCATTTGAGGCATATATTTATAGAGTCATGTAGCCATCACCATAATCTAATTTTAGAACATTTTCATCACCCCAGAAAGAAACCTTGGACCCATTAGAAGTCATTCCTCATTTCCCACCCCCTTCTAGCCCCAGTCCTAGGCAACCACTAATCTACATCCTGTCTCTATAGATTTGATTGTAGACATTTCATATACATGTAATCATACACTATGTGATCTTTTGTGACTGGCTTCCTTCTTTTAGCATAATGTTTTCACGGTTCATCCATACTGTAGTACATATCAGCGCTTCCTTTCTTTTCTTTCCATTTTTTTTATTAAGGTGCAATTCACATAACATAAAATTAACAACTTTAAAGTGAACAATTCAGTAGCATTTAGTATATTCTCCATGTTGTGTAACCACCACGTCTATCTAGCTCTAAAACCTTTTCATCACCCTAAAAGAAACCCCAGTGCCCATTTAGCAGTTACTCCCCATTTCCCCCTCCTGGCAGTCCTTAGCAACCATCCATCTACTTTCTGTCTTAATGAATTTGCACATTTTGGATCTTTCATATAAATGGAATGCCATAATATGTGATCTTTTTTATATGGCTACTTTCATTTAGCATAATGTTTTGAGATTCATCTGTGTTTTAGCATATATCAGTGCTTCATTCCTTTTTATTGCCAAATAATAGTCCATTGTATGAATATGCCACCTTTTGTTTATCCATTCCCCAGCTGATAAACATTTGAGTTGATTCTTTTGGGCTACTATGAATAACACTGCTATGAAAATTCATGGAAAAAGTTTTCATGTGGATGTATGTTTTTGTTTCTCTAGGTAGGTATTAAGAATGGCTGGAACTTTTGAAGAAATTGACAAACTATTTTCCAAAATGAATATATCATGTTACCTTCCCACCAGTAGTATATGAGAGTTGCAGTTTCTCCATTTCTTTACCAACACTTGGTATGGTCAATCTTTTAAATTGTAGCAATTCTCACTGTTGTGTAGCGGTATCTCATCGTGGTTTTGATTTGCATTTCCCTAATGAACACCTTTTCGTGTGTTTATTTCCCATTTGCTTTTTTTTTGAGAAATATGTATTCAGATATTTTCCCTGTTTTTAAAATGGAATATTTATCATTTTATTATTGTGGTTTTTTCTTTAATATACTCTGGATATAAATCCCTTATCATATGTATGATTTGCAAATATTTTTTTCCCAGTTCTGTGGATTACCTTTTCAGTTATGGCATTGTTTAAAAGACAAAATTTTAATTTTGATGAGGTCCAATTTATCTGTTTTTTCTTTTATCTTTCACCCTTTTGATGTCATACCTAGAAACCATTTCCTAAATCAAGGTCATGAAGTTTTACACCTATATTTTTTATAAAGATTTTTATAGCTTTTAGCACTTACATTTAAGTTCTTGATCCATTTAGACTTAACTTTTGTGTACAGTGTAAGGTAGTAGTCCAAATTCTTTCTTTTGCATGTGGGTATCCAGTTTTTCTAGCACCATCCTTTTCCTCATTTAATTGTCTTTGCTCTCTCGTTAAAAATTAATTGACCATAAATGTAGGGTCCTACACTGTCTTGATTATTGTAGCTTTGTAGTATATTTAGTAATCAGTAAGTATGAAAAAAAAAAATTTTTTTTTTTTAAGTGTGAATCATCCAACTTTATCCTTCTTTTTACAGATTGTTTTGGGTCCCTTGAATTTCCATACAAATTTTAAGGATTGGGTTGTCCATATCTGTAAAAAAAAAAAAAAAAACAGTTGGGATTTTGACAGGCATTGCATTAAATCTGTAGCTCAGTTTGGAGAGTATTGTCATCTTAACAATATCAGGTCTTCCAATCTATGAACATAGGAAGTCTTTTCATCTATTTACATCTTCTTTAATTCTTTAACGATGTTTTGTAGCTTTCAGAGTATAAGTTTTATAATTCTTTTTTGTTAATTTTATTCCTGTTTATTATTTTTGATGCTATTATAAACAGAATTGTTTTTAAAAAAGTTGTTTTCAAGTTGATCATTGCAAGAGTATAGATATATAATCAATTTTTGTATGTTGATCTTATATCCAGAAAATTTATTGAACTTGTTATTAGTTCTGTTTTTAGTGGATTCCTCAGGATTTTCTATGTACATGAAACATGTATGTGCATATATAATTTTGCTTCTTCCTTTTTAATATGAATGCCTTTTATTTTTTTTTGTGCCTGTTTGCCCTGGCTAGATCATCTATTGTGTTGTTATTAGGTGCCATTGAGTCATTTTCGACTCAGAGTGACCCCATGAATCAGAGTGGAACTGTCCCGTATGGTTTTCTTGGCTGTAATCTTTATGGAAGCAGATTGTCAGATCTGGAGTAGCTCGTTGGATTCGAACTGATAACCTTTTGGTTAGCAGCTGATCACGTAACCATTTGTACTACCGGGGCTCCTGGAACCCCTGTTACAATGTTGAGTAGAAGTAGTGAGAATGAACTTCTGTTTGGTCCCTAATCTTAGGGAAAATACGCTCAGTATTTTACCATTAGGTATGTTAGGTATGCGTTTTCCGCAGGTGGTCTTTATCAGTTTGAGGGAATTCTTTTCTATTCTTAATTTGTTGACTATTTTTATCAGGAAAGGGTGTTGAATCTTGTCAAACGGTTTTTCTGTGTTTACTGAGAAAATCATGTGGTTTTTGTCCTGTGTTCTACTGATATAGTATATTACGTTGATTTTTTAAGTCAACCTTGCATTCTTAGTTTAAATCTCACTTGATCACGGTATAAGGCGTTCTGGTGGTACAATGATTACGTGCTTGGCTGCTAACTGAAAGGTTGGTGGTTCAAACCCACCCAGTAGCTCCTGGTGACCTGCTCCCATAAAGATTACATCCTAGGAGTCCCTCTGTCACATGGGGTCGCTATGAGTCAAAATTGCCTTGATGACACCTAACAACAATAACAAATCACGGTGTATAATTATTTTCATATGTTGCTAGATTTGGCTTGTTAGTCTTTTCTTGAGCATTTTTGTCTGTATATCCATGAGGAATATTGGTCTGTAGTTTTCTTGTGATGTCTTTGTCTGGTTTTGGCACCAGGGTAACACTGGCCCCAGTATGACTTGGGAAGTGTTCCCTTCTCATCTACTTTTTGCAGGAGTTAGTGAAGACTAGGTATTAATTCTTCTTGAAATGTTTTGTTGAATTCACTGGTGAAACCATCTAGGCCTTAATTATTGACTCAATCTCTTTACTTTTTATAGGTCTACTCAGATTTTCTGAATCTTTTTGAGTCAGTTTCAGTAGCTCGTGACATTCTAAGAATTAGACTATTTTATTTAAGCTATCTAGTTTGTTGGCATACAGTTGTTCATAGTGTTGCCTTATAATCTTTTTTATTTATTTTTTCTGTAATGTCAATATTATCATTCCTATTTTTACTTTTGGAAAGATACCTGTCCGAATCTGGGTTCTCTAGAGGAGTAAAACCAGTGAGACGTATATATATAGAAAAAACTGTGAAAGCTAGAACCTGTGTAAGGCAGAAACCTCTCAGAGAAGGAAAACATGAATATTTCTACTAATAGAGAGTGATAGAAGAGTAGTAAGACTGCAACCTATCAAAGGTGGAAAATTTGCAAGACCCAGAAAAACAAGGCAGTCCCATCGAGTTCCGGCTCTCACAGATTTCACTGTACATATACATAGACAGATTTACTTCAGGAAAATGGATTATGTAATTGTGGGAACTAATATCGATAGGCTGGAGACCTCTGCTGGCTCCTGGGGTTGTAGCCGTTGGCAAATCTAAAACCTGCGGGTCAGGCAGTAGGCTGGAGGCTTCTGCAGGCTTCCGTTCTGCACCCCACTTTGGTGAGTGGCGTCTGGGGTCTCAAAAGCTTGTGGTAGTAGAGTTTAGGCTAGAAGGCTTTTTTTTTTTTTAGAAGTCAGGGAAGTTTGTAAAAACAATCTAATTCCAGGAAGACAGAGAAGAGGGAATCTTATCACAGATGTTTATCATAGCAAACACCAATGGGAACTGTGACCCCTGAAGTTCTTGTATTTTTGCATAGTCTTCTGAAGTAGCCTGTCTTATCAAGTAGCCTGAAGGAACGTAAATAGGTATAAAGAAATGTTTTTGATCAAACTCTGTTTTGTTGAACGGAGAAATTTTGTGCAACTGCTGAGGTAAACACTGGAAATAGTTTTTAAGTACCACATAAACTCTGATTCAAAGAACGTGATCTAACGTGGGTCGGTGAGAAACGTGGAATTTCATGAAATGCCAAATTGGATCTGAAAGCAGCTTGCAGCAAGGTGGTGAAAGTGAACAAAAGGACCCAAACATTATTAGGACCAAGGCATTTCCCTGGCTCTTCCTGGCCAAATGCCTGCTCCTGTCCTAGTGAGGGGACATTGGTAGTTAAGACCAGATCCAGGCTGCAGGGACATCTATTTGTAGTTTGCTGTGGGTGTGTGACACTGTATAATAGAAAATAACTTCATTCATCTCATAGTGGTCTACATTTTTTCTCAGTTAAACATTTTGGGTTTCATTATAAAGCTCCAAGGCCCCCTTGGGATGTCCCCAAGTAAATGCTACAGTCAGTATTCCAGTGCTCAGGCTCTGCAGGCCAGATTAACAATTGCACTCAAGTACCGACCATATCTGCCCTGTGGCTGAACCCATGGCAATCAGCGAGAACAGGAGAGTGCCTCTACAAGACCTGGTTTAGGGGAGTTTTTCCTGAGTGAGCCTGTTCTTGGTCACATTTTAGAAACAATCCTGTTTTCCTTGATAAGCCTCCCTATTAGTAAAAGCATTCTGAGTGTGCTGACCAGAAGAGTTTGGTGAACTTGCTTTGTACCGAGTTTAGTTTGGTACAACATCTTTTGTGATTGGTTTTGAAGACATAGATGACTACATGAGTGCTCTCCAATTCGCTGAGGTAACCCCGGACGGACGCAGCATATTCTTAAGATAACGGCTTTCACCAGCGATCCGCGGGGTGCTTTATCAATGAACGGAGGTAATTACTGTTGCTTTAGCTAGACCACTAATGAATTTTCATTAAAGTTTTCTGCTGTTTCCAATAGTAAGCCCTTGCTCCTTTTTCTCTGTTTCTGTTGGTCTCCTGTCTCCCCTGTCTCTCAGTTAGAGCAGTGAGACTGGCCTCTGTGCTTATTATTCCTTGATGTCTTGGTGTGTCACAGGTGATGGAAAGGAAGAAATTAAAGGAGCTGGATTCCGACTCATCAGTTCTCCCATGTGACAGAGTAGAACTGCTCCATAGGGTGTTCTAGGCTGTATTCTTTATGGAAGCAGATCACCAGTTCTTTCCCTGAGGAGCCACTGGGTGGGTTCGAACCGCCAACCTTTCACTTAGCAGCCCAGTGCTTAGCCATTAGCACTTAGCGCTTAGCGAAGGCTTAGTGTCTCTTGTCTCACAGCTGTCTGAGGCCTGAGGTGTCCTTTTTTAAGCCTGAGGTGTAATTTCTAAGTATCCAAAAGCAGACCCTTGTGGTAGACCCTCGTGGTACATTAGCTTCATGAAATACTCCACAGAAAAACAAATGGACAAAACAAACAACGGCCACAACACACACACACAATGGTTTTGTGGTCCTGTGATCTTGGGAAATGCTGCATACTGCGTACACATCATGGAGACTGCAGATTTTAGGAAACCCTGCTGTAAAGAAACTTGCTCACCTTTGCTTCATTCAGAATTTCCCAATCTCATTTAGGTCCCGGTGCAGGATAGACAGCCCCTGTGTCCTCACGTGCAGAGAGAAGATATAGACATGAGAGTCACAGCAGATTGAAGAGATGAACCCATTTGTCACATAGAAAGTTTTTGTTTTCTTTTTTTAATTTCAGTGATTTTCCCAAAGAAGGCAAGTCTTGAATATCCTATGGGTAGTCGGCTGCCTTCCAACATCCCTAAACTAAATGTTCCCCAGTGAATAAACTTACTGCCTCTTCTTCCACCTGCGTGGAGCCTGCTAAACTCTGAATGCTTAAACAACGTTTCTATCATAATCCCCACAGAGACAGTTCCTAGATAAATACTGGAAGTTATTTCCATCTCGGGCCAAGCTTTTTGCATCCTTTGGTTGGGTGAGTCTGCAGTGACTATGTGCTCTTCAGCAATCCTCTCGCAGAGAAATCCATTAAAAAGCCAGTCAGCTTGTCTCCTGGCTGAACTGGTCCAAGGTGGTGTGTCTGAGTTCCAGGGGAGGAATCCGTTAGTCTAAACTTAAATAACGAACGCATAGAGTTTGGAGAGCTGCCTGCAGGAAAGTGAAAGGAAGTTGTTTTTGTTTTTTTTTTAATTAACTTTTATTAAGCTTCAAGTGAACATTTACAATTCCAATCAGTCTGTCACATGTAAGTTTACATGTATCTTACTCCCTTCTCCCACTTGCTCTCCCCCTATTGAGTCAGCCCTTTCAGTCTCTCGTTTCGTGCCAATTTTGCCATCTTCCCTCTCTCTCTATCTTCCCATCCCCCCTCCAGTCAAGAGTTGCCAACACACTCTCCAGTGTCCACCTGATTTAATTAGCTCACTCTTCATCAGCATCTCTCTCCCCCCCACTGACCAGTCCTTTTCATGCCTGATGAGTTGTCTTCGGGGATGGTTCCTGTCCTGTGCCAACAGAAGGTCTGGGGAGCATTGCCGCCGGGATTCCTCTAGTCGCAGTCAGACCATTAAGTATGGTCTTTTTATGAGAATTTGGGGTCTGCATCCCACTGATCTCCTGCTCCCTCAGGAGTTGTCTGTTGTGCTCCCTGACAGGGCAGTCATCGATTGTGGCCAGGCACCAACTAGTTCTTCTGGTCTCAGGATGATGTAGGTCTCTGGTTCATGTGGCCCTTTCTGTCTCTTGGGTTCTTAGTTGTCGTGTGACCTTGGTGTTCTTCATTTTCCTTTGCTCCAGGTGGGTTGAGACCAATTGATGCATCTTAGATGGCCGCTTGTTAGCATTTAAGACCCCAGATGCCACATTTCAAAGTGGGATGCAGAATGTGTTCATAATAGAATTATTTTGCCAGTTGACTTAGAAGTCCCCTCAAACCATGTTCCCCAGACCCCAGCCCCTGCTCCGCTGACCTTTGAAGCATTCATTTTATCCCGGAAACCTCTTTGCTTTTAGTTCAGTCCAATTGGGCTGACCTTCCTTGTATTGAGTGTTGTCTTTCCCTTCACCCAAAGTAGTTCTTATCTACTGATTGATCGATTAAAAACCCTCTCCCTCCCTCCCTCCCTCTCCTCTTGTAACCACAAAAGTATGTGTTCATCTCAGTTTTTTCTATTTCTCAAGATCTTATAATAGTGGTCTTATACAATATTTGTCCTTTTGCCTCTGACTCATTTCGCTCAGCATAATGCCTTCCAGGTTCCTCCATGTTATGAAATGTTTCACAGATTCGTCACTGTTCTTTATCGATGCGTAGTATTCCATTGTGTGAATATACCACAATTTATTTACCCATTCATCCGTTGATGGACACCTTGGTTGCTTACAGCTTTTTGCTATTGTAAACAGAGCTGCAATAAACATGGGTGTGCATATATCTGTTAGTGTGAAGGCTCTTGTATCTCTAGGGTATATTCCGAGGAGTGGGATTTCTGGGTTGTATGGTAGTTCTATTTCTAACTGTTTAAGATAACGCCAGATGGATTTCCAAAGTAGTTGTACCATTTTACATTCCCACCAGCAGTGTATGAGAGTTCCAATCTCTCCGCAGCCTCTCCAACATTTATTATTTTGTGTTTTTTGGATTAATGCCAGTCTAGTTGGTGTGAGATGGAATCTCATCGTAGTTTTAATTTACATTTCTCTAATGGCTAATGATCGGGAGCATTTTCTCATGTATCTGTTGGCTGCCTGAATATCTTCTTTAGTGAAATGTGTGTTCATATCCTTTGCCCACTTCTTTTTTTTTTTTTTTTTTTCTGTTTACAGTATTCTTTTTTTTTTTTTATAATAACTTTTATTAAGCTTCAAGTGAACGTTTACAAATCCAATCAGTCTGTCACATATAAGTTTACATACATCTCACTCCCTACTCCCACTTACTCTCCCCATCTTGAGTCAGCCCTTTCAGTCTCTCCTTTCTTGACAATTTTGCCGGCTTCCCTCTCTCTCTATCCTCCCATCCCCCCTCCAGGCAAGAGTTGCCAACACAATCTCAAGTGTCCACCTGATATAATTAGCTCACTCTTCATCAGCATCTCTCTCCCACCCGCTGACCAGTCCCTTTCATTTCTGATGAGTTGTCTTCGGGGATGGTTCCTGTCCTGTGTCAACTGAAGGTCTGGGGAGCATGGCCGCCGGGATTCCTCCAGTCTCAGTCAGACCATTAAGTTTGGTCTTCTTATGAGAATTTGGGGTCTGCATCCCACTGATCTCCTGCTCCCTCAGGGGTCCTCTGCTGTGCTCCCTGTCAGGGCAGTCATCGATTGTGGCCGGGCACCAACTAGTTCTTCTGGTCTCAGGATGATGTAGGTCTCTGGTTCATGTGGCCCTTTCTGTCTCTTGGGCTCTTAGTTGTCATGTGGGCTTGGTGTTCTTCATTTTCCTTTGCTCCAGTTGGGTTGAGACCAATTGCTGCATCTTAGATGGCTGCTTGTTAGCATTTAAGACCCCAGACGCCACATTTCAAAGTGGGATGCAGAATGATTTCATAATAGAATTATTTTGCCAATTGACTTAGAAGTCCCCTCAAACCATGTTCCCCAGACCCCCGCGCTTGCTCCGCTGACCTTTGAAGCATTCATTTTATCCCGGAAACTTCTTTGCTTTTGGTCCAGTCCAATTGGGCTGACCTTCCTTGTATTGAGTGTTGTCTTTCCCTTCACCCAAAGTAGTTCTTATCTACTGATTGATCAATTAAAAACCCTCTCCCTCCCTCCCTCCCTCTCCTCTTGTAACCACAAAAGTATGTGTTCATCTCAGTTTTTTCTATTTCTCAAGATCTTATAATAGTGGTCTTATACAATATTTGTCCTTTTGCCTCTGACTCATTTCGCTCAGCATAATGCCTTCCAGGTTCCTCCATGTTATGAAATGTTTCACAGATTCGTCACTGTTCTTTATCGATGCGTAGTATTCCATTGTGTGAATATACCACAATTTATTTACCCATTCATCCGTTGATGGACACCTTGGTTGCTTACAGCTTTTTGCTATTGTAAACAGAGCTGCAATAAACATGGGTGTGCATATATCTGTTAGTGTGAAGGCTCTTGTATCTCTAGGGTATATTCCGAGGAGTGGGATTTCTGGGTTGTATGGTAGTTCTATTTCTAACTGTTTAAGATAACGCCAGATGGATTTCCAAAGTGGTTGTACCATTTTACATTCCCACCAGCAGTGTATGAGAGTTCCAATCTCTCCGCAGCCTCTCCAACATTTATTATTTTGTGTTTTTTGGATTAATGCCAGTCTAGTTGGTGTGAGATGGAATCTCATCGTAGTTTTAATTTACATTTCTCTAATGGCTAATGATCGGGAGCATTTTCTCATGTATCTGTTGGCTGCCTGAATATCTTCTTTAGTGAAATGTGTGTTCATATCCTTTGCCCACTTCTTGATTGGGTTGTTTGTCTTTTTGTGGTTGAGTTTTGACAGAATCATGTAGATTTTAGAGATCAGGCGCTGGTCTGAGATGTCATAGCTGAATATTCTTTCCCAGTCTGTAGGTGGTCTTTTTACTCTTTTGGTGAGGTCTTTAGATGAGCATAGGTGTTTGATTTTTAGGAGCTCCCAGTTATCTGGTTTCTCTTCATCATTTTTGGTAATGTTTTGTATTCTGTTTATGCCCTGTATTAGGGCTCCTAGGGTTGTCCCTATTTTTTCTTCCATGATCTTTCTCGTTTTAGTCTTTATGTTTAGGTCTTTGATCCACTTGGAGTTAGTTTTTGTGCATGGTGTGAGGTATGGGTCCTGTTTCATTCTTTTGCAAATGGATATCCAGTTATGCCAGCACCATTTGTTAAAAAGACTATCTTTTCCCCAATTAACTGACACTGGTCCTTTGTCAAATATCAGCTGCTCATACATGGATGGATTTATATCTGGGTTCTCAATTCTGTTCCATTGGTCTATGTGCCTGTTGTTGTACCAGTACCAGGCTGTTTTGACTACTGTAGCTGTATAATAGGTTCTGAAATCAGGTAGAGTGAGGCCTCCCACTTTCTTCTTCTTTTTCAGTAATGCTTTGCTTATCCGGGGGTTCTTTCCCTTCCATATGAAATTGGTGATTTGTTTCTCTATCCCCTTAAAATATGACATTGGAATTTGGATCGGAAGTGCGTTATATGTATAGATGGCTTTTGGTAGAATAGACATTTTTACTATGTTAAGTCTTCCTATCCATGAGCAGGGTATGTTTTTCCACTTAAGTATGTCCTTTTGAATTTCTTGTAGTAGAGCTTTGTAGTTTTCTTTGTATAGGTCTTTTACATCCTTGGTAAGATTTATTCCTAAGTATTTTATCTTCTTGGGGGCTACTGTGAATGGTATTGATTTGGTGATTTCCTCTTTGGTGTTCTTTTTGTTGATGTAGAGGAATCCAAGTGATTTTTGTATGTTTATTTTATAACCTGAGACTCTGCCAAACTCTTTTATTAGTTTCAGTAGTTTTCTGGAGGATTCCTTAGGGTTTTCCGTGTATACAATTATGTCATCTGCAAATAGTGACAGCTTTACTTCCTCCTTGCCAATCCGGATACCCTTTATTTCTTTGTCTAGCCTAATTGCCCTGGCTAGGACTTCAAGTACGATGTTGAATAAGAGTGGTGATAAAGGGCATCCTTGTCTGGTTCCCGTTCTCAAGGGAAATGCTTTCAGGTTCTCTCCATTTAGAGTGATATTGGCTGTTGGCTTTGCATAGATGCCCTTTATTATGTTGAGGAATTTTCCTTCAATTCCTATTTTGGTAAGAGTTTTTATCATAAATGGGTGTTGAACTTTGTCAAATGCCTTTTCTGCATCTATTGATAAGATCATGTGGTTTTTATCTTTTGTTTTATTTATGTGATGGATTACATTAATGGTTTTTCTGATATTAAACCAGCCTTGAATACCTGGTATAAATCCCACTTGATCAGGGTGAATTATTTTTTTGATATGTCGGTGAATTCTATTGGCTAGAATTTTGTTGAGGATTTTTGCATCTATGTTCATGAGGGATATAGGTCTATAATTTTCTTTTTTTGTAATGTCTTTACCTGGTTTTGGTATCAGGGAGATGGTAGCTTCATAGAATGAGTTGGGTAGTATTCCGTCTTTTTCTATGCTTTGAAATACCTTCAGTAGTAGTGGTGTTAAGTCTTCTCTGAAGGTTTGGTAGAACTCTGCAGTGAAGCCGTCCGGGCCAGGACTTTTTTTAGTTGGAAGTTTTTTGATTACTGTTTCAATCTCTTTTTTTGTTATAGGTCTATTTAGTTTTTCTACTTCTGAATGTGTTAGTTTAGGTAGGTAGTGTTTTTCCAAGAATTTATCCATTTCTTCTAGGTTTTCAAATTTGTTAGAGTACAATTTTTCGTAGTAATCTGAAATGATTCTTTTAATTTCATTTGCTTCTGTTGTGATGTGGTCCTTCTCGTTTCTTATTCGGGTTATTTGTTTCCTTTCCTGTTTTTCTTTAGTCAGTCTAGCCAATGGTTTATCAATTTTGTTATTTTTTTCAAAGAACCAGCTTTTGGCTTTGTTAATTCTTTCAATTGTTTTTCTGTTCTCTAATTCATTTAGTTCAGCTCTAATTTTTATTATTTGTTTTCTTCTGGTGCCTGATGGATTCTTTTGTTGCTCACTTTCCATTTGTTCAAGTTGTAGGGACAGTTCTCTGATTTTGGCTCTTTCTTCTTTTTGTATGTGTGCATTTATCGATATAAATTGACCTCTGAGCACTGCTTTTGCTGTGTCCCAGAGGTTTTGATAGGAAGTATTTTCATTCTCGTTGCTTTCTATGAATTTCCTTATTCCCTCCTTGATGTCTTCTATAACCCAGTCTTTTTTCAGGAGGGTATTGTTCATTTTCCAAGTATTTGATTTCTTTTCCCTAGTTTTTCTGTTATTGATTTCCAGTTTCATTGCCTTGTGGTCTGAGAAGATGCTTTGTAATATTTCGATGTTTTGGACTCTGCAAAGGTTTTTTTTATGACCTAATATGTGATCTATTCTAGAGAATGTTCCATGTGCACTAGAAAAAAAAGTATATTTTGCAGCAGTTGGGTGGAGAGTTCTGTATAAGTCAATGAGGTCAAGTTGGTTGATTGTTGTAAGTGGGTCTTCCGTGTCTCTACTGAGCTTCTTACTGGATGTCCTGTCCTTCTCCAAAAGTGGTGTGTTGAAGTCTCCTACTATAAATGTGGAGGTGTCTATCTCACTTTTCAATTCTGTTAAAATTTGATTTATGTATCTTGCAGCCCTGTCATTGGGTGCATAAATATTTAATATGGTTGTGTCTTCCTGATCATTTGTCCCTTTTATCATTATATAGTGTCCTTCTTTATCCTTTGTGGTGGATTTAAGTCTAAAGTCTATTTTGTTAGAAATTAATATTGCTACTCCTCTTCTTTTTTGCTTATTGTTTGCTTGATATATTTTTTTCCATCCTTTGAGTTTTAGTTTGTTTGTGTCTCTAAGTCTAAGGTGTGTCTCTTGTAGGCAGCATATAGATGGATCGTGTTTCTTTATGCAGTCCGAGACTCTCTGTCTGTTTATTGGTGCATTTAGTCCATTTACATTCAGTGTAATTATAGATAAATAAGTTTTTAGTGCTGTCATTTTGATGCCTTTTCATGTGTGTTGCTGGCCATTTCATTTTTCCATATACTTTTTTGTGCTGAGACGTTTTTCTTAGTAAATTGTGAGCTCCTCATTTTCGTAGTGTTTAACTTTATGTTAGTTGAGTCGTTACGTTTTTCTTGGCTTTTTTCTTGAGTTATGGAGTTGATATTCCTTTTTGTGGTTACCTTATTATTCACCCCTATTTTTCTAAGTAAAAACCTAACTTGTATCGTTCTATATCGCCTTGTATCACTCTCCATCTGGCAGTTCAATGCCTCCTATATTTAGTCCCTCTTTTTGATTATTGTGATCTTTTACCTATTGATTTCCGTGATTCCCTGTTATGTGTATTATTTTATTTATTTATTTATTTATTTTTTAGAATTAATCTTAATTTGTTTGTTTTTGTGCTTTCCCTATTTGAGTTGATATCAGGACGTTCTGTTTTGTGACCTTGTATTGTGCTGGTACCTGATATTATTGGTCATCTGACCAAACAATCTCGAAAGGAAGTTTTTATATGTGGTGTTGCAACACCAACTGCTAGAGATTTAGAAGGGGTCTAAAAGTAAGAGCCCACGGGCTGCGGAAAGTTTATTCCTGGAACAAACAGACTGCAGCCCACAGATCCTTCTTTTTTGGTTGTTTTTCCTTTGATGTCTTATACCTTCCTTTGCCCTGATTATGCTTACGGTCATTGTATGTGCTCAAAAATTACACGATCATAGTCTGGAAAGACGATGTTTCAGACCACCCAGTGGGGGATTAATGGAGATTTCAAACCATTGATATACATTTTTTTTATTATTAACTTTTATTGAGCTTCAAGTGAACGTTTACAAATCAAGTCAGACTGTCACATATAAGTTTATATACACCTTACTCCATACTCCCACTTGCTCTCCCCCTAATGAGTCAGCCCTTCCAGTCTCTCCTTTCATGACAATTTTGCCAGCTCCCAACTCTCTCTATCCTCCCATGCCCCCTCCAGACAGGAGATGCCAACACAGTCTCAAGTGTCCACCTGATATAAATAGCTCACTCTTCATCAGCATCTCTCTCCTACCCACTGTCCAGTTCCTTTCATGTCTGAGGAGTTGTCTTTGGGAATGGTTCCTGTCCTGGGCCAACAGAAGGTTTGGGGACCATGACCACCGGGATTCCTCTAGTCTCAGTCAGACCATTAAGTATGGTCTTTTTATGAGAATTTGGGGTCTGTATCCCACTGATCTCCTGCTCCCTCAGGAGTTCTCTGTTGTGCTCCCTGTCAGGGCAGTCATCGGTTGTGGCCAGGCACCAACTAGTTCTTCTGGTCTCAGGATGATGTAAGTCTCTGGTTCATGTGGCCCTTTCTGTTTCTTGGGCTCTTAGTTATCGTGTGACCTTGGTGTTCTTCATTCTCCTTTGATCCAGCTGGGTTGAGACCAATTGATGCATCTTAGATGGCCGCTTGTTGGCATTTAAGACCCCAGATGCCACATTTCAAAGTGGGATGCAGAATGTGTTCATAATAGAATTATTTTGCCAATTGACTTAGAAGACCCCTTAAACCATGGTCCCCAAACCCCCGCCCTTGCTCCGCTGACCTTTGAAGCATTCATTCAGTTTATCCCGGAAACTTCTTTGCTTTTGGTCCAGTCTAGTTGAGATGACCTTCCATGTATTGAGTATTGTCCTTCCCTTCACCTAAAGCAGTTCTTATCTACTAACTAATCAGTAAAAAACCCTCTCCCACCCTCCCTCCCTCCCCCCTTGTAACCACAAAAGTATGTGTTCTTCTCAGTTCATACTATTTCTCAAGATCTTATAATAGTGGTCTTATACAATATTTGTCCTTTTGCCTCTGACTCATTTCGCTCAGCATAATGCCTTCCAGGTTCCTCCATGTTATGAAATGTTTCACAGATTCGTCACTGTTCTTTATCGATGCGTAGCATTCCATTGTGTGAATATACCACAATTTATTTACCCATTCATCTGTTGATGGACACCTTGGTTGCTTACAGCTTTTTGCTATTGTAAACAGAGCTGCAATAAACATGGGTGTGCATATATCTGTTAGTGTGAAGGCTCTTGTATCTCTAGGGTATATTCCGAGGAGTGGGATTTCTGGGTTGTATGGTAGTTCTATTTCTAACTGTTTAAGATAACCCCAGATAGATTTCCAAAGTGGTTGTACCATTTTACATTCCCACCAGCAGTGTATAAGAGTTCCAATCTCTCCTGATATATTTTTAGTTAGTAGGTTTTGTAAACTTTATAACTAGTTATTCTATGATGTGCATAATCTTGTTGTTGTTGCTAGCTACCGTTAAGTTGCTCTCCAATTCTTGGTAAGCCCGCGCACAACGAGATCTAACTATTGTGGTCCATAGAGTTTTCATTGGCTGATTTTTGGAAAGAGATTGCCAGGCCTTTCTTCTTAGTCTGTCTTCATCTGAAAGCTCTGCTGAAACCTGTTCAGCTTCACAGCAACATGCAAGCCTCTATTGACAGACAGGTGATGGCTGCACACATTGGGCATTGGCCGGGAATCAAACCCAGGTCTCCTGCATGGAAGGTGAGAATTCTACCACTGAACCACAACTGCCTTCGAGAATAATCTTAGCCCCTGTGATTTCAGCTCAGCTTTTCATCATTCATCATTACACTTCAATGAAAGGGAAAAATGAGCAAGGAGATCACGATAAAGCATGGTGGTAAGCACAGGGTACCTGGGTGCACTGTAGAAGAACAGGTAATTAGGACTTAGATGGCCAAAGAGGGCTTCTTAAGGGAAGTGACACAACACTCAGGAGCCCTATAAGACAGGCATTCCCAATGCCAAGAAGAGGGCAAAAGGCATTTCAGGAAGAGGAAGCTGTGTGAGCAAAGGCATACAAGCACGAAACACAGTGTAACCGAGGCCTGATGTGTCACCTGGATACTGATGGTGTATTGACTACAAAGGAAACAGTGGTGGGGGATGTATCAGTCGGGTTCTCCAGAGAGACAGAACCAGTATAACATATAATTATACTATATATATACATACCAAAAAAAAAAAAAAATCCAGTGCCGCCGAGTCGATTCCGACTCATAGCGACCTTATAGAACAAAGTAGAACTGCCCCCTAGAGTTTCCAAAGAGGGCCTGGCAGATTTGAACTGCCATTGGTTAGCAGCCATAGCACTTAACCACTACGCCGCCAGGGTTTCCATATATCCATACATGTATGGATATATGTATGAGTGTGTATATATGTATGTATGTACATGTACATTGTGTGTGTGTGTGTGTGTATATATATATCCCATTGCCATCGAGTCTATTCTGACTCATGGCAACCCTGTAGGACAGAGCAGAACTGTCCCATAGGATTTTCGAGGCTGCAATCTTTATGGAAGCAGACTGCCATATCTTTTCCCCATGGAGCAGCTGGTGAATTCAGACTGCCAATCTTTTTAACTGCCAACATTTTTAAACCGTGAACCTTTCAGTTAGCAGCAGAGCACTTAACCACTGGGCCACCAGGTCTTCATATGTGTGTGTATATATATATATATATATATATATATATACCCAGTTCTGTCAAGTATATATATACATATATATACACGCACTATAATATTAATAGTGTATATAGGGGAGTATGTGTATGTGTGTGTAGATAGAGAGATAGATATATATATAGAGAGAGAGAAAGACAAAAAGAGAGAGAGAGTGATTTTAATGAATTGGCTCAAGCGATGTGGGGGCTGGAAAGTCCAAAATCTGTAGGTCAGGTGACAGACTGGAGACTTGACAGGATATCCATGTTGTAGTCTTCAGGCAGAATCCTTCTTCTCTTGGAAACCTTAGTTTTTGGTCTTAAGGCCTTCAACTGATTGAATCAGGTCCATCCATATTATTGAGGGTAATCACCTTTACGTGCAGTCAGCTGGTTATAAATGTCAATCACATCAACAAAATATCTTCACAGCAACTTCTAGACTAGTGTTTGACCAAACAGCTGGGCACCATAGCCTAGCCAAATTAGCACACCAAAATCACCCATCGCAGGGGGTAAACGGTATTTACTGCTGGCCTAAAAAAAAAAAAAAAAATTTTTTTTTTTTTTTTTATTCCTCAAAGGCAACTGGCTAATGAGTTCAGCAATGTGTGCTCACAGGGCTGATGCAGGTTTTCAGCCCAGCACATCATAGTCACTCTCTAAGTGTTTGTCAACTATTATTATTAACTTAAGGATTTGTGCTAATAGATTATATTAGACGTTTCTTTGGGAAATAAGACTTCTGCACCGGCCTACCTCAATGCTATTTTTCAAAAAGGAACATTTTGCTAAAATAAGTTCCTTTCTACATAAAATACTTTTCTTTTTTAAAAAAGTTGCTTAAGCATCTAAACTGAGTAACCATTTAACCAGAACATCACTTCTGTCAAGTATTTGTATTTACTTCTTTATCCAGACAGCAGGAGGATCTGGATAATGCATTTTCTCTGATCAGTCATTTGATCCCTGGGCTTGCACAGAAATCTGTCTTTTAGCAAGGGAGGAGGAGAAATCAGGATAACATAGATTAAGTTAAATGATGCTGTAGTTATTCTCTGATGAGGTGGTGAGTGAAGCATAGGCTTTGGAGTCAGCTCCAAGTTCAAATCCTTGCCCGGCCACAAATGAGCTGTGAGCATTTGGACAAGTTATCTGAGCTCTCTAAGCCTCATTGTTCCCATTGATAAAATGGGGGCTAAAGCACCTTGGGGTGTTCTGAGGATTAAGTAAGATAACACATATGAAGCATCTAGCATTTGTCTGGCACGTAAGAACCAACCAAAACCAAACCCAGTGCCATCGAGTGGATTCCAACTCATAGCGACCCTATAGGATGGAGTAGAACTGCCTCATAAAGTTTTCAAGGAGCACCTGGCAGATTCGAACTGCCGACCCTTTGGTTTGCAGCCGTAGCACTTAACCACTACACCACCCAGGTTTCCGTCTGGCACATACTGAGCCTTAAATAAATAATAGTCATCACTATCAGTCAGCCACTCATCTGTCAGCTTGTCCTATTGTGGTAGCTTACACATTGCTATGATGCTGGAAGCTATGCCACCAGTATTTTAAATACCAGCAAGATAACCCATGGTGGGCAGATTTTATTGGAGCTTCCAGACTAAGACAGACTAAGAAGAAAGGCAATCAGCCAATGAAAACCCTATAGGTCACAACAGAATTGTTTGATACAGTGCTGAAAGATGAGCCCCCTACATTGGAAGGCTCTCAAAATATACAGTGGCTGCAACAACGGACTCAAGCACACCAATGATCATGAATGTGGCACAAGACCAGGTAATGATCCATTCTTCTGTACATGGGGTTGCCGTGAGTCAGAGCTGACTCCACAATAACTAACAACATTATTATCCATGTCATTGTTCAGTAGTACTCTCTCGAAGTTGAGTAAATCATAGCAAAGCCTGAAGCCTAACGTCTCCTAAGGCTTATACTTTAGGGAAACAATGGCAAAAGTTAGAAAGAGGGTGTGTCATTGGCCAAGACCTGCCTGTTATCAGTTCAGGTTCTTCCATTCAATTCATTCTTTCATCCGATGAGCATTTATTGAGTGCCTACTCTATGCCAGGTATCTTTCTAAATATCGGGGATATAACAAAACAGACAGAAATTCCTGCTCTTGTGAAGCTTACATTCCAGTGGAAGGAGAAAGACAATAAAAACTCAAATCAGTAAAATGTGCAGCATGCCAGATGGTGATAAGTACTATGCTGAAAAAAAATGAAGCAAAGGAGGGGACTAGGCATGCTGAAGTCAGGAAGAGGGTTTGTAATTCTCAGTAGGAGTAGGGTGGTCAATGCTAAAAAGCTTCCTGTGGAGGCAATTGAGTATTTGCACCCATTCACAGAACATACTCTTGGGAACCAAAATGGCACCTGCAATTTGGAGGAGAAATTAGGAGCTAGAAGGTGCGTATCGGTGACACCCCAGACACTCCTCGTAACTTGCACAGCTGATGTTCAACGTTAGCATCTGTTGTTGTGCACTGGGGTCAGTCCCGTTAGAACAGGTGACTGTCACGCACAAGCCACAAATGCCACCCCAGCATGTTTGGGACTTGAAGAGGTCCTCGCTGCCGTTCTGGAGCTCACTTGGATCTCCAAGTAATTGAGCTGGTGCTGCGTTGCAGGGAAGCTGCCAGCCCCAAATGCTGTGCTGTGAGGATTGCTCCTCTGGCAGAAATAACAATTCTCTTATTGCATAAAGTCCCAGGGAACCAAGAGGTGGTGTTGGGTGAAATGTCCTGAAAGTAGGGATGGGAGAGGAACAGGACTGGGGTCTGGTGTGACCTTCTTGGTGAGACTTTTAGTCCCAGTGGATCTCTTCCTTTTGGACTTGGATAAGGTAATGCCAAGGAGATTGGCATTTTGATCCCTTGCTTTTGGGCTCACAGACAGAAGTGACTTCATTCAGGGAAGAAACAGCTTTATAACATGCAGAGCTGCTTTCCCTGCCCAAGGCATTAAGAAATAGAATGTTGCTCAAAGCTGTGATCTCCACGGGGAGGAAAATGTTTAGCAGATATTTTTTACACAGAAATGACTTATATGAACAGACAATAATATTCTCCAACTCCACTTAGAGGAACAAGCAATTCTTGATTTCCCACTACTTTGGAGCCCTGGTGGCACAGTGGTTAAGAGCTCGGCTGCTAACCAAAAGGTCTGCAGTTGGAATCCACCAGCCGCTCCTTGGAAACCCTGTGGGGCAGTTCTCTTTCCTACAGGGTAGATGAGTTGGAATTGACTTGATGGCAATGGGTTGGATTTTATTTTTTTTACTATGTGCTAGGTAGAAACCTTACATGACTATGAGGTATCCATTTATCTGTAACAGAATACTCAGTTATCAATGAGTTAAATGATAAATGCATCTAAGTAAAAGCAGACATTTTGGGACTGGTGGTGTCAAGAACCTAGAGGTATGTATCCTTCTACCCTGTCACTCTTATCAAGTTGGGTTTTTCAGTTCTCATGCATTTAGCCTCTTATTCACAGTTCTAACGTCAATGCCACAATTCCAGGTGTCAATCAGCATTCTGTGCTGAAGTAAAGAAAATAGGCAGTGCCAGCCTTATCTGTTCCTTTTATTAGGAAAGCAAAACTTTTCCTGTAAGTTCTCTCAAGCAGACTTCTTCTTCACTCTCATTCGCCGGAACTAGACCCACACAGTTATCTGTAGCTGTAAAGGAAGTTGAGATATGGTTTAAAACAGTGGTTCTCAAGCTTGAAAGTGCATCGGAATCACCTGGAGAACACAGATTATTGGGCACCAACCACCTCAGAGTTTCTGACTCAACAGGTCTGGGTGGGGCTGAGAATTTGAATTTCTAACAACTTCCCTGGTATTACTACTAGTGCTGCTCTAGGGGCCCATTCTGAGAACCACTGGTTTAAAGAAAGTCTTTTAGATTTTTATCAACACTATCCTAAACAGGGGAGCCCTGATGGCACAATGGTTAAGAACTTGGCTGCTAACCAAAAAGTCAGCAGTTTGAATCTGCCAGCCTCTTCTTGGAAACCATATGGGGCTGTTCTACTCTGTCCTATGGGGTTGCTATGAGATGGAATTGACTTGATGGTGTCATGAATTGAATTGTGTCCCCCCAAAATTTGTGTATCAATTTGGCTAGGCCATGATTCCCAGGACTGTGTGATTGTTCACCATTTAGTCATCTGATGTGATTTTTCTATGTGTTGTAAATCCTACCTCTATGACATTAATGAGGTGGGATAGGTGGCAGTTATGTTAATGAGGCAGGACTCAATCTACAAGATTGACTTGTATCTTGAGCCAATGTTTTTGAGATATAAAAGAGAGAAGCAAGCAGAAAGACGGGGACCCACATATCACTAAGAAAACAGCGCCAGGAACAGAGTGTGTCCTTTGGACCCAGGGTTCCTGTGAGGAGAAGCTCCTAGTCCAGGGTAAGACTGATGACAAAGACCTTCCTCCAGAGCCAACAGAGAAATCCTTCCCCTGGAGCCAATGCCCTGAATTTAGACTTCTATCCTACTAGACTGTAAGAGAATAAACTTCTGTTTCTTAAAGGCATTCACTTGTGGCATTTCTGTTACAACAGCGCTAGATGACTAAGATAGCAGCAGGTTTGGTTTTGGCTTTTTATCCTAAACAGGAGTCCCTGGGTGATGCAAACAGTTAATGTGCTTGGCTGCTAACTGAAGGTTGGAGGTTCACTAGCAGTGCCTTGGAAGAAAATTGTGGTGATCTATTTCCAAGAAATGAGCCATTGAAAACCCTATGGAGTACAGCTCTGCTTGGATATAATAGGTTCGCCATGAGCTGGAATTGGCTTGATCGCAACCAGTATCCTAAATTTGCTTTTACCTGAACTTTGCAAATAACCTCTTAAATATTTTTCTCACCTTTCATGTTTCACTCTTTAAGTAATACATCATTGCCACATTTACTTTTATAAATTCTAGCCCTGATCATATCACCCTTTCCTTAGAAAGTGTCAGAGATCCCTATTTTTCAGTATTTTCTGGAATTCAAAGCCTTTCACGATTGAATGCCGATGTATGTTTATTCCTAACCATTCATTGTTCATGATTTATGCTCAATTTACACATGGCCCTTAAAAAGAACCTTGTAATGACTAAGTTGTATCAGACCAATCACCTTGCTGAGGACAATTATAAAAGCTGGATAAAATTTTTAAAAAAGAGAGAGAAAGTGTCTTAGGCTGGATTCTCTAGAGAAGCAAAACCAGTAAAGAGTATTAAAAATATACATAGAGAGTTCTACTCTGTTCTATAGGGTCACTATGAGTCGGAATCGACTCAACGGCACTGGGTTTTGGGTTTTAGAGAGAGATTTATATTAAGGAAATGGCTTATGTGGTTGTAGAGGTTGGAAAGTCCCAAGTCCATGCGTAAGGTTGGAAGCTTCTCCTGACTTACATAGCTGCAGGGGCTGGAGAACTAAAGATTGGCCAATCAGACAGCAGGCTTCTGGCTCACAGGCTGCAGAGACCATTGCATCCCAAGACTGGTAGGCAAGATGGTAAGTAAGCTGCTACCTCAAGCCCCAAGAACCAGAGGTCAGATGAACAGGAGCCAGCTGCAGGATACAGAGTGAGCAAAAGCCCATGAGCCTTGCCAGAAAGTCCACCTATACTGGATGCAGGCCACACTTCCAGGGAAACCCCCTTTCAGAAAGCAAGGAAGAAAGAAAGAAAAAAAGCTGTGTGAAAGCATCACAAAGTAACCAAGACAAGCAGGGCTCAGGTCAAGATCCAAGAAAACAGGGACCCAAAGGTAAAGAGAAGGCAGGAAGGGTAGGAAAACCAGAGGAAAGGAAACAAGGAACCCAGGGTAGAAATGGGGAGAGTGCTGATAGGGGCAACCAATGTCATGGACCAGTTTGTGTACAATTTGTTGAATGGGAAAGCAATTTGCTCTGTAAACTTTCACCTAAAGCACAATAATTTTTTTTTTTTTTTAAGTACCAAAAAAAAAAAAAAAAAACTAGAAAACAAACAAAAAGCCTGGAGGAGAGCTCTGTTACCCTTCTTGATATCTGGAATTTTGACATGACGGCTGAAGCCTCAGCATCTACCTTGGAACAGAAATCATGAGGATGCAATCAATGACAAGGGTGGTGAAGCAGAAAGATGGGAGCACCCTAGGCCTTTCTGTGGTGACTTAGGGAATTTCCATATCAGCTAGGGACATGATTTATGTGAAAGAATCAATCCTGATATGTTAAGTCACTTAAAAAAAAAAAAAAGAAATGAATAAACAAAGTCTTCCAAACATTTAAGGAATTAAGAAAAAAAAAAAAAAAACCCAATCTTCAACAAACTCTTCAGAGAATAGAAAAATAGAGAAAGCTTCATAATATGTTTTATGAAGCCAGCATAACTTTGATATCAAACCCAATGAGAATAGTATAAGAGAGGAGATATACCAACATCTTTCATGAACATAGATGCAACTTCCCAAGGAAAATAATATAACAAACTGAATCCAGCAATATTTATAAAAATAAGACATCAAAAACCAAGCCGGAATCTTGGAACATAAGGTTAGTTTAACACTACCAGAGAAAAGGAGAAAAATCATATGATCATCTCATTAGATAGAATAAAAGCATTTGATAAAAGTCAATCCTCATTCATGAAAAAAAAAACACCTTTTAGTTGATTAACAATAGAAGGTAATTTCCTTAATGCGATGAAGAATATCTACAGAAACTCTCCCACAGACATATTTAATGGTGAAATAGTGAACACCAAAGTTGGGAATGAGGCAAGGATGCTCTTTATAACCATTTCTATTTTAACATCGTACTGGAGGCCTTAGGTTGCACACTAAAGCAAGGGAAAGAAAGAAAAGGCAAAAGGATTCCAAATGAAGAAATAAAACAGTAATTTTCACAGATGACCTTACTGTATATGCCAAAATTAAGAGTGGGACTAGATATTTGCAATCAATTATCCAAGAAAGGATTCATATCTAGAATATATAAAGAACATCTAAAAATCAATAAGAAAAATGTAAATAGCTTGTTGAAAACTGAGCAAAAGAATTGTTGACAAGTGTTGAGATGAATTTGAAGCCACTGGAACTCATAAACAGCTGCTTGGACTGTCAATTGGGACAACTACTTTGGAAAACAAACATAGGTATATCCTGCGATCCAGAATTTCTACCCCTAGATATGCCCAGTAGAAATGTATTCATGTGTGAGGTAGGTTAGGATCCTCAGAAACAGATCCTGGGACAAGAAATTGTGTACAAGCAATTTATTAAGGACTTGCTTTCTAGAGAGACCTGTAAGGGAGTGGGGACAGTAGGACAGAAATGAGGTAGAAGCCAAGCAAGAGTGCGATTTCAGGCAAGCTCCTAGGAAGGAGGTCTTCAGGCTCACCTTGCAGTGGAACCATGGGATGGGAAATATGCCTCAGTTTTTTTTTTTTTTTTTTTTTGAGGCAAGAGAATTGGACTTTCATAAGCCCTGGTAGCATAGTGGTTTAGAGCTACAGCTGCCTTACCAAAATGTCGGCAGTTCAAACCCCCAGCCACACCTTGGAAACCTTATGGGGCAGTTCTACTCCATCGTATCGGATTGTTATGAGTTGGAATCCCCACATGGCACTGGGCTCTGTTTTCGGTTTTGCAGCTGTCAGGCATGGGCTAAGGGTGGTGGTGGTGGGGGTGGGATGGGGAAAGAAAGACAAAATGGCTCTAGTAGCCTGAGGTTCACAGGTGTGTCTTCAAGAGGAAAGACATGGAGGCTGGGGGAGCGGCAGGTGGTGGCCTGGACAGAGCACCAACTGTGTCTGCTGTAACATGTTCACCAAAAATCACGTATTATAATTTCAAGGTAACATTATTGCAATAGTTAAACACTGTAAACAATCTAAAAGTCCATCAATAGTGTCTTAGTTATCCAGTGCTGCTATAGCAGAAATACCACAAGTGAATGGCTTTGACAAACAGAAATTTATTTTCTCACAATTTAGGAGGCTAGAAGCCCACATTCAGAGCGCCAGCCAGCTCTAGGAGAAGGCTTTCTCTCTGATTAGGCTCTGGAGGAAGGTACTTGTCTCTTCAGCTTCTGCTTCCTGATTCCTTGGGGATTCTGCCTCCTGGTTCTTTGGAGATCTCTGTGTGGCTTGTCATCTATCCTATCCCATCTCTGCTTCTCTCACTGACTTGTTTAATCTTTTTTATATCTCAAAAGAGATTGACTCAAGACATAGCCTACATTAATCCTGCCTTATTCATATAACAAAGACAACCCATTCCCAAATGGGATTATAACCACAGGCACAGAGGCTAGGGCTTGCTTATAACACGTATTTTTTGAGGACACAAATTCAATACATAGCAAATAGCAAAATAAATACATGTGGAATAATCTTTAACAGAATACCATATAGCTGGTGCAAACAATTAACATGCTCAACTGCTAACCAAAAATTTGGAGGTGTCAGCCCACCCAGAGGCGCCTCAGAAGAGAAATCTGGTGATCCTACTTCCAAAAAAAATCACAACTGAAAACCCTATGGAGCGGAGTTCTACTCTGACACCTAGAGGATCACCATGAGTCAGAATCAACTTCATGGCAACTGGTTTTGTTTTATACAGCAAAACAAATGAATAAGGATCAACTTCACAAACACGCTGAGCAAAAAAGGAGATACAAACAACTACATATTGTATAATTTCATTTATATAGTTTGGTTGTTGTCGTTAGTTGTTGTAGTGTTAATTCTGACTCATGTCAACTCCATGTACAACAGAACGGAACGTTGCCCGATCCTGCACCATCTCCATGTTCATTGGTCTGCTCAAGTTCATTGCTGCAACCACCATGACTTTTGAGTCCCTTCCAACACAGGGGGCTCACCTTCCAGCAATATACGGAACATTCTTCTGTTGCGATCCATGAAGTTTTCATTGGGCAATTTATAAAAGTAGATTGCCAGGACTTTCTTCCAAGTCTGTCTTAGTCTGGAAGCTCTGTTGAAACCGTTCACCATGGGTGACCCTGCTGGTATTTGAAATAAGGTGGCGTATCTTCCAGCATCACAGCAACACACAAGCCAGTGCAGTATGACAAACTGACAGATGGGTGGTGGATATAAAGTTCACAAAGAAGCAAAAGCAAACTTTGGTGACAGAAGCCAGGACAGAGGTTACTTTTGGGGATAATGCCTGAGAGGAGGCATGGGGGGATTCTGGGGACTGGAAATATACTATTTCTTGGTATGGGTTGTGGTGAAAAGCTCATGTTCACTTCACAGAAGTTCTTTAGTAGGACATTTGATATTTGTGTACTTTTCTCTTTGTATGTTACACATCAATAAAATTTTCAAACAAAAACAAACATAACAAAATGAAATAAATAAACCTGTGACTTAAGTTCATAACATTCTCTTTTTTTTCTACTGTGCCCTTTTCCCTCTTTTTTTTTTTTTTAAACCTGTTTACATCCACCCAGCACCAGAGGTCCAACTCAAAAGCCTAATTTCAATCTCCGAGACAGAATTACCATCTCCTCTGTGATCCCATTGAATTTTGGGATCTTCAGTGCAGCTCTTGCATCTTAATGGTTCTGTGAGTCCAGGTCCTGTACCCCTGGGTGCTGGTTATGGTGTTTGAGCTGTGAGGAAAACAAAGTTCCTAGCAGTGCTTACGGTCTTATGAAGAGAAAATATGTGTCCGTGTGAAAGGAAAAAAGAACAAAACAATTAAAAAAAAAAGACTAAATTGAGGTAAGTGAAGTGTCTAAATACGTGATACAGAAAATAATTGCTATGTGTCGTTAGAAACACCAGGAGAGAGCACACCACCACCTGCTGCCACGGAGTTAATTCCGGCTCATGGTGACTTCATGTGTATTAGAGTAGAGCTGGGCTCTGTAGGGTTTTTAATGGCTGATCTTTCAGAAAGTAGATCGCTAGGCCTTTCTTCCAAGTTGCCGCTGGGTAGACTTGAACCTCCAGCCTTTCGGTTAGCAGCCGAGCACGTTAACCATTTGTGCCACCCAGAGACTCAATCAAGAGAAAGGGCCTAGAAAAACAGCAAGTACAAAGGCTCTGAGTATGGAAAAGATTTGTCTTGTTCTAGAAACTGTTAGAAGGCCAATGTGACTGGACTTAGTGATCTAGGAGCAAAGGGGCAGAAAGGCCAGGAGGGCCTAAGCCTCCTGGGTCATGGTAGGGACTTCAGTTTTTATTCTAATTCATTGGGAAGCCACAGAAGAGTTGAAGGCAGAGGCAAGGCATTATTTCTTGCCTCTTGGCCTGGGGCCCTAAGCCACCAGTCCTCTCCCAAGCTCTTAGACCTATGCTGACTAACACAGTTTTCTTCCAAAGATGTTGGCACAGCCACTACTTTCAAATGAATGACCTGGGTAAAAGCTGAGTGAGCACTGAAATAGAAATGAATTTCCTCATTAACATGACCAATAATTATGAGTAATGCTGATTAAAAAAAAAAAAAAAACGTTGCCATCAAGTTGATTCCAACTCATAGTGACCCTATAGGACAGAGTAGAGCTGTCTCATAGGGTTTCCAAGGAGCACCTAATGGATTTGAATTGCCAGCATTTGGTTAGCAGCTGTAGCTCTTAACCACTATGCCACCAGGGTTGCCTATGCTGATTACTCCTTTATTATTATACAAATATACAGGCATACCTTGGAGATATTGCGGGTTTGGTTCCGGGATTCCAGACCACTGCAATAAAGTGGATATCGAAATAAAGCAAGTCACACAAAATTTTTTTTCATTTCTCAGAGCAAATAAAAGTTATGTTTACATTATACTGTAATCTATTAAGTGTGTAATAGAATTATGTCTTAAAAAACAATGTACATACCTTAATTGAAAAATACTTTATTGCTAAAAAAGGCTAACCATCATCTGAGCCTTCAGAGAGTCGTAATCTTTTGGCTGATGGAGGGTTAAGGCTTGATGTTCATGGCTGCTGACTGATCAGGGTAGTGGTTACTGAAGGTTGGGGTGGCTGCGGCAATTTCTTAAAATAAGACAATGAAGTTTGCCACATCCATTGACTCTTCCTTTCACAAAAGATTTCTCTGTAGCATCTGATGCTGTTTGATAGCACTGTACCTACAGTAGAACTTCTTTCAGAATTGGAGTCAATCCTCTCAAACCCTGCCGCTGCTTTATCAGCTGAATTTATGTATTATTCTAAACCCTTGGCTGTCATTTCAACAAAGTTCACAGCATCTTCACCAGGAGTAGAGTCCATCTCACGAAACCACTTTCTTTGCTCATCCATAAGGAGTCACTCCTCCTCCTTTAAAGTTTTATCATGAGATGGCGCCAATTCAATCACATCTTCAGGCTCCACTTCTAATTTTAGTTCTTTTGGTATTTCTACCACATCTGCAGTTACTTTCTCCACTGAAGACTTGAACCCCTCAAAGTCATCCATGAGGGTTGGAATCGACTTCTTCCAAATTCCTGTTAATATTTTGATCCCCTCCCATGGGCCACTAATATATTTTTTAATAATTTTTATTGTGCTTTAAGTGAAAGTTTACAAATCAAGTCAGTCTGTCACATATAAGCTTATATACACCTTACTACATACTCCCATTTACTCTCCCCCAATGAGTCAGCCCGCTCCCTCCTTCCAGTCCCTCCTTTTGTGACCCTTTTGCCAGTTCCTAACCCTCTCTACCCTTCCATCTTCCCTTCCAACAGGAGATGCCAACACAGTCTCAAGCGTCCACCTGATACAAGTAGCTCACTCTTCATCAACATCTCTCTTCAACACATCGTCCAGT
Organism: Loxodonta africana; assembly: GCF_030014295.1. Taxonomy (NCBI): domain Eukaryota; kingdom Metazoa; phylum Chordata; class Mammalia; order Proboscidea; family Elephantidae; genus Loxodonta; species Loxodonta africana. Next base: position 24,317,979 of record NC_087354.1, read on the forward strand.
CCCTTCCATGTCTGATGAGTTGTCTTCGGGAATCGTTCCTGTCTTGGGCCAACAGAAGGTTTGGGGACCATGACCACTGGGATTCTTCTAGTCTCAGTCAGACCATTAAGTCTAGTCTTTTTATGAGAATTTGGGGTCTGCATCCCACTGTTCTGCTCCCTCAGGGGTTCTCTGTTGTGCTCCCTGTCAGGGCAGTCAGCGGTTGTGGCCAGGAATCATCTAGTTCTTCTGGTCTCAGGATGATGTAAGTCTCTAGTTCATGTGGCCCTTTCTGTCTCTTGGGCTCACTAGTTATCGAGTGACCTTGGTGTTCTTCATTCTCCTTTGATCCATGTGGGTTGAGACCAATTGATGCATCTTAGATGGCTGCTTGTTAGCATTTAAGACCCCAGATGCCACACTTCAAAGTGGGATGCAGAATGTTTTCATAATAGAATTTATTTTGCCAATTGACTTAGAAGTCCCCTTAAGCCATAGTCCCCAAACGCCCGCCCTTGCTCTGCTGACCTTCGAAGCATTCAGTTTATCCCGGAAACTTCTTTGCTTTTGGTCCAGTCCAGTTGAGCTGACCTTCCCTGTATTAAGTATTGTCCTTACCTTCACCTAAAGTAGTTCTTATCTACTAACTAATCAGTAAATAACCTTCTTCCACCCTCCCTCCCTCCCCCGTCTCGTAACCACAAAAGAATGTGTTCTTCTCAGTTTATAGTATTTCTCAAGATCTTATAATAGTGGTCTTATATAATATTTGTCCTTTTGTATCTGACTAATTTCACTCAGCATAATGCCTTCCAGGTTCCTCCATGTTATGAAATTTTTCACAGATTCGTCACTGTTCTTTATCGATGCGTAGTATTCCATTGTGTGAATATACCACAATTTATTTAACCATTCATCCGTTGATGGACACCTTGGTTGCTTCCAGCTTTTTGCTATTGTAAACAGAGCTGCAATAAACATGGGTGTGCATATATCTGTTTGTGTGAAGGCTCTTATTTCTCTAGGGTATATTCCGAGGAGTGGGATTTCTGGGTTGTATGGTAGTTCTATTTCTAACTGTTTAAGATAACCCCAGATAGATTTCCAAAGTGGTTGTACCATTTTACATTCCCACCAGCAGTGTATAAGAGTACCAATCTCTCCGCAGCCTCTCCAACATTTATTATTTTGTGTTTTTTGGATTAATGGCAGCCTTGTTGGAGTGAGATGGAATCTCATCGTAGTTTTAATTTGCATTTCTCTAATGGCAAAATTTTTTTTTTAAATGGCTAATGATCAAGAGCATTTTCTCATGTATCCGTTAGCTGCCTGAATATCTTCTTTAGTGAAGTGCGTGTACATATCCTTTGCCCACTTCTTGATTGGGTTGTTTGTCTTTTTGTGGTTGAGTTCTAACAGAATCATATAGATTTTAGAGATCAGGCGCTGGTCGGAGATGTCATAGCTGAAAATTCTTTCCCAATATGTAGGTGGTCTTTTTACTCTTTTGGTGAAGTCTTTAGATGAGCATAGGTGTTTGATTTTTAGAAGCTCCCAATTATCTGGTTTCTCTTCGTCATTTTTAGTAATGTTTTGTATTCGGTTTATGCCTTGTATTAAGGCTCCTAACGTTGTCTCTATTTTTTCTTCCATGATCTTTATCGTTTTAGTCTTTATGTTTAGGTCTTTGATCCACTTGGAGTTAGTTTTTGTGCATGGTGTGAGGTATGGGTCCTGTTTCGTTTTTTTGCAAATGTATATCCAGTTATGCCAGCACACTTTGTTAAAAAGACTAACTTTTCCCCAATTAACTGACACTGGACCTTTGTCAAATATCAGCTGCTCATACATGGATGGATTTATATCTGGGTTCTCAATTCTGTTCCATTGGTCTATGTGCCTGTTGTTGTACCAGTATCAGGCTGTTTTGACTACTGTGGCTGTATAATAGGTTCTAAAATCAGGTAGAGTGAGGCCTCTCACTTTCTTCTTCTTTTTCAGTAATGCTTTACTTATCCGGGGCTTCTTTCCCTTCCATATGAAGTTGGTGATTTGTTTCTCCATCACATTAAAAAATGTCATTGGAATTTGGATCGGAAATGCATTGTATGTGTAGATGGCTTTTGGTAGAATAGAAATTTTTACTATGTTAAGTCTTCCTATCCATGAGCAAGGTATGTTTTTCCACTTATGTAGGTCCCTTTTAGTGTCTTGCACTAGTACTTTGTGGTTTTCTTTGTATAGGTCTTTTACATCCTTGGTAAGATTTATTCCTAAGTATTTTATCTTCTTGGGGGCTACTGTGAATGGTATTGATCTGGTGATTTCCTCTTTGATGTTCTTTTTGTTGATGTAGAGGAATCCAAGTGATTTTTGTATGCTTATCTTATAACCTGAGACTCTGCCAAACTCTTCTATTAGTTTCAGTAGTTTTCTGGAGGATTCCTTAGGGTTTTCTGTGTATAAGATCATGTCATCTGCAAACAGAGATAATTTTACTTCCTCCTTGCCAATCCGGATGCCCTTTATTTCTTTGTCTAGCCTAATTGCTCTGGCTAGGACCTCTAGCACAATGTTGAATAAGAGCGGTGATAAAGGGCATCCTTGTCTGGTTCCTGTTCTCAAGGGAAATGCTTTCAGGCTCTCTCCATTTGGAATGATGTTGGCTGTTGGCTTTGTATTAAAAAAAAAATTTTTTTTTTTTTTTTGTATAGATGCCCTTTATTATGTTGAGGAATTTTCCTTCAATTCCTATTTTGCTGAGAGTTTTTATCATGAAAGGGTGTTGGACTTTGTCAAATGCCTTTTCTGCATCAATTGATAAGATCATGTGGTTTTTGTCTTTTGTTTTATTTATATGGTGGATTACATTAATGGTTTTTCTAATATTAAACCAGCCTTGCATACCTGGTATAAATCCCACTTGGTCGTGGTGGATTATTTTTTTGATATGTTGTTGTATTCTATTGGCCAGAATTTTGTTGAGGATTTTTGTATCTATGTTCATGAGGGATATAGGTCTGTAATTTTCTTTTTTTGTGGTGTCATTACCTGGTTTTGGTGTCAAGGATATGGTGGCTTCATAGAATGAGTTAGGTAGTATTCCGTCATTTTCTATGCTTTGAAATACCTTTAGTAGTAGTGGTGTTAACTCTCCTCTGAAAGTTTGGTAGAACTCTGCAGTGAAGCCATCTGGGCCAGGGTTTTTTTTTTGTTGGGAGTTTTTTGATTACCTTTTCAATCTCTTTTTTCATTATGGGTCTATTTAGTTGTTCTACTTCTGATTGTGTTAGTTTAGGTACGTAGTGTTTTTCTATGAATTCATCCATTTCTTCTAGGTTTGCAAATTTGTTAGAGTACAATTTTTCATAATAATCTGATATGATTCTTTTAATTTCAGTTGGGTCTGTTGTGATATGGCCCATCTCGTTTCTTATTTGAGTTATTTGTTTCCTTCCCTGTATTTCTTTAGTCAGTTTGGCCACTGTTTTATCAATTTTGTTAATTTTTTCAAAGAACCAGCTTTTGGCTTTGGTAATTCTTTCAATTGTTTTTCTGTTCTCTAATTCATTCAGTTCAGCTCTAATTTTTATTATTTGTTTTCTTCTGGTGCCTGATGGATTCTTTTGTTGCTCGCTTTCTATTTGTTCAAGTTGTAGGGACAGTTCTCTGATTTTTGGCTCTTTCTTCTTTATGTGCGTGTGCATTTATTGATACAAATTGACCTCTGAGCACTGCTTTTGCTGTGTCCCAGAGGTTTTGATAGGACGTGTTTTCATTCTCGTTGCATTCTATGAATTTCTTTATTCCCTCCTTAATGTCTTCTATAACCCAGTCTTTTTTGAGCAGGGTATTGTTCAGTTTCCAAGTATTTGATTTCTTTTCCCTGATTTTTCTGTTATTGATTTCTACTTTTATGGCCTTGTGGTCTGAGAAGATGCTTTGTAATATTTCGATGTTTTGGATTCTGCAAATGTTTGTTTTATGACCTAATATGTGATCTATTCTAGAAAATGTTCCGTGTGCACTAGAAAAAAAAGCATCCTTTGAAGCTGTTGGGTGGAGTGTTCTGTATAAGTCTATGAGGTCAAGTTGGTTGATTGTAGCAATTAGGTCTTCCGTGTCTCTATTGAGCTTCTTACTGGATGTCCTGTCCTTCTCCGAAAGTGGTGTGTTGAAGTCTCCTACTATAATTGTGGAGGTGCCTATCTCACTTTTCAGTTCTGTCAAAGTTTGTTTTATGTATCTTGAAGCCCTGTCATTGGGTGCATAAATATTTAATATGTTATATCTTCCTGGTCAGTTGTCCCTTTATTCATTATGTAGTGTCCTTCTTTATCTTTTGTGGTGGATTTAACTTTAAAGTCTATTTTGTCAGAAATTAAAATTGCTACTCCTGCTCTTTTTTGTTGTTTGCTTGATATATTTTTTTTCCATCCTTTGAGTTTTAGTTTGTTTGTGACTCTAAGTCTAAGGTGTGTCTCTTGTAGGTGGCATATAGACGGATCATGTTTCTTTATCCAGTCTGAGACTCTCTGTCTCTATTGGTGCATTTAGTCCATTTACGTTCAGTGTAATTATAGATAAGTATGTGTTTAGTGCTGCATTTTGATGCCTTTATGTGACTGTTGTTGACAATTTCATTTTTCCACTTACTTTGTTGTGCTGAGACTTTTTTTCTTTGTAAATTGTGTGTTCCTCATTTTCATAGTAGTCGAATTTATGTTTGCTGAGTCATTATGTTTTTCTTGGTTTTTCTTTTGAGTTATGGAATTGTTATACCTCTTTGTGGTTACCTTAATATTTACCCCTATTTTTCTAAGTAAAAACCTAACTTGTATCGTCCTATATTGCCTTGTTTTCCTCTCCATATGGCAGTTCTATGCCTCCTGTGTTCAGTCTCTCTTTTTGATTATTGTGATCTTTTACATAATGACTTCAATGATTCCCTGTTTTGGGCATTTTTTTCTTTTTAAAATTAATCTTAATTTGTTTTTGTGATTTCCCTGTTTGAGTTGGTATCAGGATGTCCTGTTCTGTGACCTTGTGTTGTGTTGGTATCTGATATTATTGGTTTTCTGACCAAACAATTTCCTTTAGTATTTCTTGTAGCTTTGGTTTGGTTTTTGCAAATTCTCTAAGCTTGTGTTTATCTGTAAATGTTTTAATTTCGCCTTCATATTTGAGAGAGAGTTTTGCTGGATATACGATCCTTGGCTGGCAGTTTTTCTCTTTTAGTGCTCTATATATGTCATCCCATTGCCTTCTTGACTGCATGGTTTCTGCTGAGTAGTCTTAACTTCTTCTTACTGATTCTCCTTTGTAGGAGACCTCTCTTTTATCCCTGGCTGCTTTTAAAATTTTCTGTTTATCTTTGGTTTTGGCAAGTTTGGTGATAATATGTCTTGGTGATTTTGTTTTTGGATCAACCTTATATGGGGTTCGATGAGCATCTTGGATAGATTTCCTTTCGTCTTTCACGATGTTGGGAAAGTTTTCTGCCAACAGATCTTCAACTATTCTCTCTGTATTTTCTGTTATCCCTCCCTGTTCTGGGACTCCAATCACACACAAGTTATTCTTCTTGATAGAGTCCCACATGATTCTTAGGGTTTCTTCATTTTTTTTAATTCTTTTATCTGATTTGTCTTCAACTATATTGGTGTCAATTGCCTTATCCTCCCACTCCCCCACTGTGCATTCCAATTGTTCGATTCTTCTCCTCTGACTTCCTATTGAGTTGCATAATTCTGTAATTTTACTGTTTATCTTTTGGATTTCTGAATGCTTTCTCTCTATGGATTCTTGCAGCTTATTAATTTTTCCACTATGTTCTTGAATAATCTTTTTGATTTTTTCAACTGCTTTCTCAGTGTGTTCCTTGGCTTTTTCTGTAGATTGCCTTATTTCATTTCTGAGGTCATTCCTGATGTCTTGAAGCATTCTGTAAATTAGTTTTTTATATTCTGTATCTGGCAATTCCAGGACTGTATCTTCATTTGGGAAAGATTTTGATTCTTTAATTTGGGGAGTTGTAGAAGCAATCATTGTCTGCTTCTTTATATGGTTTGAGATCGACTGCTGTCTCCGAGCCATCTATAAGATATTGTAGTGATTTAATTTTTATTTGCTCACTGAGTCTTATCTTGTTTTGTTTTCTTTCAATATACATAGATGGGCTACTAGATTGCACTGTCTTGATTGTTGTAGCCTTTGAATCGCTTATGTCCTATTACCAGGTGGTTTGGGCTATTACCAGATATATAAGCCTAAGAGTCCATTCACTATTCTTGAGTAGAATCTGATTTTGGGTTACCAAGTGTGTGGTGTAGACTGTCAGCTATTCACTTAGACAAGTAGTGGTGATAGTTGTGTGCACCAGATTCTAGTAGCAGCAGGGGGTCACACTCCAGGGGGGCAGGATGCTGACAGCCTTCCCCCAAGTGCCAGTGAAGTAGGTGTGTCTCTATTCCTAAAGTACTTTGGTGGGTGGGCTCTACAGCTGTACCTTAGGCACCCAATGCATGTACCTCTACAGATCGGTAGGTGTCACTATCCTCAGACCCCTATGGAAGGAGGCTAGGTGGTTTGGGTCGAGCTTCAGCCCTCAGTTCCCCGTTGTGGGTCAGTGAGGGCTCTGTTTAATAGGTAGAGATATCAGACCTGGGAAACTTGTCTTTCCAGTAATCCGCTAAAACAATTACAGTCAGATCAGTATCAGAATTGCCTTTGCAGTATAATAGCCACCTTGTTCCCTGTAGGGATGAAAGCCCAAGACTGTGGATCTCATATGCTTGGCTGGAGCTTGTTCTGTATTTTTAATCCAATTTCGGGAAGTCAGGGAAGGATTTTTGGTCTCTGGGTTTTTTGTAGCTGCTTCTCTCAGGTCAGGAGAATGGGTTAGGAAAAGACAAAAAACAAACAAACAAAAAGACAACCGCAGAGCACTTCACTCTCTGGCCCAGGAAATTCCAATGTTAATGAAGCTGCCTGGGAAGGGGAGGGGATGGATCAGATAGATAGGAGAGGGTCCCAAACCCCCAGGAATATAGACAAAGTTACTTATCTTGCTTGGTGATGACTGTTTTATCTGAGATTCCTGGGGTGGGGGGGGTGTAGCCTGTGTGCGTTGGCTGGGTTGAGATTGTCCCCGAGGGTCAGGCCCGCGTCCTGTGCTTGTGCTGTCTCAGAAGCCATGACAGTTCCTCCACTCCCAGTCCAAAGCCCAGCGCCAAGGCTCCCCGCCTGGGATGCCGCACTCCAGGCTCCAAAACCAGTCACTGCCTCCTAGTGACTTCTCCTCCTGTCAGCCGTGTCTCTGCGCTGTCTGCGTGCACTGGCTGGGCTTCCCCTGAGGTCACTTCTGGGGGCTAGGGCTGCGTCCTGTGTTTGCGCCATCTCAGGATGCCGTGCTCAGCTCCCCTGCACCCAGTCCAAAGCCCGGCGCCAAGGTTTTCTGACTGGGATTCTTGCTCCAGGCTCCGAAAACAGTCGCTGCTTCCCTGTGGTTGCTCGTTCTCTCATTAGCTGCATCAGTGTGCAGCCTGCTTGTGTTGGCTGAGTCCCTGTCACTCAGGTCAACTCTTTAGATCTGTGTTTGATGGTCAGGGTTCATAGATTGTCATGTATGTGATCGATTCACTTGTTTTTCTGAGTCTGTGTTGCAAGAGGGATCTGAGGTAACTTCTACCTAGTCAGCCATCTTGGCCCCCCCACTAATATTTTTAACGGCCTCTAGAATGGTGAATCTTTCCAGAAGGTTTTGAATTTACGTTTTCCCAGATCCATCAGAGGAATCACTGTCTTTGGTAGTTATAGCCTTACGAAATGTATTTCTCAAATATAAGACCTGAAAGTCAAAATTACTCCTTGATCCATGGCTGTAGAATGGATGTTGTGTTAGCAGGTATGAAAACAACATTAATCTCTTTGTAAATCTCCATCAGTGCTCTTGGGTGACCAGATGCATTGTAATTGAGCATTAATATTTTGAAAGGAATCTTTTTTTTGAGCAGTAGTTCTCAACAGTCACCTTAAAGTATTTGGCAAACCATGTTGTAAACAGATGTGCAGTCATCGAGGCTTTGTTGTTCCATTTATAAGGCACAGGCAGAATAGAGTTAGCATAATTCTTAAGGGCCCTAGGATTTTCTGAATGGTAAATGAGCACTGGCTTCAATTGAAAGTCACCAGCTGCATTAGCCCCTAGCAAGAGAGTCAGCCTGTCCTTTGAAACTTTAAAGCTAGACATTGACGTCTCTTTTCTAGCTGTGAAAGTCCTAGATGGCATCTTCTTCCAATACAAAGGCTGTTCTGTCTACACTGAAAAGTTGCTGTTTAGTGTGGCCGCCTTCATTCCTTATCTTGGCTAGATCTTTGGGATAACTTGCTGTAGCTTCTGTATCAGTACTTGCTTCTTCACCTTGTACTTTTGTTATGGAGACGGCTTCTTTCCTTAAACCTTGTGAGCCAACCTCTGCTGGCTTCAAACTTTTCTTCTGCAGCTTCCTCACCTCTCTCAGCCTTCACAGAGTTGAAGAGAGTTGGGGCCTTGCTCTGGATTATGCTTTGGCTTAAGGGAATGTTATGGCTGGCTTGATCTTCTACCCAGACCACTAAAATTTTCTGTATGTCTGCGATAAGGCTGTTTCCCTTCCTTATAATTCATGTGTTTACTGGAGTAGCACTCTTAATTTCCTTCAAGAACTTTTCCCTTGCATTCACAGCTTGGATGACTGCTTGGCACAAGAGGCCTAGCTTTTGGCTCATCTTGGCTTTCTACATGCTTTCCTCACTGAGCTTAATCATTTCTAACTTTTGATTTAAAGTGAAGTGAGAGACATGAGACTTTTCCTTTCATTTGAAAACTTAGAGGCCAATGTAGGGTTATTAATTGGCCTAACTGGACTATATGAAGAAGAACATGGCATCGGGATAGGAGGAAGATTCAATAACAACCTGTGATATGCAGATGACACAACTTTCCTTACTGAAAGCAAAGAGGACTTGAAGCACTTCTTGATGAAGATCGAAGACTACAGCCTTCAGTATGGAGTACACCTCAACATAAAGAAAACAGAAATCCTCACAACTGGGCCAATAAGCAACATCATGGTGAAAGAGGAAAATATTGAAGTTGTCAAGAATTTCATTTTACTTGGCTCCACTATCAGTGCCCATGGAAGTAGCAGTCAAGAAATCAAACTATGTATTGCATTGGAAAAATCTTCTGCAAAAAGACCTCTTTAAAGTGATGGAAAGCAAAGATTTTACTTTGAGGACTAAGGTGCAGCTGACCAAAGCCATGGTGTTTTCAATTGCCTCATATGTATGTGAAAGCTGGACAATGAATAAGGAAGACTGAAGAAGAATTGATGCCTTTGAATTATGGTGTTGGCGAAGAATACTGAATATACCACGGACTGCCAGAAGAATGAACAAGTCTGTCTTGGAAGAAGTACAGCCAGAATGCTCTTTGGAAGCAAGGGTGGCAAGTCTTCGTTTCACTAACTTTGAATGTATTATTAGGAGGACCAGTACCTGGTGAAGGACATCATGCTTGGTAAGGTAGAGAGAGGGTCAGTGGAAAAGAGGGAGACCCTTGATGAGATGAATTGACACGGCGGCTGTGACAATAAGCTAAAACATAACAAATTGTGAGGACGGGACAAGACTGAGCAGAGTTTCGTTTTATTGTACATAGGGTCTCTATGAGTCAGAACGAACTCAACCGCACCTAACAAAACAACAATTTCAATATTGTCGTGTGTCAGGGAATAGGGAGGTCAGGGAAGAGGGAGAGAGACAGAGAAACAGCTGGTCGGTGGAGCAGTCAGAACACACACAACATTTATTGGTTAATAAATGTGCCCATCTTTTATGGGCAAGGTTCGTGGTACTCCAAAACAATTACCACAGTAACATCAAAGATCACTGATCACAGATCACCATAACAGATATAATAATAGTGAACAAGTTTGAAATATTGTGAGAATTACCCAAATGTGACGCAAAGACATGAAATGAACGCATGCTGTTGGAAAAATGGTGCCCATAGGCTTGCTCGATGCAGGGTTGCCACAAGCCTTCAATTTGTAAAAATGCAGTATCTGCAAAGTGCACTATAGCGAAGTGCCATTTGCATACGCCTGTACTGTCTTTCAGTCAGTCAGTCAGCAAGTAATAATGCACAGGGGAAACAGCAGGATTTAGTGGTCATGAGCATAGACTCTAGGTCTAGACCCTCCTTATTCAAAGCAGGGTCCCTGGACCTGCAGAGTCAGCATCCCTGGACTTTGTTAAAAACGCAGAATCTCAGATTCCACGCAGACTTGCTGAATCAGAAACACTGGGGCTGGGGCCCAGGAATCTGTTTTAGCAAGGTGCCCAGGTGACTCTCACGCTTGCTCATGCTGAGAAGTGCAGATCAAGACTGCCTGGGCTTGAACCCTAGCTCATCACTTAGTACCTAGACAACCTATGGCAAGTTTTTCAAACTCTTTGCTCCGGTTTTCTCTTTTGAAAATGCAAGACAATAATAATTCATTGGGTTGTTGTGCAATGTCTGGCAGTCAATGAATATTATTATTATTGTGTGCTTGCTGCAAGCTCAGTATGAAAACACCAAAGTAAGAGAGAGACCATGGTCTCTGCCTTTCTGGAGCCTAGCTCTGGTTAGGAGGGGCATAATCTGAATTTTTTCCTTAGTGTGAATTCTACATCCTAACTCTATGACTTGGGTATATATGGGTATAAGCCTCAGTTTCCTCATCTGCAGAAATGGAGGTAAAAATTCTGCTTTCCTTTTAAGGTTGCTGTGTGAATGTTTGAGATTATACATGTTAAGAGAAAATTTTGAAGTTGAAGTTGTCAAGGATTTCATTTCACTTGGATCCACAATCAACACCCATGGAAGCAGTAGTCCAGAAATCAAACAATGTGTTGCATTGGGCAAATGTGCTGTGAAAGACTTCTTTAAAGTGTTAAAAAATAAAAAAATAAAAAAAACATTACTCTCCCACCCTAGCCCCTGGCAAATATTAGTCCACTTTCTCTCTCTATAGATTTTTGTATTCTGAATATTTCACATAAGTGAAATCGAAAAATATGGGACTGGGTTGTTGCACTTATAATCATGTTTTCAAGGTTCATCAGTGTACTAGGATGGGTCAGTTTATCATTCCTTTTTACGGCTAAATAGTAATCCATTACATAGATATACCACATTTGTTCTTTTTTTATTAAATATAGTTTACATAGCATAAAATCTACCACTTTAAAGTGAAACTACTCGGTGATTTTAAGTATATTCCCTGTGTTGTACAGCTAGCGCACCACTATCCAATTCCAGAATATTTCTATCGCCACAAAAAGAAACTCGTGTACTTGCTGTCAGTCCCAAGTTCCTCCTCTCTCCTCCCAGTCAGCCACTAAGATACAATCTGTCTCTAAGGATTTTCCTATTCTGGATATTATATAAAAATGACAACATGTGGCCTTTTGTGTCTGGCTTCTTTCACTTAGCGTAATGTTTTCCCGTTTCGATGTTGTAGCATGTATTTGTGCTCTATTCCTTCGTATGGCTTAATAAAGATTCCTGTGTTTGGATATACCACAGTTTGTTTATCCGCTCATCAGCTGATGGGCATTTAGGTTGTTCCCATTTTTTGACTATTATCAACACTGCTGCTATGAGCGTTTACGCATAATTCTTTGCGTGAATGTAAGTTTCCAAATCTCATAGGTATCTACCTAAGAGTAGAATTACAGGGTCATATGGTAATCGTATGTTTAATTTTCTGAGTAGTTGCTAAATTGTTTTCCACAGTGGCTGCACCACTTTATATTCCTACCCACATTGTATAAAGGTTCCAGTTTCTCCGTATCTTCACCAACACTTATGAATTTCCTTTTTATTTTTTTTAATAGTCATTCTGCTGGATGTGAAATGGTACCTCATTGTGCTTTTGAATTCCATTGCCCTAATGACTAATGATATTGACTGCTAGGCCCTTATCAGATATGATTGCAAATCTTTTCTCTCATTTTGTGGTTTATCTGTTCACTTTCTTGATAGTGTCCTTTTTTTTTTTTCTTTAAATTATTTTTTTTATTGAACTTTAGATGAGGGTTTACAGAACAAACTAGTTTCTCATCAAACAGTTAGTACACACATTGTTGTATGACATTGGTTAACAACCCCATGACATGTCAACACTCTTCCTTCTCAACCCTGGGTTCCCTGTTACTAACTTTCCTGTTCCCTCCTACTTTCCAGTCCCCGCCCCAGGGCTGGTGCACCCCTTTAGTCTTGTTTTGTTCTATGGGCCTGTTCAATCTTTGGCTGAAGGGTGAACCTCAGCAGTGGCCTCATTACTGAGCTGAAAGAGTGTCTAAGGTCCATACTCTCAGGGTTTCTCCAGTCTCTGTCAGGCCAGCAAGTCTGGTCTTTCTTTCCAAGTTAGAATTTTTTTTCTTAATAATTTTTATTGTGCCTTAAGTGAAAGTTTACAAATCAAGTCAGTCTCTCACATATAAACTTATATACCTTACTACATACTCCCATTTACTCTCCCCCTAATGAGTCAGCATGCTCCCTCCTTCCAGTCTCTCCTTTCGTGACCATTTTGCCAGTTTCTAACTGCCTCTACCCTCCCATCTTCCCTCCAGACAGGAGATGCCAACATAGTCTCAAGTGTCCACATGGTGCAAGTAGCTCACTCCTCATCAGCATCTCTCTCCACCCCATTGTACAGTCCAATCCATGTCTGAAGAGTTGGCTTCGGGAATGGTTCCTGTCCTGGGCCAGTGGAAGGTTTGGGGACCCTGACCACCGGGGTCCTTCTAGTCTCAATCAGACCATTAAGTCTGGTCTTTTTATGAGAATTTGGGGTCTGCATCCCACTGTTCTTCTGCTCCCTCAGGGGTTCTCTGTTGTGTTCTCTGTCAGGGAAGTTATCAGTTGTAGCCTGGTTCTCTGGTCTCAGGGTGACGTAGTCTCTAGTTCATGTAGCCCTTTCTGTCCCTTGGGCTCATAATTACCTTGTGTCCTTGGTGTTCTTCATTCTCTTTTGATCTAGGTGGGTTGAGTGAGACTCATTGATGCATCTTAGATGGCCCCTTGCTAGCGTTTAAAACCCCAGATGCCACACTTCAAAGTGGGATGCAGAATGTTTTCTTAATAGATTTTATTTTGCCAATTGACTTAGATGTCCCCTGAAGCCATAGTCCCCAAACCCCTGCCCCTGCTTTGCTGACCTTTGAAGCATTCAATTTATTCAGGAAACTTCTTTGCTTTTGGTTTAGTCCAGTTATGTTGACCTTCCCTGTATGGAGTGTTGTCCTTCCCTTTACCTAAAGTAGGTCTTAACTACTCTCTAATCAATAAATAACCCTCTCCCTCCCTCCCTCCCTCCCACCTCTAGTAACCACAAAAGAGTGTGTTCCTCTCTGTTTAAACTATTCCTCAAGATCTTATTTGTCCTTTTGCAACTGACTAATTTCACTCAGCATAATGCCTTCTGGGTTCCTCCATGTTAAGAAATGTTTCACAGATTCCTCACTGTTCTTTATCGATGTGTAGTATTCCATTGTGTGAATATACCATAATTTATTTATCCATTCAACCGTTGATGGACATCTTGGTTGCTTCCATCTTTTTGCTATTGTAAACAGTGCTGCAATAAACATGGGTGTGCATATATCTGTTTGTGTAAAGGCTCTTATTTCTCTAGGATATATTCTGAGGAATGGGATTGCTGGGTCTTATGGTAGTTCTATTTCTAGCTTTTTAAGGAAACGCCAGATCGATTTCCAAAGTGGTTGTACCATTTTACCCTCCCACCAGCAGTGTATAAGTGTTCCAATCCCTCCACATCCTCTCCAACATTTATTTTTTGGATTAATGCCAGCCTTGTTGGAGTGTGGGGTTTTTTTTGTTTTTTTTTTTTGGTTGTTGGAGTGAGATGGAATCTCACTGTAGTTTTAATTTGCATTTCTCTAAGGGTTGATAGTGTCCTTTGATGCACAACAATTTTAATTTTGATGAAATCCTATTTATTTTTTCTTTGGTTGCACGTGCTTTTGGTGTCATATCTACGAAACCACCTAAGGCAGATAATTTACTTTGCAGCAGCTTATTCCTTTTAAGGGCTCTTTTTTTTTTTTTAACTTTATTCATATAGGTCTAGCACAGCCTTTACTCTAGACCTACACTAGCCCCAGAGGGTAGTGATGGTTCAGTGGTAGAATTCTCGTCTTCCAGGCGGGAGACTCAGGTTCAATTCCCAACCAATGCTCCTTAAGTGCAGCTACCACCCATCTGTCAGTTGAGAGATGCGTGATGCAGAACAGGGTTTCAGCAGAGATTCCCGACTAAGATGGTAGCCAACAAGGGATCAGCTCCACTCTTCATTGTTGTTGTCTGCAGTTAAGTCACTTTTTATAGGTCATAGCAACCCTGTAGGACAGAGTAGAACTGCCCCGTAGGGTCACCAAGGCTGTAATCTTTATGGGAACAGATTCCCAGGTCTTTTCTACCATAGAGTGGCTGGTGAGTTCAAACCATGGAACCTTTCAGTTAGTAGACCAGCACTTAACCACTGTACCACCAGGGCTCCTGCACCACTCTTAGACTACAGATTTCTGAGCTCTCTCCTGAAACCAGGTGTTAACAAAGTTTCTTAATTCCAGCTCCTGCATGAGGTTCAGTTACCACATATGCAAGTTATGAACAACACGTATGATCATCTGTTTTTTTACATCTTTTTTGGTAGTAATATATACTACAGACAATGTTGCAGTGAGTAATTTGCTGGTGTTATCATTTTCAGATGTAATGTTTCCTGCCCCCAAAGACAAATACAGACCGGATTTATAAAGATGCTGCTAATAAAAGGCAACAACGATGAAAACCTAAGGAAAAAAAAAATGACGTATTCTATTTACCTCAGAACAGACTACCTGTAGGTGCCCTTTGCCTTGTCTAATGGAGCCTCACTTTGCGTATCTTATTTGGCCAAAGGCCCACAGGGCCAGCTGTATAGTTTTGGAGTTTTTCTCTGCACAACTCCCTTTTCTTTGATACCCTGCCCTGCGAAATCTGTCTCAGTAGCCCTGAATTGATCTGTTTGCTCACCTCAGTGAGATTACTCTACTCTGGGACTCCTCTTCCCTGAGTCTTAGCATGGAAAGTGCCTCTTGGCAGAAAGCTGGGGTAATAGTGGAGCTTGGCCTCATTTGCTTCTTTTCTCTCAGGGATCACATCCCTATGCTGCCTAGTCTCGTATTTGAATCCAGTTATTTCCATTATTTTGCCCAGTTTTCGGGTTGTTTATGGGGGAAGGGTAAACTGGTACCAGCTACTCCATCATCACCAGAAATAGGTCACTCTGATTGCTCTGTGGAGAACGAAGTGAAGGTAGGAGGACAGAGAGAAGGCTGACTAGTTAAGATGCTACTGCAGTAATTCCGGTAAGAAATGATGAAGGTTTGGGCTATAGAAATAGGATTTTGATGGAGAGCTTATGGAATGGAGAAATGCCCATAAATATCTGATTTTGGGTTGTTTTTGAAACTTTTTATCTCCAGAAGCTTGGGGGGTTGCTGGAAAGTCTAAGAAAGAGGGAAATTTTAGAGATAACACACAGCATTTAGTTTTGTCTGCATATCATACATACGTGCTGCCATCAGAAGATTTTCATCTGGACACTAGGAGATAAAATTTTTACTTTCTTGAGTTTTTGACAAATACAGTGAATGGCATTTTGAAAAATTTGATTCCACCCATGCCAATTTTAGCTATCTCCTTTTCCTTAGAACATCTCACTATATACAACTGTGCTAGAGAAATGGTCAATAATTGTTCCCATAGTGTGCTGAAAACAGCAATTTGTTAACTCTCTTTATGCCCCCTGAGGAGTATACAATCAGTGATTCAATGTTTTATTAAATGCCTACTGTGTATATGACACTTTCTTAGGCATTGTGGGACAGTCTGTATCAGAGAAACTGACACTGAGAAAAATGCAGCCACTTGCCTAAAATCATAAAAATAGTAAGTGGCAGAGGTGACTAGCACTTAGCTCGACTCTTCCGCCCAGCCTCAACAGTGGAGGACCTGTGAGGCTAATGAAGCTTAAGCTGTAGGCCTCCTCATTTGTATGGGCCCGTCCCAAGATCCTAGGAAGAGCTTTAGCAATTTTTGTTTAATATGTATTTTTTAAGTGTAATTCATATAAAGTAAACAATCATTTTAAAGTGTACAATTCAGTGGAATTCAGTATTTCCACATAGCTGTGCACCCATCACCCCATCCAGTTCCAAAGCATTTCCGTCATTTCTTTACCCTCCAAAGAAAACCTGCACTCCTTAAGCAAAGAGCCTGGGTGGCACAAGCAGTTTGAGATCAGCTGCTAACCTAAAGTTGGTGTTTTGAACCACCAGTGGCCCGAGGAAGAAAGGGCTGGTGAGCTGCTTCTGTAAAGGTCACAACCAAAAAATCCCTATGGAGATGATCTACTCCGTAACGTATGAGACCACCATGCACCGGGGGCTGGCTTGATGGCAGCTAACAATACCCATTAAGCCATCACCCCCTGAGCTCACCCCTCACCCCCTGCCTCTGACAAACACTGATGTATTTTCTGACTCTGTGGCTTTACCTGTTCTAATCATTTGATATAAATGGAATCATACAATATGTGACCTTTTGTGTCTGGCTTCTTTCACTTAGCGTAATGTTCTTAAGTTTCATCCATATTGTAATTAAAAAAGTTTTATATCCTTTTTCTCAAAGAGTGCTGTGATAAGCTTCCGGTCCCCTTCTTCCAAAACTAGATTTGATCTCTGCCTATCTTCTTTATCCGGCACCTGGCTGTCTCCCCTGCTTGCCATAGTAGGCAGCTTTGGAAAACATCCCAAATTCAGATACTTATACCGATTCTGAACCGAAACATCCTCTGGACTCCCTAGAAGAACCTAATTACTCCCTACCCCCAGCACGTTCTTTGAAGGCCTCCTGGGATACCTGTCACAGGCTCCCTTGTGTTGTTTTAACTATTTATATCTTACTTTCCTACTAAAATGTGAGCCATTCTCAGGGTGACTTACTTGATTTCATAGTCTCCGTGGTGTAAGTACATTGCCTCCTAGAATGTACACACCCAATACATGTGGTATGGATGGATAAAGGCTGAATGCATACCAAGTGTGTCTTTGTTGGTCTTCCTGGAACCCCTGAGTTTTTTGTATTTTGGGGCAACTCTTTACCTTAGTTTTCTCAAAATAAGAACTTAATTTCTCTATGCCAATGGTTGTTGAGGATTTTCTAAGTAGCAGGCTTTAAAAGGAGCCCTGGTGGCATAGTGGTTAAGAGCTCAGGCTGCTAGCCAAAAGATTGGCAGTTCGAATCCACCAGCTTCTCCTTGGAAACCCTATAGGGCAGCTCTACTCTGTCCTATAGGGTGGCTGTGAGTTGGAATCGACACAATGGCAATGGGTTTTAGGCTTTAAAATATAGAGGTGTGAAGTGTATTGCAGACCAGATATTCTTTTAGTTTTGCAGGGTATTTTTTTTTTTAACTAAGGAAGTCACTAAAATGCTGCCTCTTATAATTTCCCTGTATGTCTCTCCCCTTGGACATTTTCACCGCTTATTTGAACACTTAAATGGTGGTTGAGTTGTTGTCAAGTCTTTCCTGGTAAATATTTAATCAGTAAGAGTCTTCTCCAAGTCTCCCTAACGGTGCATGCACCAAATTGTACAGAAATAATAAACTTCTCTCAAATGTATCCCGGACAACCTACAGAAAATCCACAACTCCTCTGCAGAAGCAGGAATGCTATTTTCTACACATGATAACCTGACTAGTCTGTTTTGTATTAGATGTATCTTTAAGGACTGTATTTTCTCTGATTGATTTTAAATGCAATTTATTTTTACCTATTGAAAATATAATACATGTTCATTGCAGAAAGCAGAAAAATATGTACAAGGGAAAAATGCCTGCGTGAATATTTTCTTTTGCAGTTTTCTGAATAGTTCTAGCCCAGGTTTTAAGCGCATTGGTAAAGGATCATTAATTTTCTTCTCGTGGTATATCTCTGTGTGTGCCCCCATGGAGACCTCAAGATGCTATCTTAGAACAACTGGAAAGGAAGCGTCACTTCATCAGCCAGTAGAAACAGCTTACCAATCTGTTAATGAATGTGATTAAGTTTACCAATCTGCTAATGAATGTGATTAAGGTGAAACGAGCAGACCAGAGAAGCAGGTTTACATACATCCAGGAAAATGAATTAGGGCCTAGGTGGGCTGTGACTGCAAGATACCTTATTTGCATACAGATTCTAGTTACATTTCAATTTCAATGAGCAGATTACATTCTGATTGTATTCTATTGTTAGGCTTTCAGAATTTTTTTTTTTGTCGTTAGTTTACTCTAGTATAAGTGGCTTTTGGAAAACTCCTACATTCTTTTATGTGAAATAGGAGGGGAAGGGAGTTGTTATACCAGGTCCAGGAGCAAAGAGAAATTAGGGACCCTTGAGAGGCCAGGTGTAGTGTTTATGAAGACCATAACTGATCCCTGGAGGTTGGGGAGCAGAGTGTGGGGTTTCCAAAAGGGAACATTTCCCACCTGAGTCATTCCCTTACCTCTGTCTTGACCCTCCATGATCCCTGCCATCTCACCGACCGTTTATGAGATGATCTCCAAGCTCTTAGAATTCTCCAAATGATAAGAGTGTCTTTATTATTGATGGTTGGCCCCTTGGCCACACTTGATAGTTCCCCGTAACAGTATGACTCATGGTGGGCTCCTGTATAATTTATGCTAAAGAGATGACTCAGAGTGTGGACTGGTCATGCCAGAAAGATTAATCATGTGATTACAGTGTTGGGGCTTTGGGCCATGTGATATCAATCTGATCTTCAGGGAGAGGGAGTGCAGTAAATTGAGTTAAACCAAATGGGCAATAATTTAATCAATCATCCCTGTGTAATGCATCCTTAATAAAAACTCTGGACACTGAAGCTCGAGTGAGCTTCCTCGGTTGGCAATACTCCGTGCACATTATCACATATCCATGCTGGGTGGGTAAGATTGTCCATGGATCCATGGAGAGAAAATGACTGGAAGCTCCATGCTTGGAACCATTCCAGATTCTGCCCTATGTTTGTTTGTCTCTTCAGCTGACTGGTCCTTGTATATATTCCATTTACCCATTATAAACCTGACTGAGTAGAAAAGCTTTTGGAATCTTCCGTGAGTCTGTATAGTGAATTATCAAACCTGATGGTTGTTGTGGAGACCCCTGAGTTGTAACTAGCTTCTCAGAAGTGAGGGTGGTCCTGGGGACCACTGAACTTGTGGCTGGTGTTGTAAGGACAATCTTATAAATCTTATAGGTACTGTTATCTCAGACTGTGCAGTTTGGCTAACCTCTGGGTAAGATGACACTCAAATCTCCAGCCTCAACCCCTACTGATGCCAAGCCTGTATTGTAAAAAGCCATCTCAATATGGCCACTTCCTCATACCTCAGTATAACTGATCTTCCTCTTATTTCTATTAAGTGTACCTCCAGTTTCCTAATGTCCCCAGTCTGTTACAGTAGTCATTTTTGGATCCTCCTTGTCAGTTACCTTCTCCCACCCACTTTCCTCTACCCCTCGCCAAGATAATCGCCAATTCCTATTAGTTACTCCTTGTAATTGCTTTTAAGTTTTTGTACCATGCCCTGTCAAAATCCTGACAGAGTTGAAGGTGCAAACAGAAGATCCATCCAAAACCTGAAATCTCAATCTCTTGGTCTCCAGTGGCTTTCCCTGCCCCTCAACCTCAGCCTATAACTCCATGTGGTCACTTGAAAGTGCTCCATCGTCAAAATTATTAATTGAAACACCTCAGTCTCTCACAGTATCCTACTTTCATTCCAGCTTGTTAGTACCCACAGGAACCTATATCCAGGCAACGGACCCCTCTGTTGTCTCCACGTTCATCAGTTCTCTCTTTTCTTCACTTTTCTCCTTATCTAGCCCATTTTTTTTTCAACAAAGTTCTTGTAAATACCCTAGACATTCTTGCCCCTCTATCTTTTTTGTCTTTTCCATATGGCAAAATCCCAAGCTTTAATAAATTCATCTGTCTGTTTTCCTTTAGTAGATGTGGGCTCTTGAGAAAGACTGATCCACTATGAACCCATGATTTCCAATTTCAAATAGGGACTGAGCAAGCACCCGTTCTATGAAGCTATTCCCAGACATCTTTGCTCTCCTCAAAACTTATGCCACTCAGCTTTATCTCCTCTACCAATGATCACAACGTTTTTCTTTTCAGAGTATGATTTTGTCCCCTACCTCAAAGAGAAAATGAGTGCTATCAAACAGGAATACCCTAAATGTCCTCTTATTAGACTTACAACCCTAACTGCATCTTCACCCATCTTCTTTCTCTTCCCACCACTTACAGTAGAGAAGCTGTACAGCTGCTTCTCTATGCTTGATATCTCCATCTATGTTTGGATGCCACCTCCCCTCCCCCCATTTCCTCAGTATCTTTGGAGAACACTCATTACTAGAGATCTCTCACCTTTAGTTCTTTCCCATGGGCAGGTGTATCTCCATCCCAGCTGGTTGTTGCCTCTTTCCTCAGCACCCAACCATCTGGTGATATATCCAACATCTTTCTGCTAAAGTCTATTCACACCCGAAAATGGCTGTCATGGATATGTCCTAACCTGGCTTCACTCCAGTTCTCCTCTGTGAGTGGCCTACCTCTAGTCTATGGAGATCTCTTACTCCTTTTTGTCATGAAAAACTCTAGAAGTGAAGGCTGATGCCAGGGCAGCTGCCTTCCCTTTGCTTTCACATGACTCTCATAGGCTACTTCTGCCTCTCTCTCACCCTTTAGATTTTTAAGGCATGAGCCAGGTCCCAGGCAACTTTTTCACTTCCTCCCAAAATTGAGGGACATAAAAGAGTTCTCTGTCTTGACTTGTCAAGGGCAAGCACCACTTCACCCCTGTCTTGACTTGTAAAGAGGAGAGAGGCACCACTTGCCAGCAATCCAATAGCAGTCTTTAAATATCTTCTGTAAATCTTCTCTCTGGATCACTTCTCACCAGACTTGGAGCTAAGAGCTGTTAACTTCACCCCTAAAACACTTCTATGTCTTTGAAGCAGGTGAGGGGCTAAGTTGTGTAGCTAGCTTTTGGCAGCTCTTTCACATATTTTGCATATGGTCTAGCAACTCCTTTAGAATGTAATGCTCATTACATCATGCTGCATCACATGAAATTTCCACAACACTGACGAGGAGTGGGTTTCCCAAGAAAAATTAGGCTGAATAATATGGGGAAGGGGATGCTGGACATTCCATCTATTCAACCTATAGTACTATACTTGAGACTCAGACATTTATTTCTCCAGCCCACAACTCTTCCCTGAGTAATGGGCTCATCACTCCACCTGCCAATTTGATATCTCCACTTAGGTGATGCCAAGGTATCTCCAATTCAGCAAGTTCAAAACTACTCATAATCTGGTTTCCAAAATATGGACCAGTCTTTTGTCGGTGTTCTCTAACTTGATGGGTATCATGGATTGAATTATGTTCCCCCAAAAATGTGTGTATCAACTTGTTTAGGCCATGATTCCCAGTATTCTGTGGTGGTCTTCCATCTTGTGATTATAATTTTATGTTAGAGGAGATTAGGATGGGATCCTTTAACACTCTTACCAGGTCACATTCCTGATCCAATGTAAAGGAAATTTCCCCAGGGTGTGGCCTACACCACCTTTTATCTCTTAAGAGATAAAAGGAAACGGAAGCAAGCAGAGAGTTGGGGACCTCATACCACCAAGAAAGCAGCGCCAGGAGCGGAGCACATCCTTTGGACCCAGGGTCCCTGTGCAGAGAAGCTCTTAGTCTGGGGAACAGAGTAAGAAAGCCTTCCGCTGGAGCTGACACGCTGAATTTGGACTTTTAGCCTACTTTACTGTGAGAAAATAAACTTTTCTTTGTTAAAACCATCCACTTGTGGTATTTCTGTTATAGCAGTACTAGATGACTAAGACAGTGGGTAACACCACACTTAATTCCTTTCTTTTGTCCACTTCAAGTCATTATCAAGACCTACGATTTCATCTCATCAACACATCTGTAAGGTTTGGAGTTGTCTTTCTAGCATAACCTGCCTAGCCTGCCTGATAGTCTCCGGACTGGCTTGATTGCTAATACTTTTTATTCTTTCCAATTATTCGTTTACACCACTGCCAGATTGATGTTCTGTAATGATGTTTTTCTTCATGTTTTGTCTCTAATGAAAGTATTTAATCGTCCCGTTATGTCCCCTGCCCCACAGCAAGAACATCAAGTCCCAACTTTTTGGCAAAACAGCCAAAGCTTTCCAACTGTGTCCTCACAGCTGCCTTTTCTATCTTGTTGCTCATGATCTCTTTGTACAAAATCACAATTTTTCAACATTTTTTTACTTTTTCTATGCTTTACCTTTGCCTCTACCTGATGCAGAGCACTTACCTCAATCAAACAATTCTGATTTCAGATGTACTGCTAAGGACATAATGATACAGACACACAGAGAGAACATTTTCTGGTTCCTTTCAAATAAATGTGAGTATCCTCAAGGTCTCAAGGTGTTTACTAACTAGCAGAAATTCTCTCCCTTATGATCATGAATAGCTCTTAAACACACACACACACACTCGCTCACACTCTTACACAGTACACTCACTCTCACACAACACACACACTCACATGCACACACACAAATTATAATGCTGAGAGAAGAGAAAGAAGCATAGGGATACAGTTGGACAGAGAGAAAAGAAACAAAAAAGAGAGAAGACGTAAGAGGAAAATGAGTGACAGAAAACCCAAATCGAAAAGACTAGGAACAGTGATGAATAGCAAGAAGCGCGTTCACTGAAAACACTAAAAACCAGCGCCTGAGAAGAGCACGTGGAGGAGGCTGAAGAAGCATCATCACACAGTAATTCAAGGTACAGAGGGCAATAAAAAAAAGAAAGAATGCTGATGTTTACTGAGTGCCTTCTATGTGCCAGACGCTGGAAAAGGCCTTTCTGTGGGTCACCTCATTCAATTCTCACCTTTCTATGAGGTGCAGATATTATCCATTTTTCAGATTTAGAAATTAAGACTTAAAGACTTTAAGTAATTTGCCCAAGGCCTTATAGCTGGTGAGTTAAGGTTCCTTGCTCACTCTTTATCCCCCTCTCCTTCCTTCTTCTTGGTACAGTCCCAGTTTTGCACAGTTTCTCCATGGTGTCATGTGCTGTGTCCCAGGGGACGGATCCTGATTGGTCTAAGCCGATCCTGACAACTCCATTCCTCTGCCAGTGAATCGGGATTGACTAGACGGCAATAGGTTTGTTTGTTTTTGGCCAGTGAATGGTTCAGGGGTATGCGTATAACCCAATTCTAAATCATGATATATGATACATGAGGAGAAGGATCTTCTTCAGCTTCAGGGAAAGGCCTTGGCCCTTTCAAAATGAGATTTGGAGACACCCTTCTTTTACTGAATGCTGCTGTGACTGAGGAGTCGAGTCTCTGGGTGGTGCAAATGTTTAATGCACTCAGCTGCTAACCGAAAGGTTGGAGGTTTGAGTTCATCCAGAGGTGCCTTGGAAGAAAGGCCTGGTGATCTACTTCCTAAAAATCCTCCATTGAAAACCTTATGGAGCCCAATTCTTCTCTGACACACATGGGGTCACCACGAGTCAGGATCGACTCAGTGGCAACTGGCTACTGTGACTGGATCTGACACATACAACTCCTATAATATTCAGCTATAGCCTGAGGACAAATTCCAAACCCTGAGATGGCAAAGAATAGAGAGAAAGAGTCTGGGTCCATGAAGACTTCTTGAAGTTAGAAATTAACCAGCCCTGAAACCACCCTACCATCCAATGTCTTGATTGTAATACAGTAATTTCTTAACTAGGTGAGGCACTTGAATGGGGGGTTAAATTTGCTTGTACCCCAAAGCATCCTAAGTAATAAAGCAAGGATTTAAATCCAGCTCTGCTTGGCCCCAAAGACTATTATCTTTATAACTCCACATATATAGCCTACGTGGGCATTGCTTGAGGTTCCCAACAATTACCCTAGATCATGAACACAATGATAAATCGTATCAACATGACACGCTGTTTTCTTAGGCAGAGAAATATGTCTTCTATTTTATAAATGGATTTTTTTTCTCAATTCATGACTTAAAGAGATAATTTTCAAGTTCTTAAGACTCACTTAGTCAGAATGGATTCCTCCTTAACCTTCAAGATACCTACGTGTTACTATAGATTATGTCCAACCCAAATGTGGTGATTCTGAGGAATTTGTGGTTGCCATATACCAGGGCTTAGTGAGTTTCAGATATTTAGCAAATACCATGACATATATCAGCTCCTTGAAAGATCAATGTGATGTGAGGTCAAAGTAATATTCTTCTTCAAATCAAATAACCTATTATAATAGTTTGTAATGATGATTTATTTTCAGTGCCCTTGCAGTTACTCTCTGCCCCTGATTATAATTCAGATGACAGACATAGAGTGTAGTTGATACAACGTATACATTCAAGTGGTTGACTTGATGTGATGTGCTTCTTAGGTAAAGAGTAATCATGGATATTGAAGTAAGAGATACTGAATGTAATAAACAGCGTGAATGTGAATTTATAACTGTGTGAGTGTACTGAAAAAGCTGAGAGGTTTTTAGAAAGCATGGTAAAAAGTCATATAGTTCAAATTAAAAAGGACCAAGAAGTTTAGACAACGTGATCTCTGATCCTACATTTGAAGCCTGGAAGTTCTCTTGGTCAAAAATGTGGATATACTGTAGGAAAGAAAGCCCAGCAATGGAAGATGGTATTCTTTCTCTAAAGAGATACACAATAACAGGGTTGCAAGATGCAGATATTAGGAGAACTGGCCCTGAAAACTAAATAATAATATAGTAGCAACATTGTAAGTAAGTTCTGAGGAAGAAAGGCCGGGAGATCTGCTGAAAAGGCAGTCATTAAAAACCCTATGGAGTGCGGCTGGACTCTGACTCATACGGGGCCATCCTGAGTCGGCACTGACTTGACAGAAACTTTTTTTTTTTTTAAGTAAGATATGAAGGAAATGTGGGTCCATTTCATTCATTCATTCCCATTGCCACTGAGTCAATTCCAACTCACAGTGACCCTAGAGGACAGAGTAGAACTTCCTCATAGGATTTCCAAGGCTATAATCTTTACAGAAGCAGACCACCACATCTTTTTCCAAGGGAGCAGCTTGTGGGCTGCTAAGCAAAATGTTGAGCCTTGGAGTCCACCCAGAGGTGCCTCAGAAGAAAGGCCTAGCAACCTACTTCTGAAAAATCGGCCACCGAAAACCCTATGGAGTACAGTTCTACTCTGATACATATGGGGTTGCCGTGAATCAGGATCAACTTAATGGCAACTGGTTTCTTTTATGGTTAGGCAAGAAAATAAAGCTCTCATTCTGAATTCACTCATCTATAAAATCTAAACAGTAACTCACCCTGCTTTTCACAAAGACAGAAGGAATTACAAAGGGTAGATTCTATAGCTTAGAGTAGCATTGTTCAATAGAACTGGAGGTGATGCTAAAAATGTTCTATGTATCTGCATTATCCAGCACGGTAGCTACTAGTCCCATGTGGCTGTTAAGCGCTTGAAATGTAGCTAGTTAGACTGAGAAACTGAGTTTTTAATTTTAATTAACTTAAATTTAAATAACTGCATGTGGATAGTGGCTACTGCATTGGACAGTACAGAGAATTTATATGATCCAACTACATATCTTCATCCACATTCTTTCTAAAATATCCCAAACCTATAACTCAGACATTGCCTGGACATCTCCAACGATGAGAAAATCATGGTCTCCCAAGATGGTCCTTTCCACTTTGGGCTCCTACTAAAGAAAGAGGAGCCTACTGTCGTACTCAGCTCAGCTTTTTTGTCTCTTCCACTTTCGTCCTAGCACTTTCTTCGGAGGACACCCATAGATATAATTTCTCAATCTAATTGAGGGGCTTTTGAGAATTGGGGAACATTCAACATGTTGCTGGCTAGTCTATACCCCAGACTAAACTTTCCACAGAATGTGCTTTGAATACTGTCTAGTGGTTAAGAGCATAGCTTCTGCAATTAAACTGCCTGGGTCTAAATCTCAACTTCGCCATTTACCGAATACATGACAGAGCACAAGTTACTAGTCATATCCTCCAATCATGATTTTCATCATCTGTAAAATCATAGGAGAGTTGAAAAAACTAGATAAGACTGAACACAAAAAACCACTGGTAGAGTGCATGGCCCTCTGTAAACTGTCCAGAAGCCTTAGCACCTTTCATTGTTATCGGTCTCCTCTGGATGCTCTCGCATTTATCAATGTCCTCTTAAAATGCAATACCCATAGCTGCGAGGATGTGTGTGCCAGTAATTCACGAACTAAAGGGCTATAGGACATATGGTTTTTGATCTTCTTGGTATGGTCACCAGAGCTTGTCTCTCTCCTTTTCCCCTTCATTAAAAAAAAAAAAAATTATTGTGATAGGATATGTGTAACAGAATATTTGTCATTTCAACCATATTTATGGGTATGATTCAGTAACATTAATTACGTTTCCCGTGTTGTACAACCATCACCACTGTTTCCAGAATTTTCCATGACCCTCAATAGAAGCTCAGTATCCCTTAAGCAATACCACCCCACGGCCTGCACACCTGCCTCTGGTAACCACTGATAAACTTTGGTCTCTATAAACCAAAAACCAAACCGGTTGCTGTCAGGTGGATTCCAACTCATGATAATCCCATGGTCTCTGTACATTTGCCTGTTCTGGGTATTTCATATCAGGGGGGTGGGTCATACAATATTTGTTTTTGTTTTTTGGAGTGTAACTTATTTCACTCAGCATAATGTTTTCAAGGTTCATCCATATGGTAGCATGTATCAGAACTTCATTTCTCTTTATGGCTGAACTTCCCCCTCACTTGAATCAGCATAGTGTTTTGAGGCAACGTATCCCAAAGTAATATAGCAACTTCTTGGCTGGAAGGATAATGGGAACTTTTATTGTTTCAAACTTGACACAGAGAAGAGCTTTCACAAACAGTTATAAGCCGATTGCCATATTTTCCCCGTCTCTGTTTATGAGCTGCTCCCTTCTATAGGGCCATATGCCAGAAGAGCTGAAGGAGAGATGCTAGAAAGGATATAGTCATAAGACTTTCTCTTCCTTCATATGGCAGGATTTCTACCCATATCACAGCCAAAAAGCAATTAACTTACATTTTACATATCAGGGACAAGGAAAAATAATTACAGCCAATCAGAAAACAAAAACAAGAGCATTATGTAAATCTGTGATTATCAAAGCCATGGGTTCAGGTGGTGATCCAGAGAAATGACAGGCAGAAGATGGCCAGTGTCATGCTGGATGCTACTCATATTGGCTTGAGAGAGGTAATTGTTAAATTTCCAGGAATTTTGAGAGCTGGTTAACTTCACAGTGTTGTTCGGTGCCGTCAAGTTGATTCCAACTCACAGTGACCCTATAGGACAGAAAAGTGCCCTGTGGAGTTTCCTAGGCTGTAATCTTCATGGGAGCAAATTGCCAGGTCTTTCTCCTATGGAGAGCCACTGGAGGGGGTGAGGGTTGAACCATCTACGTTTCAGTTAGCAGCCAAGCGCTTAACCACTGTGCCAGCAGGTCTCCTTAACTTCACAGTGGTGGTTTGAACCTGGCCATAGTGGGAATGGAAACCCTGGTGGTACAGTGGTTAAGAGCTCTGGCTGCTAACTAAAAGGTTGGCAGTTCAAATCCACCTTGGAAACTATTTGAAATTGGCTCAGCTACAATGGGTTTGGTTTGGTATAGTGGGAATATTTACATAGTGGGAAATAGGCAAACACTCCTACCTCCTAACTCTGTCTTTTGCACTCCAAACCCCTTACTTCATGAATATTTCATTTCTGCCTCCAACTCAAAGATAAAGGATATCCACATATTGAGGTTGTTTTGGGGGGGGGGTGTATGCGTGATTTATTTTTTATTATTTGTTTTTAGTCACAATATTTATTCTAATTAGTAATTTGAAAGAGCATCTTAAGAAGGGACAAGTTTTTATCTTTTATTTATTTATTTTTTTTTTATAAATTTTTTTTTTTTTATAATAACTTTTATTAAGCTTCAAGTGAACGTTTACGAATCCAATCAGTCTGTCACATATAAGTTTACATACATATCACTCCCTACTCCCACTTACTCTCCCCGTCTTGAGTCAGCCCTTTCAGTCTCTCCTTTCTTGACAATTTTGCCGGCTTCCCTCTCTCTCTATCCTCCCATCCCCCCTCCAGACAAGAGTTGCCAACACAATCTCAAGTGTCCACCTGATATAATTAGCTCACTCTTCATCAGCATCTCTCTCCCACCCGCTGACCAGTCCCTTTCATTTCTGATGAGTTGTCTTCGGGGATGGTTCCTGTCCTGTGTCAACTGAAGGTCTGGGGAGCATGGCCGCCGGGATTCCTCCAGTCTCAGTCAGACCATTAAGTTTGGTCTTCTTATGAGAATTTGGGGTCTGCATCCCACTGATCTCCTGCTCCCTCAGGGGTCCTCTGCTGTGCTCCCTGTCAGGGCAGTCATCGATTGTGGCCGGGCACCAACTAGTTCTTCTGGTCTCAGGATGATGTAGGTCTCTGGTTCATGTGGCCCTTTCTGTCTCTTGGGCTCTTAGTTGTCATGTGGGCTTGGTGTTCTTCATTTTCCTTTGCTCCAGGTGGGTTGAGACCAATTGATGCATCTTAGATGGCTGCTTGTTAGCATTTAAGACCCCAGACGCCACATTTCAAAGTGGGATGCAGAATGATTTCATAATAGAATTATTTTGCCAATTGACTTAGAAGTCCCCGCAAACCATGTTCCCCAGACCCCCGCGCTTGCTCCGCTGACCTTTGAAGCATTCATTTTATCCCGGAAACTTCTTTGCTTTTGGTCCAGTCCAATTGAGCTGACCTTCCATGTATTGAGTGTTGTCTTTCCCTTCACCTAAAGCAGTTCTTATCTACTGATTAATCAATAAAAAAACCCTCTCCCACCCTCCCTCCCTCCCCCCCTCGTAACCACAAAAGTATGTGTTCTTCTCAGGTTTACTATTTCTCAAGATCTTATAATAGTGGTCTTATACAATATTTGTCCTTTTGCCTCTGACTCATTTCGCTCAGCATAATGCCTTCCAGGTTCCTCCACGTTATGAAATGTTTCAGAGATTCGTCACTGTTCTTTATCGATGCGTAGTATTCCATTGTGTGAATATACCACAATTTATTTACCCATTCATCCGTTGATGGACACCTTGGTTGCTTCCAACTTTTTGCTATTGTAAACAGAGCTGCAATAAACATGGGTGTGCATATATCTGTTTGTATGAAGGCTCTTGTATCTCTAGGATATATTCCTAGGAGTGGGATTTCTGGGTTGTATGGTAGTTCTATTTCTAACTGTTTAAGATAACGCCAGATAGATTTCCAAAGTGGTTGTACCATTTTACATTCCCACCAGCAGTGTATGAGAGTTCCAATCTCTCCGCAGCCTCTCCAACATTTATTATTTTGTGTTTTTTGGATTAATGCCAGCCTTGCTGGTGTGAGATGGAATCTCATCGTAGTTTTAATTTGCATTTCTCTAATGGCTAATGATCGAGAGCATTTTCTCATGTATCTGTTGGCTGCCTGAATATCTTCTTTAGAGAAATGTGTGTTCATATCCTTTGCCCACTTCTTGATTGGGTTGTTTGTCTTTTTGTGGTTGAGTTTTGACAGAATCATGTAGATTTTAGAGATCAGGCGCTGGTCGGAGATGTCATAGCTGAAAATTCTTTCCCAATCTGTAGGTGGTCTTTTTACTCTTTTGGTGAAGTCTTTAGATGAGCATAGGTGTTTGATTTTTAGGAGCTCCCAGTTATCAGGTTTCTCTTCATCATTTTTGGTAATGTTTTGTATTCTGTTTATACCTTGTATTAGGGCTCCTAGGGTTGTCCCAATTTTTTCTTCCATGATCTTTATCGTTTTAGTCTTTATGTTTAGGTCTTTGATCCACTTGGAGTTAGTTTTTGTGCATGGTGTGAGGTATGGGTCCTGTTTCATTTTTTTGCAAATGGATATCCAGTTATGCCAGCACCATTTGTTAAAAAGGCTATCTTTTCCCCAATTATTTGACACTGGTCCTTTGTCAAATATCAGCTGCTCATACATGGATGGATCTATGTCTGGGTTCTCAATTCTGTTCCATTGGTCTATGTGTCTGTTGTTGTACCAATACCAGGCTGTTTTGACTACTGTGGCTGTATAATAGGTTCTGAAGTCGGGTAAGGTGAGGCCTCCCACTTCCTTCTTGTTTTTCAGTAGTGCTTTGCTTATCCGGGGCTTCTTTCCGTTCCATATGAAATTGGTGATTTGTTTCTCTATCCCCTTAAAATATGACATTGGAATTTGGATCGGAAGTGCGTTAAATGTATAGATGGCTTTTGGTAGAATAGACATTTTTACTATGTTAAGTCTTCCTATCCATGAGCAAGGTATGTTTTTCCACTTAAGTATGTCCTTTTGAATTTCTTGTAGTAGAGCTTTGTAGTTTTCTTTGTATAGGTCTTTTACATCCTTGGTAAGATTTATTCCTAAGTATCTTATCTTCTTGGGGGCTACTGTGAATGGTATTGATTTGGTGATTTCCTCTTCGGTGTTCTTTTTGTTGATGTAGAGGAATCCAAGTGATTTTTGTATGTTTATTTTATAACCTGAGACTCTGCCAAACTCTTCTATTAGTTTCAGTAGTTTTCTGGAGGATTCCTTAGGGTTTTCTGTGTATATAATCATGTCATCTGCAAATAGTGATAACTTTACTTCTTCCTTGCCAATCCGGATACCTTTTATTTCTTTGTCTAGCCTGATTGCCCTGGCTAAGACTTCCAACACGATGTTGAATAAGAGCGGTGATAAAGGGCATCCTTGTCTGGTTCCCGTTCTCAAGGGAAATGCTTTCAGGTTCTCTCCATTTAGAGTGATATTGGCTGTTGGCTTTGCATAGATGCCCTTTATTATGTTGAGGAATTTTCCTTCAATTCCTATTTTGGTAAGAGTTTTTATCATGAATGGGTGTTGGACTTTGTCAAATGCCTTTTCTGCATCAATTGATAAGATCATGTGGTTTTTGTCTTTTGTTTTATTTATGTGATGGATTACATTAATGGTTTTTCTGATATTAAACCAGCCTTGCATACTTGGTATAAATCCCACTTGATCAGGGTGAATTATTTTTTTGATGTGTCGTTGGATTCTATTGGCTAGAATTTTGTTGAGGATTTTTGCATCAATGTTCATGAGGGATATAGGTCTATAATTTTCTTTTTTTGTAATGTCTTTACCTGGTTTTGGTATCAGGGAGATGGTGGCTTCATAGAATGAGTTGGGTAGTATTCCGTCATTTTCTATGCTTTGGAATACCTTTAGTAGTAGTGGTGTTAACTCTTCTCTGAAAATTTGGTAGAACTCTGCAGTGAAGCCGTCCGGGCCAGGACTTTTTTTTGTTGGGAGTTTTTTGATTACCGTTTCAATCTCTTTTTTTGTTATGGGTCTATTTAGTTGTTCTACTTCTGAATGTGTTAGTTTAGGTAGGTAGTGTTTTTCCAGGAATTCATCCATTTCTTCTAGGTTTTCAAATTTGTTAGGGTACAATTTTTCATAATAATCTGAAATGATTCTTTTAATTTCATTTGGTTCTGTTGTGATGTGGTCCTTCTCATTTCTTATTCGGGTTATTTGTTTCCTTTCCTGTATTTGTTTAGTCAGTCTAGCCAATGGTTTATCAATTTTGTTAATTTTTTCAAAGAACCAGCTTTTGGCTTTGTTAATTCTTTCGATTGTTTTTCTGTTCTCTAATTCATTTAGTTCAGCTCTAATTTTTATTATTTGTTTTCTTCTGGTGCCTGATGGATTCTTTTGTTGCTCACTTTCTATTTGTTCAAGTTGTAGGGACAGTTCTCTGATTTTGGCTCTTTCTTCTTTTTGTATGTGTGCATTTATTGATATAAATTGGCCTCTGAGCACTGCTTTTGCTGTGTCCCAGAGGTTTTGATAGGAAGTATTTTCATTCTCGTTGCTTTCTATGAATTTCCTTATTCCCTCCTTGATGTCTTCTATAACCCAGTCTTTTTTCAGGAGGGTATTGTTCATTTTCCAAGTATTTGATTTCTTTTCCCTAGTTTTTCTGTTATTGATCTCTAGTTTTATTGCCTTGTGGTCTGAGAAGATGCTTTGTAATATTTCGATGTTTTGGACTCTGCAAAGGTTTGTTTTATGACCTAATATGTGGTCTATTCTAGAGAATGTTCCATGTGCGCTGGAAAAAAAAGTATATTTTGCAGCAGTTGGGTGGAGAGTTCTGTATAAGTCAATGAGGTCAAGTTGGTTGATTGTTGTAATTAGATCTTCCGTGTCTCTGTTGAGCTTCTTACTGGATGTCCTGTCCTTCTCCGAAAGTGGTGTGTTGAAGTCTCCTACTATAATTGTGGAGGTATCTATCTCGCTTTTCAGTTCTGTTAAAATTTGATTTATGTATCTTGCAGCCCTGTCATTGGGTGCGTAAATATTTAATATGGTTATGTCTTCCTGATCAATTGTCCCTTTTATCATTATATAGTGTCCTTCTTTATCCTTTGTGGTGGATTTAAGTCTAAAGTCTATTTTGTCAGAAATTAATATTGCTACTCCTCTTCTTTTTTGCTTATTGTTTGCTTGATATACTTTTTTCCATCCTTTGAGTTTTAGTTTGTTTGTGTCTCTAAGTCTAAGGTGTGTCTCTTGTAGGCAGCATATAGATGGATCGTGTTTCTTTATCCAGTCTGTGACTCTCTGTCTCTTTATTGGTGCATTTAGTCCATTTACATTCAGGGTAATTATAGATAAATAAGTTTTTAGTGCTGTCATTTTGATGCCTTTTTATGTGTGTTGTTGACAATTTCATTTTTCCAAATACTTTTTTGTGCTGAGGCGTTTTTCTTAGTAAATTGTGAGATCCTCATTTTCATAGTGTTTGACTTTATGTTAGTTGAGTCGTTACGTTTTTCTTGGTTTTTGTCTTGAGTTATAGAGTTGTTATACCTTTTTGTGGTTACCTCATTATATACCCCTATTTTTCTAAGTAAAAACCTAACTTGTATTGTTCTATATCGCCTTGTATCACTCTCCATATGGCAGTTCAATGCCTCCTGTATTTAGTCCCTCTTTTTGATTATTGTGATCTTTTACCTATTGTCTTCCATGATTCCCTGTTATGTGTATTTTTTTTTTAATTAATCTTAATTTGTTTGTTTTTGTGATTTCCCTATTTGAGTTGATATCAGGACGTTCTGTTTTGTGACCTTGTGTTGTGCTGATATCTGATATTATTGGTTCTCTGACCAAACAATATCCTTTAGTATTTCTTGTAGCTTTGGTTTGGTTTTTGCAAATTCTCTAAACTTGTGTTTGTCTGTAAATATCTTAATTTCGCCTTCATATTTCAGAGAGAGTTTTGCTGGATATATGATCCTTGGTTGGCAGTTTTTCTCCTTCAGTGTTCTGTATATGTCGTCCCATTCCCTTCTTGCCTGCATGGTTTCTGCTGAGTAGTCAGAACATATTCTTATTGATTCTCCCTTGAAGGAAACCTTTCTTTTCTCCCTGGCTGCTTTTAAAATTTTCTGTTTATCTTTGGTTTTGGTGAATTTGATGATAATATGTCTAGGTGTTTTTCTTTTTGTATCAATCTTAAATGGGGTTCGATGAGCATCTTGGATAGATATCCTTTCGTCTTTCATGATGTCAGGGAAGTTTTCTGTCAGGAGTTCTTCAACTATTTTCTCTGTGTTTTCTGTCCCCCCTCCCTGTTCTGGGACTCCAATCACCCGCAGGTTATCCTTCTTGATAGAGTCCCACATAATTCTTAGGGTTTCTTCATTTTTTTTAATTCTTTTATCTGATTTTTTTTCAGCTATGTTGGTGTTGATTCCCTGGTCCTCCAGATGTCCCAGTCTGCATTCTAATTGCTCGAGTCTGCTCCTCTGACTTCCTAGTGTGTTGTCTAATTCTGTTATTTTATTGTTAATCTTTTGGATTTCTACATGTTGTCTCTCTATAGATTCTTGCAACTTATTAATTTTTCCAGTATGTTCTTGAATAATCTTTTTGAGTTCTTCAACAGTTTTATCAGTGTGTTCCTTGGCTTTTTCTGCAGATATCCTAATTTCATTTGTGATATCATTAAGCATTCTGTAAATTAGTTTTTTATATTCTGTATCTGATAATTCCAAAATTGTATCTTCATTTGGAAAAGATTTTGATTCTTTTGTTTGGGGGGGTTGGAGAAGCTGTCACGGTCTGCTTCTTTAAGTGGTTTGATATGGATTGTTGTCTCCGAGCCATCACTGGGAAACTAGTTTTTCCAGAAAATCCGCTAAAAAAAACTGCGATCAGATCCCTATCAGAGTTCTCCCTCTGGCTCAGGCTATTCAGATGTTAATGAAGCCGCCTGGGGAGGGTGGGGGAGGGAACAGAGAGATAGGAGAGTAGCACCTCAGAATATAGCCAGAGTTGCTTGTCTTGCTTGGAATGACTGTTATATCTGAGATTCCCGCGGGCGCGTCGCCTATGTGTGCTGACTGTGTGGAGATTGCCCCCAGGGGGTCTGGCCCGCTGGAGTCACGGTCAGATCCTCCGCTTCCAGCCCCACGCCCAGCGTCAAGGCTCCCCTACTGGGACTGTGCACTCTCAACTCCAAAATCGGTCGCTGCCTCCCGGGGACTTCTCGTCCCTCCAGCCGCGTGGCCGTGCCGCCCCCTTGAACCAGGTAGGCCCCCTCCCGGGGTTAGTTCAGATGGGTGGAGTAGCTCCCCGTGCTTGTGCCGCGACCGAGTGTCCCGGCTGGAACGCTGTTCTCCCCACTCCAATACCAGTCGCTGCCTCCCGGGGACTTCTCCTACCGGCTGCGTCCCACGCCGCCCGCGCGACCCGGCTGGTCCCCTTCCCAGGGTTAGTTCAGGGGGTGGAGCAACTCTCCGTGTTTATGGCGTACCTGCGTGCAGTCCAAATCCCTGCGAGACGGTTCCCCGGCTCGGATGCTGCTCTTTCTGCTCCAAGATCAGTCACTGCCTCCCGGGGACTTCTCCTACCGGCTGCGTCCCACGCCGCCCGTGGAACCGGCTGGTCCCCCTCCCGGGGTTAGTTCAGGGGGGTGGAGCAGGTCTCTGTGCTTGTGCCGTACCTGACTGGTACGCTGGCTCCAGGCTCTGGAAACAATCGCTGCTTCCCCGTATTAGTTCGTTCTCCGTCTCTAAATCTGTGTTTGTTGTTCAGGGTTCGTAGATTGTTATGTATGTGATCAATTCACTTGTTTTTCCGTGTCTTTGTTGTAAGAGGGATCCGAGGTAACGTCTGCCTAGTCCGCCATCTTGGCTCCCTCCATGCTTCTATCTTTTATTTTTGTTGTCTGATTTTCAAAATGAGACATGGACTTGAACAATTTGAAAAACGTGACTTGAAGACTACCACTTGCCAAAGCTAATTGCCGTTTTTTTTTTTAACTGTGGTAAAAATATACACACCAAAGCATTTGCCAATACAACAATTCCACTTACTGAGCTTTAACACGGTATTTTAAAAGCTTTGATATTACCAGATACTCTGGAATAATTGCAATTATTGAGCACCCAAGGAATACATTTTTAGATATTGTGTCGGAAATTTCTTTGCTTACAGATCTTGTAGAATAAAATGATTGCGTTAGATTTGAGCACCAGATTAGCAATTAGAAATTCAGCTCTAATGCTATTGGTATCACTTGATTCACTAGTCCTGGGAAAATCATGTAGCCTTTAATTAGCTGCCTGGGCACTTGTAACCTTCTCGAGTCTTCTCTGGCATAGCTCTTAAGTTGTTTAACTAGAGAATAAGCTATAGATTACAGTGGAAAGTATAGAATGAAATTTCATGAAAGCCTCTTTGATGGCCAACTTGGCTAGGATAATGACTATGTGGATTCTACTAGGAAAGACAACTGCATTATGGGATGCAATAGCTGCACTGAGCTGAAAAGAAGCAGAGATTGATGCCAAAAGAGCAATGTTGGTGTTGTTAGTTGCCGTTGAGTCAATTCTGACTGATGGTGACCCCATGTGTATAGAGTAGAACTGCCTCATAGGGTTTTCAAGGCTATGACCTTTCAGAACCAGACTACCAGGCTTTCCGGGTGAATATGAACCACCAGTGTTGTAGTTAATAGTCTAGCACTTAACCATTTACGCCACCGCAGGACTCCAAAAGAGCAATATCAGTCATCATTTCCAATGAGGAAGTATGAGGCCAGAGGCAATGGACCATGCAATGTTAAAACTACACAGCGTTGCTGATGGTCTATGAGGTTCCACCAGTCCTCACTGGAGGTGAAGCGATGTGTCTATGGCCAAGAAGTTGGTGGTCAAAGAAGAAAATCAAGTCAGTTCTGAACTGGCACAGAACAGATAGGTCGATGTACATATATTTGGAGAAGAGGAGTGATAGAATCAAGCATAAGTCTCACTGCAGAAACAGTACAGAGCAGAAACTGAACCCAGACGATGGTTAGCATCATCCAATGGCTGTGATGACTTCATTTTGTCAGTACTTTCGTAGGGACCACAGCCTCTGATCAGACTCCAGTCTGTTGTCTTGTTTACAGGAGCTAAGTGCTGGATACCATGAGACCTAAACCCAAGTCCACAGTGACTTTGACATGTAGCAAAGCTACTATGCAGCAGCCAGAACCACAGAAATGATATTGTCTCCCTCACTGAGATATTTAGGTTTTCTTTGGTGAACTCACTCCTCACCACCTAAGTGGAGGAAAATACTTGACTCCAAACAGCTGTGTCCTTGCTTAAAACCCATTGCTGTTGAGTCGATCCTGACTCATAGCGACCCTATAGGACAGGGTAGAACTGTCGCATAGTTTCCAAGACCGTAGAGCTTTAAGGAAGTAGACTGCCACATCCTTTTCCCACGGAGCTGCTGGCGAGTTTGAATGGCTGGCGTTTCGGTTAGCGGCCGAGTGCTTTAACCACTGTGTTACCAGGGCCCTGTGTGTCCTCACTTAGCCCTATTTGTTTCTCCTGATCATAGGAGAGCTGTTTTTGTGCAGTTCAGGGGAGCTCATGCTAGACCTTGCATTGGGGCACATTTTCCTTGCTTTTTGCTGCTGCTTCTTTCTTGTTGACAGAAGGTCGGACTCGAGCATATCAAGGTATTAAGAACAGGAAAGGCAGCAAGAGGGACCTGTGGTTCAAGAACAAAGAGGGACAAGGGCTCCTACTTTCTAAGTGGCAGGCCAGTTGACATTTAAAAGTGAAAAGCACAAAGTTGGGCTAGATAGCTGGAAGTAGTAGGAAGGCTCAAAGGGACCAGGAATCATTGTTTATCATTTTTATAAATATGTTAAAATACATTCTATTTGATGCATACCTGACCACTATGTATAGCTTCTAATGTCCCTGGGAATCCTGAATAAAATTGTATTTGATGACACTTAGCAAATGCTGTATTGTTAGTAGCCAGTAATTTCAGAGTAATTAGGGTGTTACAGAGAACAAGATTTCAGTATAGCCCTCTAGTCCACCTTCACATCTCTCTTTATATTTTAAAAAAGACATTGGAAAGCCTGGAACTGTCTGTCTGTATAAGGCAGGAATATTTTCCCCCTGATATCCTGCAAGTCCTGGTTTGTTATTCTGTGAGCTGTTACACAGACCTTCATATTTGCAAACCCCTTTGTAATTATTAATCTCTTCCAGGATCACTCCTTAGTGATATGAATTCTTTTTCCTTTTTCTGTTTTTCAGCAAAAACACTGTAGAGCAGTAATATTAATTTTATAAAACAAAAATCATCCCCAATCCCCAAACTCCAAAACAACTCTTCAATTTGCATATACTCTTCTAGTCTTTGCCATTAAGGCAGCAGAACTGTAGACAAAATTTAGTATTTTTTGGTTAGCATTGTATCACAACAATGACCATCTTCTTCCTGTGTCATTTCCAAATATTATTTAAATATTTCATTGTATTTCTTCAAGTCAGTGCACCATAATATGTAAAATAACTCTTCCATTGTTGAACGATAAGACCGTTGGCACTTTTCACTGTCGCAATGAGGGCTGAAATGAAGATTTTGCAGAATGAGTTCCCTGTTCATCTTAATATCCCCAGATCCTAGCACAGAATCTGGAAGGCAACAGGCACAAATAAATATTGAAAAGTTAATTAATGAATGATGCATATGTTTACTTCTGATGAACCATTTCTTTCAAATGAATTTCTAAAAATGAGAGAGGTTACTGGGTCATCGGAAATAAATATTTTAAGATTCTTAGTATATACTTGCGTTTTAAAATAATTACATCAATTCTTTAAAGCTTTGGATATTATTATCTCACATTTTGGCTTGGCTATTAAAATAGTGCCTGTAAGGTTCTTTTAATTTGCATAGTGTAACTTACTTAGGTGCATTTGACCCAAGCCATGGTATTTTTAATTGCCTCATATGCATGTGTAAGCTGGATGGTGAATAAGGAAGACCAAAGAAGAACTGATGCCTTTGAATTATGAAAATGGTGAAGAATATTGCATATACCATGGACTGTCAGAAGAATACAAATCTGTCTTGGAAGAAGTACAGCCAGAATGTTCGTTAGAAGCGAGGATGGTAAAATTTGTCTCACGTACTTTGGACATGTAATCAGGAGGGACCAGTCCCTGCAGAAGGACATCATGCTTGGTAAAATAGAGGATCAGTAAAAGAGAAGAAGACCCTCAAGGAGGTGGACTGACACAGTGGCTGCAACGATGGGCTCAAACCTAACAATGATTGTGAGGATGGTGCAGGACCGGGCAGTGTTCTGTTGTACATATCAATATATTTTTAGTGTTTATTTATTTGCCTGTTTTCCCCACTGGAGGTCTGGATACTATCTTGGTCGTGCTCAAACTCCAGGTGCCTAGCACAGGCCTTGATATGTAGTAGATGTCCCATTAGTCAATGAACATTTTGACCATTCATGTTTGTAATGCTCATGTCTATCTATCTGCATTGCACATGTAGACGGGCTGTGCCTCAAACTTCCAGGCAGCCATCAGACTGCTAGGAACGAGACATGCACACTCACTTGCATCAGCCATTCTATGGGTGCTATATTCAAGTGTGATCGAACCCAACGCATGAGACACTTACACAGTGTTCGCAAAGTGAAAGTCATTATTTTTATAGAAAGCAGGTGGTAGAAAG
The DNA here is from genome assembly GCF_030014295.1 of Loxodonta africana. NCBI lineage: Eukaryota > Metazoa > Chordata > Mammalia > Proboscidea > Elephantidae > Loxodonta > Loxodonta africana. The sequence goes on from NC_087354.1 coordinate 24,357,366, forward strand.
CAAACAGTAAACAATAACAGCGATTCTCAAAAGGTGAAACACTTAGCCTTTCCCGAATTACTCATGACTGTTCTTATGTTGCTGGGCAGGCGTGCTGTCTCCAGCTACCACCTTACTGCTTGGGGGCTCGCATGGCTCTAGAGACTTCTGCACTGCTGCTGGACCTTACCGGCCTCTGGCTCTGGCTCCCATCATGTTACCCAGGCCTGCAGGGGCTCTCTTGCCACCATGCTGACCAGGCTGCCTCTGCCCAGTGTGGGAGGCAGGCAACCCCTGCGCAGGGCACATTTAGTTCTGGCTTGACTTGCATAAGCAGGTGTTACAGCTCTTTTAGCTCCAGGCAAGCCTCCTGCCCAGAGGGATCCAGCTCCATCCTCCTGTAGGAAGACACCGGCACAGCATCGTCCAAGGCAACCCCTGCACAGGTGTACTCAGGCCTCTGCCCTGCTCAGGCACGTGTTACAGCTCCTTTAACTCCCCCAGCAAGCCTCTCGCACTAAGGTGCTCAGGTCTTGCTCTATGAACCAGCAAGCCCACCACAGCTGCCTCGCTCTGTGGACAGACAAGCCCACTGCTGCCGTCTCTCACCATCTTTAGATTGATGTCACTGTTTCTTCTGGGTCTAAGAGGTTCTCAGAGCAGGGAACCTGGGTCCTTAGTCCAAAGGACTAGCTCCACTCCAGACTCTTCTTCTTGATGGTTGTGAGGTCCTCCAACCTCTGTGGGATTGGCCCTTATATCAGCAAACTCCTTGTTAATTTCAAGGCACAGCCCTCCCACTAGGACCATAAGCTGGCCAATCCCCTTGATCAACCCAAAAGTCACTCAATTTGCATTGTAAACTGATCAATCCCCTCGGTGGATCATAAGTAACTCAGTTTGTATGCTGTTGTTGGTAGTTGTCGTCGAGTCACTTCTGACTCATAGTGACTCTATGTACAACAGAAGGAAACACTGCCCAGTCCTGAACCATTCTCACAATTGTTATGCTTGAGCCCATTGTTGAAGCCACTGTGTCAATCCGTCTTATTGAGGGTCTCCCTCTTTTTCACTGACCCTCTACCAAGGGTGATGTCCTTCTCCAGGGACTGGCCCCTCCTGATAACACGTCCAAAGTATGTGAGACATAGTCTCGCCAACCTTGCTTCTAAGGACCGTTCTGGCTGTACTTCTTCCAAGACAGATTTTTTCATTCTTCTGGCAGCATATTCAATATTCTTCACCAACACCATAATTCAAAGGCATCAATTCTTCTTCAGTTTTCCTTTTTCATTCATTTTGTGGGAATTACAAAACCATGGTTAGAAGGACCATATAAAAGCTATTCATTGCACCACAATGTTGTTTAGTGTTTTCAAATACCTAAAAGAAAAAAACAGATGTAGTGGTTCAAACATTAGTTCCAGGTGCAGGTTATAATTCCAGCTCTATGTCTATGGGACCAGGTGTGGTGATGTCTGTGAAATGGAGATGTTAATATCTTGTCTCATAGGGTTGTAGTGAGGATTAAATGAATTAACACAAGTAAATGTCTTGTTCGATGAAAATAATCAACAAATATTACCTGCTTTTCTCTGGGCCCATTTATTTAGTTTTTATGCTTCTTTCATAAAATTGAATGAGCTCCTAATATGTTACAAATAGTAATCCTTTGTTTTGTTTTATCAAATTTAACGTAAGTCCTTTCATATCGTGTCCTTTTAATTTTCTTTCAGTGTTCAATAATTCATGTCTTATGTATTTGAAATGGTCAGTTTTCATTTAGTGATCTTTTTCTTTTTGCATTCATTTTGAAGAGGTCTTGATTACTTCCTCAAATGCCTAATTAATATTTGATTGTATCTCAAGCATGTTTTTAAAACTAAAGTTTAAAAGCTATTTAACCCTTTAGCTAAGTTTGTTCTGGTGCATATCATAATCAAATTCCCTTCCCTCACCTTGCTATCTCATTAGTATTTAACAATCCTTTCTCGTCTTCTTGACTTGAACATTGTACGTATTTATGGAGTATTTCATACATACATCTATTTCTCAGGATTTATATTTTAATTTAGGTGCCAGTGCCATAGTGCTTAATTGTTTTTGTTTTGTGATACATTCTAATATCTAGTAGGCTTTGACTCTCTACTTCTCCTCTTCCCAGTTCCTTACCATCATATTGAGCTTCCTTTCTGGACTATCATTTCAGATTCTTGTTCCATCAACTTAAACAAAAAAAAATCTGGTTGGAGTTGTTGATTGGAATTGTTCTAAATGTATGAATAAATTGACATCGATTGCTATTTAGAAAACATGGATCTTCACTTTTGGAAATGATTAATTTCTCTCCAGAAAGCTTTGCTGTTTTTAAAATGCACATGTCTCCTTTCATCAGATTTTATTCTAAGTACTTTAGAAGTTTTTGATTTTGTGAATGGTAGTCTATTTTGTCATCATACTTTTGGGGGGAATTTTTGTCATAAATAGTATAATGCGGTTGATTTCTTCTATGTGGCCATTTTGATAAACTCTTATTCATCAATTTACTATATTCTTTTAGATTTCCCATTTATGCAATCATGCTATCCACAAATAAGGCTAGCTTTGCCTTCTTTCTTTCCAATATTTATTCCTCTAATTTATTTTTTACATTTAAATGCATCGATCAAAACTATCAAATTGCTTTAAGAACAATGATGATAGTTGGCATCCTCTTTTTCTGAATTTAAAGGAATGATTCTCATGATCATGTTGAGTTTAATATGAGTTTGGGTGTAAATAGGAACCCTACTCTATCATGGAAAATTCTCTCTATACTAGTATATTAAATTATTTGGTATTGGTACTAAATTTGATCCAATGCTTTTTTCTGCATCAATCAATATAAACAGTAAATCATATTAATTTGTTATGTATCAAACCCTTTGCTAGAAACTTTATTTAATCCTTTAAACAATTAATGAATTTTGCAGATGATGGAATTGAGAGCCAGAGTGGTCCAGTACGCCCCAGGCTACACAGTAGTAACTGCCAGAGGCAGGATTTCACTCTTCTGACTTCCAGAGTAGAACTCTTTTTATTATACAGTAGCAAGGCTACATCCCACTCACAGAAATGATTGATTTGGTGAACAGGGTGCTTCAAAACATTTTTGAGCCAACATTTCAAAGACTGGAGAATTTACATAGTCATCCAATACATGCACCTCTCTTGGGTGGGTGGCTCTCGCTGAGTAGCCCCGCCCTTTTGGATGGAGCACCTACCCCCCTAGACCTCTGCAGTCTCAACCACCTCCTACTCAGTGGGGACAGGGGTCAGTGACCACTTACCACCTGCTCATGTTGTTGTTAGCTGTTGTTGAGTCGGTCCCCAACTCACAGTGGCCCCAAGCACAACAGAACAAAACGCCACCCGGTCCTGTACCACCTCCATGATCAGTTGAGGATGGAAGCTCCACTGAAACCTATTCAGCTTCATAGCAACATGCAAGCCTCCACTGACAGACAGGTGGTGGCCGTGCATGAGGTGGATTGGCTAAGCGATGAATTCCACCACTAACTACCACTAACCCCACACCACCTGCTCATTCTGGTGTTTATCTTTATACAGTATGGAGAAGCATTTCTCTGCAAATATGTCGTTATCAAAAGTGGGAGATAAGGTACACTTGGAGGGCACGTGGAAGAGAGCCTATTTCTTCGTAGAAGTGAAGTTTACACTTGTGCGTGCAGTAGGAAAGCCACCTCATGGGCTTAGAGATGCTGCGGGGCATGGACAGCCTTCTCTACCCTTGTATGGTTTTCTTCCAATGCATAACACAGTCCTATTTCCACTACGTTATTTTATGAAATGTATGTGTTATCAAGACTTGAATTCTAAAGGCAATTTGATTCAGTGGGGATAAAGAGGTTCTGTGCGTTAATTGTTTCAGCCTGCCAGTGACAAAGCTATTTTTCCTTCAGGAAGATTGAGAGTAAAGGTATTTTTACAGCTATGAAACCTCGACATCTCTGAGCACTACAGCTTTGAGCAAATGGAGCTTACTGTGGAGGTAATGACTTTTCCTTTTCTGTTTCTACTGACGCTATTATTAGCACAAAAACAGTCATCCATCCACCTTTAACATCCTGTAAACAAAGCCCAAAGAAACGAAATTGCTTTAGGGCCACCCAGTGGGTTTAACCCAGCCTGAGTTGCTGGCTCCAAATTCTGATGGTAGCATAACCAATACAGCTCCCAGTAATGCAAACCAATCGCCCTAACCAATCAACCAATTTATCAACAAGTAGTGCTAGGAAAACCTGTATGTAGAAGTAATACGTCCTCTTTTTGTAATTTTCAGTGTCCTCCAATGAGATTATTCTGACAGATTGATTAATAGATAAATATTTTTTTCTCCTATCAATGCACAGTGAAAACTAAGAAATTTTCAAAGAGTAAAAAGAAATCTCTCACTAATGTCCAGAACCTCTCAATATTTTGACATTTGTTTCCCTCCAGTTCCTGTTTTTTGTGATGTGTAGTTTTGTTTTTCCTCACATGATTAAAATCCTACTGAACAGACAGTCTGGATTTCTGCTTTTATCAACTAACATTTTTAAATGAGCAGTTTTCAGATATTACACTTTAAATTTTTATGTTATTTTTCTCCAAGTTTGAGGATCAGAGTGAAATTTGCCTTATAAAAAGAATTCATCTTTTGATTCTTTCTTTTTTTTTTTAAGCATATTTGTGTTACAGTGAACATCCAAAACAATTTAAGAATGAGATTCTCACTTTTTCTAAACTGTGGTTGTTGTTGTTAGGTGCTGCCGAGTTGGTTGTGACTCACAGAGACCCTACGTACAATGGAAGGAAACACTGCCCGGTCCTGTGCGGTTGTTGCAACCACTGTGTCAGTCCCTCTCGTCGAGGTCCTCTTTTATCATCGACCTCTCTAAACTAGTAAGGTATAACACCTTTGTCAAAAAAATTGTTTTCGAGTCATAGGTCAGCTTAGGCTTTTATTTTGTTTATTATTTTTGGTATTTTAACAGCACATATGATTCATTGCCTTTTTAAAATTTCATATCACGTGTATATCCACCTAGAAGTAAATCTCTTTTGTCTTGGTTGCTTACCTTTCCTCAGTTTTAAGAATGGTTGCTTTGCTAGTTTTCTCTACTTTTCCTTTATTGGATTTACCAAGAATTGTGTCTATTTTATTAGAGTTTTCAAAGATACAGCCATAATATTTATCATGTCTTTTGTATATTTGTCTAAATGTCTTTCTTTTGCTTTTACTTCCTTTCCTTTTTCTTGAAATGTTTATCTTTGAATTTTCAAATTGTTAATTTTCTCTAAGAAATTTAGCTTAAGCAGTCCACTGAGTTTTATGATGGAATGAAGTAATTTTACTCTTATTATTAAATATTCTGTACTGATATCCCTAATTCCTTTACCAACAAGTTATATAGGAGAGTCTGATTGTCTTAATTTTTTTTTACCCTGAGATTTGTTTGGGCTAATCCTTGGGAAAGCAACCTAGTGGTAGCCTAGTATCTCAAGTTCTCTTTACAAAACTGCCACATAGAGTTGCACAGGTCATGTCCTCCATATCTGCAATGGTCGAGGCACCATTCACAATGTACACTTGTAGGGGGCTTTGTGAACAGCACCCCTTGGAACTGTGCTGTCCATAAAACGTGATCTGGGGGCCCTAAAGTCAGGGTTTAGGGGGACAGTGGTGGCTTAACGGTAGTATTCTCACCTTCCATGCAGAAGACCCAGGTTCAATTCCTGGCCAGTGCACCTCACGTGAAGCCATCACCTGTCTGTCAGTGGAGGCTTGTGTGGTACTATCATGCTGAATAGGTTTCAGTGGAACTTTGAGAATAATACGGATGGGAAGAAAGGCTGCTTCCAAAAATTAGCCAAGGAAAATCCTATGGATTGCAACAGTCCCATCCTCGGCCGATCCCGGGGATGTCGCAGTACCAAGCAGGGCTGCTGTCTGTTGTACGCGGGGTCACCATGAGTTGGGGGCCAGCTTGACAACAGCCAACAACACAGAAAGGGCCTATACCTTTTACTCGGTAATCCTAATCCCAGGATTTTATCTTGATAAAATAATTCTACTGAAGAAAAAAAAAATACATTAACTCTTATCCATGATGGTAAAAAATTGGGAACAACGATTGGCTTTTAGATCTTAGTGTCAACAATTAGAAACTATTTAAAAAGTTTAATAAGTTTAGGTACCATGTGCCTCAAATAGATGGGCTATTATTTATAACAATGATAATTATGAAAAAAATAAGGCATATATCTCAACTATATTATTATTTTTTTTTATTTAGTCAAGAATGACCAATGACTAGATCCATTATGATTGTAACTTTTCTATGAATACTTACGCTCATGGACAAACGAGAAGAATATATTAAAAATAAAAATAATTGTATTATGGGTTTTTTCTTTTGTAAAAATATTCTTGAATTTCATAGTTTTATATAATTTTTTCTAATACAAGCAAAGAAAAAGAACTATGGCTCCTTGAACCCTAGCAACATTTCTTACTTTTAAGTCAGAGCATTATTCTTTTGACTTAAACCTGACTTTTTAAAAGGATATTTCAAGCAGAACCAGCGCCTCCTGACCTACGATGGAATGAGCAGCTGTGCTTTCCTTTGTCACAGGTCACCCTGGCCTCTTATTACTTTGCCTCTTTGTACCCCAGCAAATTTCCCAAGACCCGGGAATTGACATCTCCCTGACCAGTTAACCACATTCAGCAAGTGGGCAGGCCATTTCCTTTCTCTCTTACCAGCGGTGATAATCCACGAGAAGCCTGGTTTTCATACAGTGAAGCAGAAAATGGCAGTGGGGGGTTTTCAGTCATTTCGACAGCCTCTCATTGAGCTGGCACCTCTTTCTACAGCACAGCAGGAAAATTGCTCAGTTGTCAATCCATGCTGTTTTTAAGAATTTCCCTCAAAAGCTTGTCTAATTTATGATAAAGCCATAGGCTGCCTTTGACCACAGTTAAGACATCAGAAGGATGTAATCAGGTTATTGGGTTTCATGTGGCTGTTGTTTGAATTGTGTCCTGTTTCTATTCCAAGAGCCTTGGTTACATATGCTGTGTGTAGCTTGAGGGAATTATAACGCAGGTTCTCCTGATAGGATCTCGGTACAGTCTCATCCCTAATCCCAAGACTGGTACCTTGTTCATGTCAAGCCCCTGAAAAGAAAGGAAATTCTATGTATAAACAGGTATGATTAAAAAAAAAATTCTAATTCTCTGCTGGAGTACAGACATTGGCTATGGTTCATCAAAGGCATATCTGCAGAAGAAATGTAAACATCTGATTCTTGACTGATTTATTTCTCTGAAAAACAAATACACCATAAATGATAAACATGATATCTTGACTCCAATGAAATCCCTAAACCTGTTATTTAGAACTGATTGGGTGCTCGATGGACTTTGGTTTCAAATGAACTCAGAAAATAATCGTTTGAAGAAATAATTAGTTTTTCAATTTACACATTTGATGTAGTTGGTTGCCTCATGTAACCATAAGTTCTCTCTCTTCTTTGATTTTCATCAATTTCATACTTAATATCTGTTACTAAAATGGAAAAATGTGGCCCAATATAATGTAAAGACTCACCACTGCTTTTAATGAGAAGAAAACCAAAAAATTAAACTCATTGCCATCAAGTCAGTTCCAACTCATAGCAACTCTATAGGACCGAGTAAAACTGCCCCATAGGGTTTCCAAGGAGCAGCTGGTGGATTTGAACTGCTGACCTTTTAATTAGCATCCATAGCTCTTAACCACTGTACCACAAAGGCTCCTTTTAATAAGTATACCTTAAATCTGTGTGAATAATGCTTTCAGCAGTTCCTGGCAGATTTGAACCTTCTTTCTTTCTTTCGTTTCCAAAGCTCTAATGCCCAATCTTTATTCTCTAACCCACTGGGGTTAGAGATATCCTGGAATTGGGAGAAACAAGTAAGGGTAGACCTCTCACCTGAGGCTATGGTACCTGAATCAAAAAGGCAGCTTTCAGGAGCAGAACCCTATGGGAATGTTAGGTCAGTGTAGACTGCTTGGGGTCAATAATCCAAATGGACCAGCCAGTAGTATAGCCAATGTGAACAGCCAAGTATGATACAAGGTAGCACTGGGGAAAATTGAAAGGCCAATGTTGGAGGAGGAACCAAAACCAAAAACCAAACCCAGTGCTGTTGAGTTGATTCCCACTCATAGAGACCCTCTAGGACAGAGTAGAACTGTCCCACAGAGTTTCCAAGGAGAGCCTGGCGGATTCGTACTGCCAACCCTTTGGTTAGTAGCCATAGCACTTAACCAATAACGCCACCAGGGTTTCCGGAGGAGAGACACAACTATGCAGTTCCTCTCCACACATAGGGTTGCCATGAGTCGGGATCAACTCCATGGTAACTAACAAAAACAACACAAGCAAAGTGTAGTGACTGCAGGAGCTTACTTTACTTCCTTTACCTTTTCTTGAAATGTTTGTCTTTGAATTCTCAAATTGTTCATTTTCTCTAAGAAATTTAGCTCAACTATCCATGAGTTATACGATAGAATGAAGTTGTTTTACATTTATTGTTATTAAATATTCTATCTTTATATCCCAAATTAACTCTTTAACCAACAAGTTGTACAGGGGAGTGTAATTGTCTATCTTCCCCTCCTTGAGATTCTTTTGGGCTGTCCTTGGGGAAGCAACCTAGCAGTAGCCTCGTATGTCCAGATCTCTTACAGAACTGCCATGTATAGTCGTGCACTGCACACTTACAAAGGGGTGCCATTCACAATGTACACCTCTTGGTGGGGGAGGTGACTCTATTCTTTGGTGGTTTGTGTGGGTATGCCAGGAATGTTTAAAAGGGGAGCTCAGGATTTTTGTTGTTTAAAAAAAAGTCATGAAGTTGTTGATACTACTCTTGAATCTGGGCAGCTTGTGACTCACTTGCAACTAATAAATTGTGGCAGCAGTTACTTCCAGAGCTAGGTCAGATGAGATAGGGAAGATGGTTTCTGCCCTGTTTGCTAGATTATTAGCAACCAGAACCCTCAGCCATCCTGTAAGAAGTTTGACTGCCTAGGAGCCGCCATGCTATGAGGGAGCCCAAGCCACACAGAGAGACTCCATGTCGCTGTGGTCAGCAGCCACTAGACATGTGAGTGAATGCACCTTAAAATAATCCCAATGCCGAGGATTTCAGCCACCTCTTGCCAATGAATCTTCCCAGGGAACGCTCTAGACATCACAGAGCAGAGCTAAGCTGTTCTCACTGTGCTCTGACCGGAATAAAGTAGTTGTTTATGCCAGCAAGTTTTGGAGTCATTTTTTAAACGCACTTATAGTTACCCAGAAGCCCTGGTGGCATAGTGGTTAAATGTTCAACTGCTTACCAAAAGGTCTTCAGTTCAAATCCACCAGCTACTCCCTGAAAACCCTATGGGCAGTTCTACTCTGTCCTATAGGGTTGCTATGAGTTGGAATTGACTGTACAGCAAGGGGTGGGTTATAGTTATCCAAACACAGATCAAGACATTAACATACCCATTGGATCAATTAATATACATAAAGTGTGGGAGTAGCAGTTAATCATTAACCTTCAAGTTCACTTTGAGTTTTAAACCTGTGTTACGAACTTCTCAAACATGTCACTTTCCCAATGGAGGGATCTAGTGGTTCTTCTAAGTTTTAGGATAAAATCCCTATTGAATGTAATGGAGCAGGCTAACCAGAAATTTTTAAGTGAAATACAAGGTTTAAATACCAGAAAGAGTTAGATTAACCTCAACATTACAGGAAGAAGACAAGGAGGAAGTCGAGGTATGTGGATGTTCATTGTATCGTCTTTGTACCTCCTTGTATAGCTGGAATAATTTACAGTATTTTAAGTGAATGAGATTTGACAAAATCTGTGTGAACCATATGTAATAAATGATATGTATATGTGTGTTTTAATGAATCTACTGTACTATCCTGAAACTAAAAATAAAATCAAGGTCTTTGAGCCAAGACGAGTATGCTGGAACATACACAAGAGTGATATAAAAACTGTGAGTTCAGTTGGATTGTGCAGTGTGTTCTGATCTATTGCCTTATGCCTTAATTGATAGTGAAGCCCACTTACTTTTTGTTATAATTTGTTTTATCTTGTTGCTGTTGTTGAGAATATACACAGCAGAACACACACCGATTTAAGAATTTCTACATGTACAACTCAGCGACATTGATTATGTTCTTTGAGTTGTGCAAACTTTCTCACCCTCCTTTTCTGAGTTGTTCCTCACCCATTAACACACACTTATTGCCCCCTATGTTTCCTATCTAATCTTTCCAGTTTCTGTTGTCAGTTTGATCCCATATAGATAGATCTTAAAAGAGCACGACACTCAAGGCAGACATTCTTTACTAGTTAAACTACACTATTGTTTGGTTTTAGAAGATATTATTGGTTTAAAGTTTTAAGGTATAAAGATTATCTCAGGGCAATAGTTTCAGGAGTTAATTCAGCTACCATGGCTCCAGAAAGTCTGGAGTACGTGAGAATTTGAAATTCCGTTCTGCACTTTCCCCATTTTGATCAGGATTCTTCTACAGAATCTTTAATCAAAATGTACAGTCATGGTAGCAAGGCAACATCCAGTTCTGGTCTCATGGCAAAGGAGGCAGTTGTTGACGGAGGCAAGTAGCCACACGTTCCAATTCCTCGTCCTGTTCCTGACTCTCCTACTCCTTTTGTTGCTCCATGTAAATAGAGACCAATTGTTGCAACTTGGATGGCCTTAACCATCTTTGAAGACTCCAGGCACCATACAATGATGTAGAAGGTAGAACAGAAGCACTAAACACATTATTAGGCCAATTAACTGGCATGTCCCATGAAACTATGACCCAAAGCTTGCTTACTTTTATGAGCCACCCGAGATGTGGAACCCACTGGGTGTTCCAGACTTGAACTGGTGCTTCTTACCTGTCTTTATCCGGGTGCTTTTGCATTTCATAGATAACAAACCTCAGCATCTCAACACTTTATGGATTTTAGCAAAGGTGAATATACACCAAAAGACACAGCAATAGAAATATAGTTGACAAAGCTTGAGTTACTTTAGAGCGATTGTACGCGGTGACTGAAAATGGCCTGCTTCAAACAGTGACTCAGCCTTAGCCCAGCCCCAAGACCAATGCATAGCCTGGGGCATAAACAACTGGCAGATGCTGAAGTGGATCACCAGACCATATAGTAAAAGACGAATAGGACCAAGATTAAGTCAGGATTAGATTTATTTTTAGCTATAAATTCATTGATTCCTTAGTAAAGAGATTGACCTTAACAACAGCTTTCCTTGTTTGCTATTTATTCTGGGTAGTTCTGTGCTTGAAGTACAGCCCTTTCCTGGTGAAGTTTTCATCACACTCAGCTGACGTTTTGGTTGTCTTTATCAAGGCCCAGGATTGAAGCAATCCTTCGGGGTATGTTTACAGACAGACATCTGAATCCAGTTAGATGAAACGGGTTTGTGTGAAGCGAAACCAGGTGCAGTGGACTGGATTCCCACTCGGGTGACCCCGTGTGTGTCAGAGTAGAACTGTGCTCCGTAGGGTTTTCAATAGGAGATTTTTTTCGGAAGTAGATCGCCAGGCCTTTCTTCTGCGCCACTTCTGGGTGGACTGAAATCTTCAGTCTTCTGGTTAGCAGCCAAGTGTGTTAAATTTTCGCACCGCCTAGGGACACAAATCTGTGTAAGTAGTCAAAAAAAATAACAATGATGGTTACTACCTAGTGACTTCTGCATCATTCAGGGGTCTCAGTTGCTGGCAGGTAAAACCGACCCTGGCTCATTTAATCAGAAAAGGAATTTACTGAAAGGATATAGAATTGCTCATTGTCTTGCCAAAAAGGCCAGAGAACCAGGTTTGGAAAGTGGGCTGGAGGTCCGATTGCCAGAATCACAGACCAACTTATGTTTTAGAACCATCCTAGTGATAATATGGCTGTTGTCACAGAGCACTAAACCCCAGATGCTGCTGACATTGCTGCCCCCGCTGCCCAACAAGTTAGGTGTTCCTGCTCCTGGCCAACCTTATGGAAGGGTTCTTCAGTGTCCTGCTTCTTTGTGATGCAATATCCTGGGTCAAAATCTGGGCAAATGAATTTGATTGGTCAAACCCAGGTCATGTGCGTCTGATTGGCTAAGCTTGGGTCAGGTGCTTAGGCCCAGCTGCAAGGGATTCTGGCCAAGTTGGTGTCTGAACATTTTAATTTCCCACCAAGATGTAAAAGGTAGGGAATGGTTCAGATATAAGAATGGGGTTTGGATGCTCAAAGGACAAAGAATGATAAATAGGTACTAAAAGTGCCAATTTTGGCAAGGGCATTTTGCTAGGTAGTTTACATTCATTTTCTTATTCATCCTTACAACAACACTTTTATCAGAATTATATATTTTATATAGTTCTATATAATAATTATTTCTGTAATCAGTCAAAAAAAAGAAAGAAAAAACCACTGCCGTCAAGTTGATTCTGACTCATAGGAACCCTATAGGACAGAGTAGAGCTGCCCCATAGGGTTTCCAAGAAACAGCTGGTGGATTCTAATTGCCAACCTTTCGGTTAGCAGCTGAGCTCTTAACCACTGTGCCACCAGGGCTCCATAACCAATATGCTGACAAGAAAAGTCATGTTTAGAGAGTTTAAATAACCTTTCCAAGGTTGTATGTGGGGTGAGAATGCAAACCTAGATCTGTCAGGTGGCAACGCATGTACAGAAAAGTTGTTGTTGGGTGCTGCCTAGTCGATTTTGACCCATAGCAACCCCATGTGACAGAGTAGAAAAGAAAAATAAGGACACTCCCTTGCAGTAGATCTAGGTGACTAGTGAATTCATTCAGAGCCCAGTTAAGCCTAAAGTTTATAGGATATAATTTTATGGATGGACAGTCAAAAGAATGTGTTCTCCAGTAACAAATTTATTTCTTCTCCAATATTTTTAATTGATGAATTATGTAAATGAAAATTATGGGGATCAGAGTGGTTCTGGAGATTGATTTAAGTGACTTATAGCAGATTAATGCTCTGGAAAAATATGCTTGGCAGGGAAATTGGCCCAGGCTTCTCATGTGCTCGAGACCAAAATCACCCATTTTCTTGGGGAGTGTACTTGTTACAGGATTTCACATTTTCCCACCAAACAGCTGCTGCACCACACATGCTGTTAAGTAATGTAACCCCCCACTGACTTTATCACAAAGTTATGTTTGAGCGCCCAAAACAGTAAATACAGGGCCAGAAAAGTAGGGCACTGGAACCAGCTACCAAATAGGCAGAAGGCAAACCCATCATCTGTAGGTGATAATTAACACACACTCTCACACTGGACTCCAGCCACCATTTCATACTGGAAATCTCATCTTCAGAAGAAATCATTCACCAGTCAGGACATAGTTCTTCCCTTCAGGGCGTTACACTATCCTCTCTAAATGGAGGGCAATCTCAAGATAGAATCCTAGAACCTCTGAGTCTGAAAAACCCTTAATAGCATTTCCCTGGCATGACATGCAGTGAATTATACAATTACTCTGGGCCCAAGCCTCGGGCTATGTGTTTGTTTCTCCGTGGAATTCGGGAAGTGGTTCGATATAACTCTTGGTTACCCAAAGGAGGTCAAAGAATGGAACCAGTGCAAGCATTAGTTGTCATTACAGTGAACTCTGATTCCTGGTGGCCCCATTAATATCAGAGTGGAGCTGTGTTCCACAGGATTTTTTCTTTTTTTTAATAGATGAATTTTATTGCATCTTAAGAGTATCATCCATAGGTCTCAGGAATCTTCTGACCTTGTTTCCATAGCTGGACAACTCTTAGATGTTACTCATCAGGCTGCTGAACTGTTCCTTTTTCAGGGACATAGATACCATCCAAAGTCTTTGGATATCCTTGTTTTCAACTGTTGTGGCTTGCTGAACTAAAGCAACTAAATTTGATACAAGTTCAGTGTTGTTTCCTTCAAGAATTAACTCATCTTTCTTTGCCTGAGATACTTAACTAGCAACACCAGGCTTCATCCAAACCCTACCGATGTAGATGGATGTAGATTTCACATAAGAGGTTTCGGATTTCAACAGAGACCCACGTTGAATAATGATGTTGATGAGGAAGTGTGCATACACAGATCTCGTCTTGAAATGGAAGCCCAGCATCACACCCTTGTTCATGTTCTGTACATGACTACACATAGTGAGAACTGTAGCCAGATCCTTTCTATTTCCCCACCGTTTGTCAACCCAAAGCTCCCTCTTTTTCTTTCCAAGAAGACTAAGTTCTACATGGGTGTGATTGAAGTCCCTCTGCAGGGTTCCTCTGGAGCCCTTCACAATAACTGTGCATCCCTTCAGACTGATGGCAAAAATGTCTGGAATGCCAACAGTCTAGTTGCTGAGAATGGTCTTCGTTCTCACAGTAAGTACGGCAAAAAGAGGTTTACAGGTTTTTCAAAAGCTGATTTTTCAGAAGTAGATTGCCAGGCCTTTCTTTTGGGGCACTTCTGGGTGGCCTTGGACAGCCAACCTTTTGTTTAACAGCAGAGCACATTTACTGTCTGCACCACCTAGGAACTCCAAACAATGGAAATACCCCGTGCTGTTGAGTTGATTCTGATTTATAGCAACTTTACAGGATAAAGTAGAACTGCGCACAGGATTTCCAAAGCTGTAAATCTTTACGGGAGTGGATTGACACATCTTTCTCCCAAGGAGTGCCTGGTGGGTTAGAAACCAACAATCTTTTGGTTAGCAGCCAAGCACTTAACCACTGCGCCACTGGGGCTTCAAAGAACGGAAATAAGGAGGTATATTGTTCATTATGGTAAAGAAAATCTGAGGTTCACCTGTGGGCATTTAGCCCAGGAGGCTTATCAAGGATCTTTCCCTTCGACTGCCCACAAACACTCTTGCCCCTAGATCTGATGATTGTAATGATACCTTGTAATTTCCGAAGCTTCCACCGATGCCCATTTACCCTGCTTACGTATTTTCTAGTTCCAGCTTTCCCAGAAGCAAAGCCTGAGGACGTGGACTTGAATACAGATTGTTTATTTGGGAGGTGACCCCAGGAAGCTCAATGAGGGGGAAGGAAGAAGTGAGAGAGGGAGGAAGAAAAACCAATAGAGGGCATGTGAATTTCAGGGCACTACTGAGGCCAGGTGCTAGAGGAGACCCTCTGAGAGATGACACAGAGTACAGGGACAGAGAAGCTGGAATACTTTTCCACTAACTCCCATCCCTCACTAGCTGAGGGTCACTCCCAGCCCCATGTACAGGCTGAGCGTGCTCAGCAGCCAGAACACCTCAAGTACAGAGACACAGGAAGATGAGGTCCTGTTCAGGAGCTCTTCACAGGTGAACGCCAGGTGGGCTGTGGGTATATGGACAGGTCATGACAGCATCTGCCTATGTCTGTGAGCTGATGTTATGCTTGTTCTGAGGCCCATAGGTGTTACTAAATAGTACTGGGCCCTGAACTCCCGGGTATGGCCCTGGGCAAGGGTGTTCAGTTCTCCTGATGTTCCAGGTATGACTGCCTCTGAGTTTGCCGTACATAGGTCTCTGCCCTCCAGCAATATGTCAAAGAGTGAACCCAAAAGAACCTAAAGGAAATGAAGTCTTAAATACAAAGAAATCAAATGCACACGTGCTTTATATTTCCGAGCCTTTAAGAATTCACGAGTTGGATGGATGACTCAAAAAACACCTTGCCCAGCTGCCATTCAGTGCCTTTCTCTCTCCAAATGCATACAATGTGACTATTATGTGTTTGTCAGGTGAACTTCTTAACTAGCAGGACACATAATTATTCATTCTTTTCTTAAAGACCCACAAGAAAGAATGCATCCGATCCCTCTGTCACTTGTATTGATGAGCTTAGCTGTCTAGAAGTTCTTCTTTTGTCCAAAGTCTTTCCTACTTTAAACTCAGTTATTATTCAGTTGGCCAATGATTAAGCTAGACCTACCCTGGTGGATCTAACCAAAGGGTCAGTGATTCATATCAGCCAGGCGCTCCTTGGAAACTCTATGGGGCAGTTCTACTCTGTCCTATAGGGTCGCTATGAGTCGGAATTGACTCGACGGCACTGGGGTACCCCAGTGATGTAGTGGTTAAGAGCACTGCTCCTAATCAGAAGTCAGCAGTTCGAATCTGCCAGGCAGTCCTGGAAGCCATATGGTACAGTTCTGCTCTGTCCTATAGAGTCACTATGAGTCAGAATCAACTCAACGGCAAGGGGTTTGGTTTTTATACATATGTGTAGCAATTTTTATTTACATTGTACAAGTAACTGTCCTGGGAGTCAGAAAGCAGGATGTTGTTCGGTGCTGTCAAGTCAGTTTCGACTCATATCTGCCCTACATACAACAAAATGAAACACTGCCCCCGGTCCTGTGCCATTCTCACAATCCTTGTTACTCGTGAGCCATTATTGCAGTCACTGTGTCAGTCCATTTCCTTGAGGGTCTTCCTCTTTTTCACTGACCCTCTACCAAGCATGATGTCCTTCTCCAGGGACTGTTCCCTCCTGATTAACTTGTCCAAAGTGCGTGAGACAAATTCTTGCCATCCTGGCTTCCAAGGAGCATTCTGACTGTGCTTCTTCCAAGACAGATTTGCTCATTCTTCTGAAAGTTCACTATATATTCAATATTCTTCTCTATCACCATAATTCAAAGGGATCAGTTCTTCTTCAGTCTCCTTATTCATTATCCAGCTTTCGAATGCATATGAGGCAATTGAAAATACCATGGCTTGGGTCAGACACACCTTAGTCCTCAAAGTAACATCTTTGCTTTTTAACACTTTGAAGAGGTCTTTTGCAGCAGATTTGCCCAATGTAACACATCGTTTGATTTCTCGACTGCTGCTTCCACAGGCATTGATTGTGGATCCAGGTAAAAGGAAGTCCTTGACAACTTCAATGTTTTCTCTCTTTATCACGATGTGGCTTATCGGCCCAGCTGTGAGGATTTTGTTTTCTCCATGTTGAGGTGCAATCTATACTGAAGGCTGTAGTCTTTGAACTTCATCAGTAAGTACTTTAAGTCCTCTTCACTTTCAGCAAGCAAGGCTGTGTGATCTGGTTGTTAATGAGACCTCCTCCAGTCCTGATGCCCTGTTCTTCGTATAGTCCAGTTTCTGGGTTTATTTGCTCAGCACGCAGATTGAATAAGTATGGTGAAAGGATACATCCCTGACGCACACCTTTCCTGACTTTAAACCATGCAGTATCCCCTTGCTCTGTTCGAATGACAGCCCCTTGGTCTATGTACAGGTTCTGCATTAGCACAATGAAAAGTTCTGGGATCCCCATTCTTTGCAATATTATCCATAATTTGTTATAATCCACACAGTTGAATGCCTTTGTGTTGTCAATAATACACTGGTAAACACCTTTCTGGTATTCTCTGCTTTCAGCCAAGATCCGTATGGCATCCCCAGTGATCCCTAGTTCCACATCCTCTTCTGAATCCAGCTTGAATTTCTGGCAGTTCCCTGTTGACGTACTGCTGCAAATGATTTTGAATCATTTTCAGTCTAATTACTTGTGTGTGATATTAATGGTATTGTTCAATAACTTCCATGTTCTGTTGGTTCACCTTTTTTTGGAATGGGCACAAGTATGGATCTCTTCCGGTTGCTTGGTCAGGCAGCCGTCTTCCAAATTTCTTAGCATAGATGAGTATTTTCAGCACTGCATCTGTTCCTTGAAATATCTCAATTGGTATTCCATCAATTTCTGGATCCTTCTTTTTCCCCAAAGCCTTCACTGCAGCTTGGACTTCTTCCTTCAGTACCACTGGTTCTTGACCATATGCCAACTCCTGAAATGGTTGAACATTGACCAATTCTTTTTGGTACAGTGACTCTGTGTATTCCTTCCATCTTCTTTTGATGCTTCTTGTGTTGTTCAATATATTTCTGGTAGAATCCTTCAATATTTCAACCTAAGGGTTGAATTTTTTCTTCAGTTCTTTCAGCTTGAGAAATGCCAAGCATGTTCTACGCTTCTGGTTTTCTAGCTCCAGGTCTTGGCACATTTCATTATAATATTTTACTTTGTTGTCTGTTCAGCTCTTTTACTTCATCATTTCTTACTTTTGTTTTAGCTACTCTACGTTCATGAGACAGTTTCAGAGTCTTTTTTGGCATCCGTTTTGGCCTTTTCTTTCTTGTCTCTTTAATGACCTCTCGCTTTCTTCTTGTATGATTATCAATGCATCTTGATTGCATGTTTGATCAATTTCAGACTGTAATGTTGGTAAAAATCTTCAATTTCCTCATCTTTGGCCTTAGTGATTGGTGTGTAAATTTGAATAACAGTCATATTAACTGGTCTTCCTTGTAGGCGTATGGATGTTATCCTATCACTGACAGCATTGTACTTCGGGATAGATTTGGAAATGTTCTTTTTGACAATGAATGCAACACCGTTGCTCTTCAATTTGTCATTCCCTGCATAGTTGGCCATAACCCAGATCAGCTCTCTAATGCCCAGGATATCAATGTTTATACAACCCGTTTCATTTTTGACTACTTCGAATTTTCCTAGATTCATACTTCATACACTCCACATTCTGATTATTAATGGGTGTTTGCAGCTCTTTCTTCTCATTTTGAGTCATGCCACATCAACAAATAAATGTCTGAAAGCTTGACTCCATCCACTTCATTAAGGTGGACTCTATTTTAGGAGAAAACACTTCCCCAGTTGTCTTTTGAGTGCCTTTGAAACTGAAGGGCTCATTTTCCAACACTGTATCAGACAATGGTCCTCCTTTGCTATTTATAAGGTTACCACTTGCCAGTTTTTTCAGAAGTAGACCATCAGGTCCTTCTTCCTAGTCTGTCTTAGTCTGGAAGCTCAGCTGAAACCAGACCATGAAGTGAGACTCCACTGGTACTTAAAATATCAGTGTCAAACAGGAGAGTCTCATTTTTATCATAAAACTTCCAGAAGACAGAAAGAAAAAGAATAGATATTCATTTAGTACTGTACTGTAATTGTAACGGCTAATAATTTTAAGGTATTTACTGAGTTCCAGGCATTGTTCTAAGAGCTTTGTGTATAACTTTTCTTTTAAAACTCATGAAAACACAATGAAGTTGGTATTATTTCCACATTTTACACATAAGGTAACTGAGACACTGAGAGGTTAAGTCACTTTCCCAAAAGCACGCAGCTAGTACATGCCTTGCTCCCTGGGGCACAGAGTTTTTGACTAGGATACCCTCCCTCTTCAGGTGCCATTGTGTGTGCTCAGGGTGGTCAGGGAAGTTGCCAAAGACACATAGATAGTAAGAAGAGCCAGATCGACCCCTAGGTCTTCCTTTCTCCAAGCCCACACTCTTTCCATTCTGTAGTCTGAAGTCATAACCTTAGGATAAAGACATTTGATTCCTTTATCTTTTGTGTGATATTTTTCTGACAGATTTTCATGGGAATCTCTTTGATGAGGAAACTTTATATATTTCATTTTTCTGCATTTCAATGTGTATATCCAGGCTTATTCTACAAAGAATTTGACATGGCTAATTTTCAGGATTTTTTGTTTCAAAACTTAGAGTTTTGGCTTGCTAAACGAGTCACGCAGAGGAGGAAGTGGTAAAACTAAAACTAGCTTATAGGAAGTAAATTTAGAACAAATAAATGGAAAGATGGCAAACTTGTGGAGCTTGTTATCCCAAGATGGTAAAAATGAAAATAGGTTGAAAGATGACTGAGATAAATTTGTAAATGACAGCCCTCAAAGAAGTTATTAAGGGAAATTGGTAGGTAGGAAAAATATATGACTATCCTATTTGTGGAATTTTGTCTGGTTTGTATAATTTTTTATTCACGATTCCTGGAATGGCTCTTTTTTGTCTCATACCAGTTTCTCAATGAGAGAAGGAGTATTTTCGTTTGTTTTACTCTTGGTTTTACTCTTGTTACCGAAAGCATTCTGAATCAGCAAGGATGGCCTTGTATGTTGCCAGAGTGAGCCCCCACTTACATCGTGAGCTCTGGGCTCCCCTCTGGTAGAATATTCAATTCTATAGCTAACCTTCAGTGCTAAAACAGTATCTAAAAAATTTACTCCTTGCTGCAATCTGAATGCTACAAGGAACATCCACTGGCACAAGTTTATTTAAAACTCAGAAAAAAAGAGGTCAAAAGTGTATCTCTAGGGATGCTTTTAGAATTGCAAGCAGTCTTGGAGGCCATAGAGTCCAATCCTTTCGTTTTAAAGGTGAAGGTACTGAGGCTCACTGTTTTGATTATCCATTGATGCGTAACGCCAAACCCATTGCCATTGAGTTCATTCCAACTCACAGCTACCCTATAGAACAGAGTAGAACTGCACCGTAGAGTTTCCAAGGAGCTCCTCGTGGATTTGAACTGCCAACCTTTTGGTTAGCAGCTGTAGTGCTTAACCACTATGCCACACAAACTACCTCCAAACTTCATGGCTTAATTCTGCAACGATTTAACTATATCTCTCAATTTTGTGAGTCATGAATTTGGGCAAGGCTCAGCTGAATGATTCTTCTGCTCCATGTGGTGATGACTATGATCACGAAGTACTATTTGGGTGGTGGAGTATCCTTTGCATCTCTCTGGCCTTCAAACCAGGTAACTCCTATTTAGTTAGCTTAGGAGAGTCCTCTCCAAGAAGAATGGATCATTTGGAAAATTCCAAACTGCCCCCAGAGATGTTTGCCAATGACTTGGGATACCTAGGTTACATTGTGGGGTATGTGTTGAAAGGATATCAGATGATAATTTTCTTTTCTTCAGCTCTACACCCTACCAGATCTTGCATTAATTTCTTCTTCTCTTCTAAAGGAGGTGAGAATTTGTTAGCTATTAGCTATTTTCTTTTATTCTTTCCACTATGTCTTTGTATGTGTACTTTCTTTCCTTTCTGGTGAGTTAGTGGTCTATACCTTGATGAGGACTCAAGAGCATTTGCCTTTCTTGGTACATAGCCAGGAGCAGAAGAAAGCATGGTGCCTTAGGCTTGGGTCTAAGGGAGCAAGGGCCCTGCCATTCAAGCCAGTAATTTTATTTTGTTTTGTTTTTTAGGTATCACTTTATTTGAAGGAATGGGACAAATGAAAGAACTTAAACGGATGTTTTGGTACAACTAATAAAAAAGGTGAAGGTAAACTCAATGTGCATGTACTGTCTTGGTGACCATGGATGTCACTCCCGTGGCTATGGAGAAGCCAGGCTAAAGCTTAGCTTTCTTCATCACTGTCTCCCACGGTGTGCTTGTCAAAGAGACACTCTGCCAGGCCAGATTCCAGGACCCCCATCTTGCACAAGTTGGTTACATAGTCACCCAGTGCTTTGATGTATTTTACCTGCTCTTTTAGGTAATGAGTCTCACTGCGGTCACACTAATGGGGGTTATTCTTGTCAGTGGCCAGCTTATGAAGTTCCAATAGTGACTGATTGATGCCTTTTCTCACTGAGTCCACTCTCCCAGTCACCAAAGTCTGGTTTTCTGATACCCTGAAGAAAGATTTGACTACCTCACTGGTTTTGCAGCTTCATTGGTTTCTCAGCATGTTGGCTCTCCTCATAAGATTAATGAAGAAAATAGTTGGCAAAATTTTTCAAAGCCACATCATCATGGTGAAAGTAGTAAGACATGAACAAGGAGGCATAGAAGGCATAGCGTTCCAGGTTGATCTGGCTGTCGATGGCAGCCTCTGGGTCTTGGTTGTAGTTCTGGTGCACCTGCAAGGAGTACACAGTAGCCGTGGCAGGTAGCTGAAGATAGGGAGCTTCAGCTACTCTCAAGCTAATAGTTTTGACCTGTGGATTTCCAAATATCACAGCCTCTATTTTCTACTAGACAGTGAGAAAGGGGTAGCAGGTGTTGAGGAAAAGGGGCAGCCCAAGCTATCATAACTTCTGTACACAGCAGCCGTTCCAATGAATGAGACCTAATAGAAATATGGGAGTGGATCCTTCTCAGTCCTTCTTGGCATTTTCCTCTTGTTTTCTTGCAAAGAGAGAATGTGAGGAGCGCGTGCCCCTATAAATTATTTCCCCGGGTGGACACCATAGAAAGCATGTCAATAAGCTGTTGCTTTACTGCTGAGTTCCAGGTGACTGTGAACTTCATTTTCAATTTACTTTCTCAAATCCATGCTGTTATTTTCTATTCCTCCCCCTCCCCAAATCTGTAGAGGCCAGAAAGGTAGCATCTGAAATGATCAGCTGTGCAAGTGGAGGCTATTCAATAGATTTACTTACTTAAATTATAAAATAGAAGAACTAATTGAAATAGAGTTACTGAGCATAATGGAAGGGATGGAGGTATATATATATATATATATAATGGATGTTTTAGTACAACTAACAAAAAAGGTGAAGGTGAACTCAATGTGCATGCCCTGTCTTGGTGACTATGGATATCACCCCTGTGGCTATGGGAGTAACGTATATATAATGGGAGTAATGTATATATAATGGAAGTGATGTATATATAATGGAAGTAATATATATGCATCTACAATGGAAGTTTTATATATATATACACACACATATATATATGTTGTTGTTAAGTGTTGTTGAGTTGGTTCTGACTCGCAGTGACTCTACGTACAACAGAATGAAACACTGCCCAGTCCTGCGCCATCCTCATAATCATTGCTGTGCTTGAGCCCATCATTATAGTCACTGTATCAATCTACTCACTGAGGTTCTTCCTCTCCTTTGTTGACTTTCTACTTTACTAAGCGTGATGCCCTTCTTCAGGGACTGATCCCTCCTGATAATATATATATATATATAAACCTGATAATATATGTATATATATATATATACACACACACACACACAGCTGTTATGTAGGACATATATAAGACATTATGCTTGGTAGAGTACAGGGTCAACGAACAAGAGGAGGACCCTCAACGAGATGGATTGACACAGTGGCTGCCACAATGGGCTCAAGCATAAGAATGATTATCGGCATGGCACAGGACCAGGAAGTGTTTTGTTCTATTGTACGTAGGGTCGCTATGAGTTAGAACTGACTCAACAGCACCTAACAAAAACAATAGCAACATATAGCTGTTAGTTGCCATCAAGTTGATTCCGACTCGTGGTGACCCCTATATTACAGAGTAGGACTGCTCCACAGGGTTGTCTTGGCTGTAATCTTCATAGAAGCAGATCATCAAGCCTTTCCTTGGTGGTGCCACTGGGTAGGTTGTACCACAGGTCTTTCAGTTAACAGCCGATCACAAGCCACTTGTGCCACCTAGGGACATATGACCACCTAAACCCACTGCCATCGACCCCATGGGGTTTCTAAGGCTGTAAATATCTGTGGAAACAGGCAGCCGCATCTTTCTCCTGCAGAGCCACTGATGGTTTTGAGCTGCTGACCTCTGGGTTAGCAGTCAATTGCTCTAACCACTGCGCCACCAAGGATTCTTAGGGATATAATATATAGTATATGTTATATATATATTATATAAAACCCTCAAAACCAAATGCCGTCAAGTTGATTCTGACTCATAGTGGCACTATAATACAGAATAGATAGAATAGAAGCAGACTGCCACATCTTTCTCCCATGGAGCAGCTGGTGGGTTTGAACCTCTGACCTTTTGTTTAGCAGCCAAGCGCTTAACCGCTACACCACCAGGAATCTTTTAGATTGATGTATTTGAACCGTGATGTTGACACAAGAATATTGAATATACTGTAGACTGCCAAAAGAATGGACAAGTTAGTATTAGAAAAAATACAACCATAATATTCCTTTAAAGCAAGAATTCCTTTAAAGTAAGATGTTTACTTTGGACATGTCATCAGGAAAGACTAATCTTTAGAAAAGGACATCATGTTTGGCACAGGGCCATTGGAAATGAGAGAAATCCTCAGCCAGATGGATCGACACAATAACCACAACAACAGATTCAAGTATACCAACAATCGTGAAGATGGTGCAGGACTGAGCAACATTTTGTTCTCTTATAAGTAAGGTCACCGTGAGTCAGACACGACTCTACAACAGCTACAACAACATATTGGTTTTGGCATTAGACTGGTCTGAGTTCAAATTCCAGCTATGTCACCTACTTACCATGTGAGCTTCAGCAACTTTGAAAATTCTCTGAGCCTCCATTTTCTTATCTGCCAAATGGGCATAATAGTACGTGTCTCATATGCTAATAAAGCCCTAGTGGCGTAGTAGTGAAGAGCTGTATATAAAGTTCAAATCCACTAGCGTCTCCTTGGAAACCCTATGGGACAGTTCTGCTCTGTCCTATAGGGTTGCCATGAGTCGGAATTCAATAGACCGCAATGGGTTTGGTTTTTGTTTTGCATATGGTAATCCTAAGGTCTGACTGAGATAGCAAATATATGGTGTCTGGCATGACGGATAGTCAATAAATGTTAGTGCCCTTTGCTCGAGGACAAGCTTTGTGAGTAAATAAGGGTTGTTGAAATGTCAGGGGTCATTTTTGTTAATATAGGCCTAGAAATGTGAGATTACAATAAATATCATTTTTTTAGCATTCTATATAATCGCTTTCATTTTAGACACTGTGCTCTGTGGAGGCTCTGTGGAGACAAACAAGGAAAGACAAGTTTCCAGTCTTCAAGGAGACACAAGAAGGGGAAAGGGAGGGAAGAGTGTCGATCTGTAAAACAACCACAACGCAAGAAGATAATAGTGTTAAGAGGAGCATGTAAACATGTTGACAGAGTCATTGCCATGTTCAAGTGCAATGAAATCCTTTCCTGATGAAGACCGGTATGTTGCATAATGTTAAAATGGCGTCACTTTGAAGACAATGGGAGTTTTAATTTGTCGTTGAGTTTTGGTCACCCATCAGAGAAAGCCAATGCCCTATAGAATTACAAAACAAAACAAAAAGAAAGACAAAATGACAAGTAAAATTCCCGGAAACTCAAAAACCATGAGAAGTTGAGGTCTATCACTCTTTTGCAGGGCAAAAAATAAAAATTTTGGGAAATTCAAAATATATACAATATGCTTTAAAAGTAACCTTTAAGAGTTGGTTAATTTTTGAAAATATAAATTTATACTTCTTTCAATGTCAAAGGATTTTTACATTTTAAAATTTTGAAATAATTTCATACTTTTAGAAAAGTTGCATAAATAGTACTAACAATTCCTTTATAACCCTTACCAAATTCTCAAACATTAACATTTTAACAGCTTTGCCTTATCTTCACTTGTGTATGTATATGTGTCTGTCTCCTCTTTCTTATTTATTTGTAATTTTTTTTGAACTGTTTGAGAGTAAATACCTTGATACTCCTTTACCTCTAAATACCTCAGTGTGTATTTTCTAACAACAAGAATATTCTGTAATACAACTACGGTGCAGTTATAAAGATCAGGAAATTAACTTTGAAACACTCATATCTAATCTACAAATATTAAAACCATCAATCGTCCAACTAATGTTCTATGTAGCAAAAGAAAAAATTTCTGATCCAGGGTCCAGATCAGATTCACACATCACATTTCCACGTCATGTCTCTTCAGTCTTCTTTCATCCAAAAACAGTTCCTCCGTCTTTGTCTTTCATGATTGACATTTTTGAAGAGTACCTACAAGGATTTTGTAGACTGTACCCCAGTTAGGCTTGGTCTAATGTTTCCTCAGGTTTAGATTCATCATATGCTCTTGTGGCAGGAATACCACAGAAGTGATGCTGGGCCCTTCTTGGGGCATCATATCAGAAGATCATGATGTTGATTTGTCCTGTTATTGGTGACATTAACTTTGAGCACTTGGTGAAGGTGGCATGTGCCTGGTTTCTCCACTGAAACATTATTTTTGTATTTGTATTTAGATACCTTGTGGGGGGTGCATTGAGGCTATGTACACATCCTGTTTCTCATGCCCTCCTCCCCGCTGCCCCAGTTTGAGCATCCTTGATGATTCCTTTCTTCTACTCTGATGCAGTTAAGGTCACCGTTAGTCAGAATTAACTTGACAGCAGTGGGTTATTGAATGGTGGTTGCCAAATGGCAATACTTAATTGTATCATTTATTCTATAGTTGATTGGAATTCTACTATAAGAGTTTTCCTTCTCCAAAAATTATTCATTTATTTGTTTATATTAGTGAGTATTAAGAGGTTCTTATTTTATTCTGTTGATTACCATAGCTGTTTATTTTCTTGCTCAAATTGTCCATATTTGATTAGTGGGACTACTTTCAAACTAGCATTTGTGTCCTTTGAACAAGTAATTCCATCCTCATGTTTTTTTATTTTTGCCCCAACCCTGGAATAGGCCATTCGTCCAAGGAGCCCTGGTTCCTTTTATTGGAGACTGTGTTTTGTTTACTTTTAAAGTGAAGATCCTCCTCCTCTTTCTTCTTCTTTGCACCAATTGCTCATCTACTACATGCAAGGCAATGAATGTGGTACGAGGGGGAACATAAAGATGTGAGCCTTTACCCCCAACGAACTTCTGCTTTTAAAAGCTACATAAGGCATGTGCACAAATCCTCATGCCACAAGGTAGACGTTGTATGTTACAAGTGGGTTAAACATGAGATGCTGTGGGATGCAGAAAAGGGGACAGCGCCCTCAGGATGTGAAGGTTCAAGGAGGGTTTAAAGGAGAAATGGCATTGGGGGTCCACAAAGAGGATTTGACTAAAGACTAAAATAGGAGAGAAGGAAAAGGTGATCAAGTAGAGAGAAAAATTTGCACATTACTGAGACCACAGATACAAATTTACTAACTAAATTTACCAACTAAATTTACCTACAATTGTTTTTATTACAAATATAGCTATAAGTTGCTAAACTTTAAGCAGTTACGCATATAGTAGATTATGTTATTTTCCAAGCATCAGGGAAATTTTTTTCAAATAGAGAAAATTGACATTTTATTGAAACAAAGCATGTCATCAGTGCCAAACAGACATAGGAAACATTTATTTGCTAAAATTTGCTTAAGGAGGACGAATGGGGTGGGGTGGAGAGTGAGCAGAGACTCCATCTAGCTGGATACAATTATCTTGCCCGGTTGAATTTTATCTAAATAGCCTTGCTCTTGGAGTTACCACTGTCAGCAGTTTGTGCTTTTTCCTGTGCTACTTCTAAGGTATCATTTTTTGCATGTTTAAAAATCTTTACAAGCTGAAGATTTGCCCAAATTGAGATGAACTTCTCTACTCTTCACAGTTGGCTTATACCTTGCTATCTTGTAGGCATCTCTACACACAGACTACTTTTTTCCTATGGCATAGAGAAAGCCAAGGGACTGAAGAGGATGGGGGCTGGGGGCTGTGAAAGGGCCTGGGTCCCGTCAGTCCCACAAAAGTTGGTGCAAATGCTTGGCATGAGTGATGTGAGACACCTCTGCATACCACTCAAGGACAACAGGAGGCTGGGACAATAGGTTTTCAGCACCTGTGTTGGGTACACCACCATATTTAATTCTTGTAACAATCCTGAGGTAGGTACTATGAATCGAAATCGACTAGACAGCACCTAACAACAACGGCAACATGTGTCTCATGCAATATTTGGGACATATTTGCACTAAAACATTATTTAACTGGGCGCCATGTATTTTATTGGCCAACCATAGTCTTGGGAAGCGGAAGTCAGTATTGACTTCCTGCCGTGTGATATAGCCTTCCTAGAACCCACAGGGGCCAGAGCCTCCTCTGGAATGCCCTGCTGATGACGCCCTGCTTGCTCGGTCATTGCCTGTGCTCAACACACCGAGTGAGATTGTTGGGTAAATTGGACATTGTGGGAATTTATAATCAGGTGATGCATACAAACTCCATGAGATAAATTACCCATATTAGTTTTTATTTAAACTATAATTGAATACGTGAACAGAAAATTAGTGTAATATATTGATACCATCTGGTGCTCCAATTTTACACCACTTGTTATCTGTCTTAATTTAAGCGAAATTGAATTTTCCTCCTACATGTGCTTTTGTTTCATTAATTATTGTTTCCACTTAGATGCCATTGTGTTGACCATGATCCCAAGCAGATTTAATAATTTGTACATAATAGGACAGGTGTGTTGTCTTCAATGAGCCAATGTTCTTTCAGTTTATTCAAATGCTAAGAATCAATAATTCACCTGCGTACCAAGATTAACTTCCAGTATAACATTGCATTCTCTAGAAATGCACTTAAGTAGATTAGAATTCACTCATTTATTCTTTCTGTATCTATTTATTAACTGGCTGCCAGGTGTGAGGGATTTACTGGGTAAAGGTGAAAAAGGTGAAAGACAGACAAGCAAAGCCCTATCAGTTGGTGAGAGATTCCGATGTACACACAGATAATGGTAGTGTTACTCAATAAGGTACGATTCCAGGGCTCGGGAGACACAGAGAGAGGAGTCCCTGACCGACAGAAGGAAGAGAAATGAGCAAAGTAGAGGAGAGGCTGTCAGAGAAGTGAGCAAAGAGGCGGCAGGAACAAGTATTTAAAAAAATCCCATTTTCTAGCTCTATTGTTTAGCTAACAGTACTTTAGACCTGTAGGGCTTTGTAGATTAAAGAATACTTTCACAGAGTTTGACATGCACTTATTGTGGAAAGGAACAGTGTGAGCTTGTCTTTAAGGGGAAAGACGCACAGAGTAGGACAGAGACAAAAGATGGGGGATTTACATTTTGGGGGCTCACCAAGGATAGCAGGGAAGTGAGGCACAGTCAGTTTAACTGGTTCAAGGTCTGGGATTTGGAGTTAACGTTTTCTTTTTGGCTTATATATAATTTCTTTTTTTCGTACCTTAAGGATATGTTGTTTTGGTATAATTTTTTTAAAGGCAATTTTGTAAGACAAAGAAAGGTTGTCAAAATGTTTCAGGTTAAAGGAGGCTGAAGATGTGACAACTAAATGCAAAAACTGATGCTAGCTGGGCTGGATCCAATATCGGAAGGGGGAAAACACTGTGGACGTCATAATTGGGTCAATTGACAATATTGAAATATGGACAATAGATTAGGTAAAATTGTCATATACTATTTTTATTAAATATATGGAGTTGATAACTGTACTACAGTTGTGTAAGAGAATATCCTCACTCTTGGAATTACAGACTGAGGTGTTCAGTTGGTAAAGACCATGATGTGTGTCAATTATCCTTTGTATACACCATGTTTTTACACAATAATGCTCGCCTTCTACATTTGTTTGCCAACTGCACCCTCCCCCCCGCCCCCGGAGGTATTTTCATAAGTGTGCTATGCTAAATTTTTTTTTACAGCAACATGTAAAAAAAAAAAAAAAGGCACATCAGTGCTTATAAAAATACCTTGCAGGGGGAGGGTACAATTGGCAAACAAAAGTAGAAGGTGTGTGTTAGTTGCATAACTATATAGAAGGAGAGAGATAATATAAATTCATAATAGGTGAATCTGGGAAAAGGGTATGTATATGTCCTCTGTATTATTTTTATTTTTGCAAATTATTTTGAAATTATTCTCAATTTTTTTCAAAAAGCACTTTTTTACACAATCTTTCTCATTCTCATATCCACCGAGTAATTTAGGTCTTATTATTCCTACTATAGGAAACTCTGGTGGTGTAGTGGTTAAGAGCTGCGGCTGCTAACCAAAAGGAGGCAGTTCAAGTCCACCAGGCGCTCCTTGGAAACCCTATGGGGCAGTTCTACTCTGACCTATCGGGTCACTGTGAGTTGGAATCGACTTGATGGCAATGGGTTCGGGTTTTTATTCCTACTATTGTTGTTGCCATTGAGTTGATTCTGACTCACGGAGACCCCATGTGTAGTGAGTAGAACTGCACTCCTTTGGGTTTTCAAGGCTATGACTTTTTGGAATCAGATCGCCAGGCCTATCTTTTGAAGTGCCTCTGGGTGGGTGAGAAGCACCAAACTTTTGTCTAGTAATTGAGCACTTAACCATTTCCCATACCCAGGGACTACTATTCCCATTATACAGATGAATAACCCAAAAAAAAAAAAATTAAATTTACATACGTAGTAAGTGCTGGACTCAGGACTAGAACCCAGGTCTTAATAGTACAAGCCCTATGCCCATGTCATCATTCTATATCTGATTTGATTTAGGGGGATGTGAAGAAGGGACTAGTTTTTTTTTTTTTGCACAACCTTGTGCTAGGTAAACACATTTTGCCCACATCCACCAAAGATTAAGCACCTCTTGTCATCTGTCCTCTCCTGTATCACTCGTGCTCTAACTTCTGCCCCATGGAAACAAACTCTTGTACAACTTTCATTTCTTCCCTACATGTTCGTTTGAGCTCACTGCTTTAAGTGAAACCTGAGTCCCCAAGGGGACACAGGCTCCTCTAACTCTTTCCGCACCACAGATCTCAGTGTCAAGATTTGGGTCTGACTTTCCCTTGCTGCCCGGTGCCTGCTCCACATCTTCTCTATCTCATGTAAAAAATCTCTGCTTCTCTGGAACTTGATCCAATTGGCTAAACCATTCTACAGCCCTCTTCTTTCTCTTCAAAACAAACTTGTGTCACTTCCCCTCATTTTCTGAAGACCTTGGCATCTGGTTTATCATATTCCTTTTCTGCAAAACTCCACCATCATTATGCAAGATGCCAGCTTTCCGTATATGACACATCCAAAGCTCTGGACTCTTCCTTGACCTTATTTTCTCTAGTATTAATGCATCTCCACGTCACTTCCCCCACCCATTCCAGGGCTATGCCCCAGACCTTCTCATTGTGCACATTGGCTTCTTCTAGCCAGGGCTATTGCTTGTAAACAACAGAAATAAAATCTAGCCTACTAAAGCAGACAGAGGATTCATTGGAAGGGTACACACTAGTTTACAGAATGATATGGAAAACCAGAAAGCCAAGTCAGAAAATAAGCAAAGGCCAGGAGCATCTGGACAGCCAATAACATGACCTAATCACTGGTGCTGGGACCCAAATCAAAGACCACTGGCACTTCTGCTGGCACTAGACTCACACCACAACACCAGTGGATTTTGGGCTCTACCATGAGTCCACAGTGGTTAAGAGCTTGGCTGCTAACCAAAAGGTCCACGGTTCGAATCCTCCAGGCACTCCTTGGAAACACTATGCGGCAGTTCTACTCTTTCCTGTAGGGTCACTATGAGTCAAAATTGACTGGACAGCAATGGGTTTGGGGTTTGGATGAGTCTACTGTGACTTATCATTTCTTCTTGCCCATACTCCTTTAAGATTAAGGGTCTTTGTTGGAAGTGATTGTCCAAGCATAGCTCACATATGCACTCCTTCTAACCTCCACGAAGCTGGGAAGAGGACTGTTTCCCCCACTCCCACTTCCCCAGTGATGGCGGAGCCATGCCTCTCACTTCTTCTGGAATTACCTTAAATAGAAGAGGTGTTGAATAGTGAGAAATTATCAAGCCCACGTCTCCATACACTCTTCTTCCCATAATCACTGTTCAAAATAATGTTCTCATCTAGGTACTGCAACTCACTCTTTGGTCAACACACACACACATACCCCTAGTGTGATTGGAAACTCTTACATCACTCCTTCCACCTTACTCTTCCCCACCCCCACCCCCCCCGCCCAACCAAGGAGACATCACAATTCTTTCAGCTAATGCATCCAATTCTGTGTCCAGGGTTTTGAATAAAGTCTATTCCTCTCCTGGTTCTTTCTTGATCCTGTGCCAATATTCTGCAACTTTGGACCAACATAACCTTTAGACAATGAGAGGAAATAATTAGCTTTTGTGTGCCTGTGTGCATGTGCGTATATATATATATATGTGTATATATATATATATATATATATATATACATACACACCAGTTGCCACTGAGCCAATTCCAACTCACAGCGACCACACACACACACACACAGGGGAAGCCATGACCACCCTTGTCCTGTGTGTGATTGGTCTCAAGGCCATAGCTAATAAATATTACCTTCCCCAGCCCTCTTTGTTTTTCCCCTAGATCTTCAACCAGCACATAAGGTGGTCAGGGATGTTTGCTTATTGAGGTAACTCAAACCCTTCTTCCTGAAGGATTGGAGACCTTGGTTTTCTTTTCTATTAGCATTGTACAAATGGCTGAACTAAGTATGAGGTGCCCAGGGGAACATCTATGTTATGTTTATAATTCTTCCCAACTCCACTGCTTAATACAACACTATTTCTCCTCAATAGGATTAAACACTCCAGCCAACAATCTAACACTTTTGCTCATTGATTGAACGGCATGAAGAGCTCAAAGTGGCCAGATGGTATGCTTAGCTTCCAATTCCATGGAACCATTGTTGTATTCATGGGTGGAAGCATTCTGTAATTGGGTATTAAAACTTCTAAACTAATAGATTCTATACTTTCAAGAGGGGAAGCAGAATTTTTGCTAGTGAGTCATTAGATTTAATTATGTGATCTGTCCCCTAATTCCAGCCCTTGTAATGGACCTTTGTAACATAACTTCAGATTCACAAAACAATAACTGGAAAACGGTTCTGACCATGTTCTTTATTCTGCAAGGCTGCGTCCCTTTCAGAGAAGGTATTATCGCCCAGTTGGTCTAGGAGACTCTGTTTTCAATACGTGCACACACACACACAGACACACACACACATACACATGTATGTATTAAATGTTAGATACCATATATTGTAGATATAAAACCAAACCACTTGCCACCAAGTTGACCCCAATTCAGCCTGACCCCATGTGTTTCACAGTAGAACCGTGCTCCACAGGGTTGTCAATAGATGTGATCTTTCAGGGGTAGATGGCCAAGTCTTTCTTCTGAGGTGCCTCTGGGCAAATTTGGTTAGTAGCTAAGCATTTAACCATCTGTGCCATCCAGGGCCTTCATAACTTAACCACTGCACCATCAGGGCTCCATAATAACATATAGCATGTAATATATGATATATTATGACATGTCCAAGTAACTAGCAGGATTATGACTGTCAGGGAAAGCAAATTCAAATTCAGAATGTATCTTTTTCACTGAGAAGAAATTGATGATTCTCCATGATGAAAGAGGGCTTATGAAATCAACGAGCCACAAGGTACCTAGATGGTCCTCCAAGGTACTATTCTAAATGCTTGATATTAGTTGTTGCTGTTGAAAATTTGGCCATTCAGCAATGGGGAAGCCAGATAAGTCTTTGCAACAAGAAATTCAGGTTCTTGGGCACATGTGTGGCCTCCATTCCTGCCGCCATCCAGCTACCCATTGGACAGGCACTAAGGGACTGGGAAAGGGGCTGACCAATATTCCTAGACTGGGTCAGCATTACATGCTGACTATGAAGACATTATTCCATGGCAGGAGTGTTTTAGTGGGCCCTCATATAAGAAACAATTTTTTTTTACATTATGAGGCCATTGTAAATTGTCCACATACCTCTTCTCCAAACATATTTGTCGTTAGTGCCCCAATACTTCTTCTTCCAAGTCCCTGGCCATCTAGCCAGACCATTAGCCACTGCCCATGAATCAGTGTAAATCCTAAATTCAGGCTATCTCTCCTTCCAGATAAAATGGCCAAGGACATGGGATACTAAATGTTGTTTGCCGAGCTAATTTTCCTCCTCTGTTCCCTTTCAAGACTGTCCCTGAGTAAGTTGTAATACTGCATTAATGACTTTTGGCAATTGTCAGAATATCGTGCAGGATCATCCAAAGAACAGTCTTGGTTTTTTCCTCATTAGCCAACTGGCATGGGGAACAATCTGTGAATACACAGGTGTAAGTTGAGGGAAGGACAGCCAATGTAGTAATATATTGTTCTGTCTATGCAGCCCTGTATCACACTGGGTTTCCTATATTATAGGGTTTCATATGATACATGTTTTATATACACGCATCTATTAATTTTTGGATACATATCTGCATGTTCCAAAATATTGTAAGCTTTTTGAGGGTCATGAACTATTCTGAGTCCCAGGCACCCTATCCTCAATATCTAACACAATGCCTAGACTACAGCAGTAGAGTTGCTGGATTTAACAAATTAAAATACAGGACACCTACTTGTAATGGATTGAATTGTGTCCCCCCAAAATATGTGTATTAACTTGGTTAGGCCATGTGTGGTTGTCCTCCATTTTGTGATTTTCCTATGTGTTATAAATCATAATCTCTGCCTGTGGTTAAAAGGATTAGGGTGGGATGTAACACTCTTGCTCAGGTCACCTTCCTGATCCAATGTAAAGGAAGCTTCCTGAGGTGTGGCCTGCACCATCTTTCATCTCTCAAGACATAAAAGGAAAGGAAATCTAGCAGAGAGCTGGGAACCTCAAACCACCAAGAAAGCAGCACCAGAAACACAGGGTGTCCTGAAGTTCCTGCACTGAGATGCTCCCAGACCAAAGGAAGACTGATGCATCACAAGGACCTTCCTCCAGAGCTGACACAGACAGAAAGTCTTTCCCTGGAGCTGATGCCCTGAATTTGGACTTGTACCTTACTCGTCTGTGAGAGAATAAACTTCTCTTTGTTAAAGCCATCCATTTGTGGTATTTCTGTTATAGCAGCATTAGATGACTAAGACAGAATTTGGTACCAAGAGTGAGGTGCTGCTCTAACAGATACCTAAAATGTGGAAGCAGTTTTGAAACTGTGAATGGATAGAGGAGTGGCAGTGGCAAAGGACCACCAGCAGTAGAGAACCTGCAGCAGCAGAGAAGTGGCAGCAGCAGAACCAGGAGACAAGCACCAGCCAGTGCTGGAGCCGACCCATGGAGCGAAAGAGCTGAGTGCCTGTGCACAGGAGGCTTCCTGGTGGAGTGGGGTGCCTCCAGGCACTTATCGGTGGAGCTACAGAGCTTTGGAACACTTGCCCCAGCAGGGCAGATGTGGATATGAGGCCTGAAGAGCTGAGAGGCCAAGAAACCAGGAAGCAGAAGCTGAAGAGACAAGGAGCACAAGAAGCTGTGTCTTAAAAGGTAAGGCCATGTTTTGCATATTGCAAGAATGTGAATTTTTGCAGGCCAAATGGTGGAGTGTAATGGATTGAATTGTGTCCTCAAAAAATATGTGTTAACTTGGTTAGGCCATGTGTGGTTGTCCTCCATTTTGTGATTTTCCTATATATTACAAATCATAATCTCTGCCTGTAGTTAAAGAGGATTAGGGTGGAATATAACACCCATGCACAGGCCACATCCCTGATACAATGTAAAGGGATTTTCCCTGGGGTGTGGCCTGCACCACCTTTTATCTCTCAAGAGATAAAAGGAAAGGGAAGCAAGCAGAGAGTGGGGGACCTCATACCACCAAGAAAGAAGCACTGGGAGCAGAGCACATCCTTCAGACCTGAGGTTCCTGTGCTGAGATACTCCCAGACCAAGGGAAGACTGATGAATTACAAGGACCTTCCTCCAGAGCTGACAAAGAGAGAAAGCCTTCCCCTGGAGCTGATGCCCTGAATGTGGACTTGTAGCCTACTCAGCTGTGAAAGAATAAACTTCTCTTTGTTAAAGCCATCCACTTGTGGTATTTCCATTATAGCAGCACCAGATGACTAAGACAGTACTTAAATTTGAATTTCAGTAAAACCATGAGTAATTTTTTAGCATAAGTGTATAAAATATTTGGGACATACTTATAGTGAAAAAAAAAAAGTTGCTTCTCTGAAATTCAAATTTAACTAGGAATCCTGTATTTTTTTTGGCAACTCTAGCAGTAGGTTCTTAGTAAGTATTTGTTGCATAAATGAATGAAGAAATAAATAAAAGATTAATCAGATTCATTTAGTGCCTACTATTTCCCTTTCATCTCATTTTTAGGTATATAAATTTTTTAACTCCCTATTTCCCCCTCTCCTCAGCCCCTAGTAACCACCGATCTTCCATTTGGCTTGGTAGATTTGCCTATTCTAGGTATTTCATATAAGTGGGATCATACAATATTTGTCCTTTTGTGTCTGAGTTATATCATTGAACATAATGTTTTCAAGGCTTATCCATGTTGTAGCACGTATTAGAATTTGATTTCTCTTGGTATCTGAATAATACTCCATAATATGTATATGCCAATATGCCAGATTTTGTTTATCCACTCATCTGTTGATGAACACTTAGTTTGATGAACATTGGTGTGCATGTGTTTGCTTGAGTTGCTCCTTTCAATTCCTTGAACTATATACTTAGGATTGAAATGGCTGAGTTGTAAAGTAATTATATGTTTAACTGTTTTAGGACCCGCTAAACTGTTTTTCATAATGGCTACCCCATTTTATATTCCAACTACCAGTGGATGAGAGTTTCAATTTCTCCACGTACTCACCCACACATATTATTTTCTCTTTTTGGGTTGCTTTTTAATTGCCATCCTAGTGGGTGTGAAGTTGTATTTCATTGTAGTTTTGATTTGCGTTCCCCTAATGGCTGCTGATATTGAGCATCTTTTCATGTGCTTATTAGCCATTGGTAAGTCTCTTTTGGAGAAATGCCTATTCAAATCCTTTACCCATTTTTAAATTGAGTCTTTGACTTTTAAGTGTTCTTTATATATTCTT
This sequence comes from Loxodonta africana, assembly GCF_030014295.1. Lineage (NCBI taxonomy): Eukaryota > Metazoa > Chordata > Mammalia > Proboscidea > Elephantidae > Loxodonta > Loxodonta africana. Next base: position 24,393,907 of record NC_087354.1, read on the forward strand.
GATATAAATCCCTTATTTGATATATGGTTTCCAAATATTTTTTCCCATTCCCATTGTTTTTTCACTTTCTTGATAATACCTTTGATACACAAAATTTCTAATTTTGATGAAGTCCATTTTGTTTATTTTTTTCTCTTGTTGCTTGTGTTTTTGGTGTTATTACCAACAATCCATTGTCTAAAAGAAGATCCTGAGTCTTTATTCCTATGTTTTATCCTAAGTGTTTTATGGTTTTGGCTTTTATATTTAGGTCATTGATTCATTTTGGACTGATTTTTGTATATAGTGTGAAGTAAGAGTCCAACTTCATTTTTTTTCTTGCATGTGGAGATCCAGTTGTTTCAGCACCATTTGTTGAACAGACTATTCTTTCTCTGTTGACTTGACTTCGCTTCCTTATCAAAAATCAATTAGCCATAGATGTGTGCATTTTTTCTGGATTCTCAATTCTGTTCCATTGATCTATATGCCTACCCTTATGCCAGTGCCACGCTGCCTTGATTACTGTAGCTTTGTAATATTTTTTTAAATCAGGCAGTGTAAGTCCTTCTAATTTACTCTTATTTCTCAAGATTGTTTTGGCTATTCAGGGCCCCTTGCAATTCTATATGAATTTGAGGGTCAAGTTTCCATTTCTGCAAAAGTCTATTGGAATAGGAATGCATTGTATTTGTAAACCATTTGGGGTAGTACTGACATCCTAACAGTAGTAAATCTTGCAATTCATGAGCACACCAATGTCTTTCCATTTGTTTAGAGCTCCTTTAACATCATTCAGCAGTGTTTTATAGTTTTCGGTATGAAGATCTCTCACTCCTTTACGAAATTTATTCCTAGATATTTTATTTTTTCAGTGCTATTGTAAAAGGAATAGTTTTTTGAAATTTCTTTTTCAAATTGTTTGTTGCTGGTGTGTAGAAACACAACTGAATTCTGTGTTGATCTTGAACTCTGTAGCTGTGATGAATTCATTTATTGGCTCTAGCAGCTTTCTTATGGATTCTTTCAGGTTTTCTATATAAACTGTTGTGTCATCTGTGAATAGACAGAGCGTTATGCCTTTTTTCCCCAGTTTTGATGTTTTTATTTCTTTTTCTTGCCTAATCTGTCTAGGATTTCTAGTCCAATGATGAATAGCAGAGGTGAAAGAGGGCATCCTTGCCTTGTTCCCGAACTTAGGGGAAATGCTGTCAGCCTTTCACCATTAAGTATGACAACTGTATAATATTTTGAAGTCTTAATTCCTTCTCTTCCTGGCAAGAGATGGTAATCCTTCCCAAGGGGACGTTGTCTTAGTGAAGTCCGGGAACATATAATGTAAAGGTTCAGGTGCAAGATGAGAAAATTGGAAAGAATAACTCCTGAACCAATGTTTTCCCTTTTGCCTAGACATGAGCAAAGGGAAGGAGAGGGAACCCTAGAATTGTTCCTGAAAACATGATGATTGTTTTTCTACCTGGCTGAATACATGGTGCAGAGGAATAGCAGAATTCCAAAGCAGATTAGGGAATCCAAAGAATGGAGGGAGCCTCTGTCCTGCTTCCTGTGCAGTTCTCTGGGAGGCTGGCTTAATCAGCTGTTGCTGCATAACAAATAACCACAACATCTTTGGGCATAGCACTAGGCATTTGGTATTGCTCACAAGTTTTGAGGTTGGCCATGGAAGCTCCATTCCAGGCTGTGGATCTCTCCATGTATTCCATTTGGGGACCCTGACTGGAGGGGCAGTGACCAGGGCAGAGATAGAAATCTCCCAGAATGGTGAGCAGAAACATGTGATGCCCCTTCCAGCATAAACTTAGAAACCAGACACTGTCGCTTCTGCCCGCATGATATTGGCCAAAATAAGAACAGGGCCAAGGTCAGTGAGGAGGTAACCCCCTGCTGTAGAGGTGGAGCAGGAGGGGATGAAAATTGGATATATATTAATTGAATCTGTCACCAGGACAGTAAACTCTAAGAGCAGCTGCATATGGTGTTGAAGCAGAAGGGTCTAGAAGGATATGAAAACCATGTAGCATGATGCCTGAAATACTATGAGTGCTCATAAATAATTTGCCCTATCTTGATAGCTCTGCCCTAGACTGTCGTTTTATCCAGTGTGTACTTGGGTAATGCATATTGGACACCATAGTCAGCATTTAGTGAAGGCTTACTATGTGCCGTTTATTGTCCCAATTAATCTTTTCGTATATAATAAAGTTGAGGATAGGGACGTTGAGTAATTAATCCAGGATCCATGATGGCAGTTGGTAAAACTGGTATTAGAACCTGCCTTAGTCATCTAGTGCTGCTAGAACAGAAATACCATAAGTGGATGGCTTTAACAAAGAGAAATTTATTCTCTCGCAGTCTAGAAGGTTTTCTCTCTCTGTCAGCTCTGGAGGAAGGTCCTTGTCATCCATCATCCCTTGGTCTGGGGGCATCTCAGTGCAGGAACCTCAGGTCCAAAGGACACGCTCTGCTCCCAGCACTGCTTTCTTGGTGGTATGAGTTCCCATGTCTCTCTGCTCGCTTCTCTCTTTTATATCTCAAAAGAGACTGACATACGACACTACTTGATCTTGTAGGCCTCATCAGTATAACTGTCACTAATCCACCTTATTACATCATAGTGATAGGATTTACAACACAGGGAAATCACACCAGAGGATAAAATGGTAGATAATCATACAATCATACAAGGGAATCATGACCTAGCCAAGCTGACAGGTATTTTAGGGGGACACAGTTTAATCCATGACAGGACCCATGTGGGTCTGGGTCTGAAGCCTATGGGTCTCCACTGCTCTGCACCGTGGTATGTGAATCCAGATCTCCACTCTTTGGTAGTTTTTTCTCCTCTGTCTTCCTCTGGGAACTGTCAAGAGTTCTCAGAAGTCAGCCTCCAGCCACAGTTATGCAAAAATTGGGAGAAAAGCTTTATCAGGTGAATAAAGAAGCCCTCCCCATAGGACTTTGGTAAAGGACTCTCAACCAAGACCTTTGAAGTCCCAAAGAGTGTCTCTTCAAGAGGCTTTGAAATTGTGCATCTTCAAGGCAAGGTCATGGACGCTCCACAGACACATCCAAATTCCCTGAGGGACCGAATTGCTGGGCTGAAGGCTGTGGGGACCATGGACTCAGGGAACATCTAGCTCAATTGGCATAACATAGATTACAAAGAAAATGTTCTATATCCACTTTGGTGAGTAGCATCTGGGGTCTTAAAAGCCTGTGAGTGGCCTTCTAAGATTCTCCACTGCTCTCACCCCTTTGGGAGCAAGGGGGGATGAAGAAAACTAAAGATACAAGTGAAAGATTAGTCCAAAGGACTAATGGACCACAACAGCATGGTCTCCACCAGACTGAGTCTAGTATAACTAGATGATGCCGGGCTAGCACCACTGACTGCTCTGACAGGGATCACAGTAGAGGGTCCTGGACAGAGCTGGAGAAAAATGTAGAACAAAATTCTAACTCAAAAAAAAAAAAAAACCCAGACTTACTGGCCTGACAAAGACTGGAGAAACCCTGAGAGTATGGCCCCCAAACACCCATTTAGCTCAGTAATGAAGTCACTCCCAAGGTTCACCCTTCAGCTAAAGGTTACACAGCCCCATAAAACAAAACGAGACTAAAGGGGCACACCGGCCCAGGGGCAAGAACTAAAAGGCAGGAGGGGACAGGAAAGCTGGCAATAGGGAGCTCAAGTTTGAGAAGGGAGAGTGTTGACATGCCGTGAGATTGTTAACCAGTGCCATAAAACAATATGTATACTAATTGTTTAATGAGAAGCTAGTTTGTTTTGTAAGCCTTCATCTAAATTACATAGTTGGTAGAAAAAAAAAAAAAATTTGTGGCTTGCCTGCCTCCAACTTCCCCAGGGACTCCTGGTGAGGGAAGGAGGGCTGGACTATCTTTGGCGCAGCAGGCTGGTAGGCAAGGGGACAGGGAAGGTGGGCCCCAGCAGGGGCCTTAAAGTTTGACTATCTCCAGTAGCACACTATTTATCAGGCTACTGGCACAGCACGTGGTGTTGTCAGCTGCTACTGAGTCAGTAGGGTGAGTATTTAATTAAAATCAGTGTGGCATAGTGGAGATAACAGATTGGGAAGATAGCCAAGCTCCACAGTCCTTCTTCCTCTCTGATGCCTCCACGCGGAGCCCCAGTGCCAGGCCTGTGTCCTCTGTCACCAGGCAAACTGTAGATTGGCTCCTAGGAAAGGGCTTGGCCAGCTCTGAACTTCAAGCTCGAGAGGATGGCTTTGGAGCTTTTTAAAGACACACATGTGAAGGTAGGAGATGCCGCTTCTGGTTTATTTAACAAATAGTAGTTCAGAGGCTGGTGTGAACGGTTTGAGTAGTGTTGTGGTGTCACCACATTGCATTAGAGACCAAATCCTGCTTCCATGGCTCCCCCGGGGAGCAGCTCGCACAAGGGACGGTGATGATAAATGGAGAACCAATACCCTTTGGGAGCCCTGGTGGTGCAGTGGTTAAGTGATATGGCGGCCAACGAAAAGGTCAGCCGTTCGAATCCACGAGCCACTCCCTGGAAACCCTATGGGGCAGTTCTGCTCTGTCCTATAGGGTCGCTGTGAGTTGGAATTGACTCGACAGCAACGAGTTTGGTAAATACCCTTTTATTGTAATTGTTAGCTGAGACTGCGGCCCAAACCCCACTGTTGTGCTCTCTGGTATCTGGGCCAGAGCAGGTGGCCTAGGCCATTATGAAAGGATCCCTTCTCTCTTTCTAAGCCCAGCTCAAGAATTTGGGATTTTATGATTCACTTGCAGTAAGCCTCGCTGCAAGGAGCCCTGGTGGCACAATGGGTAAGTTCTCAGTAGCTAATTGAAAAGCTAGTGGTTCGAACTTACCCAGTGGCTCCACAGGAGAAGGAACTGGCGATCTGCTTCCCTAAAGATTACAGCCAAGAAAACCCTGTGAGGTAGCTCTACTTTGTCACATGGAATTGCTATATGTCAAAGTTAACTGAACAGCACCCAACTACAGCAACAGGTCTCACTGCACAGAATACGGAAGAGGTAAGAGTGCCTAAGCATGTGTGCCCAAGAGGAGAGGGAGAGAGGGCTGGAGAGGTGTGTCCAAGGGCACCGGGACTGGTCCAGCCAACCAAGGTGACTGAGTGTAAGGCATAAGAAAGGAGTGCCACGCCACAGCTTCACTTTGTAATATTTAGACACGTGGACCAACAGATCTTTCAACCTATCCTCTCTGTATAGTCTGGAGAAGAAGGCAGAGGATGGAGAGTGGCCAGGAGCTTGAGTGCCCACACCTGCTATGTTCCAGAGACTAAGCTGGGCCCCAGTGTTTAACATGAATAAGGCACAATATGAACCTTCAAACAACGAATTTTCTGCTGAGAGATACATACACCTTAACAAAGCTTGATGACAGTGAGAGAAGTTTCATGGCCTTTTGGAAGCCTTCCCTGGCCCATCTCTCTACTGGGCCCTCCTGCTTCCCCCACCACGCTCAGAGAAGGATGGATGTAGAAAGACACTCCCCGTTCATGCTCTCAGTGCATCCTGAGCCTAACTCTGGTCCTAACCCTTGCTGTGATATACTGCCAGGTTGCTTACCTTGTCTCTTTTTCCATCGAGCTATGAGCTCCTTGAAGGTGAGGCTTCTGTGCTTTCTTCTTCATGTGTTCATTTCCAAATTCAGTGCCTGCTGAAAAGTAGTTACTCAATAGCTATCTATTGAATAAATGAAGAGCTGATAGCCCTGGAAGTAGATCCAAGTGTTATGGGAACATAGAAGAGGTGGGGTCTTTCTATTGAGTTAAGAAAAATCCAGGAAAGCTTCAGAGAGGAAGTGACTTTTGAACTGGGCAAGGTACCTCCAATACTTACTAGCTTTTTTATTCTTACAAGCCATAGTCCTCTTATTTGTAAAACAGGAATCATAGGTTTGGGGAGGAGGAGTGAATGACTGTAAAGAACTTAGGATAATAGCTGGTACATAGCAAGCACTCAGTGCAAGGTAGATCTTTTAGTCCAAGTGGATATCAAAAGTGTCCCATATAACATGGAGTGTGGTAAGTGGTAGGCATGGGAAGTGAAGGAAGCAGGGCCTAGAAAGAAGGATTTGGTCTCGCTGAGAAAGGCCTCCCTGACCAGGTCAAGGAATTGCCCTTGATTTGGGGAGGTGGTATCAGTGTGAATGCTGACTGAGTAGGATCTCTGCAGTCAGGCTGCTTGTATTCCAACCCCAGCTTTACAAGCTGCTCAACCTTTGTAAATCTCAGCTTTTTCCACTGCAAAATGGAGATAATAAGAGTGTATTAGTTTTCTACGGCTGACGTAACAAATAAGCTTGGTGGCTTTAACACAGCAGAATTTTATTTCCTTGCAGTTCTGGAGGCTAGAAGTTCAAATTCAGGGTGTCAGCAGGGCTCAGCTCCCACAAAGGCACCAGAGGTTAACCCTTTCTTGCCTCTTCCATTTTCTTGAGGTGCCAGGTGTTCCTTGGCTGTGGCTGCACGGCTCCAATCTCTGCTTCCTTTTTCACGTGGCTTTCTCTTCTTCTCCTCCATACCCTTGTTTTCTCAGATTTTTCCTCTTCTGTCTCTCATAAGGAAACTTGCTATTAGATTCAGGAGGCACCCAGGTAATCTAAGATGATATCATTTCAAGATCCTTCGCTTACATCTGGAAAAACTCTTTTGCCAAATAAAGTCACATTCACAGGTCCTGGGATGCAGACATATTTTTGGGGGACTGGCACACAAGCCACTACAAAAAGTGTTTAAAAATAAGGGTGTTGTGAATTTTCCATGAAGTCCACATAAAATGTACTTGGTGGAACATCAGCTGTTTCACTGAAGAATAGTTGGAATTCACTTGGTGGCAACTAACAACAACATGGTCTACGCTTCTGCAGGAATTCTGCAGGACATTCCATAGATACGTAATTTTTGGGGGAACTCTGTTTCTAGATTAGGATCCCTGGGTACTGCAAGTAGTTTGCGCTCAACTACTAACCTAAAGGTTGGCCATTCAAACTCAGCCAGTATCACCATGGAAGAAGGGCCTGGAGGTCTGTTTCCATAAGATTACAGCCAAGAAAACCTTATGGAGCTATTCTACTCATACTACATGCAGTCACCATGAGTCAGAATCAAGTAGATGGGAACAAGTTTGGTGTTTTGTTTTTTTTTTGTTGTTGTTCCTACACTACATTGTTTAGTTGTTTCTATAGCTGCTTGGACTTCCTTGGTCACAATATTCATCTCACTTTCTGGTTATCCCTCATGGTGCCTGACTTCCTTGCCCAACTATGTTTCCTTTCTATCATTACATCATCCTCAGGCCCTCCACCAGTGCTTCTGAATGTATGAATGTTGTTCACTAACAAACATCACTAGTGAGGCATGGGAAGAAGGATGCTGTCGCTCAAGCAGACCTGCACAGATCCCAGCTCTTCTTTTTCAAGAAACAGCTCTGTAAACTTTCTGTGCCTTAGTTTCCTCACCTGAAAAATGGGGCCCAATATTCCAAACTTGAAGAGTTATTGTGAGGATAAACTGAATAATTTATTTACTATGTCTCTTAGTTCGGACCCCATAGATGGTAGCTTCAGTCTTATTCCTCTCAATCAGCAATGTGCACATTTTTCTTAATACATCTTTCCTAGGTGATATAATTAGTTTTCCCAGCTTTTCATTTGGTTTAAACAATCCCAGGGTTTCTTTTGGTTAAAACCTATATTTCATCTGTTTAATGTCTGATTAAGACTTCGACAGTGTATCTCTATCTCTTTTTGTATTCATCATCATAGGGGGAAAACTCTCAGCAATATTGTGAGCTTTGCTCCCCTTATTTATCTAGAATGAAATAAGCAAATAAAGTAGCAAATTGGAAACCAAACCACTAGTCAAAATCACAGCGATGGCCTCTGGACACCCTGTGCTTAGACATATTGACATTTTGTATAGGTCTTAGTAGATTCATCTTTTAAGTGAAATTACAAATAAATACCAGATTTGCCAAGCTTAAAATATGCAATTGCTTTCAGTTATTCAATGCGGGATAAAACAGCAAAGCAACCAGAGTTCCTCAGGAGAAAATTAACCACTCTTGAAAAGAAGAAAAACAGAGCGTGCCACTTTGTACACAATCTGCAATCTTTTGACCCAACAGTTTTAAATGCTTTTAATTCCTAGTTGGGCAGCAATGGAAATATGAACAATTAGCAGTTCATTTTTCCTGTCCTGAGTGTTTGAGGTGCAGCACAGGCCAAGTAATTGCAGTGTGCTATTCTGATTTTGGAAACAGTTTCCATAAAGGAAACCATTTTAGTAGAAGCTTAACCAAAAACCAAACCGAACCCAGTGCCGTCGAGTTGATTCCGACTCATAGCAACCCTACAGGACAGAGTAGAACTGCCCCGTACAGTTTCCAATGAGTGCCTGGCAGATTTGAACTGCTGACCCTTTGGTTAGCAGCCATTGCTCTTAACCACTGTGCCACCAGAGTTTCCAGTAGAAGCTTAGAAGTGAGGCTTTTTATTCCTTCAAGTTTATTGTTGTTGTTAGGTGCTCCCAAGTCATTTTTAACTCAGAGCAACCCAAGTGACAGAGTAGAACTGTCCCATAGGGTTTTCTTGGCTGCAGTCTTTATAAGGAGCGCTGGTGGTGCCGTGGTTAAGAGCTTGTCTGCTAAACAAAAGGTTGGCCACTTGAATCTACCAACTGCTCCTTGGAAACCCTGTGGGGCAGTTCTACTCTTTCATATAGGGCCACTATGAGTTGGAATTGACTCAAAACCACTTTTTTTTTTTAATCTTTACAAGAGCAGATAACCAGGTACATCTCCCACTGAGCCACTGGGTGGGTTGGAATAGCAAGCCTTTTGGTTGGTAGACAAGTGCTTAATAGTTGAATCAGCTGGGCTCCTTCCTTGAAGCTTAAGGGAAGTAAAAGACATGGGTCAGAGCATAAGCAGCTGAAAGGTATGATTCACTTTGTTCTCCATCAGGAGTGAAACTCCCAGAAACCAAAACCAACACTCTTGTGCAGGTAGCACCATGTTTTCAATGTGGGTACATTTTAACAGTGACTAACATTTTATAAAAGGAGCCCTGGTAGTGCAGTGGTTAAGCTCTCAGCCGCTAACCAGAAAGTCTGCAGTTAGAACCCACCAGCTGCTCCTCGGGAGAAAGATGTGGCAGTCTGCTTCCAGAAAGATCACAGCCTTGGAAACTCTGTGGGCAGTTTTATTCTGCCCTATAGAGTCACTATGACTTGAAATTGACTAAACTGCAAAGGGTTTTTATTTAAAAAAAAAAAATTGTAAAGGCAGGGCAGGAGTGGTTATCAGGAGACCTATCTGCTCTACCAGCTTCAGACTGGTCCCCTTAAAGAAATCATCTTCCTTTTCTGGCTCTTTGTTTCCTCCACCGTAAAAATGAAGGAGCCCTGTTGACGCGACGGTTAAGCACTCCGCTGCTGACTGGGAGTTTTGGCAGTTAGAACTTACCCAGAGGCTCCTTGAGAGAATGACCTGGTGATCTGCTTTCGTAAAGATTACAGCCAAGAAAATCCTATACGGCTGTTCTGCTCTGTCACATGGGGTCCCTATGTGTTGGAATTAACTCAGTGGCACCCAACACCCACAGCAACACTCTCCTGTGCCTCTAGGAAGGGTCTAGTCCCGTTGACTAGGCGTAGTTGTCCAACAATTCTTTCATTAATGATGCAAAAAATCATATTTACAATTTTTGACTTTCAAATGTAGTTTGGATAAGATACAAATCAGTGCTTCTCCAGCCTGAATATCAATCTGAGTAGCCTGGGGAGATGTTCTACTTTGTAATGAAACATTTTGCTGAAGTATAACATCCAAACAGAAAAGTGTACCAACTGGTGAATTTTCACATGGGGAGATGATTTGTTTCGTAATTAAATTTTTTGTTCACATATTACATAACATACAAACAGAAAAGTGCACCAATTGGAGAAGTTCCACAAAGTGAACATAACAGTGTGTCTAGTAAGGGCAAGAAACAGAACTTTGCCAGCTCCTGCGAAGCATTCTAAAGCACAGAATTCCAAGTCTCACCCTAGACCTACCAAGTCAGAAGCCCTAGGGTATGAGCCAGGGCTCCTGTTTTTAAAAGGCTCCCAGTTGTGTATCACACAGCCAGACTGATGTTGTCATTTGGAAACCTCTAAAGTAGGCAGCAGAGCCCTGGTGGTACAATGGTTAAGAGCTTGGCTGCTCACCAAAAGTTGGCAGTTCAAATCCACCAACAGCTCCTTGAAAACCCTATAGGGCAGTTCTATTCTGTCCCATAGTTCTGCTCTGGTGCTATGAGTTGGAATTGACTCAATGGCAGTGGGTTTTTTTTTTTTTAAGTAGACAGCAAGTTATTTTCAATTAATAAACTTCCTTTTTTTTTTTTTAGAGACGTTTTAGGTTTACAGAAAAATAAGGCAGAAAGTACAGAGTGTCCAAATATCCCTCCTGCCTCCAACAGTTTCCCCTGGGGTTAACATCTTGTATTAGTGTGATTCATTTGTTACATTTAATAAACCAATATTGATACATTATAATTAAAGTCCACCGTTTACACTGTTTTGAACAGTTCTATGGGCTCTGACAAATGTATAACATCATGTTTCTACCATTGCAGTATCATGCAGAATAGTTCCACTGCCCTAAAAATTCTTCCATGTCCTTCTCCCACTCCAAATCCCAGCAACTCCTGATCTTTTTACTGTCTCTACAGTGTTGCCTTTTTCATAAAGCCTGTAGTTGAGATAGTACAGCATGCAGCCTCTTCAGGCTGACTCGCTTCACTTACCAATATGCACTTAAGGGTACTCCATGTCTTTTTGTGACAAGATAGCTCGTTCCATTTTATTGCTGAATAATGTTCCATGGTATGAACGTACCACAGTGTGTTTATCCATTAACCTATTACAGGACATCTTGGTTGCTTCCAATTTTGGAGAATTATGAAGAAAGATGCTATTATCCTTCGTGTACAGGTGTGTGTGAACATCAGTTTTCAACTCATTTCGGTAAATACCTAGAAACATGATTGCCGGTTCCTAAGGCGAGCTTTTGTTTAACTTCGTAAGAAACTGCCAAACATCTTCCCAAGTGGCGTATCATTCTGCGTTCCCGCCAGCAATGAAGAGTTTCTGTTGTTTAACATCTGCGAAGGATTTGGTGTTGGACAGCAACTTTGTTGTTGTGTTCAAACCAACACAAAATTCTTGATAATCTAAACAAAGAAGGACTCTGGGCAGGATGATAGGTTTGTTAGCCTGAGGCCTGTACGTCATCAGTCTCGCTGGTCTGGAGTAACTGTCCCACAGGGAAGTAGCTCAGCCCTAGGAATGCAGACACTGCCCCGGGCTGCAAGTGAGCTCTTTCTAATCCCCCCGCAATGACTCACTCTGCAGTGTTTGTACCGTATTCTTCCTTGTGAAATGAAGAGACTGAAGTGCAGGGGAGTTAGATAAAGTGCCTGAAATCATACAGCCAGTTAAGGTCAGTGCTGGGTTTAAAACTCAACATGGCCCAATGCAAAAATCCAGTTTTTCCCTTCCCTATACTCCACGGGCTTCATCCGAGGATTAAAACCTGTCCCGATGCAGCCAATATACACCTGCTGAATACACACAGGTATGTATTGGTTGACACTTGTGTTTATTCCCATCAAAATCTTACGGCATTGCCTCAGTTCCAGCATTAATCAATTCTAACTGCATTGTGGAGATTCTAGAAAAAACTTCACTAACCCTGTCTCTTTTGAGATCAGACAAAAAAGTTTCTCCATAGATAGGATTTATAGAGTAACACCTTCATTCTAGAAATGTAGTTTTGATCACATGGAAGTTTAGGAGGCTCACCGCATTCTTTATTGATTTCTAATTTTTCTCCCATTAAATCATGTTGGACAAAAACGCTAGTCATCTTCCAAGGCTTAAAAGTGTTAGATACATTTTCTACCCTAGATTTGTCTAATTTTGTGGGTCATTGCAGGGGCAAACAGAATCCACATTCTATAGAACTGTGTCTTGTAAAATTCATAGTAGGTTGCTGTGCCTTCTCCTCTCGTTTTATTTTGTTATACTTTTAGGTTTTTGTTTTTTTTTTTCAAGGGGAGGGTGTTCTCTTCTATCTGACATGCACACTAGTATAGGAAATACGTGTGTGATGGTAACTGGATTTGGCAGAGATAAGAAATTATTGAGGTCAGAAGATGGATATATATATAATGTAACCAAACTAGTTGCCGTTAAGTCAGTTTCAACTCATGGTAACCCCATATGTGTCGGAGTGTTTTCGGTGGCTGATTTCTCAGATCACTGGGCCTTTCTTCCAAGGTGCCTCTGGGTGAACTTGAACATTCATCCAACCTTTAGGCTACCAGTCTAATGGGTTAACCATTTGTGCCACCCAGGGATTTCAAATATATTCTCTTTAATGGGGCATTCCAGTCATAGGCTCTCAAGTGCTTGAAGCATAGGTTGTCTTGTATAGGAAGCTGAACATGAGGACTGACAAATAAATAAATGGCAAAGAACAATTCATGGGGTCACATGACATCTTCCTTTGGACAGTAAATCTTAACTGCATTGGTTTTGCCCTCCTACTCCAGGGGGATGAGTATTTGGCAAAGCCTAGAGACATTTTTGATTGTCGAAGTAAGAGTTGGGGAATTCGTGGGTAGAGGCCAGGGATGGTGCTAAACATAATACACAAGGCAGGTCCTCACAACAAAGAATTACCTGGTCCAAAATGCCAATAATGCCAAGCTTGAGTACCTCTAACTTGGGAAATGGTAATAAATCTCACACAGAGACCAGCTTTTCTGTGAAAGCAATAGGAAAGGCTAAGTTATTTCTACTTGGATTGAATAACACTGTACTAAGGAGACCATGTTTTTGAAGGGACTTGCTTAGATTCTAAATTGGTTCCCCTCAGAGCTATACTGGAAAATGGAGCTAAGAGAAAACCACCTCCTCTTTTCAACTCTGGCTATTAAGCCTTTCTAATCTCCTCTCCCCACAGCACTCTCCCTCCCCACCACCTCTCCTCCCAGGGCAGAATTTGCTATTCTAATGAGAAATCAGCACACAAACTACAAAATGAGAGCAATGCAAAATGCATCTCTCTTGAGCAATGTTAATTTAAGTGTATAAAATCTCAACTGAAATACTGTCTTTTTTTTTTTTTTTTCTCTAGAATCCTAACTTTGAATAAATGTGGCTGCTATGGTGTCCGTACGAGAGAGTTGCTAAGGAAACCAAAAGCCAGCCCCATTGCCAGTGCTTCCATCCCCGCGGAATACCGTTACGGCCCATCAGTCATCTTGAGAGTTAGAGACACCATGGTGAACGAAATGATGCCTTTATCTGTTTATCCCAAGAGAACAGTTTCAAAAAATAGGTTTACCCAGTGCCTTCAGAAGATTATCTAATGGCCCGTCCTGCTAATGAGACAGAAAATGGATGTCTCTCATGGAAACCCTACCTCTGAATTCATTTCCAAGTTCTTAATATTGTGATTATAAAAATGCAAAATATACTCTCTGCTGGATTCAAAAAATATGCCTGCAGTAATAACTGTAGGTAAGGCCAATCACATACTGCATATGTGTGGTTATTCTTTTGAACGCAATGCATTTGCTTAAATGTAACCTCGTGTAGTTGCGAAAAAAGCTAACAGAATTTCATGAAACCCTTCCATAGTGTGCCAGGTACAGGAGCAGTTTTTAGAATCTGCAATATTGCAGCCAGCAATGGCCAAGGCATTTTCAGTCAATGAAATTGCAATATGGTAGAAGGAACAGTTGACAGAAATTGGAATGTTTCATCTGATAGGGAATATTATAGTAAAGGTGGTCTCCTAACACCTGCAAGGCTGTAGCAAGCCCAGGGTCCCACCTTTGTCCCTTGCAGTCACTGTACACAAGAGGGCTCCAGGCCTCTGCAGAGAGAGGGCTCTCTAGTTCCCAGTTCCAGCAGCGTCTACAGTGATGCCCAGACTGATTGATTTCCTTTGCATACCCACCCACCAGCCTCCAGGTTTGTTTCCCATGGACCTAGCAACTCAGGCACTGTGTGCAACAAGCCTTATGCCTCAGCGGCCCCTCACGTCCCTCTGTCTGCCTGTTGTCAGCCTCAGCTCACCTGCACTCTGTAGTTTGCTTCCTCCCTCCTGGTGAGGACTCCCTGCATTCCAGACCTTGCTCCTCTAGCAGTGTCCCTGACTCCCTCTGCCTGCCTCCCCCCGGCCTCGGCTCACCTGCCACCCGGAGGATTGTTCCTGCTGCCTGAAGACCATGGACCAGTGCTTGCTCAGGCCAGCTGGTGAGCTTCTCCACCCTTCAGTGGAATGTACCCACACCTTCCCCAAAGAGTTCTGAACCTCTCCCAAGCTTGTCCTTTCACGTGCTTTCCCTCAGCCCCATGGTGCCCTTTGGAATTCTGTTTACATCTTTATAGTTACCCTCCTATCATAGCTTAATAGTTACTAAACTCCCTCTGTTTAAATGATTGTATAATGTCTGTCTTTGGACTGGGCCCAGACTGATGCACTCTTCTCTCTGTACTCCCTCTGCTCCTGGGGAATTTATGTCAGATCATCAAAATCAATGCTGATTTCACTTGTTTTTGTTGGGGTGGACAACAACTAAAAATGCATACAGGCTGCTAGAAGCTGTTCCAGGTTCCCAGGGTGACTGGTCTCTGGGAAAGCAAAGACAGATTGTTTTGCAGGGACTCAGATTAAAGCAAGAATAGATTGCCTTTTCTCCCTTCTCCTAGGAAATATGTACTCCCTCCAGGCAGAAATCAGTCCCTTGTTTCAACAAACTATAGTGACCCCTACAAAATATTGCATCAATGTCCCCGTTCCGTTTCCTTACAAAGCATGTCACGTTCTCGTCTCTGCTGCATAAGAGCCTGTCCCCATCTCTGTACATCTATTCCTCATCACTGAAGGTGTGTGTATGTGGGCTCTGGGGGAGGGGGGAATACAATTGCAGGGTGCACACTATGTATATGAAGTACATTCTATTCTGACATGCATGGGGTCGCCAGGAGTTGGAGTTGACTCAACTGCTACTAGTTTGGATTTTTTGGTACTACGTGTCAGGCACTGCTTTATGACTTTATATATATATTAACTCATTTAATCCTAACTACCCTCCGTACTATTTACATCCCCATTTAGAAATGAGGAAATCAAAGGCCAGAGAGCTTAGTTTAATTTGCCCGGGATGGAAGAGCCACTTGACATTTTACAATTCGCCCGTGCCACTATTCAGATTGACTTTGTGTGTATCTAAAATAAAAGAAGACAGGAAACTAATGAGCCAGTAGCCCTAGGGAAGTGCCTCTTCATTATTCATGATTAAGTATGGAAATATGCAAATAATTTGCTTTTAACCTAGTGTGTTGGAAGAATGGAAATGAAAACATGATGGAGCTCTTCATCTCCCTCCTACCTCTCCCAGGTCAGTGAGTGAGTCCCTCTCCAGATGCAAAAAAGACTGTAAGAGACACAGGAGACACCTGCCAGAGGAAAGTTCACCTGGGGACTCAGGTTCACAGGCACTTAGGACCACAGCAAATAGCACCAGAGAACTGGGGAAGGATGACCACCATTTACAATGATAAAAACTAGAATCATGTTGAGAGTGAACGGGGTGCCGTTGATGATTATGCTAAGACAAATCATGTAATTCAGAACTTTCCTGGGCACACCTGCACTTGGAGCCACCACTGACATCGTTTTTTTCTCACCCTGAACAACTAATCCATCAGCAAATCTTGGTTCTTTAAAATATATTCAGGATGTGACCATTTATCACCACCCAGCCACTAACACCTTCTCCCATGCCCCATCACCTCATTTCTAGATCAGGGAAGTGACCTCCTAACCAGTCTCTTTGCTTCTGTCTCTGTCTTTCCATTCCCTCTTAGCACAGCAGCCAGGTGAACATTTTTAGTGTAAGTCACATAATGTCACTCCTCTGTTTGAAGCCAGAGTGGTTTCCCGTCTCACTCAGAGAACAAGCTAAAGTCCTTGGTGTGGCCTACAAGACCATATAGAATCTGGCTGTTGGTCTCTTGGACCTCAACTCCTTCTGCTCTTCTCTTGTGCACTGCACTCCAGTCACCCTGGTTCCTTTGCTAATCCTTGGACATTCCAACATGCTTGAGATCTAAGGACTTTGCCCTTGCTGTTCCTTCTCCCGTGGATAGCTGCTTGGCTACCTGACTCACTTAATTCAGGCCCCTTCTCTTCCCTCCTGAATTCTCAATACTCTGCATCTATTCTTATTTACTGTTTGTTAAGGTCCTTGGATGGTGCAAGCGGTTTGTAATCAGCTGCTAACCTAAAGGTTGGTGGTTCGAACCCACCCAGCGATGCCACAGAAGAAAGGCCTGGCAATCTATTTCAAAAAAATATTAACCCAAAAAAACCCAGTGCCCTCGAGTCGATTCCTTACAGCCAAGAAAACTCTGTGAAGCACAGCTCTACTCTGTAACACATGGGCTCACCATGAGTCAGAAGCAACTCAACAACAACGGATCTGTTGGTTTGTTTTCTTTGTTTAGTGTCTAGAATGTAACCTCCGTGATGTCAGTGAGCACTCAATAAATACATTTTGAAGAATAAAAAAAATAAAGATGTTGAAGAGGACTATGGAATTTATGTATAAAGAATCTCTTTTGTTCTCTCCCTGACTGGTGGTGAACCAAAGAATAGTCAAACAGAATCTGATGACCACGTCTATTTTTTTTTTTTTTCCCTGTGAGGCTGAAATTTGAACATTAGCATGTTGTCTTGGTGAAAAGCACTCTTGAAGACTCTGTGGGGAGCAGTAATTATTGATGCAGAGTTGCCTTAAAAGGGGTCAGGAGCAACGAGCTTTGGAGTCACTCACACTAAGTTGGTGTGTTAGGTTTTATGACTTGTTCAAAGAATTATTTGCCTGCCTCCTGGCCTACCCCTCCAGGGCCCCTTTCTGGAGTCCCTCTCTGTAGGTGCAGTACACTTCCAGTCTGTGAACACCTGACTGGACCCTGTGGACTGCTCTGGCCGATGGAGTGGAAGTGACAGACGCCATGTCCGTGAGGAGCTTTAGGAGCCATCAAGTGATTTTCTACTGCTTTCTTCCTCTCTCCCATGAAAGTATGTCCCAGACTGGGACAACTCCTTCCACCTGGTCCCAGTATGAAGAAGATTTAGAGCAGAACTGCAGCCAACCAGCGGTGGATGTGGCAGGGGTGAGGCGTAAGCCTTGGCTGTTGGAAGACCCCGAGCTTCTGGGAGGTGTATTACCACAGCATAACCAGCAAATACTAACAAACAAACAAACAAACAAAATTGCCATCAAGTCAATTCCGACTGATAGAGACCCTATAGGACAGGGTAGAACTGCTCCATAGGGTTTCCAAGGAGCAGCTGGTGGATTTGAACTGCTGACATTTTGGTTAGCAGCTGAACTCTTAACCTCTATGCCACGAGGGTTTCCAATACTAATATAGTTGGTAAAAAATGATACCCAAGGCAACTGGAATGTGGGTGAAGGGAAGGACCTGTCACTGCTCCTCTTTCTTTTCTTCACATTCACTTGATGAGGCTCGAGCTCTGCACCTATTCCATGCCTACACCTTGGGTGCTGAACATGGCAGGGGAAAAATGTTACGCTGACTCAACTAATTTTGCATGTGTGACCACTCATCTGAAAAGGACCCATAGGCTGGTCCTGGCTACCAGCGAAGGAAGTGGCAGTTGAACTGAAACATGAATGATGTGAAGAATCGAGCTATGCCAAGATCCAGGGAAGAGCATCCAGGAAGAAGGAACAGCAAGCACAGAGGTCCCCAGGTTGGAACCAGCTCAGTGAATTCAGGGGAGAGGAAGGAGCATGTGGCTGCAGAACAGTGAACTTGGGTCTGAGTGGAACAAGACCAGATGGGAGCAATAGCCAGGTCTGGATCATGGAGATCTTGCAGACCAAGGTAAGGATGTTGGAATTTCCTCACATGGCACTGGGATGCCATTGGAGGATTTCAAGAAAAGTAGTGACAGAGTTTCAGTTTCGTATTGCTGCTTAACAACCACGTCTTGACTTAATGGCTTAACACAACGACAACGTCTATTTTGCTCACAAACCTGGAATGTGGGCAGGGCTTGGTGGAGCCAGCTTGTGTCTGCTCCACTTGGTGCCAGCTGCAGCAGCTCAAAGGCTGGACTCAAGAATCTTCTGAAGTCTCACTCACTTGTGCAGCGGTTGATGCTGGTGTCCAACAGAGGTCTCCACTGGACTGCATGTGGCCCTTCTGTGGAGCTGTTTGGTTTCCTCACATGTCCGAGTTACAAAAGCCAGTGTTCCATGAACAAGACAGAGTCAGATGGTAGCTACTACTGCTTCTTCTAACTTAGCCTCGGAAGTCTTCTGTATTCTATTCATGGAGACCTTCACAAAATCCGGTTCATGGGGAGAAATCATAGACCCTACTTCTCCATGGCAGGGTCTCGATATTACCTTGAAAGAAGAATGCGAGGAATGGGATGTATCACTGCAGGTGTCTTTGGAAAAATGCAGTCTGCTCTGACTGAATGTGATTGACATGTTTAGGAAGACAATCTGGCTGCTTTGGAAAGAAGAAATTCTGGGGGGCCAGGGTAGCCATAGAGCCAGGTCTGGTGGCTCAAGCAGTCCTGGGGTGAAATGATGGTGACTTAGACCACAGGGAGGAGAGCAGACATACAAACAGAGAATGAATTCAGGAAAGAGGCACCATGTTTGGACACATGTTACTCTAAAGCCCTGACCCTCAACGGTGACCAACATGCTTATATTTTCCCCCACTCTTCCAAATGCCTGGGGCTCAGAGTGGAGTTTACTTTAAGTCTTAGTCTGGGTTCTCTAGAAGAGCAAAACCAGTAACATGTATATATATACATACATACATATATATATGTGTGTGTATGTAAATAGAGATTTACTTCAAAGAAATGGCTCATACAGTTATGGGGGTTGGCAAGTCCCAAATTAGTAGGTCAGGCAGTAGGCTGGAGAATTCCACTGGCTCATGGGATTGTGGGGGCTGGTGAACTCAAAATTTGCAGGTCAGGCGGCAGGCTGGAGACTCCTGCAGGTTTACGTCCCAGGAATGTGGAGTGAGGCAAAGAAAAGAGCGCTGGGTGGAGAGGGAAGAGTTTTGCTAGAACATCCATTTATATACTGGAGGCAGGCCATATCCTCAAGGAAATTCCCCTTTCAACTGATTGGCTGATGACGTCAGATTACATTATATTACATTATGGAAGAGCACCCAGCCTGGTATCTGCCAAACCACTGAGAATCGTAGCTGTGCTAATTTGACACATAACATAAGCCATCACAGGTGTGTGTGTTTGTTTTCTTATATTATTACTATTTTTAAAGGCTTGTATTTGGAATGGATGCTTTAGCAGGACAGAACTGCTATGCTGAGTAGAAAACTGTGATGGACCAGTAGATAGCACCTCATCTTGGTGGTGGAAGAAAAATCTAGAAAGCTGCCTTCATTCTTCAGAGTGCCTGCCAGCGGCCTGTTTTGAACAGACATAGGCTGGGGTCAGCACCGGCGTACTTGACCACCTTCTTGGCATGGTGCCAGCACCTTCAGCCCTGAGGGCTGTGTTCTTTAATCATTATGTTATCAGGTCTTCTGGGAAATAACGATGTTCACTTCCATAGTTAGAGCAAATTCCATCTACTTCTGTGGGTCCCACTTCCAGATCTTTTTATTACAGTCTCCTCACTTCAGGAGCCCTGGTAGCACAGTGGTTAAGAGTCCGGCTGCTAACCAAAAGGTCAGCAGTTCAAATCTACCAGCTGCTCCTTGGAAACCCTATGGAGCAGTTCTACTCTGTCTTATAGGGTCACTATGAGTTGGAATCAACTTGATGGCTGTGTTTTGTTTTTTTATCCCCCCACTTCTGAAGCAGCTCATGGAATAAGCCTGGGTGGCACTAGCGGTTTTCTAACCTAAAGGCTGATGGTTCAAACCTATTCGGTGGCTCCAGGGAGGAAAAACCTGGCCATCTGCTTCCATAAAGATGGCAGCCAAGAAAACCCTTTGGAGGAGTTGTGCTCTGTAACACTTGAGGTCACCATGAGTCAGAATGGACTCACCAGTATCTAACAACAACAACAGCTTTGAAATCAAGCAGTGCTGGACTCCAATCCCAGGTCTGCCACTTACAAGTTGTTTGACCTTTTGAAAGTTACTTAACTATTCTAAGACTCAGTTTCCTTATCCATAAAATGAAGATGGTAACCCTACGACCCTATGGGGTGCATTGCAAAGATTAAATGAAATTCCCAAAAAGCAATTAGCATGAACCCTGTCACATACTATTGATTGCCATTGGGTCGATTCTAACTTATAATGACCCTATAGGACAGAGTAGCACTGCCCCAAAAGTTTCCAAGGAGCGGCTGGTGGGCTCGAACTGTCGATATTTTGGTTAGCATTCCGTGCTCTTAAGCCTGTGCCATGAGGGCCCCGTCACATACTAAGTGCTCAATAAATTGCAGCTAGAACCATTGTATATTAAAGGATAAGGATGCCACAATATATAGAAACTGATTGAAGAATTCCCAGCAGCTGGAGCTGTGCATACAGACCATTGCATACTGCCTGCTGACTGTGGTCATGTGGCGTCCTTTTTATGGCTCAGTGACTTAACATTTAGAAGATGGAACTTTCACAGTGAAAGCAAGTTGAAAAATAAGTAAAACCCCAGAGAGCATTTAGGCACAAACCACCTCAGATGCACGTGGGTTTCTTGGCTTGGCCTGCCAGCTGGATGGCTTTTACATTCCACTTGAGCAAAGCGAAGCTGTCCCTGACCCTGCTGCAAAGGCACCAGTGCTGTGTGCATGTCAAAAACTCAGGAAGGGATTCACTTTGAAAAGCTGACATTTTTAAGCCAATCACCAAAGGCCGGAGTGAATGGAAATCTGAGAAACCTTTGAGAGTCTTAGGAGAGCCAATGAGAGGAGGTATCACTGGGTCTAAGCTTCCAGGTGACATTGGGAGGTACGGCAGGTCACCCAAATCATGTACGTAACAGCAAGTATTTAGACTTTGGAGATGCCATGATGTTTTTTTTATTTATTTTTTTAACTTCCATTCCAATAGTTTGGGATCAGGTAGCTCGATGCACCCTAACTCAGTGCATTCTAACTGATGCATCAAAGCCTAGTTGCTCTCTGGGAGCGATCCCTGTTATGAGGCTTGCTTTGTAGGGCTAGCTATGGGTGCTTTTTATTGAGTGCTGGAAAAGCGCCCAGCACCATACTGGACTTTTTATGTGCACAGTCTCACGTCATGTCTGACGACAACCAGAATCACGTGCTCATCCACTTAACGTTAACTGACTACCTATGAGATGTCAAAAGGAGCACTCAAGTTTTGGGGAAGGTAAGTGATTTGCCCAGAATCCCATTAGTGGTGAGTAGGAGGGCCAAGATGTGAATAATCTCAGTTCCCACACTGGCCCCACCAAGCTACACTTCTCCAGGTATGCTAATGGTGCAAAATAAAGAAAGCTAGACCTGGAGCCTGGAGATCTAGGTACCTCATTTGGTTATGGCATCCCTGGGTGGTGCAGAGAGTTAACACACCCGGCTGCTAACCAAAAGGTTGGTGGTTCAAGTCCACCCAGAGGCACCACAGAAGAAAGGCCTGGTAACCTGCTTCTGAAAAATCAGCCACTAAAAACCCTATTGAGCACAGTTCTACTCTGACACACATGGGGTCACCATGAGTCAGAGTTGACCCTATGGTGATAGGTTTTGTTTGGATACACTTACTAGTTATGTGACCTTGAGCAAGTCACTTTATCCTTTGGGTTTATTTCCTTCTCTTAATGGCAAATTGCTGATCACCTTGTGACCCAACTTTTGGTGTTTCTGTCGGAATTACATGCTATAAAGAAATAATATGGATGAATCTCACAAACAAGTTTGAGTGAAAGAAGCCAGATTTAAGAGACTGCGTACTATAAGATTCCATTTATAAGGATTTTTTATCCTTTTTTATTGCGCTTTAAGTGAAAGTTTAAAAATCAAGTCAGACTTTCACACAAAAATTTATATACTTCTTGCTATATACTCCTAATTTCTCTCCCCCCCTTTTTTTTTTTTGATGAGACCTCACGATCCTTCCCTCCGCTCTCTCTTTTCATGTCCATTCAGCCAGCTTCTGACCCCCTCTGCCCTCTCATCTCCCGTCCAGACAGGAGATGCTAACATAGTCTCACGTGTTTACTTGATCCAGGAAGCTCATTCTTCACCATTATCATTTTCTATCCCATTGTCCATCCAATCCCTCCCTGAAGCATTGGCTTTGGGAATAGTTCCAGTCTTGGGCTAACAGAAGGCCTGGGGACGATGACCACCAGGGTCCTTCAAGTCTCAGTCAGACCATTAAGTCTGGTATTTTAATGAGAATTTGGGGTCTGCATCCCACTGCTCTCCTGCTCCCTCAGGGGTTCTCTGTTGCATTCCCTGTCAGGGCAGTCATTGGTTGTACCTGGGCACCATCTACTTCTTCTGGCCTCAAGCTGCTGTAGTCTCCGGTTTATGTGGCTATTTCTGTCTCTTGGGCTCATAATCACCTTGTGTCTTTTGTGTTCTTCAATCTCCTTTGCTCCAGGTGAGTCGAGACCAATTGATGCATCTTAGATGGCCGCTTGCTAGCATTTAAGACCTCGGATGGCACTGTCCCAAGTGGGATGCAGAATGTTTTCTGAATAGACTTTATTATGCCAATTGATTTAGATGTCCACTGAAACCATGGTCCCCAAACCCCTGCCCCTGCTATGCTGGCCCTCGAAGTGCTCAGTTTATTCAGGAAACTTCTTTGCTTTTGGTTTAGTCCAGTTGTGCTGACCTCTGCTATACTGTGTGTTGTCTTTACCTTCACCTAAAATAGCTCTTGTCTACTATCTTATTAGTGAATACCCCTATCCCTCCATCCCTCCCTCCCCAGAATATTTTCTTCTCTGTTTAAACTATTTCTTGTGTTCTTATAGTAGTGGTCTTATACAATATTTGTCCTTCTGCAGCTGACTAATTTCACTCAGCATAATGCCTTCCAGATTCCTCCATGTTATGAAATGTTTCAGAGATTCATCACTGTTCTTTATTGACTTGTAGTATTCCATTTTGTGAATATACCATAATTTATTTATCCATTCATCCATTGATGGGCACCTTGGTTGCTTCCATATTTTTGCTATTGTAAACAGTGGTGCAGTGAACATGAGTGTGCATATATCTGTTCGTGTAAAGGCTCTTATTTCTCTAGGATATATTCCAAGGAGTGGGATTGC
This sequence comes from Loxodonta africana, assembly GCF_030014295.1. Classification (NCBI taxonomy): domain Eukaryota; kingdom Metazoa; phylum Chordata; class Mammalia; order Proboscidea; family Elephantidae; genus Loxodonta; species Loxodonta africana. The sequence continues at coordinate 24,417,283 of NC_087354.1, forward strand.
TGGATCGTATGGTAGTTCTATTTCTAGCTTTTTAAGGAAGCGCCAGATCGATTTCCAAAGTGGTTGTACCATTTTACACTCCCACCAGCAGTGTATAAGTGTTCCAGTCTCTCCATTACCTCTCTAACATTTATTATTTTGTGTTTTTTGGATTAATGCCAGCCTTGTTGGAGTGAGATGGAATCTCATTGTAGTTTTGATTTGCATTTCTCTAATGGCTAATGATCGTGAGCATTTCCCCATATATCTGTTAGGTGCCCGAATGTCTTCTTTGATGAAGTGCCTGTTCATATCCTTTGCCCGTTTTTTAACTGGATAATTTTCTTTTTGTTGTTGAGGTTTTGCAGTATCGTGTAGATTTTAGAGATCAGGCACTGATCGGAAATGTCATAGCTAAAAACTTTTTCCCAATCTGTAGGTAATCTTTTTACTCCTTTGGTGAAGTCTTTGGATGAGCATAGGTGTTTGATTTTTAGAAGCTCCCAGTTATCTAGTTCCTCTTCTGCACTGTTAGTAATGTTTTGTATACTGTTTATACCACGTTTTAGGGCTTCTAACATTTTCCCTATTTTTCCTTCCATGATCTTTGTTTTTTTAGGTTTTATATTTAGGTGTTTGATCTATTTTGAGCTCATTTTTGTGCATGGTGTGAGGTATGGGTCTTGTTTCATTTTTTGCAGATGGATATCCAGTTAAGCCAGAACCGTTTGTTAAAAAAACTGTCTTTTCCCCATTTAACTGACTGTGCCTTTGTCAAATATCAACTGCTCATACGTGGATGGATTTATGTCTGGATTCTCAATTCTGTTCTATTGGTCTATGTATCTGTTGTTGTACCAAAACCAGGCTGTTTTGACTACTGTGGCAGTATAATAGTTTCTAAAATCAGGTAGAGTGAGGCCTCTCACTTTGTTCCTCTTTTTCAGTAATGCTTTACTTCTCTGAGGCCTCTTTCCCTTTCATATGAAGTTGGTGATTTGTTTCTCCTTCTCATTAAAAACTGTTGGTGGAATTTGGATCGGAATGCATTCTATCTATAGATTGCTTTTGGTAGAATAGACATTATTACAATATTAAGTCTTCCTATCCATGAGCAAGGTATGTTTTTCCACTTATGTAGGTCTCTTTTGGTTTCTTGCAGTAGTGTTTTGTAGTTTTGTTTAAGTTTTTTACATCTCTGGTAAGATTTATTCCTAAGTATTTTATCTTCCTGGGGGGCTACTGTAAAAGGTATTGATTTGGTGACTTCCTCTTCCATGTTGTTTTTGTTGGTGTAGAGGACTCAACCGATTTTTGTATGTTTATCTTGTGTCCTGATAATCTGCTGAACTCTTCTATTAGTTTCAGTAGTTTTCTTGAGGATTCTATAGGGTTTTCTGTGTATAACATCATGGCATCCGTGAATAGAGATAATTTTACTTCTTCCTTACGAATCTGGATGGCCTTTATTTCTTTATCTAGCCTAATTGCTCTGGCTAGGACCTTCAGAACAATGTTGAATAAGAGTGGTGATAAAGGGCATCTTTGTCTGGTTCCCGATCTCAAGGGGAATGCTTTCAGACTCTCTCCATTTAGAATGATGTTGGCTATTGGCTCTGTATAAATGCCCTTCATTATGTTGAGGAGTTTTCCTCCTATTCCTATTTTGCTGAGAGTTTTTATCATGAATGGGTGTTGACGTTGTCAAATGCCTTTTCTGTATCGATGGATAAAATCATATGATTCTTGTCTTTTGTTTTATTTATGTGGTGGATTACATTAATTGTTTTTCTAATGTTGAACCACCCCTGCATACCTGGTATGAATCCCACTTGGTCATGGTAATTATTTTTTTGATATGGTGTTGAATTCTATTGGCTAGAAATGTTCAGGATTTTTGCATCTAAGTTCATGAAGGATAAAATGTTCAGGATTTTTGCATCTAAGTTCATGAAGGATAGAGGTCTATAATTTTCTTTTTTTGTGGTGTCTTTACCTGATTTTGGTATCAGGGATATGCTGGCTTCATAGGATGAGTTTGGTAGTATTCCGTCCTTTTCTATGCTCTGAAGTAAATACCTTTAGTAGTAGTGGTGTTAACTGTTCTCTGAAAGTTTGGTAGAACTCTGCAGTGAAGCCATCCGGACCAGGGCTTTTTTTTGTTGGGAGTTTTTTGATTACCTTTTCAATCTCTTCTTTTGTTATGGGTCTATTTAGTTGTTCTACCTCCATTTGTGTTAGTTTAGGTAGGTAGTGTGTTTCTAGGAATTCATCCATTTCTTCTAGGTTTTCAAATTTGTTAGAGTACGATTTCTCATAGTAATCTGATATGATTCTTTTAATTTCAGTTGGGTCTGTTCTAATAGCGGCCATCTCATTTCTTACTCAGGTTATTTGCTTCCTGTCCTGTTTTTTTCTTTTATTGATTTGACCAATGGCTTATCAATTTTGTTACTTTTTTCAAAGAACCAGCTTTTGGTCTTGTTAATTCTTTCAATTGTTTCTGTTTTCTATTTCATTTAATTCTGTTCTAATTTTTATTTTTTGTTTTCTTCTGGTGCCTGAGGGTTTCTTTTGTTGCTCTTTTTCTGTTTGTTGAAGTTGTAGGGATAATTCTTTGATTTTGGCCCTTTCTTCATTTTGGATGTGTGCATTTATTGATATAAATTAACCTCTGAGCACTGTTTTTCCTGTGTCCCAAGGGCTCTGAGAGGAAGTGTTTTCATTCTCATTGGATTCTATGAATTTCTGTATTCCTTCCTCAATGTCTTCTATAATTCAGCCTCTTTTGAGCAGGGTATTGTTCAGTTTCTAAGTGTTTTATTTCTTTCCCCTGATATTTCTGTTATTGATTTCTACTTTTATGGCCTTTCAGTCAAACAAGATGCTTTGTAATATTTCAATGTTTTGGATTCTGCTGAGGCTTGCTTTGTGACCTAAGATGTGGTCTATTCTAGAGAATGTTCCATGTGCACTAGAAAAGAAAGTATACTTGGCTGTTGTTGGGTGGAGTGTTCTGTATATGTCTATGAGGTCAGGTTGGTTGGTTGTGGCATTTAGATCTTCCATGTCTTTATTGAGCTTCTTTCTGGATGTCCTGTCCTTCACCAAAAGTGGTGTGTTGAGGTCTCCTACTATAATTGTGGAGCTGTCTATCTCACTTTTTAATGCTGTTAGAGTTTGTTTTATGTATCTTTCAGTACTGTCATTGGGTGCCTAAATATTTAATATGGTTATATCCTCCTGGTATATTGTCCTTTCAATGACTATATAGTATCCTTCCTTATCCTTTGTGGTGGATTTATCTTTAAAGTCTACTTTGTCAGAAATTAATATTGCCACTCCTGCTCTTTTTTTGATTGTTGTTTGCTTGATATATACGTATTTTTCCATCCTTTGAGTTTTAGTTTGTGTCTCTAAGTCTAAGGTGTGTCTCTTATAGGCAGCATATAGACAAATCATGTTTCTTTACCCATTCTGCCACTCTCTGTCTCTTTATTGGTGCATTTAATCCATTTACATTCAGCATAATTATGGGTAGGTGTGGATTTAGTGCCGTGATTTTGGTGTCTTTTTTTTGTGTCTTGTTGACAGTTTATCGACACTGGGTTATTGACAGTTTCTTTTTCCCAGTTAATTTTTTGTGCTGAATAGTTTATATATTGTCTTTTCCTCTTCTTCATTGTTGTTGATTTTATTTCTGCTGAGTCTCTATTTTTTCTTGTATTTTATTTTGATGTGTTGGATAGTTTGTCTTCTTTGTTGTTACCTTAATATTTATCCCTATTTTTCTAAATTTAAACCTAAACTTTATTTCTTTGTATCACCTTGTCTTCCTCTCCATATGAAAGATCTATGACCACATTTCTTAGTCTCTCTTTATTGTTTTAGTGTTGTCTTGTTTTACATAGTGACATCACTGTTTCCCTGTTTTGAGTGTTTTTTAACCTTTATTTACTTTTGTGGTTTCCTTATTTGGGTTAACATCTGATTGCTCTGTCCAGTCTTACAGCCTTGGATTGATACCTGATATTATTGATTTTCTAACCAAAGAACTCCCTTTAGTATTTCTTGTAGTTTTGGTTTGATTTTTATGAGTTTCCTAGTCTTGTGTTTATGAGGGAATGTCCTAATTTAAGCTTCATATTTGAGAGACAGTTTTGCTGGATATATGATTCTTAGTTGGCAATTTTTTTCCTTCAATGCTTTATATAAGTCATCTCATTGCCTTCTTGCCTGCATGGTTTTTGCCGAGTAGTCCAAGCTTACTTTTATTGGCTCTCCTTTATAGGTAATGCTTTATTTATCCCTAGCTGCTCTTAAAATTCTCTCTTTGTCTTTGGTTTGGCAAGGTTGATTATAATAGTCTTGGTGACTTTCTTTTAAAATCTACATTATGTGGAGTTCGATGAGGATCTTGGATAGATATCTTCTCATCTTTCATGATATCAGGGAAGTTTTCTGCCAACAAATCTTCAACAATTCTCTCTGTATTTTCTATTATCCCTCCCTGTTCTGGTACTCCAATCACTCGTGGGTTACAGTCCACATGATTCTTAAGGTTCTTCATTTTTTAAAAATTCTTTTATCTGATATTTCTTCAAATATAGTGGTGCCAAGTGCATTATCTTCAGGTTCACAAATTCTACCTTCCACTTGCTCAGTTCTGCTCCTCTGACTTTCTATCAAGTTGTCTAATTCTGTAATTTTATTGTTAATCTTCTGAATTTCTGATTGCTGTCTGTGGATTTTTCCAGCTTATTAAATTTTTCATTAAGCTCCTGAATAACCTTTTTAATTTCTTCAACTGCTTCATCTGTGTGTTCTTTGGCTTGTTGCACGTATTGCCTCATTTCCTTCCTGATGTCCTGAAGTGTTCTGTTGATTAATGTTTCGTATTCTGCATCTGGTAATTCCAGGAATGCACTTTCATCTAGAAGATCCCTTGATTCTTTTTTCTGAGAGCTTGTTGAAGCCATCATGGTATGTTTCTTTAAGTGATTTGGTATTGACTGTTGTCTCCGAGCCATCTATAAGCTATTGTATTAGTTTATTTTATGTTTGGTTACTGTGTCCTAGCTTCTTGCTTTGTTTTGTTTTGATATACCCAAATGGGTTGCTTGAGTGAGCTAGCTTGAGTATTTTCACCTTTGAAGCTCTGGTGTCCTGTCACCCAATGGCTAGAGCTGGTATAAGGTATATCAGTCTAGGAGTCCATTCACTTTTCTTGTATGGATTCAGCTCATGTGTCCAGGTACCTAGTCATCAAGTGTGTGGTACAGGCTCTGTTGTACAGTCTTAGAGGAGCAGAGGTTTTTAGTGTAGGTACTGGTATCTGCTTGCAGCAGGGGGTCATGCTTTGAACAAGGCAGGGAGCTGAGAACCATCCCCTGAGTGTCTCTGAGGAAAGCGTGTCCCTCTTCCCTAGAGTGTAAAGGGGGGTGGGTTCTTCAGAGAGTCCATGGACACCCAAAGTTTTTGGTTGTAAGGACTGGGAGGTACCAGTTATCCTTGGACCCCTGTCACAGGTGGCTGGGTGACCTGAATGGAGCCACCAGTCCTTAGGCCCCTGATGTGGGTAGGTGAGGACCCTGTTTAATAGGCAAAATGGTGTCAAACATGAAACACCCACCTCTCCAGTGCTCAGCTGAAAGAGCTGTAGTCTGCCAACAAGGGCCTATTCTCCTGAAATAGGCCCACAGAGGTCCACGCAGGGCGGAAAGGTGCTAAAAGTCCATGGACCATTTATGCCTGGACAGGAGTCGCTTCTGTCCTGAATTCCCCAGGTTAGTGAAGCTGGCAAATTATCTTTCCTCCCAAGTGTGAATTTATTCCAAGGCTGGGAGGATGGCTCTAGGCACTCAACAGGGCCTATCTCAGGCCCAGGGAAATCAACAGCCTCTGAAGCCAGCTTGGGAAGGGGGCACGGTAAAATATACACAAGTACTTAGCTTTTGCCGAGAGCGTCGTTCTTCTCTGGTTCCAGAGGTATGAGTAGGCTGTGTGGCTGGCTGCTTCTCCCTGTGGAAACTGTGGCCAAACGCTGGTACCAGCCTGCCACAGCCACTCCTGGGAATGGTGCATGCGGGGTCCCGGCCATTCAGGTCCAGTAATTCCTCTCCGCTTCTGAACAATCTCCTCCTCCCCCTGCTGCTCAGTTCATTTCCTAACTTTGCCTTTGATATTCAGGAATCCTAGCTTGTCATAAATATAATCGTTTCACTTGTTTTTTTTCAGGTCTTTGTTGTAAGAGGGATTACTGGAAGTGTCTGTCTCTTCCATCATCTTGGCTCTGGCTCCTTGTTTTCTTTTGAAAGGCAAAATGAGTAAGAACTAAGGATATTGGTTTACTTGGAGAGGGTGAAGGGGGTTATAAATGGGAGAGGGAATAAATGAGTTTCTGGAGTTCTGAAATGTTCTGTTTACTGTAAAAGTATAAAAGAATTAAAAACAATGTAGGAATGTGAGACTATCTTGAAACACATAAAAAACCAAATCCGTTGCTGTCAAGTTGATTCCAGCTCAAGACAACCCCATGTGTTACAAAGTAGAATTGCTCCCTAAGGTGTTCTTGGCTGTAATCTTTACAGAAGCAGATTGCCAGGCCTTTCTTCTGCAGTGCCACAGGGTGAGTTTGAACTACCAACCTTTAGGTTAGTAGTCCAGTGCAAACCGTTTGCACTACCCAGGCAAGGAAGAAGGTATATATGCTCCTTCAGTGTGGCTCCAGGGCCAAAGCGGGGGAGCTGTAGGTGGGTTTTTTTTTTTTTTTAATTGTGCTTTAAGTGAAGGTTTAGAGCTCGAGTTAATTTCTCATTCAAAAATTTATATATATTGTTTTCTGACATTATTTGCAATCCCCACAATGTGACGCCCCAGGTTCCCTGTGTCCATTCATCCAGTTCCTGTCCCTTCCTGCCTTCTCATCCTGCTTTTGAACAGGAGCTGCCCATTTGGTCTTGTATATCTGATTGAACTAAGAAGCACATTCCTCGCGTGTATAATTTTTTGTTTTATAGTCTTGCCTAATCTTTGCCTGGAGAATGGGCTTCTGGGAATTGTTTCAGTTCTGGGTTAACAGTGCATCAGGGGCCATAGTTTTGGGCATTCCTTCAGTCTCTGTCAGACCATTACATCTGGTCTTTTTACGTGAATTTCAGTTCTGCTCCACACTTTCCTCCTGCTCCACCCAGAACTCTCTGTTGTGTTCCCTGTCAGGACAGTCATCGGTTGTAGCCAGGCGCCATCTAGTTTTTCTAGGATGATGTACTCTCTGGTTCATGTGGCCCTTTCTGTCTCTTGGGCTCATAATTACCTTGTGTCCTTGGTGTTCTTCATTCTCCTTTGATCCAGGTGGGTTGAGACCAATTGAAACATCTTAGATGGCTGCTTGCTAGTGTTTAAGACCCCAGGTGCCACTCTTCAGCGTGGGATGCTGAACATTTTCTTAATAAAATTTGTTAGCCAATTGACCTAGATGTCCCCAGAAACTGTGGTCTCCAGGCCCCAGCCCCAGCTACTCTGTCCTTCAAAGTGTTTTGATGTGTCCAGGACATTTCTTAGCTTTTGCTTTGGTCCAGTAGTGCTGACATCCTTTGTATTGTGTATTGTCCTTCCCTTTACTGAAGTTGATCCTTGTCTACTACCTAGTTAGCAAATTCCTCTCCACTCCCTTCCTACACTCATAGCCATCAAAGAATGCTTTTTTCTGTGTTTAAACCTTTTGTTGAGTTCTTGTAATAATGGTCTTATACAATATTTGTTCTTTTGTGACTGACTAATTTCACTCAGCATAATGTCCTCCAGATTCATCCATGTTGTGAGATGTTCCGAGGATTCGTCATTGTTCTTTATTGTTGCATAGTATTCCACTGAGTGTATGTATCATAGTTTGTTTATTCATTCTTCTGTTGATGAGCATTTAGGTGGTTTCCATCTTTTTGCTATTGTGAATAGTGCTGCAATGAACATGGATGTGCATATGTCAATCTGTGTGATGGCTCTTATTTCTCTAGGATATATTCCTAGGAGTGGGATTGCTGAATCATATGATATTTTTATTTCTAGCTTTTTAAGGAAGCGCCATATTGTTTTCCAAAATGGTTGTACCATTTTACATTCCCACCAGCAGTGCATAAGAGTTCCAATCTCTCCACAACCTCTCCAACATTTGTTATTTTGTGTTTTTTGGATTAGTGCCAGCCTTGTTGGGGTGAGATGGAATCTCACTGTAGTTTTGATCTGCATTTCTCTAATGGCTAATGATCTGGAACATTTCCTCATGCATCTCTTAGCTCCCAGAATGCCTTCTTTGGTGAAGTGTCTGTTTATACCCTTTGCCCATTTTTAGTTGGATTATTTGTGTTTTTCTTTTTGAGGTTTTACAGTATCTTACAGATTTTAGAGATTAGATGCCGATTGGATTTGTTGTAGACAACATTTTTTTTCCCAGTTTGTAGGTTGTCTTTTTATTCTTTTGGTGAAATCTTGCTCTTCTGGTGTTTATGCATTCTTAGTTATGATTCATATACTATTTATGCCATGCATAATGGCCCCTAACATTGTCCCTATTTTTTCTTCCATGATCTTTACCATTTTAGATTTTAAAATTATATATGTTCAATTTAGAAAGCAGAAAAATGTGGGAGACCATCTCTCCTTTCTGTAATTAGTGTGACTGTACATGTTAGATTGCTTGGAATAATTGAGTTTATAACTGTTGACCTATCTCCTTTAAAATCTCCCAGTTGTCCTCTGTTGGAAAATAAATTATATGGTTACCTTACCCATAATCCACTCAACCAGATAAAACCACTGTTAACATTTTGTTGCAATCCACTTCAGTCATTTTACATCTTAGAGCCCCTTCTGACATAGAAAAATGTATGCATTACTCTTGTTTAACACTAAAACCTAAGCCTTTACGATGTTATTCAAAATATTTCACGTTTATCTGAACAGCTGTTATTCAAAATATTTCACGTTTATCTGAACAGCTGCTTTATAGTTTATTCTAATTTGTTTAATATTAGTCTTATTTTGGAAATTTACTTTATTTCCAAAATGTAATTTTATAAAAAGCATTGCAAAGAACGTCTTTAGCCATAAAACTCTTTCTTCATTTCAGATCGCTTCCATTAAGAGAATCCCAGGAACAGAGTTTGGGAAGTGAGGGTTATGAATATTTTCACAGCCTGTGAATTGTGCACCATGTTCCTTTCCTAAAGGCTAGAACCACTTTCTATTCCTTCCAGCTTTGCTGAGTGTGTCTGCATCACTGCACTCATCTCTAGTATTGGATAGTCTCATTTTTTACAGTTCTATTAATCTGATAGGTTAAAAATAGCACCTCATTGTTATTCTAATTTCCATTTCATTGATGATGAGTGAGGTTGAAAAATGTTCAAATGTTTATTACCCATTGATATACCTCTCTCTTAAATGGTCTTTGTTCTTCTCTTTATTTGTTAGGAATGTAATGCTTTTATTACCTTTTGGCATGGCTTTCCTTATACTAAGGGTATCACCCTTTGTCCTCTTTGAAGCAATTGTTTTTCCTGGTTTATACTCCTTTTAAGCAGTTTTGAGAGAAATTGTAATTTTTATGTGAAAAATCTACTCATCTTTTCCTTTGTCATATCTTCCACTGTTTTCGGGCTTAGAAGATTCTTACTTCATCCCTATGCAGACATTTGATTGCTATTTCTATTTTCTCTTATATTTATTATCATTTAAAAAACAAGCTGAATTCTTCTTAGTCAGGCTACACTAGATAAGACTGAGCTTCAATAATAATAAAAAAATTAAATAGGAAGCTTTAATTCATATTTTGTTTTGTTCTCCTGCTTGGAACTTCTGTTGCTGCTATTGACTGTCCATTTTGATAAGGTACTTCTGTTCCAAAACAATTACGCAGAGAACACAATTGGAGACATAAATAATGAAGAAGAAATGAATGCTTTTTCCTTCACTTCATTATTCATTTAGAGAAATGTTTCTTGTTACTCAGAAATGGGACACACCTGTTTTTAAACAAAAAAATTTGGTGAAAATAATACACATTTCTGTTTTCTGGGATGATGCTACAAATGAAGTGTTGAATTATTAAAAGCTATTTTTTTTTCAGATAAATATGCACTGTATCTGGCATCTGCATGATAAATTCTAGTCCAAAGGGTTTCTTTGAGTTGCGAACCAAAACTTCAGTGACAAAGAGTGGCATAATTTTACAATGCAAATGAAAATGCCAAGCAAAGTCACCAGACAACAGACTACTTATCACAGTTTGCTGAGGTGAGGCAAGTACATAATTTTTTGATTCAGTTGACACAGTCAATTATCTCCTAAAAGTTTCTATCACAGGACTCCTTTTAGCCATTTATTGGGTACAAAAATGTAATCCATAATTATAGATACGTCATGTGCCTTATGTCAAAAGCCCAACAACCTCTTCCCGAGGCCTTCCGTCTTCCAGACAAACTGGAAAAAGAAAATAAATGTTTGACAATCAAGACTTGCAAAGTGGCTGTGAGAAGCAGTCAAGGAGCTGACCGTTGGAAACAAATACATATATATATACTATATGTAGCCTAGGGTTTTAGGTTACAGAGGAAATAATTTGTTGCAAATCATAGACTCACAAATGTCTGGGACTGAAAGGCACTTTGTGAGAATCTATCTTCCTGCTTTTAGCCATAACCTGTAAAACTTTCCAAATCTATGTGCATATCGTAAGCTAAAAGCTCAAAATATGACACAATGGAAAAGCCAGAGGCTAGATTTGAGGTCAATCAAAGCATTTCCTCGGGTACTTATGTGTTGAACCCAGACAATCCTGGATTATTATCTGAACATATAAGGATGTTCTTCCTTACTTGGCTAGGTTCTTGTGATGCTTAATGGAATATTATAAGCGAGACTGCACAGCCCTTGTTAAAATAAATGTCAGTCTTTTCTCTCCCTCCTTGATCCCTCCCTGCCTAGAGGTTTGGAGAGACAAACTGTCAATAAACCGGAAGATATTTTTATATTTACCAGCCCTCTAAAAAAACTAAGCTAGTTGCCCTTGACTTTGTTCCAACTCATGGCGACCCCATGTGTTACAGAACAGAACTGCTCCACAGGATTTTCTTCGCTGTAATCTTCATGGAAGCAGATCACCAGGCCTTTCTGTGGTGCTGCTGGGTGGGTGCGGCCCACCAACCTTTGGATTAGTAGTGGAGTGATAACTGTTTGGCCACTCAGGGACCACCAACTCTCTAAAATGGGAAATTGCCTTGCTTGCCCAGCATCAGCTCCTCATGTTGTAGCTTTAGCTCATTTCTTCTGGTTTATTTACTGAAAGTTGTAGAATACAGGTGATCAAGTTTGGTAAGATAATCTTTTATTTAATATTTCTGTAGACTTGATAGCAGCCAACTTGGTTGTTTCGGGAATCTTCTTCCTGTGCTTCCCTTGGGCTTTAAAAATGCCTGGGATCTTAAAAGCTTGCAAGCTGACATCCAAGGCACAACAATTGGTCTCTATTACCCTGGAGCAACAGAGGAAGAAGGAGAATTAGGAATAGGAGAAGGTATGGAATGTGTGGCTAATTGCCTCCATGAACAACTGCCTCCTTTGCCATGAGACTAGAAGAACTGGATGGTGTCCAGCTACCTACCATTACTGGACATTTTGATCAAAGATTCCATAGCAGAACGCCGATCAAAAGAGGGAAAATGCAGAACAGAATTTCAGATTCTCACAGACTCCAGACTTCCTGAAGCCACGGAGATTGGATGATCCCCTGAAACTATTGCCCGGAGATAATCTTTAAACCTTAAACCAAAAATATCTTGTAAAATCCTAAAACCAAACAAAAGTTTAGCTTAACTAGTAAAAATTGTCTGCCTTGAGCATGAAGCTCTTTTAAAACTATCCATATGAGCTCAAAATTACAACAGCAAGTCAGAAGATTAGGTAGAAATCTTAGGGGGCCATGAGTTTATGTTAATGGGGGAGGAACAACTCAGAAAAGGAGGGTGAGGGTGGTTGCATAACTCGAAGAATATAATCAGTCACTGAATTGTACATGTAGAAAAGGTTGAATTGGTGTGTGTTTTGCTGTGTATAGTTCCAACAACAAAATATAAAAGAAAATAATGCATGAGAGATGGTGAGAAAGTTGTATTGCCAAATAATATCTGACAAGTACCTTTTTTTCCCTTCATTCTTCATATCCAGCTTCCGCTCCTATCTTCCACGTATTTTCACTTTTATAATTCTAGGAGAGAATGTCTAGTGGCCTGGTTCAATTTCAGTTGGACTGCCTTGCTCAAGGTTTGCATCTCATCACAGCAAGGAAGGGCCAACGAAATGCATTTTATGTGTCACTCCCATCAGCCATGAGCTATTTTGTGGCTGAACTAAACTTGGCATTTGATCCCAGGCCCATTGAAAAGAATGTCAGTTTAATGCTTTTTTGTTCTACTTAACACACAGGAAACTGATGTAAATTGAAAGTCCATCCATTTGTGGAAAATGCTTAATAAAATATCTGAGATCCAGGAAACTTAAGAGAACATTCTTTCATTTACCAGTTTAGGAAACCAAGGTCCAGAGATGTACAAGGGGGTATCCAAACTATACAATGAGTTAGTCAAAGTACTAAAACATATGAGCTGTAGTTAGTTACTCATTTAGCTCCTGATTCATCTCTTCCCAGTGTGTTAGAAAGGATTAAATGATGTCTCTGAAATCATTTAAAGCCACACATCAAATTTGCTATAAAACAAAACATGTTGCCATCGAGTCTATTCTGACTCGTAGAGACCCTGTAGGACAGAGAAGAGCTGCCCATAGGGTTTCCAAGGAGCGGCTGGTGGATATGAAGTGCTGACATTTTGGTTAGCAGCTGTAGCTCTTAACCACTGTGCCACTAGGGCTCCAAAGTCATTATATCACTGGAAAACTTAACTTTGCTTGGGAAAGTGGCTAATTCTATCCACTCTAACTATGTGCAATTTCTAGCACATATTTGGCATCTGCTCTTATTCATAAGGCTTTCACTGGCTAATACTTTTCAGAAGTAGACTGCTGGGTCCTTCATTGCTGATGTCAGGTGGATCCTGGCTGAAAGCAGAGAATACCAGAAGGATGTTTACCTGTGTTTATTGACTATGCAAAGGCATTTGACTGTGTGGATCATAACAAATTATGAATAACGTTGCAAAGAATGGGAATCCCAGAACACTTAATTGTGCTCATGAGGAACCTTTACATAGATCAAGAGGCAGTTGTTCGGATAGGACAAGGAGATACTGACTGGTTTAAAGTCAGGAAAGGTGTGTGCTAGGGTTGTATTCTTTCACCATACCTATTCAATCTGTATGCTGAGCAAATAATCTGAGAAGCTGGACTATGTGAAGAAGAACGGGGCATCAGGATTGGAGGAAGACTTATTAACAACCTGCGTTATGCAGATGACACAACCTTGCTTGCTGAAAGTGAAGAGGACTTGAAGCACTCACTAATGAAGATCAAAGACCACAGCCTTCAGTATGGATTGCACCTCAACATAAAGAAAACAAAAATCCTCACAACTGGACCAATGAGCAACATCATGATAAATGGAGAAAAGAACGAAGTTGTCAAGGATTTCATCTTGCTTAGATCCACAATCAACAGCCATGGAAGCAGCAGTCAAGAAATCAAAAGACGCATTGCATTGGGTAAATCTACTGCAAAGGACCTCTTTAAAGTGTCGAAGAGCAAAGATGTCACCTTGAAGGCTACAGTGTACCTGACCCAAGCCATGGTATTTTCAATCGCATCATATGCAAGTGAAAGCTGGACAATGAATAAGGAAGACCGAAGAAGAATTGATGCCTTTGAATTGTGGTGTCGGTGAAGAATATTGAATATACTGTGGACTGCCAGAAGAAGGAATACATCTGTCTTGGAAGAAGTACAACCAGAATGCTCCTTAGAAGCAAGGATGGCAAGACTGCATCTTACATACTTTGGACATGTTGTCAGGAGGGATCAGTCTCCGGAGAAGGACATCATGCTTTGGTCAGCGGAAAAGAGGCAGACTCTCAACAAGGTGGATTGTCATAGTGGCGCAACAATGGGCTAAAGCATAATAACGATTGTGAGGATGGCGCAAGACCGGGCAGTGTTTTGTTCTGTTGTGCATAGGGCTGCTGTGAGTAGGAACTGACTCGATGGCACCTAACAACAGCAACATTCGGCATCCAAACAAAATCTGTAAGAGGAATCAATTATTATTTTTCTAACTACCAATAATAATTATATCATACCTAACATTGTTATATATTATAGTTGAAACTATTGTTCAGTAAATGTTCACTTTCTTTCCTTCCATCTGTGGGTATAATTTACCTGACCCCACGAATGTTGGGGTTACCATGTGACTTGATTTGAGCAGCGAGATGTTAGGAGCTGTGATGCAAGCAAGGCCCTAAACGTGTTTCTGTCTTTAGGTGTAGATCTGCTGCTCCGTGACCCACCAAGAGAAGAGCATGGCCCAGGTAGCCATTGCTTCTTAGCCTTCGCCTTAGAATGAACACACATGTTGCAGACCTGGGCCCAACCAGCAACGTAGGGCCAAGTCCAGTCAAATTATACCTTGAAGCAAAGCTGCCCAGTCAAGCCCATAGCAAAGCAATCAGCCTGCAAACTTTTTTTTTTTTAATTTTTATTGTGCTTTCAGTGAAAGTTTACAAATCAAGTTGGACTCTCCTCCAAAAATTTATAAACACCTTGCTATATACTCCTAAATGCTCTCCCTCAATGAGACAGAACACTCCTTCCCTCCACTCTCTCTTTCTGTGTCCATTCGGCCAGCTTCTGTCCCCCTGTACCCTCTCATCTCCCCTTCAGATGGGAGATGCCAGCATAGTCTCATGTGTCTACTTGATCCAAGAAGCTCATTCTTCCCCAGTTTCATTTTCTATCCCATAGTCCAGTCCAATCCCTGTCTGAAGAGTTGGCTTTGGGAATGGTTCCTGTCATGGGCTAACAGAAGGTCTGGGGACCATGACCTCCAGGGTCCTTCTAGTCTCAGTCAGATCATTAAGTCTGGTCTTTTAGCAAGAATTTGGGGTCTGCATCCCACTGCTCTTCTGCTCCCTCAGGCTCTCTCTTGTGTTCCCTGTCAGGGCAGTCATTGGTTGTATGTGGGCACCATCTAGTTCTTCTGGTCTCAGGCTGATGTAGTCTCTGCTTTATGTGGCCCATTCTGCCTCTTGGGCTCATAATTACCTTGTGTCTTTGGTGTTCTTCAATCTCCTTTGCTCCAGGTGAGTCGAGACCAATTGATGCATCTTAGATGGCCGCTTGCTAGCATTTAAGACCTCAGATGGCACTCTCCAAAGTGGGATGCAGAATGTTTTCTTAATAGACTTTATTATGCCGATCGACTTAGATAGATGTCCTCTGATACCACGGTCCCCAAACCCCTGCCCCTGCTACACTGGCCCTCAGTGTGCTCAATGTATTCAGGAAACTGCTTTGCTTTTGGTTTAGTCCAGCTGTGCTGACCTCTGCTGTACTGTGTGTTGTCTTTCCCTTCACCTAAAATAGTTTTTATTTACTATCTAATTTTTTTAATCTAAACACAAAATTTTGTGTTTTCTAATTATTGAAAGCCCTCTCTCTCCCTCCTTCCCTCCCTCTCCCTCCCTCTCCCTTCTCATAACCATCAAAGAATATTTTCTTCTCTGTTTAAACTATTTCTCGAGTTTCTATGATAGTCTTATACAATATTTGTCCTTTTGCAGCTGACTAATTTCACTCAGCATCATGCCTTCCGGATTCCTCCATGTTATGAAATGTTTCACGGCTTCATCATTGTTCTTTATCGATGCCTAATATTCCATTTCATGAATATACCATAATTTATTTATCCATTCATCCATTGATGGGCACCTTGGTTGCTTCCATTTTTTGCTATCGTAAACAGTGGTGCACGGAACATGGGTGTGTATATATCTGTTTGTGGAAAGTCTCTTATTTCTCTAGGATATATTCCAAGGCACTGTTTTTTTTTTTTTTTTTTTTTTATTCCAAGGAGTGGAATTGCTGGATCGTATGGTAGTTCTATTTCTAGCTTTTTAAGGAAGCGCCAACTCGATTTCCAAAGTGGCTGTACCATTTTACATTCCCACCAGCAGTGTAGAAGTGTTCCAGTCTCTCCACAACTTCTCCAACATTTATTATTTTGTGTTTTTTGGATTAACGCCAGCCTTGTGGGAGTGAGATGGAATCTCATTGTAGTTTTGATTTGCTTTTCTCTAATGGCTAATGATGGTGAGCATTTCCTCACGTATCTGTTAGCTACCTGAATGTCTTCTTTAGTGAAGTGTCTGTTCATATCTTTTGTCCATTTTTTAATTGGGTTATTTGTCTTTTTGTAGTTGAGTTTTTGCAGTATCACGTAGATTTTATAGATCAGGTGCTGATTGGAAATGTCATAGCTAAAAACTTTTGCCAGTCTGTAGGTGGTCTTTTTACTCTTTTGGTGAAGTCTTTGGATGAGCATAAGTGTTTGACTTTTAGGAGCTCCCAGTTATCTAGGTTTTCTTCTGCATCGTTAGTAATGTTTTGTATACTCTTTATGCCATGTGTTAGGGCTTCTAACATTGTCCCTATTTTTTCTTCTATGATTTTTATTGTTTTAGTTTTTATATTTAGGTCTTTGATCCATTTTGAGCTCGTTTTTGTGCATGGTGTGAGGTATGGGTCTTATTTCATTTTTTTGCAGTTGGATATCCAGTTATGCCAGCACCATTTGTTAAAAAGACTGTCTTTTCTCCATTTAACTGCCTTGGGGCCTTTGTCAAATATCAACTGCTCATATGTGGATGGATTTATGTCTGGATTCTCAATTCTGTTCCATTAGTCTATGTATCTGTTGTTGTACCAGTACCAGGATGTTTTGACTACTGTGACAGTTTAATAGGTACTAAAATCAGGTAGAGTGAGGCCTTCCACTTTGTTCTTCATTTTCAGTGATACTTTACTTATCTGGGCCTCTTTCCCGCTCATATGAATTTGGTGACTTGTTTCTCCATCTCATTAAAAAATGTCATTGGAATTTGGATCGGAATTGCATTGTATCTATAGATGGCTTTTGGTAGAATAGACATTTTTACAATGTTAAGTCTTCCTATCCATGACCAAGGTATGTTTTTCCACTTATGAAGGTCTCTTTTGGTTTCTTTCAGTACTGTCTTGTAGTTCTCTATGTGTAGGTTTTTACATCTCCGGTAAGATTTATTCCTAAGTATTTCATCTTCTTGGGGCTACTATAAATGGTATGGATTTGGTGATTTCCTCTCCCATGTTCTTTTTGTTGGTGTAGAGGAATCCACCTGATTTTTGTATGTTTATCTTGTATCCCAATACTCTGCTGAACTCTTCTATCAGTTTCAGTAGTTTTCTTGAGGATTCTGTAGGGTTTTCTGTGTATAAGATCATGTCATCTGCAAATAGAGATAACTTTTACTTCTTCCTTACCAGTATAGATGCTCTTTACTTCTTTATCTAGCCTAATTGCTCTGGCTAGGACCTCCAGCACAATGCTGAATGAAAGTGGTGATAAGGGACATCCTTGTCTGGTTCCTGATCTCAAGGGGAACTCTTTCAGACTCTCTCCATTTAGGATGATGTTGGCTTTGTATAAATGCCCTTTATTATGTTGAGGAATTTTCCTTCTATTCCTATTTTGCTGAGAGTTTTTTGTCATGAATGGGTGTTGAACTTTGTCAAATACCTTTTCTGCATCAATTGATAAAATCATGTGGTTCTTGTCTTTTGTTTTATTTATATTATGGATTACGTTAATTGTTTTTCTGATGCTGAACCATCCCTGCATACCTGGTATGACTCGCACTTGGTCACAGTGAATTAGTTTTTTGATATGTTGTTGAATTGTATTGGCTAGAATTTTGTTGAGGATTTTTGCATCTGTGTTCATGAAGGCTATAGGTCCGTAATTTTCTTTTTTTGTGGTGTCTTTACCTGGTTTTGGTACCGGGGATATGGTGGCTTCATAGAATGAGTTTGGGAGTATTCCGTCCTTTTCTATGCTCTGAAATACCTTTAGTAGTAGTGGTGTTAACTCTTCCCTGAAAGTTTGATAGAACTGTGCAGTGAAGCCTACCGGGCCAGGGCTTTTTTTGTTGTTGTTGGGAGCTTTTTGATTACCTTTTCAACCTCTTCTTTTGTTATAGGTGTATTTATTTATTCTACCTCTGTTTGTGTTAGTTTATGTAGGCAGTGTTTTTCTAGGAATTCCTCCATTTCTTCTAGGTTTTCAAATTTGTTAGAGTACAATTTTTTGTAGTAATCTTATATGATTCTTTTAATTTCAGTTGGGTCTGTTGTAATATCACCCATCTCATTTCTTATTCTGGTTATTTGCTTCCTCTACTGCTTTTCTTTTGTCAGTTTGGCCAGTGGTTTATCAATTTTGTTGATTTTTTAAAGAACCAGCTTTTGGTCTTGTTAACTCTTTCAATTGTTTTTCTGTTTGCTATTTCATTTAGTTTTGCTTTAATTTTTATTATTTCCTTTCTTCTCTTTCCTGAGGGTTTCTTTTGTTGCTGTCTTTCTATTTATTCAAGTTGTAGGAATAATTCTTTGATTTTGGCCCTTTAATCTTTTGGGTGTGTGCATTTATGGAAATAAGTTGACCTCTGAGCACTGCTTTCGCTGTGTCCCAAAGGTTCTGATAGGAAGTGTTTTCATTCTCGTTGGATTCTACGAATTTCTTTATTTCATCCTTAATGTCTTCTATAACCCAGTCTTTTTCGAACAGTGTATTGTTCAGTTTCCAAGTGTTTGATTTCTTTTCCCTGCTTTTTCTGTTATTGATTTCTACTTTTATGGCCTTATGGTCAGAGAAGATGCTTTGTAATATTTCAATGTTTTGGATTCTGCTGAGGCTTGCTTTATGACCTAATATGAGGTCTATTCTAGAGAATGTTCCATCTACATTAGAAAAGAAAGTGTACTTGGCTGTTGTTGGGTGGAGTGTTCTATAAATGTCTATGAGGTCAAGTTGGTTAATTGTGGCGATTAGATCTTCCATGTCTTTATTGAGCTTCTTTCTGGATGTCTTGTCCTTCACTGAAAGTAGCGTGTTGAAGTCTCCTACTATAATTGTGGAGCCATCTATCTCACTTTTCAATGCTGTTAGAGTTTGTTTTATGTATCTTTCAACCTTGTCATCAGGTGCATAATTATTTAATATGGTTATATCCGCCTGGTATATTGTCCCTTTAATCGTTATAGAGTGTCCCTCCTTATCCTTTGTGGTGGATTTAACTTTAAATCCTATTTTGTCAGAAATTAATATTGCCACTCCTGCTCTTTTTTGATTGTTGTTTGCTTGATATGTTTTTTTGCATCCTTTGAGTTTTAGTTTGTTTGTGTCTCTAAGTCTAAGGTGTGTCTCTTTTAGGCAGCATTTAGACCAATCATGTTTTTTTGTTATCCATTCTGCCACTCTCTGTCTCTTTATTGGTGCATTTAGTCCATTAACATTCAGCGTAATTATGGATAGCTATTTTTTTTATGAGTTTAGTGCTGTCATTTTGATGCCTTTTCTTGTGTATAGTTAACAGTTTGTTTTTCCCACTTAATTTTTTGCGCCGAGTAGTTTATTTTTATATTTTGTCTTTTCCTCTTCTTTGTTGTTGTTGATTTTGTTTCTGCTGAGTCTCTATTTTTTTCTTGCGTTTTGTTTCCATGAGTAGGATAGTTAGTCTCCTTTGTGGTTACCTTAATATTACCCCCATTTTTCTAAGTTTAAGCATAATTTTATTTCTTTATATCACCTTGTCTTCCTCTCCATATGAAAGATCTATGGCTACATTTCTTAGTCCCTCTTTATTATTTTAATGTTGTCTTCTTTTACATGATGACATAACTCTTTCTGCGTTTTGAGCATTTTTTAATCTTTATTTATTTTTGTGGTTTCCCTATCTGGGTTAACATCTGATTGCTCTGTCCAGTGTTACAGTCTTGGGTTGATACCTGATATTATTGATTTTCTAACCAAAGAACTCCCTTTAGTATTTCTTGTACTTTTGGTTTGGTTTTTATGAATTCCCTAATCTTGTGTTTATCAGGAAATGCCCTAATTTCACCTTCATATTTGAGAGACAGGTTTGCTGGATATATGACTCTTGGCTAGCAATTTTTTTCCTTCAATGCTTTATATAAGTCATCCTATTGCCTCCTTGCCTGCATGGTTTCTGCCAAGTGGTCTGAGTTTATTCTTATTGACTCTTCTTGTAGGTGACTTTTTGTTTATCCCTAGCTGCTCTTAAAATTTTCTCTTTATCTTTGGTTTTGGCAAGTTTGGTTATAATATGTCTTGGTGACTTTCTTTTAAAATCTACCTTATGTGGAGTTCAATGAGCATCTTGGATATATATCTTCTCACCTTTCACGATATCAGGGAAGTTTTTTGCCAACAAATCTTCAACAATTCTCTCTGTATTTTCTGTTTTCTCTCTGTGTTCTTGTACGCCAATCACTTGTAGGTTATTTCTCTTGATAGAATCCCACATGATTCTCAAGGTTTCTTCATTTTTTAAAGTTCTTTTTTATATGATTTTTCTTCAAATGTATTGGTGCCAAGTGCTTTACCTTTGAGGTCACTAATTCTGCCTTCCACTTGCTGGACTCTGCTCCTCTGACTTTCTACTGAGTTGTCTAATTCTGTAATTTTATTGTTAATCTTCTGAATTTCTGATTGCTGTCTCTTTATGGATTCTTGCAGCTTATTAAATTTTTCCTTATGTTGTTGAATAACCTTTTTAATTTGTTCAACTGTTTTATTGGTGTGTTCCTTGGATTGTTCTGCATATTGCCTGATCTCCTTCCTGATATCTTGAAAAGTTCTGTATATTAATCTTTTGTATTCTTCCTCTGGTAATTTCAGGAAGACACCTTAATCCTGAAGATCCTTTGATTCTCTGTTTTGAGAGCCTATTGAAGCGATCATGGTCTGTTTCTTTATGTGGTTTGATATTGACTGTTGTCTGTGAGCCATCTATAAGTTATTGTATTAGTTTATTATACATTTGCTTACTCTATCCTAGTTTCTTGCTCTGTTTTGTTTTGATTTGACCAAATGGTTGCTTGAGTGAGCTAGCTTGATTATTTTCACCTTTGAAGCTCTGACATCCTGTCACCACATGGCTAGAGCTCTTATCATGTATATGAGCTTATGAGTCCATTCACTTTTCTTGTGCAGATTCAGCTCAGGTGTCCAGGTACCTGGTCATCAAGAGTGTGATACAGTCTCTGTCATACAGTCTTAGAGGGGCAGAGGTATTTAGTGTAGGTACCGGTATCTGCTTGCAGCAGGGGGTCACTCTGAACAAGGCAGGGAGCTGAGAACCGTCCCCTGAGGGTCTCTGAGGAAAGTGCATCCCTGTTCCCTAGAGCACACAGGTGGGTAGGTTCTGCAGAGGGACCATGAGCACCCAATGGTTTTGGATTTAAGGGCTGGGAGGTAGCAGCTATCCTTGGACCGCTGTCACGGGTGGCTGGATGACCTTAGTGGAGCCACCAGTCCTTAGGCCCCTGATGTGGGTAGATGAGGACCCTATTTAATAGGCAATGTGGTGTTAAATAGCAAACACCCACCTCTCTACCGTACATTTTAAAAAGTTGAAGTCTGCCAAAAAGGACCTAGTCTCCTGAAATAGACCACACAGGTCCATGCAGTGGGGAAAGGTATTCAAAATCTATGGGCCATTTATGCCTGGACTGGAGCCTCTTCTGTCATGACCTCCCCAGGTTAGTGGAGCTGGCAATTTATATTTTCCCCCTGATTTGAAGTTATTCCTTCTCAAAGACCAGGAGTATGGCTCGGGGTGCTCAAATGGGCCTATCTCAGGCCCAGGGAAATCAACAGCCACTGAAGCTGGCTTGGGGTTTGGGGGCACAGTAAAATATACGGAAGTACTTAGCTTTTGCCGAGAGCGCTGTTCTTCTCTGGTTCTGGAGGTGTGAGTGGGCTGCACGGCTGCCTTCTCCCTGAGGAAACTGCAGCTGAATGCTACTACGAGCCCATCGCAGCTGCTCCCAGGAATGGTGCCTGAGGTATCCCAGTGATCAAGTCCAGCAAATACTCTCTGCTTCTGAACTGCCTCTGTCTCCCCCTGCCACTCAGTCCATTTTCTAACTTTGCCTTTGATGTTCAGGGCTCCTAGCTTGTCATAAATACAATCGTTTCACTTTATTTTTTGGGTCTTTGTTGTAAGAGGGATCACTGGAAGCATCTGGCTATTCCACCATCTTGGACCCCAACCTGCAAACTCTTGAATGAGAGAATAAATGTGAATCATTGTAAGCTATTGAGTTTTGGGTGGTTGTTTATGCAACATCATTGTGGCAATAATTGCTAGCATGTACAATTAACCTGTTGAAAAAGAACTATGTGACAGACTTTTTATAAAGCACTTTAATGACCTCATTTCATTTTGATAACATCATGAGCAGGCAACTTTATTAACCCTGTAAGACAGAGGAGAATGTGGAGCTTCAGAGGGTTTAAGGAACTTACCCAGAGAGATATGATAACAGGTGACCGAAACATGATTTGAATCAAAGCCTTTTGGATTCCATCACCTTTATTATGCCTTAACTATGTGTTCCTTTAACCTTTTCCTTGAAATGGGAGAAATTAAAACTCTAAGATGCTTGGTTATTTTATGGCCATGAAATCAAACATTCACGGCTCTGCTCCTCTATTTCATTCCCAATTGTTATCACAGGTGAGTTGTTAAGGTTTGCATTTTAACTTTTGCCAAGAATTGGGCTTGTTCAGCTCTTAGAAGTTCACTCCAAGGAGCAACTGATAAAGGGGTCTTCTAGAAAGACTGGTAATTTCTCAGATAACTCCTGCAGCAAAACACCATCCAGCCTAGAAGATCCCTGTTCCTGGCCATGAAAAATAATGTGTTATGTCACTGTTTTGATCATCAGTGGAGTCATGGCGATTTTTTCCATATGAATATTTACTCCTCTGAGGGTGGTGACAGCAAACCAAAAATATACTCTTGTTTCAAGCAGAGGGCAATTCTATTAGAATTAGCTACTTCAGCGGTTTTTCTGTCCTTAGGAGTGTTTGTCCATGGGCTTCAAGAATACCTCAGTGTGTCCCATTATTAAATTCTGAAAAACTTCAATTTCTCACAGGAGGGAAGGAAATCCAAAGGCCAACCTTATGCTATACCCTCCTACTTCTCTGATTTCTCTACCGCTTTCCCCTCCTCCAAACTCTAACATCAATGAGATTTGGCCAAAGCTATGAAGAAAGAGTTACCTCACCACCCCAGACTCCATGAGGGAAATTCTTTGACAGTTCCAAAGAGGTATAGGATCAAAATTCTGTAGACAGTGAGTGAGTCATGGCCTCTCCTCAGGGGATTTGATCTTCCCCCAAAGAATGGGAAGGAGGCAAACAATGGTTGGTAGAAATTGGCGCCCAGTTTGCAACATTGAAAGGTGTGATCCCTGTAAATTTTGCTTCTAGGGCTTATGACTGTCTTAGTTTCCTAGGGCTGCCATGGCAATATACCACAAAGTGGGTGGCTTTAAAGGACAAACATTTACTTTCTCACAGCTTGGAGGTAGGAATCCAAATCAGAGTCTTGGCTACCTCAGTTCCATCTGTGGGCCTCTCAACTAGTTCCAGATGACTGCCAACAATCTTTTGATACTTATAGATACATTTGTGGCATCTTCCTCCATGCATGTCACTGTGTCCATCCTACTCTTTTTATAAGACACCACTCAGAAGGATTAGGTTTAGGGCCCGCCTTACTTCAATATGTCCTTATTAACATAATAACAGAAAATCTCTATTTCTAAACAGAGTCATATTTACAGGTACAAAGTTTAGGACTTCAACATAGCTTTTTGGGGGACACAATTCAATTCATAATAATGACATTTGTACAGGGCATTTCTGAGGCCCAGGAAGCAGAGTGATGGAGGTTGGAACCAATGTCCAACAGCAGCATCATGTACCCAATGGTGCATACACGTGTTGACCACCAAGTATTTGATCCTTCATTTCCTGGCTGGGGATTTTGAAACTCCAATGGTGGGATTGGAATAACAAAAATAATTGCGATAGAGTATCCTGACAGCTCAGAGGATAGAGGATCATAATATCTATTTATTCATTTATTAATCTGTTTGACAAGTATTTATTAAGGGTCTACTGTGTGACAAGCAGAGCCCTGGTGGTGCAGTGGTTAAAAGCCTGGCCGCTAACCAAATGGTTGGCAGTTTGAATCCACTAGTCACTCCTTGGAAACCCTACAGGGAAGTTCTACTCTGTCCTGTAGGTTTGCTATGAGTCAGAATCGAATCGACAGCAACGGGTTTGTTTGCCTGTTTTGATGTGACAAACATTGTCCTTGCCTCAGGAATACAACAATGAACAAGAGAAACAAAGTCCCTACCCTTGTGGATTCTACATTATAGTGGCAGATGAGAAAGAGATAAATAAATATAGAACATAATATAAGCTAGTGTAGCGAAGAAAAATAAAACTGGATATGAGGGCCACTGTAATCAAAACAGCCTGGTGTTGCTTCAGTGATACACCCATAGACCAGTGGAATAGAATTGAGAACTCAGAAATAAATCCATCCATTTATGAACAACTGATTTTTGACAAGGGGTCAAAATCCATTTACTGGAAAATAAACAGTCTCTTGAATGAATGATGCTGGAAAACTGAATATCTGCTTGCAGAAAAATGAAACAGGACATGTACCTTGCACCATACACAAAAACTAACTCAAAATAGATCAAAGACCTATATGTTAAACATAAAATTATAAAGTTTCTGGAAGAAAACGTAGGGAGGAAACTATGGGACCTAATTTTTTGTAAAAATAGGGTAACAGACATAACTACAAACGCGCAAATAGCAGAAGACAAATTAGGTAATTGAGACTTTAAGAAAATTAAAGAATTATGCTCATCAAAAGGCTTTAGACAACCTTCGGAATGGAAAAAATCTTTGGAAATGACATATCCAATAAGGGTCTAATCTCTAAAATATATAGAAAACTTAAACAAGTCCTATAAAAAGACAACCCAATGAAAAATGGGCAAAGGACTTAAACAGACACTTCATCAAAGAGAATATTCAAGTGGCTAACAAACACATGAAAAGATGTTCAAGATCATTAGCTATTAGAGAGATACAAATCAAAACTACAGTGAGGTACCATCTCACCCCAGCTACAATGCACTGATTAAATAATAATAATAATTAAATTAAGTTAAAAAAAAAAGACAATGAAAAATGTTAGCAAGGATGTAGGGAGATTAGAACCCTTATCCATTGCTAGTGGTACAGTAAAATGGTACAACCACTTTGGAAAACAGTATGGTGAGTCCTCAAAAAACTAGAAATAGAACTGCCTTATGATCCAGCAATCCCACTCCTAGAGACCTAATAGAAGTGACAGGCACAGACATAAGCAGACCTATGTTCATTGCAGCATTATTCACAATAGCAAAAAAATGGAAACAGCCTAAGTGCCCTTCAAGGGATGAATGGATAAGCAAAATATGGTACCTACATCCAATGAAATACTACACAAGCATAAAGAACAATGATGATTCTGGGAAACATATTGTAACATGGATGGATCTGCAGGACATAATGCTAAATGAAATAAGTCAATTACATGAGGATAAATGTTGCACAATCCGACTTTTATAAGAAGACAAGAATAGATATATATACAAAGACCAATGTTCACTGGCAGTTACCAGGGATAAGAGAGTGGGAATTCATGCTCTAGACTGTAAATATTTGTTATTTTTGGTGATAGGAAAAATGGCACAAAATGTGGGTGCAATAAGCATAGCCTAACAAAAGTAAATGATGCCACTAAGAAGTGAACAAGAGAAAAATGATGTTTGTGCTAAAGACTATGACACATATAATTTGGCAACAGTACCAGCAATAACCAAAAAATGAGTGTATGGTCACACATGTGGGTGTATAGGCATATATGCATACAGGTAGGGGCATATAGGTACAGGTGAGCACACATGTGCACAGATAGAAGTTATCTATATGAGTCTGCACAGATATGAGTGCATACATTCATATATATTACAGATACTTCCCTGATTTAACTAAATACCTTATGAGAATGATTCACTGGTTTTGAAGGCTTTAGTCCTTAGTCTCATGGAAGACTGGTACCACAAAGTTCACATTCTGCATCCTGGTGAGGAAAGTAGTGTTCGGAGCCTTAAAAGCTTACAAATGGCCATCTAATATACAACAATTCGTCTCTACTCATTGAGAGAAAAAGAGAAAGAAAGAAACCTAAGCCTCAGAGAAGAAACTAGTTTACCGGGCTAATAGCCTACAAAAGCCACAGTCTCACCTACCCTGAGATAAGAAGAACTAGATGGTGCCTGGCTACCATTACTGACCATTCTAATAAGGGCCACAATAGATGGAACCAGATAGAGTGGGAGAAAAATATGAAACAGAACTCAAATCTTAAAAAGTCTACACTTAGTGAACCAGTTAAGACTGGAGGACTCCATTAGACTATCACCCTGAAATACTCTTTAAAACTTGAACCGAACCTATCCCCTGAGTTCACCTTTTAGCAAAATAACATATCAGCACACAAATAAAGGATATTACCTGCGAGTACGGGGCTCCATTAAAAAACCATTTACATGAGACCAAAAGGTCAACAACTACTCTAAAGTAAAGATGAGAAAACAAGGGGGCCAAGGAAACTAGAGTATTGGAAATGGAACAACCAGAATGTAATTTATAAGAAGGTTGACCCGTTATGAGAAAAGTAACTAATGTCACTGAATAATTTGTGTAGAAAATGTCAAATGGGAATCTAATTTGCTGTGTAAACTTTCACCAAAAACACAGTAAATATTATTAAAAAAATGAAAAAATGCTGATTTTTAACTGGAACATGCTCTACCTTGGCTAATTAATAAAAAAAAAAAGCCAACAGAAAATAAAGCTGAATATTGGAAGGCAAAAAAACAGAGTAAGAGGATGAATTGAAATAGTTTACATAAAGTGGCAAGATGAAGTCTCTGTAAAAGGAGATGTTTGAATAAAGACCCCAATAAAATGAGGGTATTAACCATGTAAGTATTTAGAGAAAATGGTTCTGGCCAATGCAACAGCTTGGAGTTGTGAGTGTGCTTTGTGTGTGTGATGGTTAAGGTTGTATGTCAACTTGGCTGGGCCACAATTCCCAGGGGTTTGACAGTTATGTAATGAAGTAGTTATCCTCCATGATGTGATCTCATGTGACCAGTCAATCAGTGGAGTTTCCTCAGAGGTATGGCCTGCATCCAATATTCATACGGATGTTCTGACGAAGCTCACTTGCTTGCTCTGGATCTTGCGTCTAGCTCGTTGTCATTTGACCTCCGGTTCTTGGGACTTGAGCCAGCAGCCTGTCTTATTGCCTGCTGATCTTGGAATTCGTCAGTCTCCAAAGCCTATGAACCAGGAGCCTAATCTCTTACCTGCTGATCTTGTCAGCCTCTGGAGCCCATGAACCAGCAGCCTGCCATCTGACCTGCAGATCTTGGGTTCCTCAGCACCTGCAGCTACGTAAGTCAGAAAAATCCTCCACCTTGACACACATGACACACGGACTTGGGACTTGCCAGCCTCTACAACTGCGTGAGCCTTTTCTTCAGACAAATTTCTCTCTGTATATATACACATACTCTTCACTGGTTTTGCTACTCTACAGACCCAGCCTAAGACAGTGCATTCTAAGAATTGCAAAAAAGTCAGTATGTAGGGAAACCAATAAATAAGAGAAACAGTAGTAGGAGATAGGGTCTGAGAGGTAGACAGAAGCCTGATCATGTAGGGTCTTGTATGGTATAAATAGAATTTGGAATTTATTCCCTATAAGATCAGATACCAATAGAGGGTTTTAAGCAGGGGAGTGACATAATCTGATTTTGTTTTTAAAGAAGCTGTCTGACTACTGTGTGAAGAGACCATGGTGTGGTGAGAGTAGAAGTAGAGAGACCAGATAAGAAATTATTGTGATAATATATAGACAAGGGATTATGGTAATTTGCAGGAGAGTGATAACAGTGTAGGGGTGAGAAGTGGTTGTATTCTGGATATATTTTAAATTCAGAATCAATAGAATTTGATAGGAATTTAGACGTGAAATTAAAAGAAAGAGATGGCTTCAAGTACATTGGCTGAGCCGCTGCCTGAGAGGTAGTGCCATTTACTGGATGAGGATATTGGGAGAGGTCAGGTTACAGCAACAGGGGAGATAGCAAGGGGTCTATACTGAGATGCCTATTAGACATTCAAGCGGAAATGATACATGGACAGTCAAATACATAAATCCGGAGTTTAGGAGAGAGGTTGGCTGGAGAGAGAAATGTACGAGTCACCAGAGTATCCATCCAGGGGAATAAATGAGATCATGCCAACATATAGAGGTTGAAAGTAAGACAAGAAATCAACAAAGTAGACTGAAAAGGAGACCAAGTATGGCTGAAGTGAAATCAGGAGAGAAGGTGTCTCAGAGGCCAAGGGAAGAAAACATTTTAAGAAGGAGGGAGTAGTCAACCTCAGAAAATGCTGCTAATTGGCCACATATGTGGAGGACTTACAATTGGGTGTTGGATTGAGCAGTGTGGATTTCATCAATTTTGCTGGAGTGATGTGGACAAAAGTATGATGCAGTGGGTCCCAGAGAGAGTAGGAGTATGGGAAAGAGGCTGAGGTGAGAGTAAGGAACTCTCAAGAATTTTGCTACAAAATGGGGCAGAGAAAGGTGGGGTTTAGAGGAGTCAAGAGAAGTTTGTGTTTGTCTCTTTGTTTTAAACATGGGAGATTAAACAGCATATATTTATGCTAATAAACTAATCCTGGAAAGAGGGAAAAGTCTATGATGCAGGATATGGAGGGTGGGTTTAATGGTGGGACTAGTGGTTATGAATGTTCTGGGGAACAGGGCCAAGTCACACATGGAGGGGATGGTCCTGGACAGGAGCACCGATGTAATTCACAGCAATGTACGAGGAAGCAGGGAATATCATTCCAATTGAAAATGGGTTAGATTTGGTGTGGGAAAATGGGGAGTTACTCTTCTTATAACTTCTATTTCCTCAGCAAAATGGGAATGAGTCGTTAGTTGAAAGTGAGGATAAGGAGGGGATATTGAGGATTTGAGGAAAAAAGAGGGGTAAATTATCACCTGGGGAGATGGAGGAGTGATGTGACAAGGATCTCTCACAATCAGGGGAGCTCAATAAGGATGTGAACTAGAATGTGGCCAGTCAGCTGGTTATGGGCATTTCTCCAACCATGTTCAGTCTGTGCAAAGCAGGCAGAGAATTGGGCTGAACAAGGGTGGGGCTTTATCAGGCAAGCATGACAAAAGGAGAGGGAGTATAAGAATAATTTTTTTTATAAGTATCAGCACAAAGCTGGTTCTTATGAGGCAGAGGTTAAGATGTCCCAAAAGTCCAGCTTCTCCAAAATGGTGTACCACTCCCTCATCTCTAACATCAACTACTTCCCCCTCCGCTCAGTACTCTCCCTCTGGTCTGGCCTTTGGGTTCTGTAATTCACTGCAGTGTCTCATGGAACTCACAAACCATACATAGAGTTAAGTGATTTATTAGGGAAGTAACAGGGTACAACTCAGAATCAGGAAAACTCAGAAGTAACAGGAACAACTCAGGATACAGTTCTTGATCGGGAGTTTCTTCTCGCCCTCTGCTGCCGAGCTCTGCTAGGGGCCTTCTTGGCCAAGTGTTAACAGCTCTTAGCTCTGCGGGTTGGCATGCCCCACCACAGCTGTCTAGTGCTGGTCTCCTGGGTCCTGCAGTCTCAGATAACTATTACTCTTGCTAGTGCTGCGCCTCCATCTCTGGCTCTCTTCTCTTTAGGGTTCCATGTACCTTATTTGCATGGTCCCACCCCCACAAGAGTTCCTTGTACCTTATTTGTATTAGCAGCAAGCTGCCCAATCCCCTTGGTGGGCCACAAGCACTTTATTTGCATCGTCCCATCCAATCATTGTATGATAGTCACAAACAGTATGGCCAGAAGGGCCATATTAAATAATTCACTGCACCACAGGGGGCAAGGGAGTTGAGTTAATAACCTTCTTGACAGGCTTATGATATGGAGTAATTACTCTAACTATTTCTAAGCATTTTGTAAATTCTACTCCCAAGCATTTCTTTTTTTTTTTTTTTTTACTATTCGGAATAGATTAAACTGCACTGTCTTGGGTCTTAGAAGTAGAACTAGCCTATGATTGGTTTCATTATTGCTATTAAGCACAATGCCATTAATAGCATACTATTACAGACAAAATGATACAACTCTTGTGTTCCACTGATAATAACCCAATTATCTGAAGATAAAAAGATAAGTATGTCTTATATAGCAATAAACATTATAGATATGAATTTATTCTGATATAAACCTTCATAAAGAAAAAGGTCAAAATCACTGAGAACCAAGCACCCCTCTCTCAGCCTCAGATCTACATGCAGCTCTTACTTGCTACCAAGGATATTTCTCTAGAATAATTATGTTTGAGTTCCTTTCTTTCTTCCTTCCTCCCTTCCTTCCTCTCTCCCTCCCTCCTTCCCTCCCTTTATCCCTTTCTTCCTTCTTTCCTCCCTGTACTCTCCCTCCCTCCCTTCTACCTTCTGTCTATATTTTGTTTCTTCTCTCACTCTTTCTTTTCCTCCTCCCTCTCCCCCTCTTTCTTGCCTTTTCTTGTTCTTTCATTTATTTCTTAATTTTCAGACTTAACAAACAAAAAAGTGTAGCTGCTAAGACTGCTTATGTATAACCAAAACCACATGGGATTTGGTTTCTTGGTTTGGAGGTTTAGGGTCATGCTTCATGACATCCCAGTTAATTGGCCTAATAACATGTTTAGTGTTAACATGCTTCTGTTCTACCTACTAGTTCATTGTGCAGTGTCTGAGGTCTTAAAAGTTTGCAAGCAGCCTTCCAAGGCACAACAATTGGTCTCTGTTTGCCTGGAGCAACAGAGGAAGGAGAGTCAGGATGAGAAGTAGGACATAAAATGTGTGGCTAATTACTTCCATGAACAACTGTCTTCTTTACCATGAAACCAGAAGAATTGGACGGCGCCTGCCTACCATTACTGAACATTTTGATCAAAGACTCTATAGAAGAATCCTGATCAAAATTGGGAAAATGCAGAACAGAATTTCAAATTATCATGGGTTCCAGACTTCCTGGAGCCATGGAGAGTGGATGATCCTCTGAAACTATTGCCTGGAGATAATCTTTAAACCAAAAATATCCCCTGAAGTCTTAAAATCAAAAAATCAAAAAATAGTTTAGCTTAATTAGTAAAAAATGTCTGCCTTGAGCATTATGCTCTTTTAGGATTATCTATATGGGATCAAATTGGCAACAGCAACTGGAAAGATTGGATGGGAACCTTAGGAGGCAGTGAGTTTATGTTAATGGGGGAGGAACAACTCAGAAGAGCAGGGTGAGAACGGTCGCACAACTTGAAGAATGTAATCAATACCACTAATTGGTACATGAAGAAATGGTTGAATTGGTGTATGTTTTGCTGTGCATATTCTCAGCAACAAAATAAATGAAATTTAAAAGGAGAAGCCCACTTGTAGACTTTAGCTGTTCGTATGTGCTTTATAAACCCACCACCTTCCCTCTTCTCTCCAGAGCTTTATCTGATTATATCACTTCAGAAATGGGTGAGTTACCATGGTAACAGTTTTCCAACCTTTTCCTTTGAAAGGAATCACTCCTGCTCTAAGAGAAATCATCTGTAAAGTAGCCATCCAGCTGCCTTTGTTCTGCTCTGTCTCAGTCTTCACCCATTATCTACAGTCAGACTTAGGTCAAGAGCTTCCCAATGACTTGTGAAGCAGAACAGCCTCCAGAGTGGCTGGTTCAAGGCTGGGCAGGGGCCTGCCCTCCTGCCTCGCTCCTCCCTGCTCCCACTTGCCCTTGCAGCATGTGGATTAATTCCAGGCAGAGGGGGCACAGCTAAGCCTCTTTTCAAAAGCACCTGCCTCCCTTTCTAACTGCTTTCCAGCTACTAAGAAACCAAGACCTAACCCCAGAATTTGACGGATTCCCTTCTTGTTTTGCCAAAAGCAGAAGTAGCAGCCCCAACTGCCTGCTGCTTAAACAAGAACAGATTTATTACATTTTGCCTAAAAAAAAACTTGTTGCAATTGGAATATCGTATGTGTTAGCCAGGAGGAAATTTAGCCATGGTGCTCCGCTTGGTTAATGGATGGATGCTGCCTCACCCACATTCCTCCATTACACATGCATGCTTACACACACACAGACATATACACACAAACACAGACACGCACATACAGTCCCACACACATACACACTACACACATGCAAACACACACACACACAAACTCTCTCTCAACATTCCTTTTTCCTATCACTGTGGCAGTCTTCCTTCTTGGCTCAGCATCTCCCCTCTGGGTGTCATTATGGAAAGAGATCAGAGATTAGTCACTTACTGGTGAGGTGACATATGAACATAGTCTCTGACATGGAGACTTCAGAAATTTCTTTGTATGGCTCACTTTTTGCAAAACTGAGGGACTGGCATTTATTCCCTGATTGATCTGCTTCACTCTCACCAACAGGGAAAGGACAGTAGAGTCAACTCTCAGTGCTACTTCAGGCACTTATCTGCATATCTGTGACTGGCTGCTATCTCTGCAATCTTGGCTGGAGTCTCAGGTAGACTTAGAAGCATAATAAACAGTTGCCAAGGAGTTGAGACCGTCATTGGATTTTTCTTGGAGAACAGCCCTCCCTTTAACTTAGGTCATTTTGGAAACCAGAGCCATTTCTTGAGAAGTGGAAATGGTTAACGTGCTCATGCTTGGTTGCTAATTGAAAGGTTAGAAGTTTGAGTCCATCCAGAGGCACCTAGGAAGAAAGGCCTGGTGATCTACTACTGAAAAATCAACCACTGATCTAAGGAGCACAGTTCTGAAAACATGGGATCTCCATGAGTCATAATCAACTAGATGGCAACTGGTTTCGGGGCCTTCTTGCTAAAATGGAACTACTATGATGACAATTAAAAGAGATTTACATATTTACAGAAAAATAAAAAAGAGTAGCTGCTGACCACTACTTATGTACAACCAAACACCTCATGGAATTTTGCTCCTTGGTTTGGAGGTTTAGGGTCATGGTTTCATGGGCCATCCCAGTTAATTGGCCTAATATCGTGTTTAGTGCTTCCGTTCTACCACTACCTTGTTGCATAGTGCCTTGGGTTTTAAAAGTTTGCAAGTGGCCATCCAAGGCATAACAATTGGTCTCTATTCGCCTGGAGCAACAGAGGAAGAAGGAGAGCCAGCAACAAGAGGAGGTAATGGAATATGTGGCTAATTACCTCCATGAACAACTGCCTCGTTTGCCATGAGACCAAAAGAACTGGATGGTGCCTATCTACCATTACTGAACATTTTGATCAAAGATTCTGCAGAAGAATCCTGATCAAAAGGGGGAAACATAGAACAGAATTTCAAATTCTCATGGAGACATGGAGGCTAGATGAACCACTGAGATTATTTCCCTGAGATCATCTTTAAACCTTAAATCAAAAATATCCCCTGAAGTCTGCTTAAATCAAACAATAGTTTAGCTTCACTAGTAAATAATGTTTGCCTTAAGCATTTTGCTGTTTTAGGATCTACCTCTATGGGATCAAACTGAGAATAGCAACTGGAAAGATTGGATGGGAACCTTAGGGGTCAGTGAGCTTATGTTAATGGGGGGGATAACTCAGAAACGCAGGGTGAGAATAGTTGCACAACTCAAAGACTGTATTCAATGTCATTGAATTTTATATGTTGGAACTGTGGAATTCGTGTATGTTTTGCTGTGTATATTCTCAACAACAACAAAAATAAAAACTAAAAAACAACAACTTAAAGTTACCAAAAGACCCAGCAATTCAACTCCTAGGTATACACCCAAGAGAAACTTGTACATGAGTGTTCATAGTGGCATTATTCCTAAAAGTGGAAACAACCCAAATGTCCATCAATCAATGAATGGGTAAATAAAATGTGATATATCTATGAATTCAATATTATTTAGAAATAAAATGGAATGACATACTTCAAGAAAAATAAAACAGAAGGGAAGGAATCTAATATATTAAAGCAAGGTGTTTCCTGTCCAGACACATATCAGCCTTATCTAAATTTGACCCTCCTCTCTCCTGGTGTCTTTTACAACAGTGATAAAACAACATGCATCAGAATTTTAGAAATAAAAGGCATTGAAATTACAGGATCTCATTTTACGTCGGTCTTCTGAGACCCAGAATAAGTGAGGTTAGATGGTGGCAAGGTGTTGGAAGCATCCACGTATCCTGACTCCCAGCCTGGCGTACTGCTGGAATTACGTTTTCTTCCTTAAGCATGTTCAGCACCTAGAAGTCCCAGGACATCAAGAAGCAGGAGGACTATGTCTCTAAAGCTTAGTTTTTTCAAGCTGCAGGTCACTGTCCATTAGTGGATGGAGAAATCAATTTAGAGAGTGTTCAACTGAAATAGAATAGACTAGAAATTATTAGAATGAACCACTACTGGTAAGATATGATATACACAATTCTTGTTTATAGCTATGAGTGTTTTAATCAACATCTATGTTGAGATTTATAGCTCAGGAGAGTAAATTTGTATAATAACAAGTTTGACTTCATTTTTTATGTTTCACTGTTGACAACTTCTAAGCCTCACTCCTTCCTTTTCGTCTCGTGCTCCAAATCTGGGAGAGTTGATAAGAAAGCCTACTTTGGCGCTGGTGGGATTTTCTAGCCACACACGCCCCTTACCACGCATGGGAAGCCTCACCCTGGCCCTATCCTCTAACTACAATGAAAACTCCAAGCCCCCTTACCTGTTCTCTCAAGACATTTTTGAATCAGATTGGGAGTCCTGCTATGCTCTCCCCTGAAAGCTTCATTAGTTATAAAACTTTTCACACCCTCTTGATGTGTGTGTATGTGTGTGTTGTTATCAATCCAAACCAAATTTTGAGTGACAGCATGTGATGGTTAAGGTTGTGTGTCAACTTGGCTGGGCCATGATTCTCAGTGGTTTTGTAGTTGTGATGTAGTTTGGTAGTCGTATGATGATGTGATCGTTTCCATGATGAGATTTGATATAATGTGATCACCTCCATGATGGGATCTGCTGTGAGTAGCCAATCAGTTGAAAGGGAGTTTCCTTCGGGGTATGGCCTACATCAATTTTTTTTGTTGTTGTTGTTAAGTTGTGCTTTAAGTTAAAGTTTATTAATCAAGTCAGTTTGTCATACCAAAGCTTATACACATCTTGCTATGTACAGCCAGCTGCTCTCCCCCTAATGAGACAGCCCACTCCTCGTCTCCACCCTGTGTTCCCCCTGTCTATTCAACCAGCTCCTGTCTCCAGTTGATGCATCTTAGATGGCCGCATGCTAGAGTTTAAGACCCCAGACTCCACTCACCAAAGTGGATGCTGAAGGTTTTCTTAATGCATTTTGTTATGCCAACTGACCCAAAGGTCCCCTGAAACCACGGTCCCCAAATCTGCGTCCCTGCTACTCTGGCCTTCAAAGCATTTGGTTGTATTCAGAAAATTTCTTTGCTTTTGGTTTAGTCCAGTTGTGCTGACCTTTCCTGTATTGTGTGTTGCCTTTCCCTTCACCCAAAATAGTTCTTGTCTACTATCTAATTAGTGAATACCACTTTTTCTCCCTCCCCACCCTCATAACCATCAGAGAATATTTTCTTCTATGTTTAAACTTTTTCTTGAGCTTTTATAATAGTGGTCTCATACCTTACTTGTCCTTTTGCAACTGACTAATTTCACTCAGCATAATGCCTTCCAGATTCCCCCATGTTATGGAATGTTTCACAGACTCATCGTTGTTTTTTATTGTTGTATAGTATTCCATTGTGTGAATATACCATTATTTATTTATGCATTCATCCATTGATGGCACCTTGGTTGCTTCCATCTTTTTGCTATTGTAAACAGAGCTGCAGTGAACACAGATGTGCATATATCTGTTCGTGTGAGTGGGGAGTAACTGCCAACGGGTACAGGGTTTTGTTCTAAAATTGATTGAGATGGTAGTCACACAACTCTGTGAATACTCTCAAAGCCGTTGAATTGCACACATTAAATGGGTAAATTCTATCATATGTGAGTTATATCTCAATGAAATTGCCTTAAAAATTTACATAGGAAGCTTGCAATATATTTCTGTTGAACAGTGCTGGTATAAAGGCAGTAGCCACTGCAAAAAAAAAAAAAAAATTAAAAGCATAAGAATCGAAAGAGAGGAAATAAAACTTTCATTCTATTGGTGATATAATTGTCTATATAACCTCTCCAAGAAAAATCTGTAGACAAATTATTAAAAATAATAAGAGTTAATCAAGTTGGATCGATACAATATCACAACATAGAAGTGAATCTCCCTTCTACCATTAACGAATAATTTTAAAAATGTAATTTAAAAATACTCCACTTAAAATAGTGACCAAATTTTTGAAGTTCCTAGGCATAAAAGTGACAAGTTATTCATGAACCCTGTAAGGAAAAGAATAGTATTTTTCTTAACTCCACCAAAGAAGACTAGAATAAATTCCACCTTTGCATATAAGAAGACTTAACATCACAAAAACATCAATTATATTATTAGCTGTTGCCTTTTTTTTTTTTTCAGTTTGCTAATATTTTATTATGTGTTTTTTTAAATTGTGGTGAAATTATACACAATAAAACCTTCTCCAGTTCACTTTCTACGCATGCAATTCCATGACATTGATTGCATCCTTCATGTTCTGCAATCTCTATTGCTATCTTTTTTGAAATCATTCCACCACCATTAACATAACCTCAATGCCCCCTAAGCAAAGACTCCCCTTTGCTCCCTCCTTCCCACCCCTGCTAACCACTAATAATCTTTGGTTTCTGTATTTGCTTATTTCGTATAAGTGCCATCACACAGTATTTACCCTTTTGTGACATATTTTGCTCAGCATAAGGCTTTCAGGGCTCATGCATGTTGTGACAGGCATCAGAATTTCATTTCTCTTTATGGCTGAGTAATATTCCATTGTATGCATACACTACCTTTTGTTTACCCATTCATCTGTTGATGGACATTTCGGTTGTTTCCACCTTTTAGCTGTTGCTGTTCTTGATGGCCAGATATATAAAAGATACTGTTAGATGATTGTCAACACCTGTGTATGTACAGTTAATCCTTACAAGATTATCTCCATTTTATAGATGAAAAAAAAAAAGATGTTCAAAGAGGTTAAGGAATTTATACAAGGACATACAGGGCTAGAAAGCAGCCGAGCTAAAAACATATCTGGGTCTGATCCCAAAGACTATGCCCTCCTTCCAAGAAGGCTGCCTTTGGCTCTAAGTCAAGCGTATCATTGCAAACCTAAAAACACGGGTATCATCATTGATTTCTCACTCCACCTCATCCCAAGTTCTGTCCATTTTACCTCTTCATATTTTTCATATAAATTATTGCTCTCCATTCCCAGGGGCAACAACTTTTCTTAAACCACCACCTCTAGCCTGGAGTATTGCAACCCAGCTTCCTAACTAGCTCATAGCCTATCTATTCGTTTTCCGTGCCGTAGTGAGAATGATCTGAAATGCAAATTTGGTCCTCTGCATAAAATCTTTTAGTACCTCCTCGTTGCCCTCAAGATAAAAATTCCTTAACATATGGCTTTGGGTCTCTCCTGATTTAGCTCCTACATATGTCTCCAGCCTCATGTCTAATTGCTCTACTCTAGAGCCTTCATGGAAACCTTGGTAGTGTAGTGGTTAAGTGCCATGGCTGCTATCCAAAGGTCAGCAGTTCGAATCCACGAGGCACTTCTTGGAAATTCTATGAGGCAGTTCTACTCTGTCTTATAGAGTCACTGAGTCAGAATCAACTCAATGGCAAGAGGTTTGGTTTTGGGTTTTTGGAGCCTTCACAGTGATCTTCATACCTACCAGGTTATCTATTGCCTCTAGGTCTGTTCACATTCAATTCTCTCTGCTTCTCTTAACTTGTACCCCACCAGTTTTCGGTCTTTTCCCCACCAGGTTCTCAATATTAATCCGCAGACCTCAGTCAGATGGTAAATTCCTCTGAGAAGCAGTCTTTAATCTCTCAGGATTGATAGATTAGAACCCATTGTACTTCCAAGGTATTAGTCTTAATTTCCTAGTGCTGCCTTAACAAAAATGCCACACGTGGATGGCTTTAAAGAATATAAATTTGTTTTTTTCCCAGTTCTGGTTAGCAGTGAAGCATATTAACTGTTTGCACCAGGACATTTCAGTCTTTGTCTGACTTTGACCATGAGATTTGGAATTAGAACAACCTCTATCCCCAGAATAAGTGAAACGAAGAGTGGTAGGAGACCTTGGATGGTAGACGTGTATGCGCTTAGCTGGTAACCGAAAGTTGGAGGCTTGAGTCTACCCAGAGGCACCTTGGAAGAAAGGCCTGGCAATTTACTTCCAATAAATCAGTAATTGGAAACCCTATAGAGCATAGTTTTACTCTCACACACATGGGGTCTCCATGAGTCGGAATCGACTCGACAACAAATGGAAAAAAGTAATCTTCAGTGACATTACCTACTTTCTATCTCAGAAGAACTTCAGGAGATACTAACAATAAAACAACACACTCTGGGCTGTCAGGTTCAAGTACTTCCCACTGAGAAGATGGATGCTTGGGAGAGAAGATAAACGCTTGGGAAACCACAGGAAAGTTTGGGGAGAGGGCTTGTGAATGCCTGAATGGCTGGCAGGCAGTATTAGAGCATTTCCTCCTGACATCTGCATTGCATTTAGCCTCATTATACTGAGTTTTGTGAGGATAAAAGGATAAAAGGCTGGTGAGGCACTTTAGGTAATTTGGTGGCATTTTTGCATTCGATTTTTTTTTTTTTTTTTCTTAAAGAAGCAGGGTTGGGGACATTTCCCTGCTTATTTATCCTTTTGTTAACACCAGGAAAATGCCTTTGGCTTAAATGTTAAAAAACTAAGAAATGGAAAATTTTAACCACTCTATAATTTGGAGAAGCAATAGCGTTTAAAAATCAGCATTATTTCTTTGTGCCTAGGAAGGGATCCGATTAGCATGCTCTCTGGGATTTTTGTAAACTCTCTTGTTGCTCATTCCTTCACATGGAGTTGCTACCTCCTAGGACTTCGCTAGGGGATTTGGAGTAGGTTTATGATCCCTTGGGCCAGATAAACTGATGAACTCAATTTACAATCTTCAGGCTAGATTCAAAAAAGTGACCTAAGGGTGACAGTTAATCAGTGAATAGGAAACAATTGTGTGGTTGCTTCTTTTGCACTTTTCTCCTTGATTTAAATATATATACGTGCTTCACAGGGGAAATACAGTTGTTCCTTTCGGGGGCCCTTAAACTTCTATGGAAAAAAAAAAAAAAACAGTTGCTAATGAGTCGATTCTGACTCATGGTGACCCCACGTTTTGTAGAGTAGAACTGTGCTCCGTAGGGTGTTCATGGCTGTAACCGTTTGAAAAGTAGGTAGCCAGGACCTTCTTTCAAGGCACCTCGGGGTCGGTTTGGACTACCAACTTTTAGGTTAGTAGTCTATCACTTAACCACCCAGGGACTCTTTATGGGAAAGAAACTCTTTAAATTTACAATGCTTAGTATTTATCTTGACATTAACAATAGGGAACTCCAAATACAAAATAGATAGTAGTCTCAGGCAGCTTCATGGGAATTTTTGGAGTATAAGAATATTCTTTCGTATCTTGCAGTCCCCGTTCCTTCTCTATGGAAGCAACAGTGATTTCAGTAGCCTATTTAAAATTTTATTGTATTATATTGATTTGAATTCAATTATATTCAGTCATATTGCAAACTTAACAGATAAAAATTATGAAAAATCAATCACTTTCCAATAACTAGTTAGCAAATGTAATGAAAAAAGATCCCATTAGAACAGCAAACTTAAAATACTTATGAAAAGGTTGACTAAAATAATCTAGACTTCTGCAAAGAAAATTATAAATTCCTACTGCAGTCATGTATCAACATCTAAAAAAAACAAAAGAAATGCTAGCTCTGCTTCTAGATGGAAACACTCAGCATTAACAGGCATACATTTATTTCAGACCAATCTGTCAATTCGGTGCAATTCCAATCTGAATCCTGACGGAATCTGTCATAAACTTTAACAAGTTCATTCTATATTTTACCTGCAGCAGTCTGTACCTAGAATTAGCCAGGAGTTTTTTTTTTTTTTTTTAAATAAATTACGTAAGTAATAAAGCTACCCACTGTTTTTTTTTTTTTTAATTATTGGCAAAAATATAAACAAATAAATCATTAGGTCAGGTTGAAATTTTGGAAATTTTGTATCTACTTTGAAACTTAATAGATATGGCAATTCAGATTCAATCCAAAGATGTGTATCTTATTAAATCACTGGCATTAAAACAATTGACTCTGCCAATTGTTAGACTGACATAGCTTAGAGTCTTACCTTACCATACATCTAACTAAATACCAGACAGAAGGAAAATCTATATGTAAAATCAAAATTATAACTTTATGAGAAAAATAGAAACACGTTTTCATAATTGTGGAATAACGAAGGCCTTTACAGAAATGCCGAAACCAGAGAAACCATCAGAAAAATATTTATTCATTTGGCTACATGTATACAAGGCTTTTGAACTAATAAATTAATCTAGCAAGGTTTCAGGATACAAGGTTAATATACCGAATCCAATAGTATATCTGTATACTACCAGCAAACGATTGGAAAAAAATTTTTTTTAATTCATTTACGCCAGTGTCAAAGACATAAAATGCTAGGAAAAGATTAAACAAAAGATAAACAAGACCTCTACATGAAAACTGCATAATATTGCTGAGAGAAATTAAAGAAGATGCCAGAAATGAAAAAAACATGCTATGCTCATGCATTGGATGACTCAATTTGGTTAAGGTATCATTTCAAAAAGTACATTTAGAAGACAAATTATCTAACTTTGATACTTACTATAAAGTTACAGCAATTAAGACAGTGACATAAGATTTTACAAATGGCTCAGTGGCACAGAATACACCAATCAGAGTCTTTCCATCTATCGCATGCCCAAAAAAACCTGATCTGACAAACCTGAAAATTATATTTGGTTAAATTTTTTCCACTCAGATGGCTTACCCCATCACCTTTTCTCCATCACAGTGATTAAGTCATATGCTCTGCTGTTGGCTCTAAGTTGGTATCACTGGAACAACAAAAGCGAGATTTAGAGCCTTCTCTACCAAAATTTTCTCAGGGCTCATGTTTAAGAGCATGAAATAGGTAAGGGACGATTATTGTAACTTTATGTAAATAAATTATAATCTACAATGTCAAAGACCTCCATTCTCCAGGATTAGAGGAAGACTCATTAACAAACTACAATATGCAGATGACACAACCTCGCTCGCTGAAAGTGAAGAGGACTTGATGCACTTACTGATGAAGATCAAAGATGACAACTTTCAGTATGGATTACACCCAACATCAAGGAAATACAAATCCTCACAACTAGTACAATAAGCAACATCATGATAAAGGGAGAAAATAGTAAAGTTGTCAAGGATTTCATTTACTTGGATCTACAATCAATGCCCATGGAAGCAGCAGTCATAAAATCAAAGATGTATTGCATTGGGCAAATCTACTGCAAAAGACCTCTTTAAAGATGTCACTTTGAGGACAAAGATGAACCTAACCCAAGTCATGATATTTTCAAATGCCTCATATGCACGTGAAAGGTGGACAATGAACATGGAAGATACAAGAAGAATTGATGCCTTTGAATTGTGGTGTTGGCAAAAAATATTGACTATTCCATGGACTGCCATGAGAACGAATATGTCTGTCTTGGAAGAAGTACAGCGAGAATGCTCCTTGGAAGTGAGAATGGTGAGACTTTGTCTCATGTACTTTGGACATGTTATCAGGAGGGACCAGTCCTTGGAGAAGGACATCATGCTTGGTAAGGTAGAGGGTCAGTGAAAAAGAGGAAGACCCCCTACGAGATGGATTAACACCATGACTGCTACAATGGGCTTAAACAGCAATTATTATGCGGATAGAGCAGAACCAGGCGATGCTTCATTCTGTTGTACATACGGTCACTATGAGTTGGAACCGACTTGACAGCACCTGACAACAACATCTGTCTATGTACCCTTTCATAAATTATTGTTTATTAATACTGTTGTTGCAGGATTATCTACGTTATAGTAATTATAGTACCCCAAACCCAAACCTGTTGTCATCCAGTCAATTTCAAATCATAGCGATCCTATAGGACAGGGTAGGACTGCCCCATAGAGTTTCCAAGGAGTGGCTGGTGGATTTGAACTGCCAGCCTTTTGGTTAGCAGCCGAGCTCTTAATCATTATGCCACCAGGGATCCTTTACTGTAGTTGCCCTTTATTCTTGCTTCCTCTCTGTCTTCCTTTGCTTGGTCATGTTGTGCTAACTTCCCCCATATTGTGTACTGCCCTTCGCTTCACCAATATTAACACGTGTCTTCTATCTATCCTCACAAATGGACCAATAAGCAACATCATAATAAACAGAGAAAAGATTAACATTGTCAAGAATTTTGTTTTACTTGGATCCAAAATCGACACCCATGGAAGAAGCAGTCAAGAAATCAAAAGATGCATTGCATTGGGCAA
Source organism: Loxodonta africana (assembly GCF_030014295.1). Classification (NCBI taxonomy): domain Eukaryota; kingdom Metazoa; phylum Chordata; class Mammalia; order Proboscidea; family Elephantidae; genus Loxodonta; species Loxodonta africana. Next base: position 24,460,140 of record NC_087354.1, read on the forward strand.
ATCTGCTGCAAAAGACCTCTTTAAAGTGTTAAAAAGCAAAGATGTCACTTTAAGGTCTAAGGTGTTCCTGACCCAAGCCATGGTGTTTTCAATCGCCTCATACACATGTGAAAACTGGGCAACAAATAAGGAAAACTGAAGAAGAATTGATGCCTTTGAATTATGGTGTTGGTGAAGAATATTGAATATATTCTTCAACTGCACCTAACAACAGTAACAACTTCTATCTACTTAGTAATTTTCCCTCCCTCCCCATACCATCCCTGGTAACTATCAAAGAATTTTTTTCTTCTGTGTGTAAAATTTTTCTTTCTTTCTTTTTTTTTTTTTTAATAGTAGTGGTTTCATACAATATTTGTCTTTTTGTGATTGACTATTTCACTCAGCAAAATGTCCTCCAAATTCATCCATGTTGTGAGATGTTTCATAGATTCCTCATTATTCATAATCATTGTGTAGCATTCCATTGTATGTACCAGTTTGTTCATCCATTCATCTGTTTATAGGCATTTAGGCTGTGTCCATCTTTTTACTATTGTGAATAATGCTGCAATGAACATGGGTGTGCATATGTCTGTTCATGTCAGGGGTCTTATTTCTTTAGAGTATATACCTAGTAGTGGGTTTGCTGAATTATATGGTATTTCTATTTCTAGCTTTTTAAGGAAGCATTATACTGTTTTTCATAGTGGTTTCCATACCATTTTATATTCCCATCATCAGCATTTAAGAGTTCCAATCTTTCCACAACCTCTCCCACATTTGTTATTTTATGTTTTATTGATTAGTGCCATTATTGTCAGGGTATCTCATTGTAGTTTTGATTTGCATCTCTCTTCTGGGTTAATGTTTTATGGGAAACCTTGGTAGTGTAGTGGTTAAGGGCTACTACTGCTAACCAAAATGTTGGCAGTTTGAATCCACCAGGTGCTCCTTGGAAAACGTATAGGCCAGTTCCACTCTGTCCTACAGGTCGATATGAGTCAGAAATGACTCAATGGCAGTGGGTTTGGTTTTGGTTTTTTAATGTTTAATGATCAAGAGCATTTTTTCATGTTTGTTTGCCACCTGAATATCTTCTTTGGTGAAGTGTCTGCTCATATCCTTTGCCAATGTTTTAAAGTGGATTGTCTCTTTGTTGTTGAGATTTTGAAGTTTTCTATATGTCTTAGGCTGAGTTCTCTAGAGAAGCAAAACCAGTAAAACACATGTATATATTTACAAAAAAAAAAAACCTTTACCGTGGAGTTGATTCCAACTCATAGCAATCCTATAGGACCGAGTAGAACTGCCCTATAGAGTTTCCAAGGAGCACCTGGTGGATTCAAACAGCCAACATTTTGGTTAGCAGCTGTAGTACTTAACCACTACGCTATGGATATTTATATACATATATATAGAGAGAGAGCTTTATATCAAGGAAATGTCTCATGTGGATGTAGAGGCTGGAAAGTCCCAAGTTCATGGGTCAGGCAGGAGGCTTCTCCTGACTCACACAGCTGAAGGTTCTGGCAAATCCAAGATCGACAAGTAAGATGGTAGGCCGCTGGCTCACAAATTGCAGAGGCTGACAAATTCCAAAATTGCCAGGTAAGCTGCTAGCTCAAGTCCTAAGAACTCGAGGTCAGGTGAGGATCCAGAGCCAGCAAAAGCCACAAGCCTTGCCAGGAAGTCCATACATATTGTCTTTGGTTTTGGCAAGCTTCACTGTAATAAGTCTTGGTGACTTTCTTTTTGCTGTCTATCCTGTATGGGGTTCATTGAGCTTCTTGGATAGATATCTTCTTATCTTTTATGCTATTAGGCAAGTTTTCTGCCAGAAAATCTTTGACAATTTTCTCTGTACTTTTTTTTTTTTTGCCTCTTCCTGTTCTGGAATTCTGATCATGTGTCTGTTTTCCTCTTAATAATGTCTCACATAACTTTTAGGCTTTCTTCATTTTTTTTTTTTTAATATTTTTTTTCTCAAACAAATGGTTGTCAAAGAATTTGTCCTCTATTTCACAGATTCTGTCTTCCATTGATTCAATTCTATGCCTATGTCCGTCTATTCAGCTGTCTATTTCTGAATTATTTTTGTTAATCTTTTGGGTTTCTAGTTGCTGTTTTTGTATGGTTTCTGATTGTCTTTTTTTTTTTTCATTTTTTTCTTATATTGTTTTCCTGAATTCTTCTATTGCTTTGTCTGTGCTTTTCTTGATTTTGCTTGTGTTTTCCTTGGATTTGTCTGTGTTTTCCTTGATCTCTTTTTTGACTTGGAGAACCCTATATATTAGTCTTTTGAATTCCTTATCAGGTACTTCCATTACCATTTCTTCTTCCAGAAGATCTGGTCACTTGCTAGGCCATCTTTCCTGCTTCTTTGTGTGATTTGATATTGTCTGTTGTCTCCAAGGCACTAAGGTATTATTATATTTATTTTTTGTGTGCTTATTTCCTGCATCCTGATTTTTTGTTTTATTTTGATATATATGAGTAGGCAGGGTGTGTGTGCTACTCTGGTTGCTAGTCTGGCCACACTGGGGCTGTCACCAACTGTCTCTGGGTTGGTGTGGCATCGACTGGATGTGTAAGTGCAGGTCTCTGTTTGTTGATCTTTCTGGGTGGCTGAGAATGTAGCTGGCATTGTTGGTGAGGTGATGTGTCTGTCCAGCAATTCACCTGGGCAAAGGTGCAGGGGCTGTTCTCACTGGTTACTGGGTTGGGTGTTGTGGGTGCACACTACCAGTTACCAGATGATCAGGGCTAGGGTGCCCAGTTTGTCAGCCACAGGGTGGGTGGTACAGAAACTGTCACTGACAGGCCCAGGCAGGCAGGGCTGTGTGGGGTTGGCTGGAGCAGGCACAAGCATCCAGTTGTAAGGGGGAAATGGGGACTGAAGCAGAGGGGATGCTGCCAGTCCACAGATGCCTACTTGGAGGACATGCCCATCTGCTAGAGTGTGACAAGGGATAGGGTGTGCAACCAGTCCTTGACCCCTGCAGCAGGTGGCTGGAAGGAGTAGGAGGTGTCACTGCTCTGCAAACTCCTGGTGCAGGTGGCTGGGTGTAGAAGCAGGCACCTTTGGTTTGCGAGCTTCTGGCACCAGTGGCTGGCCTTAGGAGCAGGTGCCACCATTCTGTGGGCTCCCAGCATGGGTGTGTGGCTGGAAGAGGGGATGCTGCCTGCCCACGGGTTCCCAGCATGGAAATAGCTAGGTGAAGAAGTGGGCACCACCTGATAGCAGGCATCTGGCACAGTTCAGTGAGCTGAAGAGGAGACACTTCTGCTCCACAGGCCCCTGGCACAGGCGGCTAGGCAAAGAAGAAGGTGCCACCATTCCACCACAGATCCCTGGCAAGAGTGGGCAAATGAAGTGGTGGTCACTGCTGGTTCATAGGTCCCTGGCTCGTGAGGCAGGGTGGTGGTGGGTGCCACTGGCCTGTGACAGTATGTGAGGGACAGGATGGATGAAGGAAGTGGTGGGGTGGGGGGCCCACAGGACTGTGAGCCTCTGGCACAGGAGGCTTGGAGAGGCATGATGGATGAGATGAGTGCGCTTAACTTGTGCAGAGTGGGGAGCAGTCCTGCTTGGATCTGGACACGGGTATACAGTCACTCCTGCTTGGCTGCATCAGCTGATGAGAACTTTGGCTGGGAACCCTGCTTGCTTTTTTCTCAGTATGGCCATGCTGTGCAGGCTCGGCTGGTAGGGAGGCAATCTGCAACCTTCTGTGTCTGCTGTTTTTATACAGTTTCCTCTTCCACTTGGCACTTGGTCTGAATCTTCAGCCTGGCTTTTGATGCTCTCAGTGTTCCAAAGTTTTCATCTATGTCTAATTCACTTGTTTTCTTGGGTTTTGGTTGTAAGAGGGACTTTATGAGGCATCTGACTACTCCACCATCTAGAAACACCCTCATTTTCAGGCATTTTTGATGGTAGTGTAAAATTAAACAGTCACTTTGGGAAAAGTTTTGGCAGTTTGTTATAAAACTAAATACATACTTCCATCCCACTCAGCCATTCTATATGGCATTTGCCCAGAAGAACTGAAAACCGGTATTTACAAAAAGACACTTATCAGTAGATTAATAACTAGAAACAATCTAATTGCCCTTCAGTAGAATATTGGCTAAATAAATTGAAATGCATCCACAGGCCAGAATATTCAGCAGATCGTAAAACAAATGAGATAAATCTATGTGTCCTGATGTTGAAATGTGGCCACAGTATCTTAATCACTGAAAAAAGTCAGTTGCAGAGCAAGATATGAAGTATGATTACATCTATGTGCATGTTGATATAAGCCTAGAAAAGTCTAGGCTAATGCACACCACACTCTTAACAGTGGTTACCCCTGGTGAAGGCTGATTTATTTACAATGGTCATGTATTAATTCAACAATATTTATTTTTTAAACTTGTAAAGTAAAAAGGCATCTACAAGAACATTCATGGAAACTTTATTCATAATAGCCCCAGATTGGAATCAGCTCCGGTGTTTGTCCGCAGGAAAAAAGATAAACAAATGTGTAGTGCAGTAAAACCTGTGAAAGCCAGAACCGGTGCAAGGTGGAAACCTGTCAGAGAAGGAAAACTCAAATATTTTCCACTAAAACAAGTGATAGAGAAGTGGTAAGACTGTGCCCTGTATAAAGGTGGAAAACTTGCAAGACCCAGAAGAACAAGGCAGGCCTACTGAGTTCCTGCTCTTACTGGTTTCCCTGTACATTCATACAATGGACAAAAAGGAAGAACTGTTGATACGTGGAATGCCATGGATGAATCCGCAAAATATTATACTGAGTGAAAGAAAGTTTAACACACACACAAACTGTGTACTTTCATTTATATTTAGTTCTAGACTGCTTTCATTTATATTTAGTTCTAGACCAGGCAAAACAAATCACAATAGTGGTTGCCTGGGAGGGGCGGCCTGGGTGGGATGGGTGTTAACTGGGAAGGTACAAGTCGGGGCTTGGTGGCAGAATTGTAATATTTTGTATCTTGATAGGGGTTTAGGTTACACAGGCACACGCATTTGTCAGAATTCATGGAATGGGTGACTTAAGATTTGTACACTTCTGTGTTAATTTTATCCCCAAAGAAAAAGAAACCATAAACAAATACTGGATTCTAGTTAATTAAATGCATGCTGACGTATTATTGCGAATTGTACTGGTGTCTGAAAATTACTTTGAAATGCATCAATAAGATAAGATGAATGAAAGATGGATATAGGGAATAATAGATGGACAAATACGTAATAAAGCAAGTATTTTAAAACGCTAATTTAGAATTCAGGTGGGCGATATATGATTCTTCACTGTAAAACTCAACTTTTCTGGATGTGTGAAAATTTCCGTAATAAAATGTTGGGGAAAAAAACTCTACCAAAAACCATAAACAACAAAAAATGGAAAATAAATATTTTTTTACATCAATAAAACAAGGAAATAAGTACAACTACAAACCACAAAATATGAAACCTGATTGAATCTATGGATCAAAGGGGCATACAGTTTCCCAAGAATAATGGAACAGAAGGATAAATACAAGACATAGCTTCTTGAAATTGCTGGACTTCAAGGATAAAAAAATAAATCTTACAGCCAATCAAGTAGAAAAAAATCTGTCACATCAAGGAGAAAACATCTCAGGTCAACTTCATACTTCTTTACCAAAACAACCAAAGTCAGGTAACGGTGGAGTAATATTTGACAGGCCCAATTATCTTTTAATTAAAACAAAACAAAGCGAAATTAACAACACAGATATTCACAAGTGAATAATAACTCACTGCTTACCAGATTCCTGAAGTCGTCTTACAAAACCGGCTGAATCTAGTCAACCCTGAGATGAACGAAAATTTAGACGAAAAATAAAATCTCCAGAAATTAGAGGATACCGTGTAAGAACTAGCCGAAGCCTTGACTGCATTATGAAGTAAAGCTAAAACAAATCAAAAGATGGTGCTTTGGGAATGGCTGATCTTACTACACACACACACAAATTGGTTTTGCTATTGTTTAGGGTTACATTTAATCTACAGAGCAATTTGGGAAAAAATTGACATCTTCACGATAATGAGTCCCAATCCACAAACATGGTACATACCTCCATTTATTTAAGTCTTTATTTTTCTCTCAAAATGTTTTGTACTTTTATGTGTATAGGTCTTGCTCAACTTTCAATGGATTAATTCCTGGTATTTCATTATTTTTGAATGTGATTAAAAATGATACCTTCTTCAAATCTTAGTTTCTAACTGCTCGATACTATGAGCAAAAAATTGATTATTGACCTTGCTAAATCCACCAATTATGGTAGTTCTATTAGTTTATCTGTAGATTCTTTTTAGATTTTCTATATACACAATTATAATGTTTGTGAATAATGCCAATTTTATTTTTTCCTTTTCAAATCTTACAACAAATTGTGGATTCATTTGTGCCCCCTGCAAAATTCAGCCCCTATATCTTATAGGAATCTTAACCCTATACCCATGGATGTAATCCTGTTTGGAAATAAGGTTTCCTTTGTTATGTTAATTAGATCATACTCTGGTCAAGTGATTTCTACATCTAACCACCTGAGTTATAAAAAAAAGGAGATTCAATACAGATACATGGACACACAAGGGAAAAGGCAGACACTATGCGAGGGTTGTCTACAAGCCAAGGAACCAAGGAATACCCAGAACTACCTACAAGGAAGGAATTGACATGACTAAGACCCTGATTTGGACTTTTAGCCTCCTGAACTGTGAAAAAATAAATTTCTCTTCTTTAAAGCCACCCACTTGTGGTATTTGTGTTACAGCAGCCCCAGGAAGCTAAGACACTTATATTTCTCTTTCTTGCCTTCTTTCATTGATTGGGTCTTCTATAACAAAATTGAATTGAAGTGGGTGTAGGAAGTATTTTTATCTCATTCTTGACCTCAGGAGGAAGGCTTGCAATAATTCACTATTCAGTGAGAGTCTGTTGTAGGTTTCTCGTAATAACCTTTACCAGATTAAGGAAACTTCTTTCTATTCCTAGTGAGATAAGAGGATTTTTTGTTTGCTTTGTTTTTTCATGAATTGTTGTTAAATTTTATCAGATTTCTTTTTTCCTCTGTGGAGATGATAGTATTATTTTCCTACATTATGCTGTTAATTGAGTGAATTATATTTATTGGTTTTCAAATGTGAAGCCAACCTTGCATTCACAAAATAAACCTAGGTTGGTATTTTGTATTATACTTTTTATAAACCACTGGGTTAAGTTTATTAGTATTTTTACTAAGGATTTTTGCATGTAGAATAGGATCCGTAATTTTCCTTTTTTGTAATCTCTGTCAGCTTTTGGTGTCAAGCTTTCATTTGCCTCATAGAAGCAGCTTTGTAAAGCTTTATAAGACTAGCATTCTTAAGTGCTTAAATGTTTGGAGGGATTTGCCAGTGAAGTGATTTGGGCCAAAATTTCTAGTTGGAATTGCATTAGCTATTAATTTCATTTTTTAATAGAAATATAACTTCCAAATTTCTAATTTTTTTGTTGGCTTTGGGTCGATTGTATTTTTTTATTTACATACAGTAAAATTTACTTTTTTTTAGCGTACAGTCCTAAATATTTTAACATATGCATATATGCTTATAACCAGCATGAGTAACATATAAAATAATTCCAATACCCCGAAGAATTTCCTCATGCTACACCTTTGCAGCCAGACCTTCCTCCCATCCCTAACCTCTGGAAACCACTGATCTGTTCTTTGTTTCTACAGTTTTGTTGAGAGTAGCCCTTCTTCAGTGCTAACTGGAAGGTTGCAGACTTGGCCAAGATTTTTCCTCCTCCAAGTTTGGCTCCCCAGCCCCATGAGACTGCCAAATGCTCAGGTCAAGTTCTACTGTTTGCTTGGCTTCTTCATCGCTCAACCCTGTGGTACTTACGACTCTGCAACTGACTCAAGGGAGAAAGCATCTTTGGGGGTGCTCACTTCACCCTGTGAAAATGATGTGGCCATGGTGGTGTCAGACCTCCTCCTCCACTTCACAAAGACAGAACCACCAAGATCAGCCCAAGGCTGAATCCTATAAGGAGGAGGTCAAACATACTCCCATCCTCCAACCTTTGTACCAATTCTGACACCAGCCGTCTCTCCCACAGCACTCTCTACTTCTCTGCTGGGTTCTGTAATTCGTTACGATAGCCACTCAGAATTCCCAGGCCATACTCACAGTTATGGGGTTTATTAGGCAAGAATTAGGTTACAACTCAGGATCAGGGTCAACAGGCTACAACTCGGGATCAGGATCAGGAAGCATGTAGGCAAAGTTTCCCTTCTTAATTGCGGGACGGCTTTCTCAGTTCCTTTCGGCTGTGCAGGTCTCCCTTCAGCCCCCTGAGGACAGGCTTCCTCTCAGCCCACTTAGGACAGGCTCCTCTCTTGGCCCTCAGCCCTTGGCCTGGCCTCTACTCTGCTCAGGCAAGTGTTACAAAGCTCTTTTCGCTCTGCCAGTAAGTGCCTGGAAGCACCCCATTCTACCAACAAGCCTCCTGCCCAAAGGTGCTCATCTCTCTTTCTCCAGGTGTTGGGATGCCCTCTATAGCCACCTTGCTCGGTGGGTTGGGAAGCCCGCTGCAGTTGTCTCATGTCAGTTTCCTGGTTCTACTGCTGGCTCTTCTTCTTGATGGTGGTGATGTCCCCTTCTCCTGCCTCTGGGATGGTTCATTTTAAGCCTACTTTATGGCAAAACCAACTGATTCCCTCTTTAAGGTTCCAGACACCTTATTTGAGTGGTCTCACCCCCACAAGTGTTCCATGCACCTTATTTGCTTAGGCAAAAACTGTCCAATCTTCTTTATGGGCCACAAGCACCTTATCTGCAAGGGGGAAAAAAAAAAAACCCCAAGCCCCTTGCTGTTGAGTTGATTCCGACACAAAGCGACACTGTCAAATCATTTTGTGGGAGGCACAGACCGTGAATGGTTAGAAGGGCCATATTAAGTAATTCACTGCACCACACACCCAGTCTTCTTTCTGATATGCTGGCTTTGCAAGTTCTGGTTATCTTGATAGTTTTCGGATGCTTTATCCAGTGTTTCTAGTTACATTCAATATGCAGATTGGTTTGCAATAAGCAACTCTGGTGTTATTTGGTGGGGAAATCTCATCTGATTCCTTCTAGAGTCTTCTTTCTTAGAACAGTGTAACATTTGTTTTAATTGGCACAAATTAATTTTTAAGGGCAGAATTCTCTTTGATTGGGCAATTCCTTGATGAATTAATTGAATGTGGGATTTGAGGCCTTAAACCTTTGTCTTTGTTGCAGGTTGAATAGACACAGTGAGATTTACGGGGTGCTTAATTATCTAAATAAAAAATTAAATGGAAATTGAAGGTAAGAGAAAGTTAGAAAGTGAAGAGAAAATGGGAGAATTGGGAATATAGATCAAACTGAGAAGGACTTGGAAGAGCATTGAGGTCTTCATAAAAAAAATAAGAAAATTTAAATTTCTGAAAGCAGATTGGACTTTTAACAATGAAGAAAGTTACTGTCAAAACTTCTAGCTGTTTAGATGTGGCCTATAAATATATAAGTTTTGCTGTAAATTTTCCATTGAGTCTGCTATGAACAAAAATATCTTTTATTTGTGGCATATTGATAAAAGGAAAGTAGAAAAGCTATGTTCCACATCTAGATTGGTGCTACTAAGGGTGAAGAAATTAGCCATGTTACAGGAGAGAGAATTCAGTGGGAACAAAAACAGAAAACAGAGGTAACCATGAAAATGTAAGCCCTGCAGAATTTCTAGAACCTGGGGGGCGGGGTGGATGGCATTGGACTTCCCAGCAGACACGAGACTAGGGCAGGGATTCAGTCAAATGACTTTTATGTAAATTTCAAAAGATAGGCTATTCTCAGCTGATATCTGGTTTTCACTAGCTACAGAGCTAGCTTTATGTTCAGTGGGATTCTATTATAATATGTTGATATTATAAAATTATTTCCTTAGGAAAGTTTTTTTTTTTTTTGGAACATGCACATTTTTAAGTTTTTGCCAAATTTGCCAAAATTGCTTTCCACAATGAATACATCAAATGCCCCCACAAGCAATGAGAACACGCATTTCAACTGCACCTTATCAGCAATGTATTTTTAAAATATTTGTTAACTTGAGAGTTGAAAATATTTATTATTTCATGTTTTTATTACTAGAGGGTTTAAACATTTTCTAGGCATTTACAGGCCATTTGTGATTATTATTCTTTGAGTTCCTCTGTCTTTTCCATTTTCATTCCATTTGACTGATTCCCCGTCCTTCAGCCCCACCCCCAGCTCACATCTTGGGTCTTGTTATTGTTCTTATTTATTTACTTATTTTCTTAGGGACTGGCTGGACGGCTTAGTGAAGTATATTCCCCCCTGCAGTATGATGTCTCTGATGTTGTGTTGCCTCCCAGGGGGTGCAGCCTTTGGAGTACACACAGCACCCTCGGGTGGCAGTTGTTTTAGCAGGGCTCCCTTTGACTGTCTTTCTCCTTAATCTCTCTCTTAAGCTATCTGCCTCTGTTGATATTATGTACAGTTGTTGTTAGATGCCTTTGAGTAGATTTTCAACTCATAGCAACCCCATGTGACAGAGTAGAACTGCCCTATAGGGTTTTCTAGGCTGAAATATTTACAGGAGCAGACTGTCAGGTCTTTTCTCCTGTAGAGCCACTGAGTGGGTTCGAATCACCAACCTTTTGGTTAGTAACTTAGTGCTTAACCATTGTTCCACCAGGGCTCCTTCTGTGAAGATTAATTACAGCCTAGGAAACCCTGTGGGGCAGTTCTACTCTATCCTATAGTGTCACTATCAGTTGGAATCAACTCGAAGGCAAATAACAACAACAGTCTTTAGGGAAAAAGATCACCAGGTCTTTCTCCCACAGAGCAGCTAAGTGGGTCTGAACCACCAACCTTTTGATTAGCAGCCAAGTGCTTAACCATTGCACTACTAAGGCTTCTATTAATTGCTTCCTGAATGCTCTATTTTTTTCAACAGTTCCCACGTTCTGATCCAATTAAATTCAGGCTCCTTTGCAGGAATAGTTTTCTAACCCCAGAAAGGCTTTCCTAGCTGCCTCTTTCCCTGGTTCTCTCTAGTAAACTAGCTGGCGTATGGTTTTGTTTGTTGCTCTCGTGAAGCTACCAGCCTCCGCTAGTTTACCCCAAAAATTTCCATTGTTTTTGAGAGCACCTTTAGGATTGAACTTGCCCACATTTTGTTTCAAATAAAGTCAGTTCCTTTGGGAGAGATTTGGACTTCTCTGTTCTTGTCATCTGTCTTTCCCTGTGGAAAAAAATCTCTGAGAAACATGTCTAAAGCTGGGGGCAGGAACATTGGCCACTTTCTCCAGGAGTAACACCTCTGCCTTATGAGCAGAGTGCTGGGTGGCTGGGTGGGGTGGTGGGTTCCGATCTTGTCAGCTTGTCTCTCTTGGTGTGGAATCTGAGTGTACTTGGGTGAATGCAATTGAGACCTCATGGGGCATGCTATGCCTTAGGTAGAGTCTCTTCTATACAGGTTGTGCAGAAGAAGGGAGCTCTTGACCTCTCAGTCACACTTGCCTGGATTTTAACCTCTTCAACACATAGCTGGAAGGAGGGGGATGATGAGAAATGCTGGTGGCCTGCCCTTCACAAACAGATGCCGTAGTTAGCCCTCAGATGGGAGCCAGGGTGGGAGAGAGCGCTGTGTTCTTGGTTGTACCACCTAGAATGACGTTTCCATTACATTAAGCTGGGAGGCCGGTGGGAGGGAGCATGTGTGGTTCAAATGCCATAGATTCTCATTGTACTTAGCAAGTTTCAGTAGATTTTCTTGGGTGATTATTCTTTTGCTATATGTCCTGAGGACAACTTCCAGCACCTGTAAGTGCTTGTTTTTTTTTTTTTTTCTTTTGTTTTGTTTTTTTAATTGAGGTGAAAATGTGCATAACCATACCTTCACCAACTCAACAATTTCGACATGTACAGTTCAGTGACATTGATTATATTCTTCATGTTATAAATCTCTATCATTATATTTGTCCAAATTATTCTACCACCGTGAACATAAACTCAATCCCTCCTAAACAAAACTTCCCCTTTCTTTCTCCTTCCCATCCCTAAGAACCGCTAACAATCTCTGGTTTCCATGTGTTTGTTTATTTCAAATATGAGATCTTACAGGATTTGTCCTTCTGTGGCTGATTTGTTTTACTCAGCACAATGTTTTCAGGTTCATCCCTGTTGTGGCATGCATGCATTAGGACTTCATTTCTCTTCATGACCAAGTAATGTTGCATTGTACATATGTATCACATTTTGTTTATCCATTCATCTGTTGATGGACATTTCAGTTGTTTCCATTTTTGGGGTATTTTGAAAAGCGTTGCAAGTTTCTGTTTTCTTGCTTTGACTTCTTCTTGGTATATACCTAGTATCGGGATTGCTGGGTCCTACGGTAGTTCTATGTTCAACTTTTTGAGGAACTGCCAAACTGGTCTCTGCAGTGGTTGTGCCATTTTACTTTCCTACCAGCAAAGGATGAGGGTTCCAGTTCCTCCACAACCTCACCAACCTGTTGTTTCCCACTTTTTTTTTTTTTTTTAGTAACTTTCACCATTTATGCTTGTTTTGTTGGGAAACAGGTACACTGAGCCCCTCAGTCTACCATTCTGGAAGTGTACGGTCAGTTTATTTTTATTAATTCAGATCAAATTTATTCTGTATAAAGAATGAGATGAAATATTAACTTAGTTTAAAAAAATAAGTGTTGCAATAACATTCATTGAGGAATCCTTCCTTTTGATACCAATTTATGGTACCAATTTTATCATATAATAACAAATGTATAATAGTACAATATATACATGTTTTTCTAATTCACAGTCTAATTGCAGGTTCATTTATCTAACTGTGTCTTGGTTCTTGAACAATTAGTTACATGCCCTATTGTAATTGTAGAATTTTAGCATGTTTTATTATGAAATAGGACTACTTTTCCTCTTTCCTCGTTTTTTTAAAAAATTCTTGTTTGTTCTTACACATTTATATTTTTAGATGAGCTTTAAAATCAATTGTTAAGTTTCAAAGAATCATGCTGGAATATTAGAAAGTTAATTTGAATTATATTAAACTTATCTTTTTGGGAAAAAATTGGTATGTTTATAAATTTCATATTTTTTTCCTCTCAAGAAATTATATTTTATTATGTCTTTTATATTTCCATGAAAAAGTTTAGTAGACTTTTTTTCAAATAGGTGCATATTCTTCTAAATATTTGTAGTTACATTTGTTTTTTGAAGGCAGCTATGCGGTGAGTGGTGAGAATCCCCCGTTATCATCTGGGAAGCTGTTGACCCTTACAATGCAGTGGCAAACTTATGACCAAACTATCACCTGTTGTGCTTCTGAAGACAGCGTGTGTGAAGCTGTCACGTCAGGGAAAATGCAGGAAAATTATAAATGTTGGTATTTGTTGGCTTCTCACTTTAATAGAGTCCTGTCAAAAAGACAAGCTCACAGGGGAACAGTGGAGGAGAAACTTCCTGGAGCAGAGAGCTTCCAGATGAGCTAACTGCTCTGATAGGGCAGGGAGCCTTGCTAATGCTTCACAGTGTGATTTCATAATTGCTATGGAGCAGTGACTGATGAATGCTCCCATTATCCCTTTCTGAAAGGAAGATCTCAATCATAGCTATCCTACTGTTTCTCCACACTGGCAGCAGATTCTTTTTCTATTTTGATAGGTCACTGGATCATAAGAAGTCATAATTAGACCTGATAGCGAAGGCTATAATTCACCTGGAGATCCTGGACCACAAACTCTTGCATTACCTGGATGAGACCTTGGGAATGTCGTCTTTGGAAAGGAGTGAAGTGTTCTATGTAAGGGAAGAAGGGTGAGTGTAGATGTTGAGAAACCAAAATGTTAGACAGCAGTAGGCTATTAATTATCTGCCAAATATCTACTGACTTCTTTCTCTACTTCTTTCTTACTAATAGAGCTCCAGTTTAATTCCAGGAGGTAATGTGTGCAGCTAAAATACTATTTCCCAGCCTCCCTTGCAGCTAGGAGTGGATAAAGGAGGCAAATGAAAATCATTGGGTGGCACTTCAGGGAAAGCTTCTTAAAGGTGACTGATTCACCTGTGGTGATGGAGGGGGGTGCCCTTTTGTCCTCCTTCTTCCTTTCTCTTTCTTTTTGCCTGAAACATTGAGGTGAAATGGTGGATTGGTACTATCATTTATGGTGTGACTTTCTATATTTCAAAGACTGGAAAGCTAAATATGACTTTTCCCAGATTTCCTGCACTATGGTTCTGGGTGTGGCTAATATTTGATCCATAGGTACATAAGGAGAAGATTTGGAAGACAGAATAAGGCAGAATGCACTAGAATTGTTTCTACTGTTTTTGCTGGCAACTCATGTTGTGGAGACATCTGGTTTTACTGGGGAAGATTAGCCAAGGACTCTATATATGGTCACTAAAGTCATGGGTTTCATATGAAGAAGGAATAGCTTGGTTTTGAAGACAGCAACAGTGATGCAAACTTTCCAATTACTGTGGTTTTGTGAGCATGGTATCTTTCTTATCATGGCAGTAGGTAAGTGGTTATGGAGCCAGTAGCTAGAGTGACAACTTATAATCAGACAGGCACCTCCCTGATCATAGAAGGGGTAATAGCTCCCTCAGTGGCCCAGTTCTGTTTCCCCTTGTGAATTTGGGTGTTCTTCCTAAAATCTTAACCCAGGCTTTGCTTTATTCTAGCCTTGCCTATGACTCTAGAGGCCGTTTAATATCCTAGAAGATAGCCATTTGTGTCTAAAGTAGCATGGATTCAGTTCTCTGCAACTGAAACCTGACGCAAATGTCATGCAGTGGGTGGAACTTGAGCCATTATTATGGGCCATAATGTGACTGTGGAGGTGGAACCTGCTACTAAGAATGGTAAACCAGAGATGGGAAAAGGAGCCTGGATATCTATAGACCACCATTAGCCCTTGACTTCCTATCTTTGGAAGGTTTTGTTTTGTTTTACATGCACCAATACTTTTAACTTAACTTACTCTTACTTCAGGTCTCTGGTTCTTGCAAACAAATAAAATTCCTGTTTTTATAGCAACAATCCTAGTTATTTTTATATTGGCTTTATTAATCATTTTTTCCCTAATTTTTATAACTGGTTATTACCAAGAAAAAGAGAAGTAATTAATCTTTATTGTTACATTCATCTACATTAGAGAGCTCTCCTACACACACTAATAATTCTACAGTTAATTATCTTGGATTATATTTATTTTCCAATTCATCAGGGAAGTGAAAGGAAAACTAAAGCTTAAGATTATTATAAACCCCAATAATTTTAATTTCTCATATAAACCTGGCTGATATAGTATTTATTTTATATAACTTCATATTTGTTATTGTTGTTGTTAGTTGCCCTCAAGTTGATCCCGATTCATGGCAACCCTATGTGTGCAGAGTAGGACTGCTCCATAGGGTTTTCAAGGCTATGACCTTTCAGAAGCAGATTTCATGCCTCTGGGTGTGTTCAAACCATTAGCCTTTCAGCTAGGGCAACGTTGAGTGCTTAACTGTTTGCACCACCCAGGGGCTCCATATTGTTGTTGTTGTTAGGTGCCATTGAGTCAGTTCTGACTCATAGTGACCCTATGCACAACAGAATGAAACAGTGCCCGGTCCTGCGCCATCCTCACAATTGTTGCCGTGCTTGAGCCCATTGTTGCAGCTGTCAATCCATGTCATTGAGGGCCTTCTTTTTCGCTGACCCTGTACTTTACCAAGCACGATGTCTTTCTCCAGGGACTGATCCCTCCTGATAACATATCCAAAGCGTGTGAGACGTAGTCTTACCATCCTTGCTTCTAAGGAGCATTCTGGTTGTACTTCTTCCAAGAGAGATTTGTCCCTTCTTTTGGCAGTCCATGGTATATTCAATATTCTTCACCAACACCACTATTCAAAGGCTTCAGTTCTTCTTTGGTCTTCCTTATTTATTGTCCAACTTTCGCATGCATATGAGGCTACTGAAAACACCATGGCTTGAGTTAAGCACATCTTAGTCCTCAAGGTGACATCTTTACTTTTTGACACTTTAAAGAGATCTCTTGCAGCTGATTTGCCTAATGCAATTCATCTTTTGATTTCTTGACTACTACTTCCATGGGTGCTGATTGTGGATCCAAGTAAAATGAAATCCTTGACAACTTCAGTCTTTTCTCTGTCGTGACGTTGCTTATTGCTCCAGTTGTGAGGATTTTTTTTCTTTATGTTGAGGTGTAATCCATACTAACGGCTGTGGCCTTTGACCTTCATTAGTAAGTGCTTCAAGTCCTCTTCACTTTCAGCAAGCAAGGTTGTGTCATCTGCATAATGCAGGTTGTTAATGAGTCTTCCTCCAGTCCCGATGCTCCCTTCTTCATACAATCCAGCTTCTTGGATTATTTGCTCCTTCTTCTTCATACAATCCAGCTTCTTGGATTATTTGCTCCGTATATTTACTACTAATTTTTAAATATATCCAAAAATTTATATAGCTATTTTATTAAAGACAATCCGTATTCTTAGTAAGACACACGCAATATTTATAAACTCTTGCTTTTGAATACAACTGTCCTACAAAATTAGTAAAATATAAATATTCCCTAACCTCTCTTGCTGAATTTCAGATGGTACACCTTTCCAAAGAATTAATAAGTGCGTGCTTCACTTTTCTTCAGTGAGGAAAATAACTGCAAAACTGAGCACACAGAAAATTTTCCACAATTAGATCACTGCCTGAAATGCATAAGACCTTATTTTGGATGAAATAATTCAGACCTGGAAGTGGGAAGCTTGAATGGAGCCCATGAAGTCGCATCAGGTTCTGTCCCCTTGTGTGGTCACCAGTATCTCAGGGCTTTTTTTTAATGAGGAGATTCACTTTTCTCGCTCTAAAATTCTGTGTTTCCTGACCAAATGTGTACTAAGTTTATGGCAAAGTATAAGGCCACTAGTTTTTCTAAACTGAAAAAACAAAATACTAAAATGAAATTCAAAAAAGAAAAACTAAACTAAATGATAACACTTCTTTCATTTTAATGTTGATTTCTTTCACTTTTGGAAGTTTCTGAAATTGAGATACGTCTTAAAACCAAAAGGCATGTTCAGTGTAATAGTTCTTCCTTCCCTTTCTACTTCCCCCTAAAAAGTTCCTTAGCAGCGGTATATTGAAGAATCCATCTAAGAAACAAAATAGGTGCTAGAGGCCTGTTTCCATTGGTACCTAAACTGAGATTCATACACATCCGGGCCTGGAACCAGGGGTCGCAAGTGTCTATGTCAACTGATTTACCTGGGAGCGGGGGAGGGGGTGAAACCTGCCTGGATGAATTTGTTGAGCAAATTCCTATAGACAGAGTCAAGAGAAAGAAGGGTGATGGATAAGTTGTTTCTGACATTTAAGAAAAATGCATTGAAAAGAACTAGACTATCAAATTCTGGCTAAAGCCTCTGAGTAAAAAGGCAAATCACTAAACAAAATGCTTAGTATGACTTCAAACTGGTCTAGTGTTATAACAAAAAAATTGCCTTATTTACATGTCCGGATTATATGTGTGCATATAAAATGTGTGAAACGAACACAAGTCCATCTTGTTACTCTTATTTACCATGGAGGGGGGCTGAGTAGGCAAGGTAGTGGCTTTGCTTTTGTACTTCACCCTTTGCACGCTTTCACATCACTGATATTTAATGCAACAAGCATGTGTTACTCTTGAACTTAAAAAATATTGCTCATTCATTTTTTTTAAGTTCTTGAAAAATCCCAGAAATTCTCCTTTGAAACCTCCCCAGAGATTTCATCTGCCTACTGCTTTAGTGATGCCTTTTTTTTCAAAAACAAAACACATGATGTAAGCTAATTTCTTAAGATGCACCATTCTTTCCACATATTTTTATTCAGCACCTGCTATGCATCTTTGCAGTCTCTGAGTGGTACACTTAACGCGCTTGGCTGCTAACAGAAAGTTTGGAGGTTCAAGTCCACCTAGAGGCACCTCAGAAGAAAAGTCTGGTGATCTACTTCCAAAACATCAACCACTGAAAACCCTATGGAGAACAGTTCTACTGTGACACACATGGGGTTGTCATGAGTTGGAATCAACTCAATGGCAACTGGTTTTTTATGCATCTCCACTTACCAGTTGCTTGGGATAGACCAGTGAACAAGGCAGAGTCTCTAACTGTGCAGGGATAGAAAAACAAGAGACTGTTATCAAGCAGTTTGAAAGTGCTGGGGTAGACCAGGGTCAGGGAGCCTCAGCACTTAGGAGGGGCACCTTGCCCAGGCTTGGGGGCCAGGAAAGGCTTTCTGAGGAAGGACTATCCAAGCTGAGGCTGAAGACTGTCAGATGTTAGCCAGGGATCAGGGTGGTTACATAAGAGTTCTCAGGAGAGGGAACAATGTGGGTTAAGAGCTGGAGGTAAGAAATACCAGGAATATTTATGTCAATAGCACAACACCGTCTCTAACTCTGGAGCGCTGGTGGCATAGTGGTTAAGAGCTCAGCTGCTAACCAAAAGGTCAGCAGTTCAAACCTACCAGCCACTCCGTGGAAACCCTATGGGGCAGTTCTACACCATCCTATAAGTTTGCTATGAGTTGGAAACAACTCAATGGCACCTAACAACGACAACAATCTCTAACTCCTTCCAAAATGGAACTCATCGTTCCCCAAATCTGTTCCTTATCTTGTGTTTGTAAATAATCTAGGGTGATCACAAGTAGAATAAAAAGAAATAGAATGTATATCTTGAAAGAGACACATGAGAATTGAACAACAGCAACGAAAACACAGAGAACTTGACCGTTTAACAAAGCCAAGAAAGGAAACAAAGGAAGAAACCTCAGACAGAAAAATAAAAACTCAGCAAGAATAAGACCAAATGCATCAATGATTACAGTAGATAAAGATTAAATTCTCTTATTAAAAACCAAGTTCTCTTAGATTGGGTAAAAACAAAATCCTGCCGTAAGCTCTTTACGGAGGTAGATACTAAGTGTCACAAAATTTGAAAGAAAAAGGGGTGACAAGATATACCAAGTAAATGTAAACAAATAAAAAAAGCAGTGGCTACAATGTTAAACAAGATAAAATTGAAGCAAACCAAGTTTCAAAAGAAAAGAAGAACATGACCTATTGATGAAAGGTATATTTCACCAAGAAATGAAAACAACATTGAACTCTTAAGCATTGAATAACCTTGCATCAAAATGGGTGAAACAAAACTGGTAAACGTACACAAGTTTGACAGACCCATAATTAAGGTGGGACATTTTTAAACACCTCTCTCGAAATTTGACAGATCAAGGAAATGAAAAAGTAATTCAGGTTGAGGATATATTTCATTTAGACCCAGTTACCATGAATTGGAAGCTTATTTAAAATCAATTTGTCCTTTTACAGAGGATTAGGTATTTTCTAAGAAAAGGCTTAGAAGAGTGAAAAAAAAAAAAAAAAACTGGAAAGTACAATTGCTTGGCTATGTTATTAACTTGCAATTTCCCACCGTGTGCCGTAACGAATGTTCACCGTATGAAGAACTAAATAAGAGGAAATGTTTTTTTCATTCAACCAGTCATTCATTTATTTCATTCACCTGGATGGCATTCATTTGTTCATTGACTCAAACAACAAGACTTACAAGCATTTAGTCTGTTCTAGACCCTGGGATTTCACATTTTATTATCAAACTAATTAATAAAGGCAGATTATAAAACACTTCGAAACTAGAAAGGTCAATAAAAAACTCATTTGCGTGTATCTCAGCTCTTCCAAGGCCCTGAGGGTGCTACAATTTACCAAATTCTCAGAGCTCCTCAGGATTCATAGGAGGGAATGACAAGCAAATTAGCTTTCATTTCATGCCAAGCACAACAATGAATCATTTGCCATAAATCTTCACAGTTGCCTTAGGAACCGTCACCTTATTTTACAGCTGAGGAAACTTAGAGAAGTTAGGTGAGTTGCCCAAGGGCCCACAAGAGTTAGTCGGGGTTGAACCCAGTCTTCTCTGAGTCCAAATTTTAGACTTTTTCCAACTGTACCAGTAGCTGCCCTTGACTGAAGTGAAAAATCAAGGAGATAATTATATATTTTTAGATTTGATGCATAGATTATAATTGGCATAATAATCCTATTAAAAAGAGAAAGAAGGAGGAGGGAGAAGACTAGGAAGAGAAGAAGGAGCTTCCAGACTGAGATGGACTGGGAAGAAAGACCTGGAGATCTACTTCTGAAAATCAGTCAATGAATCCTATCATAGGAGTGGTGTAGCACTGGGCAGTGTTTTGCTGCATGAAGCAAGGGGTGGCCATGAGTTGAGGGTCAACTCCATTGCAGATAAAACAACATCTTTATGTCCAAGGGTGCTTTCCATTCATCATTTCATTTAATCCTCACAACAACCCTCTGAGGTAGAGCAATTATTCTTATTTTACAGATGAGAAAGCAGAGACTTGTGGAATTTAAATAACTTGCCCAAAGTCTCACAGTTAGAAAGCAGGAGACCCAGGAGAAAACGTTTTCATAATACAAAAAGAAAAATACTGGCAATATTTGAAAATTCTTTGAACCTTAAAGCAACCATTCCAGTATTATCTATTTGTTAGTTTGTTTTTTTCTTTCTAAGGGTCAAGCAGTCTTGGGGTGGCCTTGGGACTGTTTTCTGGGTCACCTATTTGAGATGCAGACTGTGCAGAAGAGCAGAGCCTGTCTTGTCTTCTGATCTATAAGGGTTTTAGGAGCAAGACAAACTAGAAGGGTAACTTTAGGCTTTGCTGTTCTTGTGAAGTGTGCTATAGAAATCTCAATACCTTGACCTGGTGATTTGAGGTTAAGAGTAGCAATAGCTACATTTATGAAACTTCCCTTGTGATTGGCTCTCAGCATTAATAGAAGTCATCTAACTTAATTCTCACCCCAGTTCTGCAAACTTGTTGTTGTTGTTATTAGGTGACATCTAGTCATTTCTACTTCATAGTGATCCAGTATACAACAGAACAAAATACTTCCTGGTCCTGCGCCATCCTCACAATCATTGCTATGTTTGAGCCTATTGTTTTAGCCACTGTATCAATCCACCTTGTTGAGGGTCTTCCTGTTTTTCACCAACCCTCTACTTTACCAAACATGGTGGTCTTCTCCAGGGACTGGTCCCTCCTGACAAAATGTTCAAAGTACGTGAGATGAAGTCTTGCCATCCACCCTTCTAAGGAACACTCTGGCTGCACTTCCTCCAAAACAAATTTGTTCTTTCTACTGGCAGCTCGTGGTTGTCTTAGTCGTCCAGTGCTGCTATAACAAAACACAAATGGATGGCTTTAATAAACAGAAATTTATTCTCTCACAGTCTAGGAGGCTAGAAGTCTGAGTTCAGGGCATCAGCTCCAGGGAAAGTCTTTCTCTGTTGGCTCGGGGAAAGGTCCTTGTCATGAATCTTCCCCAGTCAAAGAGCTTCACAGAACAGGGACCCCAGATCCAAAGGACACATTATTCTCTTGGTTCTTGTTCCTTGGTGGTATGAGGTCCCCATGTCTCTCTGCTTGCTTCTCTCTTTTTATCTCAAAAGAGATTGGCTTAAGACACAATCTAATCTTGTAGATTGAGTTCTGCCTCATTAACATAACTGCCACTAGTCCCATTTCATCATCATAGAGATAGGATTTACAACACATAGGAAAATCACAGCAGATGACAAAATAGTGGACAATTACACAGTACTGGGTATCATAGCCTAGCCAAATGGATACATATATTTTGGGGGGATAGAATTCAATCCATGACAATGTTATATTCAATATTGTCCACTGACGCCATAATTCAAAGGCATCAATTCTTCTTTGGTCTTCCTTATTCATTGTCCAGTTTGCACATGCAAGCCATGGTATTTTCAATTGCCTCATATGCACATGAATGCTGGGCAATGAATAAGGAAGACCAAAGAAAAATTGATGCCTTTGAATTATGGTGTTGGGGAGGACTATTGAATATATACCATGGGCTGCTGGAAGATTGAAGAAATCTGTCTTAGAAGTACAGCTAGAATACTCCTTAGAAGTGAGGATGGCTTGGGTCAGGGGCACCTTAGTCCTCAAAGTGGCATCTTTGCACATCAACCCTTTAAAGGTCTTTTGTAGCAGATTTGCCCGATGCAACGCATTGTTTGATTTCTTGACTGCTGCTTCCATGGGCATTGACTGTGGATACAAGTAAGATGAAATCCTTGACACCTTCAATATTTTCTCTGTTTATCATGATTTTGCTTATTGGTCCAGTTGTGAGGATTTTTGTTTTCTTTATGTTGACATGTAATCCACACTGAAGGCTTTTGTCTTTGATTTTCATCAGTAAGTACTTCAAGTCCTCCTTCAGCAAGCAATGCTGTGTCATCTGCATATTGCAGGTTGTTAATGAGCCTTCCTCCAATTCTGATTTCCTGAGCATACAAATTGAATAAGTGTGGTGAAAGGATACAAACCTGACACATACATTTCCTCATTTTAAACCTCGCAGTATCCCCTTGTTCCGTCTGAACCACAGCCTCTTGGTCTAGGTACAGGTTCCACATGAGCACAATCAGGAGTTCTGGAATTCCCAATCTTCACAATGTTATGATCCACAGAGTCGAGGCTTTTTACAGTCAATAAAACACAGGTAAACATCTTTCTGGTATTGCCTGCTTTCAGCCAATGTCCATCTGATGTCAGCAATGATAGCCCTCATTCTACATCCTCTTCAGAATCTAGCTTGAATTTCTGACAATTCCCTGTCAATACACTGCTGCAACACTTTTGGAATTATCTTCAGCAAAATTTTACTTATGTGTGATACTAATGATATTTGGGATGCAGGACCCATGTCACTATTTTTTTTTCAGAAGGCATATGACAACTATTCCCAATAACCAAAAGGTAGAAACAACCTAAATGTCCATCAACAGAAGAATGGATAACAAAAATATGGTATATACATACAATGGAATATTAGTCATAAAGAGAAATGACGTTCTGATACATGCTACAGCATGAACGAACCTTGAAATCATTATGCTGAGTGAGGCAAGTCAATCAAGAAAGACAAACATTGTATGATCTCACTCATATGAAACAGCTAGACTAGGCAAATGTATAGAGATCAGAGTTTATTGGTGGTTACTCAGGTGATAAAAACAGTTTGTGCTCAACCACTAAAGCAAAGGTTGATAGCT
Organism: Loxodonta africana; assembly: GCF_030014295.1. Classification (NCBI taxonomy): domain Eukaryota; kingdom Metazoa; phylum Chordata; class Mammalia; order Proboscidea; family Elephantidae; genus Loxodonta; species Loxodonta africana. The sequence goes on from NC_087354.1 coordinate 24,483,414, forward strand.
CCAACCCACTCAGAGGTACTGCTGAAGAAAATGCCTGATGCTCTGCTTCCATTGAGATACTGCCAAGAAAACCCTATGGAGTACTTGTACTCTGTAACGTGGGGTCGCCATGAGTCAGAATCCAGGAGAAGGCAACTAACAACAACGACAACCAGTGGTGGGAGGGAGAGGGGAGTCAGTGTTTAGGAAGCATTGAGTTTCTATTCATGGTGATTGAAAATTGGTAACGGATATTGGTGATGGTTTCACAATATGTTAATATAATCAGTGTCACTAAATTGTACACATGAAAAACGTTGAATCAGCAAATGTTATATTTTTTGTTTACAATAATAATGATAATAAAAGTCATATGACCATTTGGGAGACCAGAAAAGAAAAATGCAGGTAAAAGTTTGGGAGATTTTCTAGCTGGGTCAGGACCTTTAATCACCCCTGCACTTCCTCTTACAGGCTGGTACCTTGCGCTGTGATGTGGGAGTCTGAGATTTACAGACGTATCATTTCTCCAGGCGCTTCCTGGCTTCCTTTGATAACATATATAATTAGCTATTTCCCTTCCCTATTAAATTCTGCATATTATCACAGTCGTTCTGGCTAAATCAGACTTGAGAGGCCAACATTAATGAAACAAGGATTAGGAAATCTGTCTTCATTAAGTGGGCAACAGAATACCTGAGAGGGTCGGGATGGAAAAATAAACCACAGTGTGTGGAGGCTGATGGGAATCAATTGCCCAGATTTACCAACATTTCAAATTTCAAACAAAGCCAGTCTGTCTTCTGCTATTTCAAACTGTTTTGGAAAACATTTCCACTTCCGCATTTCCGTTTCCACATCTCAAGTTTTGAATGTGAGTCATTGTTTCATGATCTTGGAATTGGCTGTTTGAATTTCTAAAACTATGAGAGAAGATCTGCAAACTTAAACATTTTGTGTTGTAGCATCAGAACTATATTCTAGCTGACCCAGTTTCTTCTACTTCAACAATGTCAGTGGACTGTACAGTAACGACCCAGGATTAGTCACCTCTATTCTAAGTTGCATTGGTAGTGGTGGTTCAGCAGTAGAATTACTGCCTTCTATGCAGGAGACACGAGTTCGATTCTCCGCTAAAGCACCTTATGCGCAGTGGAGACTTGCATGTTGCTATGTTGCTGAACAGACTTCAGCTTAGCTTCCAGACTAAGAGGAACTAAGAAGAAAGGCCTGGTAATCTATTTCCAAAAATCAGCCAATGAAACCCTGCGGAGCACAACATCAGATCCCCAACTGATCCTGGGAATGACAGAGGAGCTGGCAGCATTTTGGTCTGTTATACACAGGGTTGCCATGAGTTGGAGGCCGACTCAATGGCAGCTATCAACAACAATTTAACTGGCTGCAGAAAGTCAGTTTTATCTGAGATGAATAACTTCAGACCACAAAGTTGTGATAAGAAAAACTCCTCATGTTTCTTTTCCAGTTTTAACAATGTTTCCAAGATGCATCAGTGATATGTGTAAATATAAAACATGTTACCATCGAATACACTCTCATACTAGCCTTTCCAAACATCGCTGCTATCGCCACAAAAATGACCACATGCCTAGCTATAAAAGAGGAAAATATCTTAACTCAGGGGAAGTGTCCAATTTGATTGCCTCTCTACCCTGCCCCTTTTTACGTCTCTGTCTTGGCTTCAAATTTTAAGCATTGTCAATGAGTGATGTTTTTAATTGGAGAAAATTGATATTATAGGGATGCACAAAAATTAGCATGTGAATGGCAATTTAATTACAAAGAAGGCAGGATTCTTACTGAGAAATATTGATGAGTGCGTCCTGAAACTTTCCACCTTGTCTAAGATGTATTGGAACTGAAAACTGAAGAAGAAATACAATGGTCACTCTCCAGCAGGCCTAATTTAGAAAATGGAAACACAGCTCATCTGTGTAATGTAACCTCTATGTGCCTTCTTTTGCTGGTGAGCTAAAGGCATTTTATAGTCCTTTTCTCAATAATCTCCCTTACTAATTGGTTAAAGGAACCAAATGTCAAGATTAGGCCCCTTATGCTGCTAACTGGCTCTGTTACCTTGGGAAGGAAACCATAAGTTGTTGATCACCTTATGAGACCCAGGTCTTTTGCTAGGTGTCTTGCTTCAGCAGACATGCACTGATTCTGTCTTTATGCCAGGCACTGAGGTAAGCCCTGGAAATGGGAAGATGAAAAAGACATGGCCCTTTCTCTCAAGAGGCTCAGAGTCTAGTGATAAATAAAATCGGTCTGAGTCATCAGTACTGTAATATCAATAGGGTGTAAGCTATATGGGGGCTGGAAGGAAGAATGACCATGCATTATCTCATTGAACCCTCCTTAGATGACTCCAATGGTGAAGCGATTGGATGCCAACCAAAATGTTGGCAGTTCAAACACAACCAGAGGCTCTGTGGAAGATGCAGCGATCTGCTCCCAAGAAGATTACAGCCTAGAAAATCCTATGAGTCAGTTCTACTCTGTCACATGGGGTCACCTTGAGTTGAAATCGATTTGTAGCACCTAACAACATCAACAACCCAATTTAGCAGCCAAGGAAACCAAAACTGATAGAACTTACATAATATTAGAGGTAATCATGCAGTTTCAAAGCTTATGCTCCTTCTACTGCAGGAAGGAAAAGAACCTTCAAGCCCCACTCTCCACAGCAAGCAATGAGAACATCCCTCTAGTACAACAGTAGGAAGGTAGATAAAAATGGTAAGCACTAGTTCTTAATGAAGAGCCCCTGTGTGGTGCAAACAGTTACTGTGCTCCATTACTAACCAAAAGGTTGGAGGTTTGAGCCCAGCCAGAGGTGCCCCAGAAGAAAGGCCTGGCAATATACATCTGAAAAACCAGCCATTGAAAATCTTGTGGAGCAATGGGGTCACCAAAAGTCGAAGTCGACTCAATGCCACCTGTTTTTGTTTGTTTTTAATACTTACTGAACACTTATTAGTTTCCAGGCACTGTTCTAAGCAGTTTACATGTGTTAGCTTATTTAATTCTCCCACCACCAATTAAATTGTTTTTGTGTGCTGCTGAGTCAATTCCTACTCATAGTGACCCTATAGACAGAAGAGAACTGCCTTATAGGGTTTCCTGGGCTGAAATCTTTACAGAAGCACATCTCCAGTTCTTTTCGCTCGAAGAGCTGCTGGTGGATGCTAATTGTTGGCCTTTTGGTTAGCAACCAATCTCTTTACCATTGCACCACCGGAGCTCCTTACCAATTAAATTAAGTACTGCAATTATTTTAAGAAACCATCTCAAGGATAGATGTGACGCATTGAACACTTACGACCAAAGACCAGATGAATTGTAGAATGCCATCAACGACATCATACACGAAGAAAGCAAAGGTCATTAAAAAGGCAGGAGAGAAAGAAAACACCAAAATGGATGTCAGAAGAAACTCTGAAACTTGCTCTTGAACACAGAGTAGCTAAAGCGAATGGAAGAAATGATAAAGTAAAAGAGCTGAACAGAAGATTTCAAAGGACAGCTCGAGAAGACAAAGTATTATACTGAAATGTGCAAAGACTTGGAGTTAGAAAACTAGAAGAGGAGAACACCCTTGGCATTTCTCAAGCTGAAAGAACAGAGGAAAAAAGTCAAGCCTCAAGTTGCAAAATCGAAGTATTCCATAGGCAAAATATTGAAGGACTCAGGAAGCATCAAAAGAAGATGGAAAGAATACATAGAATCACTATACCAAAAAGAATTAGTTGATATTCAAGCATTTCAGGAGGTAGCATATGATCAAGAACTGACGGTATTGAAGGAAGAAGTCCAAGCTGTACCAAAGACTCTGGCGAAAAGCAAGTCTCCAGAAACTGGTTGAATAACAATTGAGATGTTTCTACAAACAGATACAGCACTGGAGATGCTCACTTATCTACACCCAGAAATTTGGAAGACAGCTGCCTGGCCCCATGGCTGGAAAAGATCCATATTTGTGCCTTTTCCAAAGTAAAGTGATCCAACAGAATGCAGAAATTATCAAGCCATATCCTTAATATCGCATGTAAGTAAATTTTTGCTGGAGATATAAAAAGTGGTTGCAGGAGTATATCAACAGAGAACTGCCAGAAATTCAAGCCAGATTTAGAAGAGGACGTGGAATGAGGGACATCAGTGCTGATGTCAGATGGATCTCGGCTGAAAGCAGAGAATACTAGAAAAATGTTTACCCGTGCTTTATTGACTATGCAAAGGCATTTGACTATGAGGATCATAACAAATTATGGATAATATTTTGAAGGACAGGAGTCCCAGAACACCTAAGTGTGCTCATGAGGAACTTGTACACAGACGAAGAGGCAGCTCTTTGAACAGAACCAGGGGATACTGCATAGTTTAAAATGAGGAAAGATGTGTATCAGGTTGCATCCTTTCACCATACTTATTTCATCTCTGTGCTGAGCAAGTAATCTGAGAAGCTAGACTATGTGAAGAAAAATGCAACATCATGATTGGAAGAATACTCATTAACAACCTGCAATATGCAGATGACACAACCTTGCTTGCTGAAAGCAAAGAAAACTTGAAGCAGTTACTGATGAAGATCAAGGACCACAGCCTTCAATATGGATTACACCTCAACAACAACAACAACAAATCCTCACAACTGGACCAGTAAGCAACATCATGGTAAGTGGAGAAAAGATTGAAGTTGTCAAGGATTTCATTTTACTTTGATCCACAATCAACACCCATGGAAGCTGCAGTCAAGAAATCAAACAATGCATTGCACTGGGCAAATTGGCTGCAAAGGACCTCTTTAAAGTGTTGGAAAGCAAAGACGTCACCTTGAAGACTAAGGTGTGCCTGACCCAAGCCATGGTATTTTCAGTTGCCTCATATGCACATGAAAGCTGGGCAATGAATAAGGAAGACCAAGGAAAAATTGATGCCTTTGAATTATGGTGTTGGTGAGGGATATTGAATATACCATGGACTGCTGGAAGATTGAAGAAATCTGTCTTAGAAGAAGTACAGCTAGAATGCTCCTTAGAAGGGAGGACCGCAAGACTGCCTTTCACATACTTTAGACATGTTGAGGAGAGACCGGTCCCTGGAGAAGGACTTCATGCTTGGTAAAGTAGAAGTTCAGCAAAAAAGAGGAAAACCTTCAACAAGATGGATTGACACAGTGGCTGCAACAATGGGCTCAAACACAGTGATGATTGTGTGAGGATGGCACAGGACCAGGCAGTGTTTCATTCTGTTGTACATAGGCTTACTATGAGTTGGAACCTACTGGACAGCACCTAACAAAAACAAATGTAATTATGATTTTCACTTTACTAATGAGAGCAGTGGGAAACAGAAGTTAACTTGCTTAAGGAGACACAGCTGGTAGGAAACAGTGGCACCAGGATATGGACCCACCTCTGTGAGCTGAACCACTGCATGTCTCAAATGGAACATTGGGCAGTGACAAAACAAGACTGGAGAGTTATGCATAGGAGTACTCTTTTGTGAGATGGAACAGGGGTGTCAGGTTTCCTAAGTCAGGTCTGCTTCCGTATTCAGCCCTCCTGAGCATGTTGATACTGGTGGATAAAATTCAAGAACTCACCTGTTCATAAGGCTGAGAAACACTTTGGGAACAAGTGTCTTCTAAGAAAAGTCCGAATTAGATGGAGAGACATCATTTAAGAGGATGGCTGCACGCAAACTTTGAAGTGCCTGCATTCTTGGCTCCTGACCCCTAGTCAAGTTCTCCTTCTTCTTAGGAGGAGATGGGTAGTATAGCAAGAAATGGATGAATGAATGTCTCTTGACCTCGGGTGAGGGAAAAGTCCTCTTCCAGACTGAGGTGAGTTTGGTGGAGAATTGATACAGCTGTCTTGGAAGTGGTCCGCTGACTTACATTACACCTGGGAACATATTCTTTTTCTCTGCTCTTCCAAGAGGGCCAGAGAGATGGCCCCCGTGAAGCATGGGTGCTGTCACAGTGGGGCTGCCTGGTCCTCGAGGCCCATAGCTCTACCATGAAGCTATTTTTAGCTCTGTTTTCAAATGGCCAGTTCACAAGTCATATTCCTCAGGCAGTTGGCTTTTGCTACTGTTGGAGTGTCCAACCATTTTCACTGTAACTAGGGTGGCCAACTGATCCTGGTTTGCTTAGAACTTTCCTAGTTTTAGCACTGAAAGTGGGAAACCCCTCAGTCCCAGGCAAGCCAGGACTTTTGATCACCCTACCTGACCCAGACCCTGTTGGGAACTCTCGCCAATCTAAAATGGAGGCACAAAGGCTTCCTGAACACCGACTTACACCCTGATTATACTTATACACACAGTTAGCCTGGGGAAAATGGAGAGCTTGGGTATATTTGTTTCATCATTTCTTCCTTCTCTACCCATTGTACACTCAAGTCCCTACTTCCTGAGACTCACTAGGGTTGGATCTGCCTCTACCTCCTCTAGGAGTGTCCTATGGATTCAGTCTATGAAAGAAACATCACATGTGTACATGCATGACTTATTACATGCAAAGCTCTTTCCCATGTGTCATCCCACAGAACATTCCAGGAGCCCATAAAATAGGTTGGGCAAGATTTACAAATATTCTGACCTTATAGGTGAGAAAATCACTGCTCATGTGTAGATGACTTACTGAAGAGAAACCAGCTAGGGTGTAGTGGCATTTAAGAACAAAAAACAGTCGCCATAGAGTTGACTGCAACTGATGGTGATCCCACGTGTTTCAGAGTAGAACTGCACTCCATAGGTTCTCAGTGACTGTAACCTTTTGGAAGTAGATCACCAAGCCTTTCTTCCTCGGTACTTCTGGGTGGATTCAAACACCCATCCTTTTGATTAGTAGCTGAGCACTTAACCGTTTGTGTCACCCTTCTGTTTTCAAGAGCATGGGATTGGAATCTAACTCACATTCCAATCTTGATTCAGTCATTCACAACTTATGGGCCTTTGCACAAGTTACATAACTTTTTCATGTTTCTACTTACTCATCTGAAATTTAGAACAATACCCAGGATTTATTGAATGAAATGAAATAATGTGTGTACATGAGAAGTGATTAGGAAATGATAGCTTTTGCATGGTTTATAATTGAACATTGTTTTGTTTCTCGTGGGTGGGAGAGGTGTTTGAGTAAAGGAAGGATTCCTCATCAGGGGAATAGGTTTAAAACCTTCCCAAATGAGCTTGAGTGGATGACTTAGTCAGAATAGATGTGTAATTCAGTATCCAGAATGAGAAGGTCAAAAGAGAAATAGATGTGTCCCTGCTCAGGTCAACAAGAGGGACTGAACAGTGATGTAGCACCTAAAAACCCTGTCCAGGAGCTCTTTGCCCGGCACTGGCTGCCCCTTGCTTATCACTGGTCATTGGTGACCTTCGACACTATCAGAAGGAATCCATTTCTGGCCTACGTGTGGCCTTTTTTGAGAATCACAGAACACCTACAAACAACTGTGCTTGGAACTCTTCCTATCTACAGCCATTCAGTCAGTGCTTTAAATCACCATTAAAATCAAACAAAAACCAAGCCTATTGCCATCAAGTCAATTCTGACTCATGGCAACCCCACGTATTACAGAGTAGAACTGCTCCATAGAGTTTTCTTGACAGTCATCTTTTTATGGAAGCAGATCACTAGGCCTTTTTTCTGCAGAGCCTCTGGGTAAGCTCAAACGACCAACCCTTAGGTTAGCAACTGGTCGCAAACCATTAGAACCACCCCAAAACCAAAAACCAAACCCATTGCTGTTGAGTCAATTCCAACTCATAGCGACCCTATAGGACACAGTAGAACTGCCTCATAGAGTTTCCAAGGAGCGCCTGGTGGATTCGAACAGCTGACTTTTTGGTTAGCAGCCATAGCACTTAGCAACTACGCCACCAGGGTTTCCTTGCACCACTCATCTACTACCCTACTGCTGTCGAGTCGATTCTGACTCATAGGGACTCTATACCACAGAGTAGAACTGCTCCCAAGAGTTTCCAAGGAGCGCCTGGTGGATTCGAACTGCTGACCTCTAGGTTAACAGCCGTAGCACTTAAACACTACGCCACCAGGGTTTCCCATGCACCACCCCAGGGCCTTTAAATCGTGCTAGCTTTCATTTACAATAACAATCCACTGTCTGTAACCTAAATAGTTTTGTGTACAAAAAAGGCGAAATATTAAAGGTTGGGCAACTACCGTGAAACAAGGCATGTTTATCAATCCCAGTAATCCCGTTATCCAGAACGTGGGCTAACATGTGGATATACGGGTAGTCTCTGACTTACAGCATACTGGAGTGGGTTACCAGGAACTGCACTTACGACTCTCTTTTTCTTTTTTTTGGTACATTTTATCATTAGTAACATGTAGTACTTATAATGTTGCAGCGTGTAATTTGCTGACGTTATCATTCTCAGATGTTCACTAGCAGATATTTAATGTTAAGATTCACTGTATAAACACTGCATATAGCAGGCTATGAAAGCTAAAGAACTGACTCACCAAGGAGTCATCAGAACGGAACCCTGTTAAGTTGGAGAAAACCTGTGCTTTCTTCCAGTATTTTTTTTTTTATAATTTTTACTGTGCTTTTTTTTTAAGTGAAAGTTTGCAAATCAAGTCAGTCTCTCACACAAAAACTTATATACACCTTGCTCCATACTCCCAATTACTCTCCCCCTAATGAGACAGCCCACTCTCTCCCTCCACTCTCTTTTCGTGTCCATTTTGCCAGCTTCTAACCCCCTCTACCCTCTCATCTCCCCTCCAGGCAGGAGATGCCAACATAGTCTCCAGTGTCAGCCTGATCCAAGAAGCTCACTCCTCACCAGCATCTCTCTCCAACCCATTGTCCAGTCCAATCCACGTCTGAAGAGTTGGCTTTGGGAATGGTTCCTGTCCCGGGCCAAAAGAAGGTCTGGGGGCCATGACCACTGGGGTGCGTCTAGTCTCAGTCAGACCATTAAGTCTGGTCTTTTTATGAGAATTTGGGGTCTGCACCCCACTGCTCTCCTGCTCTCTCAGGGGTTCTCTGCTGTGTTCCCTGTCAGGGCAGTCATCGGTTGTAGCCAGGCACCATCTAGTTCTTCTGGTCTCAGGATGATGTAGTCTCTGGTTCATATGGCCCTTTCTGTCTCTTGGGCTTGTAATTACCTTGTGTCCTTGGTGTTCTTCATTCTCCTTTGATCCAAGTGGGTTGAGACCAACTGATGCATCTTAGATGGCTGCTTGCTAGCATTTAAGACCCCAGACACCACTCTTCAAAGTGGGATGCAGAATGTTTTCTTAATAGATCTTATTATGCCAATTGATTTAGATGTCCCCTGAAACCATGGTTGCCAAACCCCTGCCCCTGCTACACTGGCCTTTGAAACATTCAGTTTATTCAGGAAACTTCTTTGCTTTTGGTTTAGTGAAGTTGTGCTGACCTCCCCTGTATTGTGTGTTGTCTTTCCCTTTACCTAAAGTAGTTCTTATCTACTATCTAATTAGTGAATACCCCTCTCCCACCGTCCCTCCCTCACCCCTCTTGAAACCACAAAAGAATGTTTTCTTCTCAGTTTAAACTATTTCTCAAGTTCTTATAATAGTAGTCTTATACAATATTTGTCCTTCTGCAACTGACTAATTTCACTCAGCATATGCCTTCCAGGTTCCGCCATGTTATGAAATGTTTCACAGATTCCTCACTGTTCTTTATCAATGCGTAGTATTCCATTGTGTGAATATACCAGAATTTATTTATCCATTCATCCGTTGATGGGCACCTTGGTTGCTCCCATCTTTTTGCTATTGTAAACAGTGCTGCTATAAACATGGGTGTGCATATATCTGTTCCTGTAAAGGCTTTTATTTCTCTAGGATATATTCCAAGGAGTGGGATTGCTGGATCGTATGGTAGTTCTATTTCTAGCTTTTAAAGGAAGTGCCAAATTGATTTCCAAAGTGGTTGCACCATTTTACATTCCTACCAGCAGTGTTCCAATCTCTCCACAGCCTCTCCAACATTTATTATTTTGTGTTTTTTGGATTAATGCCAGCCTTGTTGGAGTGAGATGAAATCTTATTGTAGTTTTGATCTGCATTTCTCTAGTGGCTAATGATCATGAACATTTCCTCATATATCTGTCAGCTACCTGAGTATCTTCTTTAGTGAAGTGTCTATTCATATCTTTTGCCCATTTTTTAATTGGGTTATTTGCCTTTTTGTAGTTGAGTTTTTGCAGTATCATGTAGATTTTAGAGATCAGGTGCTGATTGGAAATGTCATAGCTAAAAACTTTTCCCCAGTCTATAGGTGGTCTTTTTACTCTTTTGGTGAAGTCTTTGGATGAGCATAAGTGTTCAATTTTTAGGAGCTCCCAGTTATCTAGTTTTTCTTCTGCCTTCTTAATAATGTTTTGTGTACTGTTTACCCCATGTATTAGGGCTCCTAGAGTTGTCCCTATTTTTTCATCCATGATCTTTATTGTTTTAGATTTTATATTTAGGTTTTTGGTCAATTTTGAGCTCGTTTTTGTGCATGGAGTGAGGTATGGGTCTTGTTTCATTTTTTTGCAGATGGAGATCCAGTTATGCCAGCACCATTTGTGAAAAAAGACTGTCTTTTCTCCATTTAACTGTTTTGGGGCCTTTGTCAAATATCAACTGCTCATATGTGGATGGATTTATGTCTGGATTCTCGATTCTGTTCCATTAGTCTATGTATCTGTGGTTGTACCAGTACCAGGCTGTTTTGACTACTATAGGTTCTAAAATCAGGTAAAGTAAGGCCTCCCACTTCGTTCTTCTTTTTCAGTAATGCCTTATTTACCTGGGGCCTCTTCCCTTCCATATGAAATTGGTGATTTGTTTCTCCATCTCATTAAAGAATGTCATTGGGATTTGAATCAGAATTGCATTAAAAGTATAGATCGCTTATGGTAGAATAGACATTTTTATAAGGTTAAGTCTTCCCGTCCATGAGCAAGGTATGTTTTTCCACTTATGTAAGTCTCTTTTTGTTTCTTGCAGAAGCGTATTGTAGTTTTCTTCATATAAGTCTTTTACATCTCTGGTAAGATTTTATCTTCTTGGGGGCTACTATCAATGGTATTGATTTGGTGATTTCCTCTTCAATGTTCTTTTTGTTGGTGTAGAGGAATCCAACTGATTTTTGTATGTTTATTTTGTATCCAGATACTCTGCTGAACTCTTCTATTAGCTTCAGTAGTTTTCTTGAGGATTCCTTAGGGTTTTCTGTGTATAAGATCATGTCATCTGCAAATAGAGATACTTTTACTTCTTCCTTGCCAATCTGGAAGCACTTTATTTCTTTCTCTAGCCTAATTGCTCTGGCTAGGATCTCCAACACAATGTTGAATAAGAGTGGTGATAAGGGGCATTCTTGTCTGGTTCCCGATCTCAAGGGGAATGCTTTCAGACTCTCTCCATTTAGAATGATGTTGGTTGTTGGCTTCGTATAGATGCCCTTTATTATGTTAAGGAATTTTCCTTCAATTCCTATTTTGCTGAGAGTTTTTATCATGAATGGGTGTTAGACTTTGTCAAATGCCTTTTCTGCATCAATTGATAAAATCATGTGATTCTTGTCTTCTGTTTTATTTATATGATGGATTACATCAATTGTTTTTCTAATGTTGAACCATCCCTGCATACCTGGTATGAATCCCACTTGGTCATGGTGAATTATTTTTTTGATATGTTGTTGAATTCTATTGGCTAGAATTTTGTTGAGGATTTTTGCATCTGTGTTCATAATTTTCATAATTCTCTTTTCTTGTGGTGTCTTTACCTGGTTTTGGTATCAGGGATATGGTGGCTTCATAGAATGAGTTTGGTAGTATTCCATCGTTTTCTATGCTCTGAAATACCTTTAGTAGTAGTGGTGTTAATTCTTCTCTGAAAGTTTGGCAGAACTCTGCAGTGAAGCCATCCGGACCGGGGCTTTTTTTTTTTTGCTGGGAGTTTTTGGATTACCTTTTCAATCTCTTCTTTTGTTATGGGTCTATTTAGTTGTTCCTCCACTGTTTGTGGTAGTTTAGGTAGGTAGTGTGTTTCTCGGAATTCATTCATTTCTTGTAGGTTTTCAAATTTGTTAGAGTACAATTTCTCATAGTAATCTGATATTACTCTTTTAATTTCAGTTGGGTCTGTTGTAATGTCACCCATCTCATTTCTTACTCATGTTATTTGCTTCCTCTCCTGTTTTTCTTTTGTCAGTTTGGCCACTCATTTATCAATTTTAGTTTTTCAAAAAAACAGCTTTTGGTCTTGTTAATTCTTTCAATTGTGTTTCTGTTTTCTATTTCATTTAATTCTGTTCTAATTTTTATTATTTGTTTTCTTCTGGTGCTTGAGGGTTTCTTTTATTGCTCTCTTTCTATTTGTTGAAGTTGTAGGGGTAATTCTTTGATTTTGTCCCTTCCTTCTTTTTGTATGTGTGCATTTATTGATACAAATTGACCTCTGAGCACTGTTTTTGCTGTGTCCCAAGGGCTCTGAGAGGAAGTGTTTTCATTCTCATTGGATTCTATGATTTTCTTTATTCCTTCCTCAGTGTCTTCTATAATCCAGTCTTTTTTGAGCAGGGTATTGTTCAGTTTCCAAGTGTTTGATTTCTTTTCACTGACTTTTCTGTTATTGATTTCTACTTTTATGGCCTTGTGGTCTGAGAAGATGCTTTGTAATATTTCGATGTTTTGGATTCTGCTAAGGCTTGCTTTATGACCTAATATGTGGTCTATTCTAGAGAATGTTCCATGTGCACTAGAAAAGAAAGTATACTTGGCTGTTGTTGGGTGGAGTGTTCTGTATATGTCTATGAGGTCAAGTTGGTTGATTGTGGCATTTAGATCTTCCATGTCTTTATTGAGCTTCTTTCTGGATGTCCTGTCCTTCACCAAAAGTGGTGTATTGAAGTCTCCTGCTATTATTGTGGAGCTGTCTATCTCACTTTTCAATGTTGATAGAGTTTATGTATCTTTCAGCACTGTCATTGGGTGCATAAATATTTAGTATAGTTATATCTTTTTGGTGTATTGTCCCTTTAAGCATTGTATAGTGTCCTTCCTTATCCTTTATGATGGATTTAACTTTAAAGTCTATTTTGACAGAAATTAATATTGCCACTCCTGCTCTTTTTTCATTGTTGTTTGCTTGATATATTTTTTCCATCCTTTGAGTTTTAGTTTGTGTCTCTAAGTTGTGTCTCTTGTAGGCAGTGTATAGACGAATCTTGTTTTTTAATCCATTCTGCCACCCTCTGTCTCTTTATTGGTGCATTTAGTCCATTTACATTCAGCTTAATTATGAATAGGTATGAATTTAGTGCTATTATTTTGATGTCTTTTTTTGTATGTTGTTGACAGTTTCTTTTTCCCACTTAATTTTATGTGGTGAGTAGATTATATTTATATATTGTCCTTTCCTCATATTCATTGTTGTTGCTTTTGTTTCTGTTGAGTCTCTATTTTTTCCTTGTATTTTATTTTGATGAGTAGGATAGTTTGTCTCCTTTGTGGTTACCTTATTATTTACCCCTATTTTTCTAAATTTAAACTTAACTTTTATTTCTTTGTATCTCCATATGGAAGGTGTATGATTACATTTCTTAGTCCCTCTTTATTATTTTAATGTTGTCTTCTTTTATATAATAACATCACTATTATCCTGCTTTGACCTTTTTTTTTATAATCTTGCTTTGTGTCTTTGGATTTCCCTCTCTGGGTTGACTTCTGGTTGCTCTGCCCAGTGTTCTAGTCTTGGGTTGATACCTGATATTATTGATTTTCTAACCAAAGAACTCCCTTTAGTATTTCTTGTAGTTTTGGTTTGGTTTTTATGAATTCCTGAATCTTGTGTTTCTCTGGAAATGTCTTGATTTCATCTTCATAATTAAGAGACAGTTTTGCTGGATATATGATTCTTGGCAGGCAATTTTTTTCCTTCAATGCTTTATATAAGTCATCCCATTGCCTTCTTGCCTGCATGGTTTCTGCCGAGTAGTCTGAGCTTACTCTTATTGGCTCTCCTTTGTAGATGACTTTTTGTTTATCCCTCGCTGCTCTTATAACTCTCTATCTTTGGTTTTGGCAAGTTTGATTATAATGTGTCTTGGTGACTTTCTTTTAACATCTAACTTACATGGAGTTTGATGAACATCTTGGATAGATATCTCCTCATCTTTCACAATATCAGGGAAATTTTCTGCCAACAAATTTTCAATGATTCTCTTTGAATTTTCTGTTATCCCTCACTGCTCTGGTACTCCAATCACTCGTAGCTTATCTCTCTTGATAGAGTCCCACATGATTCTTGTTTCTTCATTTTTTAAATTTTTTTTGTCTGATTTTTCTTTGAATACATTAGTGCCAAGTGATTTATCTTCGAGTTCAGAAATTCTAGCTTCTACTTGCTCAATTCTGCTCCTCTGACTTTCTATTGAGTTGTCTACTTCTCTAATTTTATTGTTAATCTTCTGAATTTCTGATTGCTGTCTGTCTGTGGATTTTTCCAGCTTACTAAACTTTTCATTATGTTCCTGAATAATCTTTCTAATTTCTTCAGTTGCCTTATCTGTGTGTTTCTTGGGTTATTTTCTGTATTGCCTCATTTCCTTCCTGATGTCTTGAAGGGTTCTGTACATTGAACTTTTGTATTCTGCATCTGGTAATTCCAGGAATGCACTTTCATCTAGAAGATCCTTGGATTCTTTGTTTTGAGAGCTTGTTGAGGTGATCATGGTCTGTTTCTTTATGTGACTTGATATTGACTGTTCTCTCCAAGCCATCTATAAGTTATTGTATTAGTTTATGCTTGCTTACTGTGTCATAGCTTCTTGCTTTGTTTTGTTTTGGTATACCCCTGTGGGTTGCTTGAGTGAGCTAGCTTGATTATTCTCGCCTTTGGAGCTCTGACTTCCTGTCTCCAGATGGGCAGAGCTGTTATCAGGTATATCAGTCTAGGAGTCCATTCAGTTTTCTTGTATGAATTCAGCTCAGGTTTCCAGGTAGCTTATATCAAGTGTGTGGCACAGGCTCTGTACTACAGTCTTAGAGGGGCAGGGGTAATTGGTGTATATACCGGTATCTGATTTAGCAAGGGGTCACGCTGTGAACAAGGCTGGGGGCTGAGAACCGACCCCCGAGTGCCTCTGAGGAAAGTGCATCCCTGTTCCCTAGAGCGTGCCAGTGGGTGGGCTCTGCAGATGGGCCATGGGCACGCAAGGTTTTTGGTTGTAAGGACTGGGAGGTACCAGTTATCTTTGGGCCTCTATCGCGGGTGGCTGGGTGACCTGAGTGGAGCTACCAGCCCTTAGGTCCCTGATGTGGGTAGGTGAGGACCTTGTTTATTAGGCAAAGCAATGTCAAAACACCCACCTCCCCACTGCTGAGCTGAAACAACTTTAGTCTGCCAACAAGGGCCACTTCTGCCGAAATAGGCCCACACAGGTCCATGCAGAAGGGAAAGGTGCTCAAGGTCCATGGACGGTTTCTGCCTGGACAGGAGTCGCTTCTGTCCTGAGCTCCCCTGGTTAGTGGAGCTAGCAAATTATCTTTTCCCCCAACTGCAAATTTTTTCCTTCTCCAAGGCCAGGAGGATGGCTCTAGGTGCTCAACACTGCCTATCTCAGGCCCAGGGAATTTAGCCACTGAAGCCAGCTTGGAGGTTGGAGTGTGCGGTAAAATATATGCAAGTACTTAGCTTTTTTCAAGAGCGCTGTTCCTCTCTGGTTCCGGAGGTGTGCGTAGTCTGTGTGGCTGGCTGCTTCTCCCTGAGGAAACTGTGGTCGAACGCTAGGACCAGGCTGCCGCTGCTCCGGGAATGGTGCCTGAGGGCTTCCTGCGATTCAGGTCTGGTAACTCCTCTCCACTTCTGAATGGTCTCTTCCTCCCCCTGCCCTTCAGTTTGTTTTCTAAGCTTGCCTTTGAAGCTCAGGTCTCCCAGCTTATCACAAATATACCCGTTTCACTTGTTTTTTCAGGTCTTTGTTGTAAAGAGGGCTCACTGGAAGCATCTGTCTATTCCATTATCTTGGCTCCACCTCCTCTTCCAGTATCTTTTCCATTTGTTTAAGCATACCTAAGTGTACGTTTGTAAACCTGAGTGTTCTTCTGAACAGCACTCTCCCTTACTGCTTCCTGATATAGACACAGTACCCCTTTCCTTTGGGGAACAGGTCCTTCCCCACTCTAACAATGTGGATCTGGTGTGGGCTGCCACCCAGAGGTGCCTTGGAAGAAAGGTCTGGCAATCTACAGAAAAATCAGCCATGGAAAACTCTGTGGAGCACAGTTCTATCCTGATACACATGGGTTTGCCATGAGTCAGCATATATGCAATGGCAACTGATCTTTTGGCAGTGGGGAGAGTTTACTTTTTCAGTTGGATTGCAAAGATTGAGTAAAGTAAGCTCAGACCCATCTTAAACCATAATACATTAATATGTTAGAAGGAACCTAATAATGTTAGAATGGGTTAAAACATTTTAAAAGAGAAGAACTGGAAATATTGTTAAATGAAACACAATTGTGTAATAAAAAAAATGTCTCCAGCACTTAACACTAAGGTCATTATAACACTATCATATTGCAACTACTTTCATATCATTTACTTTCGGCCTGAACATCATTTTTATTTTTCATATTGGCCCTGATACATAAATGCCATTGGGTAGACCTAAAACATTTGCTTTATTAGATTCCAGAGGCAATTGCATGCTGGCATTATCAAAGGCAATTTGCATATACAATTTACAGAATATTTTGCAACTTCTCTGATTTAATAATTCAGTAGAAAAGACCAAATTTTTCTCTCCTGGTAACCACAAAGACAAATACATGACCTAGTTTTCCATCATCATTTGGCCTTGAAATATACACCTGTGTCACATTATGCTTGGAGCTAAAACAAAGAAGCTTGCTCTGTTAAGTGGGTTTGTGGCAGTGAAACAATTGCCTCAGAAGCTTTTTTTAAAAAAAAACAAAACAAAACAAACTTATTTTCTAGAAGTGTTATTGGAGATAAGCTAATTTTAAAAAATTAATGAGATCTCTGATTTTCTCAAGGAAATATATGATACCACTCATTTTTTTCTCTTCTCATAGGACCATATCTGAAATTCTAAGCCCTTGTGTATTGTCTGCTTCTTTTCCATTACAAACACAAGGATAGCCTTTCGATCTTCCAGCAATGCCAAAGCCAGGGTCACCTTTGCTTAAGGAAATCAAATCCCCTAGACTCAATCCCCTGGTCACATGCTTAGTCCTTTTTGCATAAGTTTGTTCACCCTAGAATGTGAGGAAGCATGCTCACCACAGTTTTTGAAATAAGCTCCTAATTTAATACAAAGCCTGTTACTATAAAGAATGCTAAGTCATATATAACATCAGGGATGGTGAATGATGTTTCAAGATATTTTAAATTAAACAAGATGTAGTTCTTTTCTGATGAGGCAATGGTGGTTTCATGGGAGGATTCTTGCCTTTCATGTAAAAAACCTACGTTTGATTCCCAGCCAATGCACCCCATACATAGCCACCCCCGCATCTGTCAGTGGAGTCTTGGGTGTTGCTATGATACTCAACAGGTTTCAGCAGAGCTTCCAGATGAAGACAGACTAGGAATCAAGGCTTGACGATCTAATTCTGAAAATCAGCCAATGAAAATCCTATGGATCACAATGGTTTGATCTACAATCGATTATGGAGATACGCAGGACTAAGCAGTGCTCTGTTCCGTTGTGTACGGGGTCCCATGAGTCAGGAGCTGACTTGATGGCAACTAACAACAGTTCTCTCCTGTAGGCCAATGCTAAATAAAACCCACTGCCGTTGAGTCAATTCCGACTCATAGCAACCCTATCGGACAGAGTAGAACTGCCGCATAGGGTTTCCAAGGAGCAGCTGGTGGATTGGAACTGGCAACCTTTTGGCTAATAGCTGAACACATAACCACAATAAGCTAGCAAAAAAAAAAGCATAATAGATCTTCAGTGCTTAGCTCAGGAAGAGGTCATACTAGTTGGGATTAAGTGACTGGCAAAAGTTATCAAAGAGAATTTTGTGGTCTTTGTCCATTTTTCTCTCATATGTCTATCTATCTATCTGTCTGTCTGTCTGTCTATCTGTCCGTCTGTCTGTCTATCTGTCTATCTGCCTGCCTGCCTATTTATCTATCTACCTGTATGTATCTATCTATCTACCTGTATGTATGTATGTGTGTATGTATATATCTATCTATCTATATCCTGAGTACCCGGGTGGAGCAAATCGTTAAGCCCTGGACTATTAACTGAACGGTTGGCAGTTTAAACCCACCCAGAGGTGCCTTGGAAGTAAGGTGTGGTGATCTGCTTCCAAAAGGTCGCAGCCTTGAAAACCCTATGGAGCAGTTCTCAGTTCTATTCTGCACATATGGGGTAGCAATGAGTTGAAATCAACTCGAAGGCAACTGCCAACAACATACATACCTTGCAAATTGACCTAAACCAATGGGGTTATTCACAACAACTGTATGGCAGTTGTTGGTAAGGCCCAGTGGTTGGGCACAGGTGAGAACGGTGGGTTACCTTTCCCAGCTCTTCACTATATGGCCATAAGTTACTATAGAATTAATTTAAGCTCCATACCAAATCTGCCATACAAACATTTACTAGCATGCTGGCACAAAAGCCTGTGTTCCATTTGTCCTGTAACTGAGTGACTCCCCCTCTCTTTGCCATTTCTGGCCCCCTCAGGAGCATCTCCCAGGAAAGGCTCATTCATACCATGTGCACAGTATTCTAGCAGCAGAATCCTGCCAATTCTGTAGTCTAAGGCTTTTCAAACTGTACTTTGCATCCTATTAGTGTGTTCTGAAATGAATGTAGTGGTTGCAACCAGCAATTAACAAAATGAAATATAATAGAATTGAATGGCATAGGAAATAGCAAAATAAATTACATTAAGCGAGAGTAAGCAGTGCTTTCTCTGGAGATTTTTCCTTTCAATTTGGATGTGTGTATGTGTCTGTGTGTGTTCTAGGTTATGGTTTCAAATGTATGTATTACTATGGTCTAAAATGAATGAGAAATGCTGTCCTAAGTGGAGCTGGGCAGGGAATGTGATGGAGTTCTTTGGTCTAAGGCACCACTCCAATGGGTATGGGTTGATGGGCATCCCAGGTTCTTATAACCAGTACAAGGAAGGGAGCTTGTTTCTGTATGATTATATCTAGCCACGCTACATAAATGAATACCATTCATTTCACCGTTTGAAAAAAATTCTTTATAGCATCTTTCACACTAATCAACAAATGTTCCAAAGATAATTGAAGGCTTTTAGTAGCTGCCTATATAATGTGAGCTTATGATTAAAATACTAACTAACCCTCAAGCGCATATTGCTGATTAGAGTACTTCAAATGTTTTCTAACCACCCCCAAAGTATAAATAAAATGATGCTACGTTCTGTAGCATCTTAAAGTAAATTTCAGGCAATGTAATAAAAATCATTTCATTCCACAAAGGAGTGTTCATTTTCATTTTTTCTTTCCATTTAAAAAGTCGTTACATTTAAAAAATTGAAAGTGCTGCCATCTCTCCTTCCTCTCAAATAGGAGAACTGGATTAAAAGTTCAGAGACTTGAAGTTTCCTTTCACCCCTGATCAGGAAAAATGTGCACATCCTACGTGCGTGTGCATGAGTGTGTTCACGTGAAACACAAGGTCAAGGTTATTCTTCCCTGTCACTTAGGGCTGATGGAAGGCTTACAGGGAAAACAGGCATGTTTCACTAAAACAAAAAATTTTAAAAGTATGTTGTAATCTATACACAGCACAGTATGGTATTATAGTGGTTGATATTCAATGTAAAAACAAAACAAAACAAGGAAATCTACCTCTGAAAGCTTCATTTGCCACCTGACTTCATGGAGTTAAAAACAAAACAAATCAAAGGATTACCAAAACCAAACTCACTGTCACAGAGGTGATTCCGACTCATAGTGACCCTGTAACACAGAGTTGAACTGCCCCCACAGGTTTTCTAAGGCTATAAATCTTTACATAAGCAGATGGCCACATCTTTCTCCCACAGAGCAGCTGGTGGGTTTGAACTGCCAACCTTTTGGTTAGCAGTCAAGCACTTTAACCACTATGTCACCAGGGCCCCTCATCTAGAGGACTACAAGAATATAATTCGAAGTCTAGCTGTTCAATATTATCTCAAGTGGTGGTTTACAAGCTCTTCTGTTTATATGGACCATTATCATGCTCCTGGAAAGGATGAGGAGTTTTTCATTATCTGAAACATAATTAATATATTAAAGGCAAAAACTGAGTGGAGAGTATTAACTCTATGCTCTGCTCCCCCGCTCCACGAGGCCACCACTGGCATGACTGTAAGTAGAAGAGGAATCATTTGGAACCTTTATACATGGCGCCCAGAGACTGACCATCAGGGCTGGCTACATTCTTTGCATGGCCCATGAATTGGGTCATGACTTTTGACTCGATTTGTGACCTTTGACTCAGACTTGTCATGTTTCTTTTTCGTTCTTTGCTGCTCTCACAAAAAAGAAAAGGTTAAATGAATGCCAGCCATCCCAGCGTGTTCTCTCCTTGCTTTGTCTTCTCCTCTTCACATGTTTAAATGAAAACAAGGGGCCCCCTGTTGAAAGGTCAGGAAAAAATCTTGTTTCCTTTCTTCCACGGTCTCTCTCTCTCAACTTTTCGTAGTACTTTTTATTTGCTACTTAATTTTGCCCTCCCTTGACCACGAGGATACGTGAGGGGTGAGAGCAGCAAAGAACGAAAAAGAAACATGACAAGTTTGAGTCAAAGGTCACAAATCGAGTCAAAAGTGGCTCTCCACAGTGTGCGGAGCCCCATATTGTGACTCAGTGTACGGGTGCCTGAGCCTATCACTCCCCACGACTGTCACTGGGCAGAAACAGGGGAGCACCTGAGAAGGTATCTTAGGGAGGTGGCAAAGGTAGGATTGTATATGAGCCAAGGCTCCACACCCCCAGTGTGTGCTCCATTGTCCCACTGGACTTCACGTACAAAACACAAATTCAGTGATAAGATTATTAAGGATTTCAAGAGGGTGACCACAGAGCTTTGAACCCTGCATGGAGGACCTTCTGAGAACAATGTTCTCTGTGGCTGCACTGGTCACACGCTCATGAAGCCTGTCCTGCTGAGTGTCTGCCATTCTCCAGGATCTCTGTGCTCTGGAGTCTCTTTCAAATGGTAAAGCTGATGTGACACAACGTGGACATACAACTGCATGATTATTTCTAATATCTTGACTAGAGTCAGTGAGAAAAACAAGCAGTCTGTAATAATTGCTCTGGCTAAGATTAACAATACTAACAATAGCTAAAACTTCTAAAGCACTTACTATTTGACAGACAGAATTGAAAGAATTTACATGCTATAAGCCTGGTGGTGTAGTGGTTAAGTGCTACGTCTGCTAAAGAAAAGATCAGCAGTTTGAATCCACCAGGTGCTCCTCAGAAACTATGAGGCAGTTCTACCCTGTCCTATAGGGTCGCTGTGAGTCGACATTGACTCAACGGCAACAGGTTTTTTTTTTTTTTTTTTAACTTGTTTAATCCAGAAACAAGCATTTTTTTCTTTTACCAACAAAAGCAGTGATTTCGTAAGTTTTGAACTAATATACCATTTTCATTCCCTTCAGGCCATCATTCTTTTTGTGTTGTATAAACTTTCCTCAAGCTCCTATCAGACTTTCCCACAAAATGTTACTAACATATGATAAGTTTTGAACTAATATACCATTTTCATTCCCTTCAGGCCATCATTCTTTTTGTGTTGTATAAACTTTCCTCAAGCTCCTATCAGACTTTCCCACAAAATGTTACTAACATATGATCACAACAACTGAAGCAGAAAAGGCATTCGATAAAATTCAACACCGTTTCCTGACAAAACTCCCAGCAAAATAAGAATTGAAGGGAAATTTCTCAACATAAATAAGGGCATATGTGCAAAACCCACCGCCAACATTATACTCAGTGTAGAAAGCCTGAGAGTCTTCCCTTTGAGAACAGGAATGAGACAAGGATGCCTGTTATCACTACTTTTATTCAACATTGTACTGGAAGTCCTAGCCAGAGCAATAAGACAAGAAAGAGAAATAAAAGGTATCCAAAAGGATGAAGTAAAACTATCTCTATTTGAAGATGACATGATCCTATACATAGAAGACCTAAAGACTCTATAAGAAAACTGCTGGAACTAATAGAAGAATTTCACAATATTGCAGGGTACAAGGTCAACACACAAAAATCAGTCGGGTTCCTCTGCACTAACAAAGACTACTCTGAAAAAGAAATCGAGAAAACAATATGATTTACAGTAGCCCCCAAATCGATAAAACACCTAGTAATTAACCTAACCAGGGACATAAAAGACCCAAAAATAATGACATGACATGAACAGACACATTCATGCCTGTGTTCATTGCTTTATTTATAACAGCAAATAAATGGAAACAACCAAAGTGCCCATCAATGGATGAATGGATAAACACATTGTGGTACATGCATACGATGGAACACTATGCCATAAAAAACAATGAGCCTACGAAACAACATAAATCAACATGAAGGGCATAATGCTAAGTGAAGTAAGTTAAGCATATAAGAACAAATATTGTATGATCCCTCTTTTATAAGAAGACAAGAATAAAAGATATATAGAAAAAGACCAATGTTCACTGTTGGTTACCAGTGAGAAGAGCGGGAGGGGAATGTACGCTTTAGATGGTAGAGACTTGTTATTTTTGATGATGGGAAAAGTGGCACTGAATGTGGACATAGCGAGCACAGCACACCACAGTAAAAACAACTGTTTGAGTACATATAGATGGGTATAGACATTTTGGTATATGGGTAGGTACAACTATGTACATAGGTGAGAATAGAAGCATCTATGGGTACGTGTGAATATGTGGGTGCAGGCACATATATTCATTGAAGACACAAATATGGATATTCCTGAGACATAATCAAACACCTTCCAAGATTGGTTTTCTGGGTTTGAACGCTTAGGACCGTAGTCTCATGGAAAAACTTAGTCAATTAGCGTAACATGATCTGCATCCTAGTGAAGTGAGTTTTCCTAGAGTACCAGAAAGGGAACAAACAGGACTAAAGAAAATGTTAACACATTGTGATAAATGTAACTAATGTCGCTGAACAATTTATGTGGAAATTTTCACATTGTAACCTAACTTTTTTTTTTTTTTTTTTAATTTTCACTAAAAACTCATATACTATTTTTCAAAAAGACGTTACTGGATGCTCAAAAGTAGAAATTTAATCAGCAAGCTGCCTTACTCCTTGATAGTAATCCGAAAGAAGAAAAAATATGTAGTAATTCAACCCATGTTAGTTCCATCTCAAGTATAAAAAAGAGAAAACGAATCAATACATATAAAAGAAATTTAGTACACCTGCTGGGGAAAACAATGTGGCGGTTCCTCAAAAAACTAAAAATAGAACTACCATATGACCCAGCAATCCCACTCTTAGGTATATAACGAAGGGACCTGAGAGCAGTGACAGGAACAGACACACCTACACCAATATTCACTGCAAGCACTATTTGCAATAGCCAAAACGTGGAAACAAGTTAAATACCCATTAAAGGATGAATGGAAAACAAAATGTGGTACATTTATAAAATGGAATACTACTCAGTTAGAAAGAGAAAAGAAGTCTTGATGCATGCTACAACAGGGATGGAGCTTGAAGACATGCTGAATGAAATAAACCAACCACGAAAGGACAAAGAGTGTATGAGATCGCTTATATAA
The DNA here is from genome assembly GCF_030014295.1 of Loxodonta africana. Classification (NCBI taxonomy): domain Eukaryota; kingdom Metazoa; phylum Chordata; class Mammalia; order Proboscidea; family Elephantidae; genus Loxodonta; species Loxodonta africana. The sequence goes on from NC_087354.1 coordinate 24,507,243, forward strand.
AAAGACAAGAATAGGCAAATGTATGGAGACCAAAGTTTCCTAGTCGTTACCAGGGATGGGAGGGAGGGGAAAGGGAAGGGGGAGCAATTGCTTACAAAGCACTCAGTTTTGGTTTACAGAGATGGGAAAATCACATTGATTAAGGGTAAGCTTGAACAGCCGATTAAGTAATTGCTATCAATAAGTCATACACCTGTAAAAAGTTGAATTGGCGAAAGTTATGTGACAGATATATTTACAACAATGACAAAAAAAAAGAAAGAAAGATTAGCTGCTGAGGCTGCTTATGTACAACCAAACACCTCATGGGAACTGGTTCCTTGGTTTGGAGGTTTAGGGTCATGGTTTCATGGGACAACCCAGTTAATCAGATTAATATCGTGCTTATGACTTTTGTTCTATCTCCCAGTTAATTGCACAGTGCCTGAGGTCTTAAAAGCTTGCAAGCAGCCATCCAAGGTAAAACAACTGGTCTGCGTATGCCTGGAGTAACAGAGGAAGAAGGAGAAGCAGGAACAAAGGGAAGAAACGGAATGTGTGGCTAATTGCCTCCACGAACAACTGCCTCCTTTGCCATGAGGCCAGAAGGACTGGATGGTGCCCAGCTATCATTACTGAAAGTTTTGATCAAAGATTCCATAGAAGAGTCCTGATCAAAAGGAAGAAAATGCAGAACAGACTTTTAAATGCTCACTGACTCCAGACTTTCTGGAGCAATCAAGGTTGCGTGAATCCCTGAAACTAATGCCTTAGAAAATATTTAAACCTTAAACCAAACCTATGCCCTGAAGTCTTCTTAAAAACAAACAATAGTTTAGCTTAACCAGTAAAGAATGTCTGACTTGAGCACTGTGCTTTTTTAAGATCTAGCTATATGAGATCAAATTGATGACAGCAAACAAAAGATTAGATGGGGAACTTAGGGAGCAGTGAGCTTATGTTAATGGGGAGGAATAAGAAAAGGAGGGTGAGAATGGTGGCACAACTTGAACGATGTAATCAATGTCACTGAATTGTACAGGTGGAAATTGTTGAATTGGTGTGGTTCTACTGTGTATATTCTCAACAACAAAGCATAAAATAAGGCCTCATGAGGCCTCACTCCTGTTTGCTGCTTATTTATTTACATTTGGCTTTACTCATTATAACTCCATCACCATAAAGTGAGATCGAATTTCTCCAGCAGGCAGGAGAGGTGTGTGCAGGGCAGTAGTGATGACCTTTGACTTGGGTCATGACCTTTGACTCAACTTGTGACATTTCACTTGAGTTCGTCAAATTTCTTTTGTGTTCTTGGCTGCTCTCACTCTTGTGGTTAAATGAATGGAACCCATCCCCGCGTGCCCTCTCTTTACTCTGTCTTCCCCTCTTCATGTGGTCTGGCTGACTTGTTTAAGGTTACTAACCTAACTCCTAATACTTGCTTTCCTTGATGCTGTTCCCTCCTCCTGTATAAAAGATTCTTCTTTTGATCAGTGAATCCACTCAGCAAGGACTAATGTCTCAATAATGCAAGATTGATGAATTTTTTGAGGTCCTTCTGTCTATGGCTCAACCCAAAAAACACCAAACCCACTGCCGTCGAGTCGATTCTGACTCTTAGCGACCCTATAGGACAGAGTAGAACTGCTCTGTAGAGTTTCCCAGGAGAGCCCGGTGGATTCGAACTGCTGACCTTTTCATTAGCAGCCATAGCACTTAACCACTACACCACCAGGGTGTCCATCTATGGCTTAGTCAGCATCAATTACCATTTTATCAAATATTTTTCTTCACTAAAAGTCAGACATTCCTGTTAGCAAAGGAAGATATAGTTGGCTCTCCAAACATGTTTAAATATGCAAGAGGCCCATGCTCAATAATATTTTACTTATTAATACTTACATTTAATTCATGGGGACTTACTGACATTAATAGATGATAAAATATAGATATTTTTATTCATTCATCTATACATATGCATATATATATGGAGATATATTCATAAAACACACATGCACACACACACATTGTTAGGTGCCATCAAGTGGGTTCTGACTCATAACGATCCTGTGTGCAACAGAATGAAACACTGCCTAGTCCTGCCCCATCCTCACAATCGTTATGCCTGAGCCCATCATTGCAGCCACTGTATTAATCCATCTCATTGAGGGCCTTCCATTTCTTTCACTGACTTTCTACTTTACCAAGCACGATGTTGTTCTCAGGGACTGATCTCTCCTGATAACATGTCCAAAGTAAATGAGACGAAGTCTTGCTATCCTCCCTTCTAAGGAGCGTCCTGGCTGTACTTCTTCCAAGACAAATTTGTTCATTCTTTTGGCAGTCCATGGTACATTCAATATTCTTCAGCAACACCATAATTCAAAGGCATCAAATTTTTTCTTCAGTCTTCCTTATTCATTGTCCAGCTTTTGCATGCTTACGAGGCGATTGAAAATACCATGGCTTGGGTCAGTCACACCTTAGTCTTCAAAGTGACATCTTTGCTTTTTAACACTTTAAGTGGGTCTTTTTGAGTAGATTTGCCCAGTGCAATACATCATTTGCTTTCTTGACTGCTGCTTCCATGGATGTTGATTGTGGATCCAAATAAAATGAAATTCTTGACCTCTTCAGTCTTTTCTCCATTTATAATGATGTTGTTTATTGGTCCAGTTGTGAGGATTTTTGTTTTCTTTATGCTGAGGTATAATCCATACTGAAGGCTGTGGTCTTTGATGTTCATCAGTAAGTGCCTCAAATCCTCTTCACTTTCAGCAAGCAAGGTTGTGTTAACTGCACATAGAAGGTTGTTTGTTAACGAGTCTTCCTTCAATACTGATGCCCCATTCTTCTTGTAGTTCAGCTTCTTGGATTATTTGCTCAGCATACAGATTGAATAAGTATGATGAATGGATAAAACCCTGATGCACACCTTTCCTGACTTTAAACCATGCAGTGTCCCCTTGCTGTGTTCCAACTACCGCCTTTTGGTCTATATACAGGTTCCTCCTGAGCACAATTAAGTGTTCCGAAATTCCCATTCTTCACAGTGTTATCCACAATTTGTTATGATCTACACAGTTGAATGTCTTTGCTTAGTCATTAAAACACAAGTAAACATCTTTCTGGCATTTTCTGCCTTCAGCCATGATCCATCTGACATCAGCAATGATATTGCTCATTCCAGGACCTTTTCTGAATCCAGCTTAAACTTCTGGAGGTTCCTTGTTGATGTTTCTCTGCAACTGTTTGTGAATGATCTTCAGCAAAATTTTACTTATGTGTCATATTAATGATATTATTTGATAATGTACGTAGTCTGTTGGATCGCCTTTCTTTAGAATGGGCACAAATATGGATCTCTTTCAACTGGATGGCCAGGAAGCTGTTTTCCAAATTTCTTGACATAGATAAGTGAGCACCTCCAGTGCTGCTTCTGTTTGCTGAAACATCTCAATTGGTATTTCATCAATTCCTGGAGCCTTGCTTTCCACCATTCCCTTCAGTGTAACTTGGACTTCTTCCTTAAGTACCATTGGTTCTTGATCATGTGCTACCTCCTGAAATGATTGAACATTGACCAAATCTTTTTGGTACAGTGAGTGTGTATTCCTTCCATCATCTTTTGATGCTTCCTGGGTCATTCAATATTTTCCACGTACATATATATTATTATTATTATTATTTTTTACCATGTATAAAGCACCATACTAGGTGTTTCATACACAAAGACAGTCTCCTCAGGGAACTTAGCCACTCTGGGGATATGGCACTTGATTCATAAGCGGTGATAATAGAAGGCAGACGGTAGTAAATGGCAGAAGAGAGGTATAGAAAAGTGCTGAGTAGACATGAACCTGGAGAGATTCCTTCTATCTGAGAAGATCAGGGAAAACTTGATGAAAAAGTGATACCAGAGTTAGGACTTGCAGCTCAGCTAGGATTTGGGGTCTGTTCCCTCCTTTTCTACTTTTGAGAGAAGAGACTGCCATTTTATTAGTCAACCACAAAGGAATCTGGTATTGGAATCATTGAGCTACATGGTTTAACATTTTATTTCATTTGATTTCCCATCACTATTGCCCCATTTGGAGCCCTGGTGATACAGTGGTTAAGAGATTGGCCGTCAACCAAAAGGTTGGCAATTGGAATCCACCAGCCACTCCTTGGAAACCCTATGGGGCAGTTCTGCTTTGTCCTATGGGGTTGCTATGAGTTGGAATTGACTCAAGAACATCATTGGGTTTGGTTCGGTTTGATTGGCCCATTTCATAATTCTGAAATTTGAGGCTCAGAACCTTAAGCAACCTTCTCAAGGTCAAACAGCAGGTACTTGGTTGATCCAGGATCCAAACCTAGGTATGTGTTCACAAAATAAAACTTCTCATCTGTGGACAGGGCTTAGTCTAGTGGGCTGAACAATCCTAACCTTGACTTTGAGCATTAAAACTAAAATTTAGTGCTGAGTGAAATAAGTCTGTCGCAAAAGGACAAATAGTGATATGATTCTATTTATAGGAAATGTCTAGAATAGGCAAGTGTATAGAGACCAAAGTTTATTAGTGGTTACAAGGAGTGGGTGAGAGGGAGGAGGAAAGAAAAACACAATGCTTAGTAGATGCTGAGCTTCTGTTAAGGGTGGTGGAAAAATCTGGGAACAGTTAATGGTGATAGTAAAACAATATGATGAACATTAATGTCACTGGAAAGGTGCGGAATGTGAAAATTGTAGACATGGCAAGTGTTCTATTACCAATATATTGTTGTGGTTAGTTGCCATGGAGTCGACTCAGACTCATGTCAACCCCATGTGTACAGAGTAGAACATCTCCATAGGGTTTTCAAGGCCATGACCTTTTGGAAGCAAATTACCAGGCCTGTCTTCCGAGGCTCCTCTGGGTGGGTTCAAACTGCCAAGCTTTCAGCTAGTAATCGGGCACTTAACTTATGCTACCCAGGGACTATTACCTACACACTTACCACATTAAAAAATATATATATATATTAGAAACCTTAGATTTGGTCACATGGCAGCTCCAGAATCCTCGTGGCACAGCTAAACACACTGCAGGAACTCGGAGGTCCCACCATCCTAGAGGCCATCAGAATCCTGCACTTGTCTTGTCTCTGCTGGGGGAAATTTGAGGGCTGCTTCCAGCGCTGTCTGGGGCTTCTTTGGCTCAAACCCTCAGCCTTCCCCACACAGATGACGACATCTGTCAAATCGAGCAAGACGAATTTAGACTAAGAAGGATTTATTTCCTTTTAGGAGAACAGAGACCCTTAACCCTCTCTGTCTATATGTCCACTCCCCTCTTTGAAGTTTACATTGAACCCTGGTCCCTAGAGGTGAAAAAGGGTCATTTTTTTAACACAAAAGTCTATCCTCCCCTCTGTCTCCTGTGTGCACCTGCTGCAAAAAACAAGGCACAGCCTGGGGAGCTTCTGTCAGCCGCCAGAAGGCAAAATAAGTACACATGCAGAACGCTGGAATCTGGATAGAGAGCCGAGGCTTCCCCCAGCTCTCCCTAATCACTCTGCTTATTCCACCTACAAACCCTCCCCTGGGCCAGCCACCACTGCTGGAAAAGCTGACAGCTCTACACTCACGGCCTCCATTTCCTGAGCTCCCTCCCTTTCCCTGGTAATTGCAATCCACCAGCCCCAAGGCCTCCCACACAGACCCCCACCTCCTCCAAAGAACAGTTTGAAAAATCCATTTGAATGAAATGGCTTGATTACAACAGGGAGACAATTGGTTGAATGAAGTCAATTATCTTTCCCCTGACAGGTGCCCACTTTGAAGCCCAGGCACCTACTGGCATAGTCACGGAGGCTGACATTTCCAGGCCCTTATTAAAAAGGGAAGGAGTGCTGGTGGCACAGTGATTAAAGCTCTCGGCTGCTGACGGAAAGGTCAGAAGTTAGAACCCAGCAGTTGCTCTGTAGGAGAAAAATTTGGAGTCTGCTACCGTAGATGACAGCCTTGGAAACTCTATGGGGCAGTTCTACTGTCCCATAGGGTTGCTATGAGCCGGAATTGACTCGACGGCAATGGGTTTGATTTTTTTTTTTTTTTTGTATTAAAAAAGGAAGAAAAAAATGCCAGGCCCGGATTTTATTTTTTTGATTGTTTGCATTTTTTTTTAAGCAGGGCAGAAGGGTGAGAGTGATCTGCAGCTGCTGGGTCATTACCTCCCCATCAGCTAACAGCATCACGTGTGGGGCCCTGGGATGCTACCAGAACCATGAGAGGCACTACCCCGACCGGGGTGCATCTGACAGGGATACAGGAAGGGTAGTTAGCTCTGGGTAGCAGAGCAGGACTCTGCTTCCATCTGTAAGAGCGTTAACTACTCAAACCTGGGGAGCATTCAGATTTGAATATTTAGCAACAGGATTGGGGGAATCGGAGCACAGCTTACTGAGCCAATTAGAGACAGATCATATGAGGCTGAAGAAGACAAAATATTTCCTCAAGGGCAGAATGGTCATCCCATTTGCCCTCAGTTTCACCTCCAGCCCAGTCTCAGCCTCATCTTACTCCTGACTCAGTCTCCTTCCCTCTGCCACATCCCTGGAGTCTCTCTCCCTGCCCTCATTCTCCCAGAGAAATGGATGCCGTGGTTGTTAAGGCAGCAGACGGCTAGAGAAGGAGTGGGAGGCGGCAGCAGTGGGAATGTCTGGGAAACAAGGAGTGAAAGCGAAGTTGTTTATTCAACAAAATATATTACTGAGTTAGTCACGCACAGAGAAGAATAAGTTATGGTACCTGCCCTCCCAGGGATCGTAATTTTGATCAGGAGTCAAAAACTTACAGTGCTGACAGGGCCAGACAAACAATATAAATGTGTAAACCCAGGGGATGTCTAATAGGGACCTGCGGAGACTGTGGCAAGCCAGAGAACCTTTGTTCTGTTTTAAAGAGGCATTCTTGATTCAACTCTAACTGATAGTAGTCTTGTGGACATGTTGGTCCAAAATGCCAGAGTTTCCAATTTTTCGAGAGAAGTTGGAATCTGGATTTCATTGGACAGTTTCTGATTTTTTCTTTTTAAATGTATTAGCCTACAAAATACATGCATAAATTGACTCCAGTCTATGGGTCACTAGTTTGTAATTCACATTCCAGAATAAGTTGACTTATCATTCTGGAGGATGAAAGGGGTCACCATGATCATTACCCTGGCTACCACAGTACCAGGCCTATTTATTATTTTATTTAACCTCAGACTATGTATGATGAATGCGTTATTATATGAATGTTATAATTTAAAAACCTGAGACTTCTAGAAGCTACGTGGCTTGTATCAGCCAAGTCTGAACAAAAAGCAGAAGAGACACTCAAACTGAAGAAATTAAGGAAAGTCTAATACTAAGCGGACTCCATCACCTGTCTGTCAGTTTGTTGTATTGTGGTGGCTTGAGTGTTGCTGTGAGACAGGAAGCTATGCCACAGGTATTGCAAATACCAGCAGGGTCACCCATGGTTGACAGGTTTTAGCAAAGCTTCCAGACTAAGACAGACTGAGAAGAAAGGCCTGGTGGTCTGCTTCCAAAAACTAGCCAAAGAAAACTCTATGGGTCACAACAGAATATTATCTGACTGCGTGGTATGGAATCACATTACCGAAAGGCAGTTTGGTCTTTTGGTCCTGGTTCCTGAGCCCAGCACAGGCTGATTTTTATTTGGATTGGCTGGAGCGGTTCTCCTGGTAACAAAACTTTACCTGGATTGGCTGGGGAGACCTGACCAGGAACTGAGCCCAGTGACTAATAAAAACCCGCGGAGGCTCAGACGGGGTCTCCTGATTGATGAAAGCCAGGAGAGGAGTGCATCCTTTAGACATGGGACCCTGTGCTGAGAACCTCCCAGACCAAGTAAAACTGTGGTGGTGACAGAGGCAGCAGCTATGAAGGTATCAGAAGAGGCAGAGACAATGAGCAGACCCAAACGGTGGCAGCGGAGTGTAAAGGCTGAAGCCTGGCTGAGAGCTGTAACTTTCTGAGAGCTGGGGCACCCTGAGCAGGAGTAGGAGCCCACAGAGAGCTATCCTGGAGCTGACCAGGAAGAGCTGGAAGCAAGCTCACAGAAGCAGCCAATAGCCAAGCCCACCTACTGATGACATTGAGTTTCTTATTTGGAAGTTCCCTGATGGGTGAGAATGAAGTTTGATTTTTGGGAAGGGTAAATGCATTCCCTCTGGGTTGTCAGTGGGTCCCCTTGAGATGCTGAGGCCTTGTGCTGGGACCCCTCCCAAGCCCTGCCCTATATACATCTTTGTCTTTTTATATACTGTTTATATCCTTCTCTGTAATATTAAAGTTATTATTGGAGATTTAGTGTTTCTATGATTCTCTGTGATCATTGCTAAGAATTATCAAAACCAGGAGAGAAAGAGTGCCATGAGGAGAATGGCTGGAGTCTGAAATGGTAGAGAAGTTGGAGAACGTGGATATATTTGACCTCTGCCTCATAGCAGCCAGCTTTGTGCTGATTCTTATGGTCAGGGTTATCCTTTAAGTTGGTGTCCAAGAAAGTTCTCCTTTTTCACCAATATAGTGCTAGAAGATGAGCCCCCAAGTTGGCAGGCACTGAAAATACAACTGCAGAGGAACTGCCTTCTCAAAGTAGAGTCCGCCTTAATGATGCGGTTGGGATAAAGCCTCTGGGACCTTCGTTTGCTGATGTGGCATGACTAAAAATGAGAAGTAACAACTGCAAACATCCATTAGTAATCAGAACGTGGACACAATAGGCACAACAATGGACGCAAACATATCAATGATCATGAAGACAGCACAGGATCGAGCAATATTTCATTCTGTTATACATAAGGTCTCCATGAGTCAGAGTCAACTAACAAGAACAACAGCAAAGGGATCGTGAGCTGCAAAATATGGCACAGTATCATGGGGAAAGAACTAGCAGGGAGCTGTTTCCGCTACCACACCTAAAGAGGCAAGAGACGAGAAGTAGATATATACACTCTCTCAGGATAGGGTAGCTGTATTGAGAGAGTTGTTGGTCTGCAGATGTGGTCTTTGGCACTCATCCGCAGTGACTAAACAGGGAGGGAGCAAGAGGAAGAAATATACTGACATCACTCTTCACCCCTCCTCTGATGGACAGTCCTTTGGCCTGGCCAACTGCAAGTCAGAGGTTAAGAGAGCCTTTTGACACAGCCCATTGCAGCTCAGCCTCCTGGGGCACAGAGCAGGGTACAGAAGGGCAGAGTAGTAGATTTGAAAGGGCAAAGATAAATGGTATAGAACAACACTTGACCAAGACCCCACATTTAGTAATTAATTGATGGGCCCAAATTTATCTGGCACTGCTATGTCCATTCTTTCTACCACACTGGACTGCCCCCTTAATTCCTATGAATGAAGACTATGCCAAGTTCTCTATCTAACCATATTCTTATGTTGGAATCTAACTGATAATTTGAATTAGTTCCTTGTAGTTCACATGAAGGGTGTATAGCGTAATATTTAAAATTCCAAAAGTTTTGAATTGAATAGTATTGGACTTGAATTTTAGATCTACCCTTTACCGGTAGTCTAACCTTGGATTGGAAACCCTGGTGGCGTGGCGGTTAAGTGCTACATCTGCTAACCAAGAGGTCAGAACTTCAAATCCGCCAGGCGCTCCTTGGAAACTCTATGGGGCAGTTCTACTCTGTCCTATAGGGTCACTATAAGTTGGAATCAACTAAATAACAGTGGGTTTGCTTTGGTTTGGTTTTAACCTTGCATAAATCACTTAATTATTCTGAACTTCGATTTCCTACCATTTATAATGGAGATGGCAACGCTAGTGGTGTAGTGGTTAAGAGCTATGGCTGCTAACCAAAAGATCAGCAGTTTTAATCTACCAGGCACTCCTCAGAAACTCTACAGGGCAGTTCTACTCTGTCCTATAGGGTCACTATGAGTTGGAATCAACTCCACAGCAGGTTTTTTTTTTTTTTTTAGATGGGTTTATAACGGAGATAATAGTACCAAACACATGTTTAAACCTGTCGTTGTAGAGTCAACTCCGAGTCGCAAGCCAAAAACTAAGCCCGTAGAAGTAGTGTTGATTCCAATTCACAATGACCCTATAGGGCAGAGTAGAATTGCCCCATAGGGTTTCCAAGTCTGTGAATCTTTACGGAAGCAGACTGCGACATCTTTCTCCCATGCAGCAGCTAGTGGGTTCAAAACACCAACCTACTGGTTAGCAGCAAAATGCTTTAACCACTGTGCCACCAGAGCGCCTACTCCAACTCATCATGACTCCATATGTATCAGGGTAGGCTGTGTTCCATAGAGTTACCAAAGGCTGATTTTTCGGGAGTAGATTGTCGATCCTTTCTTTAGGGGTGCCTGTGGATTTGAACTTCCAACCTTTCTGTTAGCACCAGTTCTGAATTGAATCATGTCCCCCCAAAATATGTGTTGTAAATTCTAACCCCTATGCCTGTGGTTATAATCCCTTTTGGGAATGGGTTGTCTTTGTTATGTTAATGATAAGAGATTAGTGTAGGATGTATCTTGAGTCAATCTCTTAAGATATAAAAGAGATAATACGAGCAAGCAAAGCAGAGATGGAGAAGATGGATGCCAAGACATATGATTGCCCAGGAACTGGAACTCAGAACAGACATGGACATTCCTCCAGAGCCGACAGACTGAGAAAGCCTTCCCTAGAGCCAGTGCCCTGATTTCAGACTTCTCGCCTCTTAAAGTATGAGAAAATAAATTTCTGTTTGTATAAGCCATCCACTTGTGGTATTTCTGTTATAGCAGCACTAGATAACTAAGACAGCACCCAAGTGTGTTAATTACTTGCACCACCCAGTGACTCTTACATAGAGTTTTATTGTTGTTTTTGGATGCTGTCTAGCCATTTTCAATTCATAGCAACCCCATGTGACAGAGTAGAACTGCCCCATAGGGTTTTCTTGGCTGTAGTCTTTACTGAAGTAGATTGCCTGGTCTTTCTCCCTTGGAGCCACTGGGTGGGTTTGAACCACTGTTCCAGTTAGCTGCCAAGGTGTTAACCATTTGTACCACCCACAGACTCTAACATAGGGTTTTACTAAAGATAAAACGAAATTATGTGAGTCACTTAGTGCAATGCCTAACTCATAGAGAGAATTCAATAAATAGTATCCATAATTATAATGTTGGTGATATGATTGGAAAGAGAATGGATTTTTTTTCAACAAGATTCTTAGCTCACATTCTCATCAAAGATCCACACAGAATGTTCCTCAGTTCTGCTTTTCACCTGAAAGTGGATTTTTTGCAATCCATTTAGTCAAGCCAAAAATTGTGAGCATATTAACAGCAGTACAGCAACAATGGTTTATATCAAAGAGAAAGACATTCAAGGGGCTAATATCAGCCCTTTGTCAGAGGCCAATGGAAGAAAGACTGGGAGAGATGGGATCTTCGTTAATCTCAAGCTCTTTAAGGACCAAGGGCAGCATGCAGTCAGCTGTTCAGATGGCTACTGGTAGGGTTTTTCTTCTGCTCTGTAGTCAAGCTAAGTTTGCTTTTGGCACCTTATTTGGAGAAGGGCATTGGAAGTCTGGAGTGTTTCGAGAAAAGCGTGACCAGTTTGAAATCACATCATGTAAGTAATGATCAAGGAAATGGCTTTAGATTGGAGAAGATATTGGTGAGCATGTGGGTACCTTTATATCCTTCAAGTGGATGAGAATTATCGGTCAAGGGCTTCAGGGTGCAGAACCTGGACCATTAGTGTTATTTCCTAAGAAAGGAAAAAATTTCTGCCCAAAATTTGAGTATCTGCCCCAAAGGGTACCAGTTGCTCCTCCCTTATGGTATCTAAGAAAACTAATTTGGAAAGCTGTTTATTGAATATAAATGACTCTTTCAGTGGTGTTACAGGTTTATTGGGTAAAAAGGAAGATTACATCTAAGATCATCTGCACCCCTAATACTCGATGACTGTGGAGGAGAAAACGTTTTGAGTATCCAAAGGTCAACGCCGAATTTCCAAAACGTGTAAAAATGTCTGCCGTCATGTAAAAGCCCCACTAACGTTTATTTAAATGGAAGGTGTGGAGATGGCCTTTACCTTAGACCGTTATAGGTTTCAGAATCAGATATTGCAATCTTGGTAGAGGGACAGGATTGGGAAGTAAAACTCAATTTCCATTACCAGATCTTCAGTGATTCCCCGTAGTCAAGTTCCTTTCTCTATCGTCTGCTGGTTTATTTTTCTTAGGACATTTAAAGGAGAATCATTATGAAAAGAAAAAAACATTTTTTTTCAAGACAGCATACTAATATCTGAATGTTCTACTTATTAACATCTGCAAAACTTTTAGACTCCAGGTGTCGTTTGTCAGTAATTCTCACTGAGCGTTCTCTGTGTGCTGGTGCTGTGCCACGGTATTGGCTACGCACTGGCACACTCACCATCAGCCATTCTGAAGTCGTATTCTCCGCCACAGGGATCCACAAGGCAATGTGATTCCCACTTGCCTGCTTAAGAGTCTAATGAAATAGAATTTTCTCGGGAAATCAAAGGCCTTGAGTTTGGGAGTACACACAAAAATAACACATGTAATGTCAGAACCTAAATATAAGTATAACTACATTAACTTTGTAATTTTGTTGATTGATACTGCTACCACAATGATTATAATGAAAAAAGGAAGATAGAAGAAGAATTGATGCATTAAACTGGTGTTGGTGAAGAGTATACTCTTAACTGCCAGAAGAACAAATAAATCAGTCTTAGAAGAAATATAAGAATGTTCCTTAAAAGCAAGGATGGTAAGACTTTGACTCTTTCTTTGGACTCATCATCAGGAAAGACCAATCCCTAGAAAAGAACATCATGTCCAGTAAAGTAGCAGCAGAGAAAACTAAGAAAACCCTCAGTGAAATGGATTGACACAATAGTACAACAATGGACGCCAACATACCAATAACAGGACCGGGCAACGTTTAGTTCTGTTTGACCTAAGGTCAGACAGACTTGACCACGATTATCAACAAAAAGCACAATCATTATCACAACTGTTTTTACTGTTGGTTCGGGAGGCTGCTGTGACGCTGCCGGCACCTGATAAACATTGCCGTCAACAATACACATCTGATACCGGAATTGGTTTCTGTGTGTGCGTGGTGTGTTCTTAGTCTTCTTGGCAGTGACTGAACTCCAAAGCCATCGCTTACGGTGAGTGCAAAGCTGAGTGTGCTGGTGTCACTAAAGTGATTGATGAAGAAAAGTACTCCTGGAAATTAACACATGTAGTCTTTTACTGCGGGAGGCCTGGAGCCAAAAACCTTATCCTTGTAAGCGTGGGAGTTCAAGTCCAGTTATTTCTTGTCTGTCATTTTGCAACCTGGAACAACTGTAGTGGGAAACTTCCACTGATGGAAATTTGAAATAGTTGGGAGATGGATTGTTTAGGAAGCTGAGCTGAAAAACAGAAACATTTACAATCTTGTGTTCAGGAAATATTAAAAATTTTTTTTTTTCTTGAAATTCAGAGGAATTATAGTACACAAAAGACTATAAAATAGGATTCACACAAAGTAGTCCCTCAAAACCTTGTCAGACTTGGGCTTGGAGTATGTCTGTTGTTTGGTGGGTATAATTCTAAGTATGGAGTCCCTGGATGGTACAAACAATTAATGCACTTGGCTGCTAACCAAAAGTTTGAAGGTTTAAGCCTACCCAGAGGCACCTCAGAAGAAAGGCCTGGCAATTTACTTCTAAAAAATTAGCCATTGAAAACTCCATGGCATGCAGTTCTATTCAGACACTCGTGGGGTCACTGTGAGTCAGAATCAGCTCAGCATCAACTGGTCTTTACTGAGATATTGGTGGTTCTGTGGTAGAATTCTGCCTTTCAGCAGGAGACCAGGGTTCTCTTCCTGAGCAACGCACAGCTACCACCTGTCAGTAGAGGTTTGCGTGTTCCTGTGATGCCGAGCAGATTTCAACAGAGTTTCCAGACTAAGACAAACAGGTAGAAAGTTCTGGCAATCTACTTACAAAATCAGTGATTGAAAACCCTGTGGATCACAATGGTCGGATTTGCAACCAGTCATGGGGATGGCGTGATGGCAGCAATTCATTCCATTGTGCATGAGGTTGCCATGAGTCAGAGGCTGACTTGAAAGAAGAGAGCAACAATGTTCTTGGTGCAGACATGGAGGTATCTGGAGAGAATAAAGCACGATCCCTCTCCTTAAGGAGAATCTACTGGTGAAAAAGTCAAAGTATAACAGAAAATAGTATATTAATAACGTAGCACAGGCAACCCTGGTGGCGTAGTGGCTAAGTGCTACAGCTGCTAACCTAAAGGTCAGCAGTTCAAATCCACCAGGGGCTCCTTGGAAACTCTGTGGGGTAGTTCCACTCTGTTCTATAGGGTTGCTATGAGTCGGAATCAACTCGATGGCAGTGGGTTTTTGGTTTTTGTTAACATAGCACAAAATAAGTGCATGGTAAACAAACAGCCAGTACTTTATCCCTGCAGCCGTTGATTTTCTGATCTCTAAAATAGGATGTGATGCTAGGCTTTCTCAAATAATAGTTTTTGAGAAATAAGTAGTATTTGTAAGGAAAAAAAAAAAAACAGTACACAGCAAATAAATATAAGCCCATACAGCAACATATTCTTAAATTCCAGACTAGAGGGGTCTTAGCTACCAACAACTCTTTAGTATATGAATATTGTATATTCTAAGTTTAACAGTCATCGAAAAAATAATTATTATCGAATCCTTAAAGGCAACTATAGCAGTGAACAAGACAGATACAGTCCTTGCATTCTTTGAGTTTACATAGCCTAGAGGATGAAGACAGACAATAAGCAAGTAAAGAAATAAACAAGATCATTTCTGGTAGTGGTAAGTGCCCCAATGGGCATAAAGTGAGGCAACATGGTAGGGGTGTGGGTGGACAAGGGTGTAGAGTGCTTCTTTGGATTGAGAAGTAGAAAAGACTTCTTTGAGTTGAGTACTGGGAATTGTTTAATATGATAAGACCCTGTAGGGGACAAAGGAGTCCCCCAGTGGCACAAATGGGTAAGCACTTGACCACTAACTGAAAGGTTGTCAGTTCAAACTCACCCAGAGGCACATTGAAAGAATGGCCCGGTGATCTGCTTCTGAAAAATCAGCTACTGAAAATCCTATGGAGCCCAGTTCTACTATGACACACGCGAGGGTGCCATGAGTTGGAGCTAACTTGATGGCTCCTGGTTGTTGTTTTTTTTGGGGGGGGGGTGGGGGGTGGTTGTGGAAGGAAATATTACAAAGGTCGAGTGATTTGTTTTTGAGGTTTATCCTCATTTCCCTTTTTCTGCCCACAGCCAACCTGAGCATGTGTTTAAGCTACAGTCTCTACCAAAGAGTTAGTTAGCTGATAAGAGCCTCAGGCAGTGGTGTTTACAGGCTCATTCCTTCACAGAGGTGGCTGCTCAAGGGCTGGCAGAAGAGGAATCAAGGCCTAACAACAAAATTCACCTCTGCTAAGGGACCAAAAAATATTTTTCACTTTTACTTTAAACTCACTGAAGGGGAAGAGCCCTCGCCTGGGTTAAGATCCTAGCTCTGGCGAGGACTAGACATATAAACCTGGTCAAGATGCATGCCTCTGCTGAAAAACCCTCCAGAGCTAAATCCATGTGCCTGTGAGGTAACCAGAGTCCCAGGATGGTGCAAACATTAATGCATTCAGCTGTTAACTGAAAGGTTGGCAGTTCAAATCCACCTAGAGGCATCTGGGAAGACCTGGCAATCTACTTCTAAAAATCAGCTATTGAAAATCCTATGGAGCATAGTTCTACCCTGACACACATGGGATTGCCATGAGTCAGAGTTGACTTCATGGCACCTGGTTTGGTAACGTGACTAGGAGACCTGAGAGTGGAGGGAAGGGATTTGGCGCCTGAGCCCTGTTCCTTTCCTTCTCCCACCTCCCACCACTTGCCTGTCTCTTAAAAGTTTCCTGAACTTGAACCATCTGGACTAGCCCTCTCCCAAGAACCCTGTCACTTTGGAGAGGCTGCTAATGACCAATTGGTATTACATGGAGTGAAGAGTCCTGTTCTCTCTTCCTGGATGCAGAATTCTGCATTTTGTCTTTGGTTGGTATAGGAAATCCCCCATCTTACAGTAAAAAGGGTGGCACAGTGGTTAAGTTTTCAGCTACTAACCAAAAAGTCAGCAGTTCAAATCCACCAGCCGCTCCTTGGAAACCCTATGGGGCAGTTCTACTCTGTCCTGTAGAGTCACTGTGAGTTGGAATGGACTTGAGGGCAATGGGTTTTTTATTGGGTTTCTACTATATGTTGTTGTTAGGTGCCATCAAGTTGTTTCCAACTCATACAACAGAATGAAACCCTGCCCAGTCCTGTGCTATCCTCGCAATCGTTATATCGTTGTTACGTTTGAGCCCATTATTGCAGCCACTGTGTCAATCCATCACATCGAGGGTTTCCCTCTTTTTCACTGACCCTTTACAAATCATGATGCCCTTCTCCAGAGATTGGTTCCTCCTGATGACATGTCCAAAGTATGTGAGACGAAGTCTTGCCATCTTCGCTTCTAAGGAGCACTCTGGCTGTACTTCCTCCAAGACAGATTTGTTTGTTCTTCTGGCAGTTCATGGTATATTCAATGTTCTAATAATAATTCAAAGGCATCAATTTTACCACATGCAAAGCAAAAAATTATAGTCTAGATCTTACATTTGAGAAACTTACAGTCTAGTATGTAAGAAAGTAGTTATTTTCAGCTTGTAAGAGAGGCAGTGCAGTAAAAGGGACTTTTTCAAGCTATATAACATCACCCTAAACACATGTACACATACTCACACATACACACATCCAAAAAGCTATGGGACCTGGGCCTCTAAGGTATGCTTACTTAAGACATTGTCTTGCAGAATCTTAGAAAATGTTTTGGCCAAATGGCACCCTCATTCCATGGGAGTCGAAACATGTGCAAGATCAAATCTCAGACACAGAGGTACTTTCATAATTATTTTATAAACTGGAATCCCCCAACCCCCATCCCTCCAGTTTGGACCCTGTCTGAGTACAGCCCCATGACACCCATGTGACAAAGGGGGAACATGGTTACAAGAGCTGGGGATATTTGCTCTTCCTCTAGAGAGTCAACCTCATCCTCTGATATCCCAGGTAGGCTAGACTCCATGGTGTCTCATGCCAAACACCTCAAAATCTTAAATTCTAGATTTTGTATTCCAGAAAAGCAGTTATGCATTCTTCCCTTTCCCCCATACCCTTATGGAAAGTGTGTTGCTCAGTGCAACTTCTAGAGGACAGTGAGCTAAACAAGAGAAATTTTTATCCAATTAAGTAGCCATGAAATGAACAAAGGAAGGCTTCTGAGGAAATCTCCTGTGCTCAGCAGCATCCTGCCTTGAGGAGGAACGAAGTTGACTAATCTTCTCAGACTTCCTAATAGGAAACATCCAGGCTTTCCTCGGTGGTGGAGATGGGATGGGGATGGGGTGAGGTGGGCTAGGGGTGCATGTGGCTTTTGTCTGCTTTTCTATCCCCCTCCTGAGAATCATCAGAACTAATAAAAAATTCTATTGACAGGAATGTGTAGGTCATGTTAAAACGGCGAAGAGGTAAAAACAGTTGTGAACCCCTAAAAAGTAATAAAGTGCGAATTAAGTAATAATAAATAATATCTGGAAAAAATAATATCTGCGAATTAAGTAATAATAAATAATACCTAGAACTTATGTGTCCAAATGAGCACTGTTTCCTTCATAATAGTCCATTTGAAAAAACAAACAGCTATTCCAATGTTGCCGCCATTGATCAAACTATTTTTGGAACAAGGATATTATCTTTCAAACCAGGTTACTTGTCGTACCAGAAAAGAGCCATATTTGAAAGTCACATCTCATTTTTCACAATTAAGGACACTTCTGTAGAGACTGAACATCCATCAGAAACTTCCAGACCTCCCTTGAGAAGCAAAATGGCACTGGCCTGGAGTTGGGCTCAGATGATGAGTACCTGCAGGGAAGCCGTCTCACTCACAGTGACCTCTGTCGTCATCGTTGAGTGTCAATGCCACCACCCCATGCCTGGGACCCTCCACCTCCCACTTTATGGGTAAACCGGTGATAATTTTAGCTTCCTAACCCAGTCCACACTCAGTTTGCTATTTAGGCATCAATATTTTTGGCTTAGTCCTTCCTCTTGGTCATTTTGGTGGCTATAAAAATACACCCTGCAGTCTTCCAACAAGGGTAATTAACACAACCAGCATAAATGACCAAAAGCCTCAGCTCCTGTGCTCTGCGTGGAGGCCAAGTTTCTGCCACAGGCTGCTCCCAGGCAACAGGAGCAAGGCAGGGATACAAAGGCAGGTCCATTACTGGAGGATTTGGGACTCCCAGGCTGACCAGCTTTGGCTCAAGGATTCCCAGTAACCTTGTCACACCTCCTTTAGAGTGCAAAGCAGTCTGGAAAGCTTCCAGAAATCTCCTCTCTTTCTCGCTTTCACTTGGGTCAAATTTGCTTCATGATCTGAGGGTCCAGCAAACATACGCATCTGAAGCAAAAAACCAAACCAGTTGCCCCTGAGTCAATTTTGACGCATGGAAATCCCATGTGAGTCAGAGTAGAACTATGCTCCATAGGATTTTCAGTGGTTGGTTTTCAGAAGTAGATCACCAGGCCTTTCTTGCTAGGTACCTTTGCATGGATTCAAATCTCCAACATTTCATTCAGCAGTCAAGCACTTGACCATTTGCACCATCCAGGGATATACACAGTAAAACCTGCAAAAGCTGGAAACTGTGCAAGGCAGAAACCTGTCAGAGAAGGAAGACTAAAATATTTTCACTGAAATGAGTGATAGAAAAGTGATTGAGACTGTACCCTGTCAAAGATGGAAAACTTGTGAGACCTGAAAAAACGAGGCAGTCCCATCAAGTTCTGGCTCTCACTGGTTTCACTGTGTGTATACATATATATGTGTGTGTATGCATATATGTTGTTAGGTGCCATGGGGTCCGACTCATAGCAACCCTATGTACAATGGAATGAAACACTGCCCAGTATTTGCAATGAAGAAGTATTTGGTCTTCCAGAATTCTATCATGCAATCTCTGCCATCATTTCTATCACCAGGGCCAAATTTTCCAACTACCAATCCTTCTTTGTTTTCAACTTTTGCATTCCAATCACCAGTAATTATCAATGCATCTTGACCACATGTTTGATTAATTTCAAACTGCAGAAGTTGGTAAAACTCTTCAATTTTCTCATCTTAGGCATTAGTGGTTGGTGCATAAATTTGAATAATAATCTTATTAACTGGTCATCCTTGCAAGTATGTGGATATTATCCTGTCACTGACAACATTGTACTTCAGGGTAGATCTTGAAATGTTCTTTTTGACGATGAACACGAAGCCATTCCTCTTCAATTTGTCATTCCCCACATAGTAGACCATATGATTGTCTAATTCAAAACGGCTAGTACTACTTCATTTCAGTTCGCTATTGCCTTGGATACTGATCTTTGAGTTCCATGTCATTTTTGATCACTTCCAATTTTCCTAGATTCATACTTCATACATTCCACTTTCTGATTATTAATGGATGTTTGCAGCTGTTTCTTCTCATTTTGAGTTTTGCCACTGCAGCAAATGAAGGTTCTGAAAGCTTGACTCCACCCACGTCATTAAGGTCGACTTACTTTGAAGAGGCAGCTATTCCCTAGTGGTATTTTGAGTGCCTTCCAACCTGAGGGGCTCATCTGGCACTATATTAGATAACGTTTTGCTGCTATTCATAAGGTTTTCACTAGCCAGTTTTTTCAGAAGTAGACTGCCAGTTCCTGTTTCCCAGTCTGTCTTAGTCTGGAAGCTCTGCTGAAACCTGTCCACCCAAGGGTGGCCCTGTTGGTATTCAAAATACCAGTGGCAAATCTTCCAGCATTACAGCAACATGCAAGCCACCACAGTACGACAAACTGATAGACGTGTGGTTGATTATATATATATATATATATATATATATACACACACACACACAAATACGGCACAATGGTTAACCATAATGTTTGCAGTTCAAACCCATCAGAGGCTTCATGGGAGAAAAGACCCGGTAATCTGCTTTTGTAAAGGTTACAGCCTAGCAAACTCTATGGGCATTTCTACTGTGTTCTATAGGGTCGCTATGAATCAGAATCAATTGGGTGGCACACAATAACAACAACAGGGAGAGAGAGAGATTTACTTCAAGGAATCATGATAGGTGGCAGGCCACAGGACCATAGTTTTCTGACTCCCCTTTAAGACAGGAGTGGTGGAAAGATCACAAGTTTTCAGGCAAGACAATCATTTCAGATTCTAGCTTTACCTCTCAGATAACCTTTCAATTCACAATTTTCTTTGCTATAAAATGGGGTATAATAATATATCACGCATACGAACGAAATGACATATATGAGAGAATTTGCAGAATATTAGTAGCACAAAAATATACTCAGTAGAAGTGTTTCCCTAATAGGTACTCAGGATACTTACAGAATTTAAATTTGAAGATGTTTTACTTTAAGAAAATCTTCTCTTGACCAATCTTTCCTAGAGAGCTCTTTAAATCTCCTGGAAGTCATGTTTGTCATTGATTTCAGCAGAAAGCCCATGCAATCAGGACGTTTAAATGGGATTTCGGCTGTAATTCCAATTGATATACCTTGATTGGAACCTCTAAGGCCAATGTAATAAGTCATAAAGTTGAAGGAAACAAGGCAAATGAAACCTGCAGACTTACTGTATGATTAACCTTCAACACAGACAGAAAGAGCATAATGAATGTGTAGCATTTGCTACACTCTTTTGATGGTGAAATTAAAAACAGAGAGTCTATCGATGTCAGATGATTGTTCCAGAGACTCTGCTGCATTGGATTAATGTCTCAACAAAACACCATCTGATGAATTCCATAATGAAAGAATTTATCGACCTGCCTGTTGGAGAAAAATGCTGTACATGAAGAAATTGCTGTAAAATATGTGTTTAATGGGAAAAACAAAGCTTATGTTTAGAATACGTTTTTGTTTTCTAAAGGTATAAGCCAAGTATTTTATTTCTCCATTCCCCAGCGGAGCTCTGCTTTAAGCATTAAGCCATAATAGGAGTCATTGCGTATGAAGATACACATTGCCGTGTGTATCTCCAGTGAAAACGGCCAGAATTACGAGCTCCCTCATTCTATTATCCAGTTGAGCACCGTGAACCTAACAGGCTAGAAGCAAACTCCTCCAAGCTTTTACAGTGTGCTAGCTTTTTTTAGGGGCTTTTTTGTTGTGACACCCAGGTGGGGCGAGTCTCTTCCACGATGTTATAAGTGGGAGCCGGATTGATGTTTCAGAAATTGCTTCTTCTGACAATAATCTCTGTATTTCTGTTTCTCCCCTTCCCCCAAACTAAGAATGATTTAATAGTTACAATTTTTTTTTCAAAGATAATATTGGAAGAATAGGTCAAGAAATCTTGATAAAGATGTTGCTATGGAAAGGCTTCATGGCGAAGGACTAAGAGCAAGGCTTTGGTATTAGAGGATCTTTTTTTTTTTTTTTCAATTTTTTTTTTTCAATTGTGCTTTAAGTGAAGGTTTACAAATCAAGTCGGTCTCATACAAAAATTTATATACACCTTGCTATGTACTTCTAGTTGCTCTCCCCCTAATGAGTCAGCAAACTCCTTCTCTCCACCCTGTATTCCCTGTGTCCATTCAGCGAGCTTCTGCTCCCCTCTGTCTTCTCATCTCTTCTCCAGACAGGAGCTTCCCACATAGCCTCATGTGCCTTCCTGAGCCAAGAAGCTCACCACTCACCAGTATCATTTTCTATCCCATAGACCAGTCCAATCCCTGTCTGAAGAGTTGACTTTGGGAATGATTCTAGTCTTGGGTTAACAGAGGTCTGGGGACCATGACCTCCAGGGTCCTTGTAGTCTCAGTCAGACCATTAAGTCTGGTCTTTTTATGAGAATTTGAGGTCTGCATCCCACTGCTCTCCTGCTCCGTCAGGGATTCTCTTGTGTTTCCTCTCAGGGCAGTCATCGGTTGTAGCTGGGCACCATCTAGTCCTTCTGGTCTCAGGCTGATGTAGCCTCTGATTTATGTGGCCCTTTCTGTCTCTTGGCTCATAATTACCTTCTTCTTTCCTCCAGGTGGGTTGAGACCAATTCATGAATCTTAGATGGCTACTTGCTAGCTTTTAAGACCCCAGACACCATTCAACAAAGTGGGATGCAGAATATTTTCTTAATAGATTTTATTATGCCAATTGACCTAGCTGTTCCCTGAAACCATGGTCCCCAGACCACTGCCCCTGCTACTCTGGCCTTCAAAGTGTTTGGTTTATTCAGGAAACTTCTTTGCTTTTGGTTTAGGCCAGTTATTCTGACCTTTTCTATATTGTGTGTTGTCTTTCCCTTCACCTAAAATAGTTCTTGTCTACTATCTAATTAGTGAATATCCCTTTCCCTCTCTCCCTCCCCTCTCTCGTAACCACCAAAGCATATTTTCTTCTGTGTTTAAACTATTTCTTGAGTTCTTGTAAGAGTGGTCTCATACAATATTTGTCCTTTTGCAACTAATTCCACTTGGCATAATGCCTTCCAGATTCCTCCATGTTATGAAATGTTTTACGGATTCATCATTGTTCTTTATTGATGCATAGTATTCCATTGTGTGAATATACCATAACTTATTTATCCATTCATCTGTTGATGGGCACCTTGGTTGCTTCCACCTTTTTGCTATCTCAAACAGTGCTACAATGAACATGGGTGTGCATATATCTATGTAAAGGCTCTTATTTCTCTAGGATATATTCCAAGGAGTGGGATTGTTGGATCGTAAGGTAGTTCTATTTCTAGCTTTTTAAGGAAGTGCCAAATCAATTTCCAAAATGTTTGTACCATTTTACATTCCCACCAGCAGTGTAGAAGTGTTCCAGTCTCTCTACAACCTCTCCAACATTTATTATTTTGTGGTTTTTGGATTAATGCCAGCCTTGTTGGAGTGAAATAATATCTCATTTTAGTTTTGATTTGCATTTCTCTAATGGCTAATGATCGTGAGCATTTCCTCATGTATCTGTTAGCTGCCTGAATGTCTTCTTTGGTGAAGTGCCTGTTCATATCCTTTGCCCATTTTTTAATTGGGTTATTTGTCTTTTGGTTGTTGAGTTTTTGCAGTATTACGTAGATTTTAGAGATCAGATGCTGATCAGAAATGTGATAGCTAAAAACTTTCTCCCAGTCTGTAGGTAATCTTTTCACTCTTTTGGTGAAGTCTTTGGATGAGCATAGTTGTTTGATTTTTAGGAGCTCCCAGTTATCTAGTTTCTCTTCTGGTGTTTGTGCATTGTTAGTAATGTTTTGTATACTGTCTATGCCATGTACGAGGGCTCCTAGTGTTGTCCCTATTTTTTCTTCCATGATCTTTATCGTTTTATATATTATATTTAGGTCTTTGATCCATTTTGAGTTAGTTTTTGTGCATGGTATGAGGTATGAGTCTTGTTTCATTTTTTTGCAGATGGATAGCCAGTTATGCCAGCACCATTTGTTAAAGAGACTGTCTTTTCCCCATCCAACTGACTTTGGGCCTTTGTCAAATATCAGCTGTTCATATGTGGATGGATTTATGTCTGGATTCTCAATTCTGTTCCATTGGTCTATGTGTCTGTTGTACCAGTACAGGGCTGTTTCAGCTAGTGCGGCAGTATAATAGGTTCTAAAATGAGGCCTCCCACTTTGCTCTTCGTTTTTAGTAATGCTTTACTTATCCAGGGCCTGGCATCAGAGGATCTTGATTTCAAATTCTGATTGTGAATGACCTGCAAAGTCACCTGGAGTAAGTTACCAAACTGTTTAATTTCTCAGAGCCTCTGTTCTATCCTTTATAAAATGGGAGAATAACAACTACTCTTCAGGTACCAGACCAAACCTGTTGCCATTGATTCCCACTCCTAGGGACTCTTCAGGTAGAGGAGAATTAAATGACAATGAATATAAGACACATAGCATAATATCAGACACAAAGCATGTAATCAATAAATACAGAGAAAGAGAGCTGCTGTAGAGTCAGTTCTGACTTATGATGGCCTTACATACAATAGAGTGAAACATTGCCCAGTCCTGTGTCAGCCTCATGATCATTGGATGTTTGAGCCTATCTTTGTGACTATTGTGCCAATCCATCTCACTGAGGGTCTCCCTTTCCCTCCCTGGACCTCTGCTTCACCAAACATGATGTTCTCCCCCAGCAGTTGATCCCTCCTAATGACATATCCAAAGCAAGCAGGTTGAACAATGTTCTGTTTTGATCCGTAAGGTTTTCATTGAGTAATTTTTGGAAATAGATTGCCAGTCCTTCCTACCTAGTCTGTCTTAGTCAGAAAGCTCTGCTGAAACTTATCTGCTAAAGGTGACCCTGCTGGTACTTGAGATACCAGTTACATAGTTTCTCACATCATAGCAAGATGCAAGATACCATAGTATGACAAGCTGACAGATGGGTAGTGGATTAATAAATAGTATCTAACTATTATTACTTATATTGAATTTTTTTGTCGTTTATACAAATAAATGAGTTATACTCTTCTGGATAAAGTGAATTAGGTGAGGAAGTAGGATTGCTAAGAAGAAGATGGCCGGAAGCAGTTCAGTAAACAGAGCTTTGCGTCAAAGTGCCTAGCAGAGTGTAGTTATTCGATAAGTATTGGTTGATTTGATTTGAAACAAGCATCACTCTTATGCTTTGCGTGTTCTAAATTAGGCTATAGACATTCCCTCAGTTATTTTAATTAGAATCAGATGAAAGAAGAAACAGAGGCATTGGATATGAGAATCGAGTTTACCGCAGTCTCTGGAGGATGGACAGAGGAAATAATAGGTCTTTTCAACCTTTAATTTCAATGACTCAAACAGGAGAAAGGTTGCCAGTACAAACAAGGCTGCTTTGCCTCCCTGGGTGCCGGATAATTCAATACAAGCTCCTTTTATCCAGCAACAGAAGTTAGGGCCATGACTCAGCACACCAGGCAGGCAATAGGCTAAAAAAAGTCTCCTGTGTGGCCTTCTGGACTTCACATTGAAAGCTGCCTGTTCTATCGGGTCTCCTCCTTATCGTTTTACTCCACAATTACAAAGGTGTCCTGTTATAGCCTTGGCTCACCACCCCACCTCACCTCCCCAAAAGCTACAATGCATTTGCCATGTGTGCACAAGAATATTGATGTCAAGACTGCCGCAGACAGATGTAGCACGTGTTGTCAGCAGCTCTCTTTTCGTGTGCTTAATAGCATGTGCCATGTGCACCTGCCAGGCCTAACTGTGTGTGTATGGATTGGGCTGACCTTTGGTGCCTCTTGGTGCTCAGGCAGAGGGATGCAACTTCTTTGTGCACCTTCCGCCTGTAGACTGAAGAGGTCAGTTATCTCTCATTAAAAAAACAAACAAACTCACTGCCACCAAGTTGATTCCAACTCCTAGCGACTCTATAGAACTGCCTCATAGGGTTTCCAAGGCTGTAAATCTTTACAGAAGCAGACTGCCACATCTTTCTCCTGTGGAGTGGCTGGTGGGCTCAAACCACCGACCTTTCAGTTAACAGCCAAGCACTTTACACCAGGGCTCCTTATTATCTCTCATAAACCCCTTAAATTATTTTTCTTCCTTAGAGATAGGTTTACAGAGTAAAGCAAAACGAAAAAAAATCTAAGCCACATAACGTACCAGAAGACGTACCCGTTGCCATTGTGTCCCTTCTGACTCATGGTGACCACACGTGTGTCAGAGTAGAACTGTGCTCTGTACGGTTTTCAGTGGACGAGTTTTCAGAAGTGGATCCCCAGGCTTTTCTTCTGAGGTGCCTCTGGGTGGACTTGAACCTCCAGCCTTTTTGTTAACAGCCAAGCTCATTAACCATTCGCACTACACAGGGACACCAGAAGATTACTTGTAACCAAAGGATACACCAATTTGGGTTAGGAACTACCATATTTTTACCAAATAATGCCCCACCTTCCATGTTTGTTTCCCAGTCACACCCACAATGAAGTGTTTTCGTAAGTGCACTATGTTAATTTTTTTACAGAATCAGTAAAAAAAAAAAAAAAAAAAAATTGGCATAGCGGTGTTTATGAAAGTACCTTGAAAGAAGGGCATGACTGGCAAACAAATGTAGAAGGTGCTCTTTGTTTGCTAAAAATACAGTATATGGGAAAATGTGCCATGTGACCCACAGCCAACACACACGGCTGTCCTCCTTTTTGTAGGCTGCTGACACACACTGCCCAGAGAGCAAGGCAGAACTGAATGAGGTCTGTACCCTGAGACGACATGTGGGGCTCCACCTCTCCTTTTGAACCTACAATCAACTCTGAGTTCAGAGACAGTAAGAGAGGTGGGAAAAGCCATGTCTGGATCATCTATAGTTTGCTGGAAGCCACTGGGTTTTAGTGTAGTTTCATATTGTCCTTTATTAGCACTTTGCTGTATTTGTTTTGTTTTAAAGCTGATTTATGCTATTGTAGAAAAGATTTAATGCAAATAACAATGCACGAAATCAGGGAAGACATTTACCTATAAGCAGTGTGTACTATGCTGGTAAACTGGCTGTCTGGGGAAAAAAACAAACAAACTCGGATTTATAGTGTTTCCTGATTTCTGTGGTATAAATATTCCCATCTACCCACAGTTTAATAACTACCCACAGTTTAATGACCAGTTCTTAACATCCCTGAATACTTAACAATAAAAAAAAAAAGCCAGTTGCCGTCGAATCAATTTTGACTCATGACGACCCCGTGCATTGCAGAGCAGAACTTCACTCCGTGGGGGGTTTTAATAGACTTTCACTACCTAGCGCTAATAATACACCACTTCAGAAACTCACCACCAAGAGGCAAAACCAAACAAACAAACCCATTGCCATCAATTCCGACTCATAGCGACCCTTTAGGAACTGCCCCATAGAGTTTCCAGGGAATGCCTGGTGGACTCAAACTGCCAACCTTTTTGTTACCAGTAGAACTGCCCCATAGAGTTCCCAGGGAGTGCCTGGTGGACTCAAACTGCCAACCTTTTTGTTACCAGTCACAGCACTTAACCACTACTCCACCAGGGTCTCAACCAAGAGGCCCTGTTAAAATATGTCTTATTTCTTTCCAGTGCTTTCGCTACACTTTTCAAACAATAAGGTAATATCATTTTAAAAAATGTACTCTGCTTTTTTTCTAGGAATTGTTTTTTAAGTTTATTTCATGCCCCATTTAGTAGGCCAAATAACGTCCCCCCAATGATGTCCATGTCTTGATCTCCAGAGCCTGTGGATATGTTATCTTCCATTGTAACAGGGACTTTGCAGATGTGATCAAGTTAAGGATGCAGAGATGGGGAGATTATACTGGATTATCTCGGTGGGACCAATGTAACTGCAAGGGTCCGTATAAGAGGGAGGCAGGTGTGCCAGAGCCAGAGAAGGAGAAGTGACAGAAGCAGAGGTTGGAGGGATGCAGGGCCATGAGACGCCAAGGAATGCAGGTAGCCTCTACCAGTTGCCGGTGAGTCAATTCCTATTTAAAGCAACCCTACATGAAAGAGTAGAACTATCTCATAGGGTTCCCAAGGCTCTAAATCTTTGAGGAAGCAGACTGCCATGTCTTTCTCCCATGGAATGGCTGGTGGGCCATAGCTGCCGATGTTTCAGTTAGCAGCCAAGTGCTTAGCCACTGTGCCACCAGGGCTCCTGGACTGCTTCTAGACACTGGAAAAGGCCAAGAAATGAATTGCCCCTAGAGCTTCCAGAAGGAGCACAGCCTTGCTGATGCCGATTTTAGATTTCTGACCTCTAGAACTGTAAAATGATAAATGTGTCTGATTTTCAGCCACCAACTTTCTGGTGCTTTGTTAGAACAGCAGTAGGAAACTAAAACACTCAGGTTTATTTTCACAAAATGCTTAGGGAGCCAGATCTTACTTTGTAGAATAAATTGCAGCCTTCGGAGGCAATTAGAGCCAGGTTCAGATAGTGATGTCACCCCTTGTTAGTTGTGTGGCTATGGTGGCATTACTTAACCTTGTTGAACCTGATTTCCTCACCTTCAAGATGGAGATAAAAAAACAATATCCAATTCACAGGGTAAAAATAGTTGACATTTATTAAATGATCATTAAATCCTAGTTTCTTTCTTCTCATTTCCAACTCCTGTTTAAAGTGGTTGGTTTGTTCTTGGAGCCCTGGTGGCCCAGTGGTTAAGAGCTATGGTGAGCTACAGCTGCTAGCCGAAAGGTCGGCAGTCTGAATCCACCAGCCCCTCCTTGGAAGCCCTA
This sequence comes from Loxodonta africana, assembly GCF_030014295.1. Taxonomy (NCBI): domain Eukaryota; kingdom Metazoa; phylum Chordata; class Mammalia; order Proboscidea; family Elephantidae; genus Loxodonta; species Loxodonta africana. The sequence goes on from NC_087354.1 coordinate 24,535,617, forward strand.
TGGGGCAGTTCTACTCTGTCCTATAGGGTAGGTATGAGTTGGAATCAACATGACAGCAATGGGTTCGGTTTGTTTTTGGTTTATTTACACTCCACATACTAGTCTTGCCAATTTATAAAATCCTTCCTGGTTCCCACCTCATGAGAAAAGAATTGCAGAGCAGTACTGTTGCATAAAAAGGAGTCCTTGTGGTGCAATGGTTAAGTGCTCTGCTGCTAACTGAAAGGTTGGTGGTTCAAACCCACCCAGCAGCTCCATGGGAGAAAGACCTGGAAATCTGCACCAGTAAAGATTATAATCTAGAAACCCGATGGGGCAGTTTACTCTGTCACATGAGGTCTCTGAGTGGAAAATCAACTTGATGATACCTAAAAACAACAACCTTTATGGGAGCAGATTGCCAGAGCTTTCTCCCATGGAGTGCCTGGAGGGGTCTGAACCACCAAACTCTCAGTTTGTGGCCTTGCTCTTAACCGTTGCACCGCCAGGGCCCCTTAAAACTTCCAATAAGAATAGATAATATTGGTTACATGATTTTATAGACACACATAATATCAATATTGGCAACACTCAATGCATAATGCAAGGTTAATAAATTCTGTCTTTTTGCTGGAATGCAAACTTATTTAGAACCCTGGTTAAATTAAAATAAAGGGGGGAAACGTGTTTCATTTAATGTGGCCAATTTGCCTGGGTGTTTTTCTCTTTCCCTTTTATGGGAGAGTCATTATAGCTGAAACGCCATAATCAGGTCTGAGGGGAAAACCTAACAGCAGGCCCACATATGGCACAGACTGCTAGCTGCCTACCAACATCTATCTTCCCTCGTCTTTATGAATACAACCTCCAGCACTAGGGAGCATGTGTCCCTGATGCCAGTGGGGCCAGCTGTACCGGCCCGGTGTGCCATATCCTGGGACTTGTTTTACATGAAAGAAAAAAATAACCTTCGGCCTTGTTTAAACCACTATTATTTTGGGTGTCTGTCACATGCCAGAAGAAAAGCCTGGTGCTCTACTCCTGAAAAATCAGCCACTGAAAACCCTGGGGAGGACAGTTCCACTCTGACACAAACGGTGTTGTCGCGAGTTGGGATTAACTCTACGGCAACTGGTTTGTTTATTTATTTGGCCACATGCAGTCAAACTTTATCCTTTCTGATATCCTTCATAATCCAAATTCGGGAGATTTGATTCCCAAATATGTGATCTGAATTGAACTGAAAAATTAAGAAGCCCAGTCAATGGGTGGGACCCAATGTTATGTCATTATAAAAAAAAAAAAAATTATAGCCACCATAAAAACTACTGGTCAATAGTTGCCCACTATGTGCCAGGTATTATTTTGAGTTTTTTAAATGCATTGTATTATTTAACCCTGTGGAGTAGCCATTGGTTTCTTCATTTTGAAAGAATGGGCCCACTTAAATAGCATGTGGAAGAGCCAGGATTCGACTCTAAGCATGTCTGACTACAAATCCCATAATCTTAGCACCTTTTCATCAGCTATCCAATAGCGGCTGCAACAGTATATCGACAGGGAACTGCCAGAAATTCAGGCTGGTTTCAGAAGAGGACATGGAACCAGGGATATCATTGCTGATGTCAGATGGATCCTGGCTGAAAGCAGAGAATACCAGAAGGATGTTTACCTGTGTTTTATTGACTATGCACAAGCATTCAACTGTGTGGATCATAACAAACTATGGATAACACTGCGAAGAATAGGAATTCCAGAACACTTAATTGTGTTCATGAGGAACTTTTACATAGATCAAGAGGCAGTTGTTCGGACAGAACAAGGGTTTAAAGTCAGGAAGGGTGTGCATCAGGGTTGTATTCTTTCACCATACCTATTTAATCTGTATGCTGAACAAATAACACGAGAAGCTGGACTATATGAAGAAGAACGGGGTATCAGGATTGGAGGAAGACTCATTAACAACCTGCGTTATGCAGATGACACAACCTTGCTTGCTGAAAGTGAAGAGGACTTGAAGCACTTACTAATGAAGATCAAAGACCACAGCCTTCAGTATGGATTGCACCTCAACATAAAGAAAACAAAAATCCTCACAGCTGGACCAATGAGCAACATCATGATAAACAGAGAAAAGATTGAAGCTGTCAAGGATTTCATTTTACTTGGATCCACAATCAACAGCCATGGAAGCAGCAGTCAAGAAATCAAAAGACGCATTGCATTGGGCAAATCTGCTGCAAAGGACCTCTTCAAAGTGTTGAAGAGCAAAGATGTCACCCTGAAGACTAAGGTGCAGCTGACCCAAGCCATGGTATTTTCAATCACATCATAAGCATGTGAAAGCTGGACAATGAATAAGGAAGATCGAAGAAGAGTTGATGCCTTTGAATTGTGGTGTTGGCGAAGAATATTGAGTATCCCACGGGCTGCCAAAAGAACGAACAAATCTGCCTTGGACGAAGTGCGGCCAGAATGCTCCTTAGAGGCAATGATGGCGAGACCGCGTCTTACATACTTTGGACATGTTGCCAGGAGGGATCAGTCCCTGGAGAAGGACGTTATGTTTGGCAGAGTACATGCTCAGTGGAAAAGAGGAAGACCCTCAATGAGGTGGATTGACACAGTGGCTGCAACAATGAGCTCAAGCATAACAACGATTTTAAGGATGGCGCAGGACCGGGCAGTGTTTCTTTCCGTTGTGAGTAGGGTCGTTATGAGTTGGAACCAACTCGATGGCACCTAACAACAACAACAACTATCTCAAAGAAATGAGGAATCCAAAGACACTCATGGTCTCTCAATGCCGACATTCCTTCTATAAAGCATTCAAGTATCTGTCAGGTCCGTAATCACTTCTGCAACATGGGTGAACCAGATGAAAATTAATCTTAAATTAATATTGAAGCTAATTTTTAAGCCATATGAACCAAAGGCTCCTGGTACTTATCTAAAAAAGTGAGTGAAATTCACAATTCCACGTTCTATCTTCTAGCACTATTTTTCCTGTCTGGCTGTGGTTTTTGCAGGACAATAAAGCATTGTTCCTTTGGAATGCTTCACCTTCTGATTCCAATTTTTCACTTGAATTCATACTCCTCTGATTGGAAAAGAATTACCATTCCAATGGCAACCAGGGTTCTGTTCCCTGACCCTTACTTTTTAAAGATCCAAACAGATACCTTTACTTCAGATTTGGAATAAACAATAGAAACAGGTGACTCTATTTTTTAAAACATATTTTCCTCTGCAAAATGGTCTCTTGTCATCATGTAAGAAGAAATATCCTTCATAACAATTTCCCCTTGCCCACCATTTTCTCCTAAAATATTTGTCTCTGGAACAGTTACAAGTTGGGCTAATGCCTTGCAGATGGGGTCTAGGCTCAAGGATATCCCATTAGTAGAGAGTTCTTTACTCCCTGCTAACATCACCACTATCATGACCAGGCACCAAATGTCACGCTAAGATGCCCTTGCCTTTGAAGCTGTTACAGTTATTTATTAATGCAAAACCAACCAACCCAAAACTTGAGGGCTTAGAACGTCTCATCTGAGTTCCATGCGGTATCAGCTGGGTGGCTTGACTGGAGGCTAAAACTCCAATTTCAAGATGGTGCACACATGTGTCTAGAAAGTTGGTGTGGACTATTGTCTGGGAGCTCAGCCAGGCCCATAGGCTGGGGGCTGGGTTTCTCTGCACATGAGCTTCTCCATGACCTGCTCAGGCTTCCTTACAGATGGTGACAAGATTCCAAGAATAAGCATTCTAAGAGAAGAAGACAGAAGTGCTACATATTTTCATGTCGCATCACTTGTGCTAGACTCTGTTGAGGCAGTCACAAAGATCTGCCCAGATTCAAGGGGAGGAGGCAGACCCCAAGACTCAAGAGAAGGAGTGTCAAGGTCATATTTTAAGAACAGCGCTTTAGATGGAAAGTGTTGTTGCAACCATCTTTATAAAACAGAATTCCCTACAAAAGCACTTACCTGAATTAGTTGTGATCTGGACTTACTGATGGACCCACTCCAGGAGTGATGTTGCCTGACATTGAGTTGAAGCCCCCAGTATGCTGTATTGCATACTGATCAAAGCTCTGGAGTCCTACTACTTGTATTCAAAAGCCAGCTGTGCTGCTTACCTAGCTGTGTGACTTAGAGCAAATCATTTAACTTCTTGGACTTCAGTCTTTGTAAAATAGGAATAGAAACAGTACATACCTCGTAGGGCATTGTAAAGAAGGGTAGAGTGTGCCTGACACACAGTAAGCAAGCTATTATTTTTATTACTCATTACATTTACTGCTTCTTTTGATTACATGAAAATAGTCCTGGTTCTTGATAAAACAGTAATGGATTTTCCAAGGGAAACGAGAAAAATATGCAGATGATGATTGGAAGCAGGGACCAGACAGCTCTCTTCAGTTCTCTTTATGATGGAGGGGTAAAGAATGTAGACAGTGGAGTCAGACAGACTTGGGGTATATCCTGGGTCTACCCCTTACCAGCATGGTGACTTTGAGGAAATCACACTATCTTTTTGAACCTCATTCATCCAAGGGGATATTGTGTTATTAAATAGCGTGTATGATTGAGTATGTAGAATGCTTAGATGAGAAATATTTATTGGAGTAGAGAAATGCATTAAAGTTAGCTAATAGCTATAAAATGAGTTATATTCATTCATGGAAGAATGTCCAGGTTAATGAGAATGTGTGGAATGAGGGGAAATAGATAGCAAGCTTGAAAAATGTTTTGAAGTCTTGAATCCTCAAAAATGAAATGGGTAAAAGTGCATTTGGCGTTCCATTTCATCAAGCGGAACTGGATTTTTGGTAGAGTGAATAGGTGTGTACAATTCTCAGTCACCTTGGCAATGGAGTCTTCCCCTCATAATAGTGATATAATGGGAAAAGCTACAGGAGAAGGAAGCCAATAAACTGGAGGCAGAGAAACACTTGGTTTTACAGGCCAGCTTATCCTTGAGGGAAGGTCTTGGGGGAGGGAAAATTTGTGCAGTAGATCAAAGACGAATTCGTAAGAGGCCCAGGCTTGGGCTCTACTGCCCAAGTTTGGTCGGAAGAAATAGGTTTGATTTGTGGGACTCTGTCCTTGTACTTTACTTCCTAACTTAAATGCTTACCCTAATAAGAAAAAAGAAAAGAAAAACATATGGTAGGAAACCTTGTGCTTTTGGGTTCCGAGTAGGACGCCACTTGGAACAGAAGCAGTAATAGTGACTCCGTGTCCTGGTGCCAGGCTCTCTGAACCAGGGTTCAGCAATCTCTCATCCAATGGTTACTGTTGTCAAGTGGTCCTTTGGCAGAAGACAAGCTGAAGCCAAAGGAACTTTAAGAATAGCTGCTTTCCCTAAAGCATCAAAGACAGGGCAAAAGTAATTTCTTTCTCAGTCATATGATGTGATGTAACTATTTGTGTTGCCTCAGTGGTGTTTTTTAACTGTATTTCATTGTGAGCATGTGGTATTTTCTCTCTATTGTGGGCTAAAGTGCCGTTTGTGGATTATCCTTGAAACCTAGCCACCACATGACATTGTTTCCATAGGTAAATTGTTTCCAAGCTCTCAACAACTGACTTAGAAAAAAGCTTTCAGATAAAATGCTCTTTTTATACTAGAATTACTTATACAGTGATATGATATGATATATTTAATAAATGAGATAGTCATCATAATTACCCACATTTTTGTGGAAATTTTCAGATACAGTATGAAGATACAATGGAAGAGTTTAATGAACGCCCTGTTACCCGTCATCTTTCTTTAACATCTTTCAACATTATATGCATCTTATTTCTTCTACCCCAATTATTATGGTTTGAACTGTGTCCCTCGCAAAAGTTCTTTTAAAGTCCAACTCTTGTACCTGCAAATATGACCCTGTTTTGGAGTACAGTTTTTCTTTTGTTATGTTAATGAAGTCATACCAAAGCAGAGTGGGTCCTAAACCCAATCATTTCTAAGTGGTGTCTTCTAAAAGAAGCCCCAGTGGCACAGTGGTTAAGAGCTTGGGTGCTAGCCAAAAGATCAGCAGTTTGAATCCACCACCCTTGGAAACCCTATGAAGCAGTTCTACTTTGTCCTATACGGTCATTATGAGTTGGAATCCACTCAACGGCAACAGGTTTTTGGTTTGGTCTTATAAAAAGAGAAGAATAGACACAGACACAAACAGGGGGAAACAGACAAGTGACAGATGCATCTACAAGCCCAGAAACACCAAGGACAGCTAGAGTTGACACCCTAAATTTGGACTTCTAGCCTCCAGAACTGTGAGGAAATAAGTCACTTATTTGTGGTATCTTTTACTAAGGCAGCACCAGGAAGCTAGGAGTCCCTGGGAGGCACTAAATTGTTAAGCTTTCCACTACTATCCAAAAAGTTGGTGATTGAACCCACCCAGAGGCGTTTCAAAAAAAAAAAGAAGGCCAGGTGATCTGCTCCTGAAAGGTCAGAGCTGGGAAAACCCTATGAAGCACAGTTCTACTCTGCACACATGGAGTCACCATGAGTTGCAATCAACTTGAAAGCAATTTGTTTGTTTGCTTTTTAGGTAACTAAGACACCCCAAACACATAGACTTTCCTTTCTCTACTGGGGCTTCCTGAATGGGCACTGTTGGTGCTCTACCCAGACCTTCTCAGACTCTTTCACCTTTTCTGTATGCCCCTCTCCATACTTCAGGGAGCCTTTGTGCCCTGTGAACTGCCCTTGTGGCTCTTCTTCCAAGGATCATTCATGGGCTCTGGAGCTGCTTCGTTCTGGAAGTACCTGGGCATTTGAGTCTTCTGGAGTAATTCTTAGCCAACGATTGGTGGGTGTGAAAGTGTGAAACTCCAGCTCCCTCGCTTCAGGTCAAATCGACTCTGAGGTATAACTTACCCTGCAGGGTTCCCATGCCAAGCTGAAGTGAAGCTACCCTTCATGGAATTTTGCGTGATATCACACCCTTGTTGGCTTCTTCCCTTTTCTGTCCTATTTCCCTGCCCCTGCTCCCACCAGTTTCTCCTAGGAACATTGCCATAGTATATCACTTGCACACAAACTATCATCTCAGGGTCTGCCCAAGACATGCAATATTATCAAGATAATCCCAGGTATCATATTTCATCCATAATTTTTTTCAGCGTGTATTATTAACAAAGAATTTATTTTATTTTAGCACTACTACTATGCTATTATTACACATAAAAATTAATTAAAATCCACCACTGTCTGTCAATCTGTCATACCATGGTAGCTTGCATGTTGCTGTGGTGCTGGAAGTTATGCCACTGGTATTGTAAATACCAGCAGGGTCACCCATGGTGGACAGGTTTCAGCAGAGCTTCCAGACTAAGAAGAAAGGCCTGGCAATATATTTCCAAAAATTAGCCAATGAAAACCTTCTCGATCACAATGGAACACTGTCTGACTTGCTTGCTTTGGACACATCATCAGGAGGAATCAACCACTGGAGGCAAACATTATGTTTGATGAAGTAGAGGGCCAGTGAGGGCTAGGGAGACCCTCAGTGAGATGGATGGGCACAACCTCCTCAATGATGGACTGGAATATGCCAGTGGTTGAGAGGATGATGCAGGACCAGGCAATGTTTTGCTCTGTTGAGCATAAGGTTGCCATGAGTTGGAGTCAACTCAATGGCAGCTATTTATCTATCAATAATTCATTAATACCATCTAATAGTACTAGATATAGTAATAGTCAGTTTGTCCTGCTGTGGGGGCTTGCATGTTGCTGTGGTGCTGGAAGCTATGCCACCGGTATTCAGCTACCAGCAGGGTCACCCATGGAGGACAGGTTTCAGCTGAGCTTCCAGACTAAGACAGACTAGGAAGAAGGACCTGGCAGTCTACTTCTGAAAAGCATTAGCCAGTGAAAGCCTTATTAATAGCAGCAGAACACTGTCTGATATATTGCTGGAAGATGAGCCCCCCAGGTTGGAGGGCACTAAAAGGATGACTGGGGAAGAGCTGACTCCTCAAAGTAGAGTTGACCTTAATGACATGGATGGAGTAAAGCTTTCGGGACCTTCATTTGCTGATGTGGCATGACTCAACATGAGAAGGAACAGCTACAAACATCCATTAGTAATCAGAACCTGGAATGTACGAAGTATGAATCCAGGAAAATTGAAAAATCGTCAAAAATGAAATGGAACACATAAACATCGATATCCTAGGCATTAGTGAGCTGAAATGGACTGGTATTGGCCATTTTGAATTGGACAATCATATAGTCTACTATGCTGGGAATGAGAACTCAAAAAGGAATGGTGTTGCATTCATCGTCAAAATGAACATTTCAAGATCTATCCTGAGGTACAATGCTGTCAGTGATAGAATAATATCCATACACCTACAAGGAAGACCAGTTAATATGACTATTACTCAAATTTACCCACCAACCACTAGGGCCAAAGATGAAGAAACAGAAGATTTTTATCAGCTGCTGCAGCCTGAAATTCATCAAACATACAATCAAGATGCATTGATAATTACTGGTGATTGGAATGAGAAAGTTGGAAACAAAGAAGGATCAGTAGTTGGAAAATATGGCCTTGGTGATAGAAACAATGCCGGAGATTGAATGATAGATTTTTGAAAGACCAACAACTTCTTCATTGCAAGTACCTTCTTTCACCAACATAAATGGTGACTACACACACGGATCTCACCAGATGGAACACACAGAAATCAAATTGACTGCATCTGTGGAAAGAGATGATGGAAAAGCTCAATATCATCAGTCAGAACAAGGCCAGGGGCCGACTGTGGAACAGACCATCAATTGCTCATATGCAAGTTGAAGCTGAAACTGAAGAAAATTAGAGCAAGTCCACGAGACCCAAAATATGACCTTGAGTATATCCCACCTAAATTTAGAGACCTTCTGAAGAGATTTGACACATTGAACACTGGTGACCGAAGACTGGACAAGTTGTGGAATGACATCAAGAAGATCATACATGAAGAAAGCAAGAGGTCATTGAAAAGAAAGAAAAGACCAAGATGGATGTCAGAGGAGGCTCTGAAACTTGCTCTCGAACATCAAGCAGCTAAAGCAAAAGGAAGAATTGATGAAGTGAAAGAACTGAACAGAAGATTTCAAAGGGCCCCTTGAGAAGACAAAGTATTATAGTGACATGTGCAAAGAGCTGGAGATGGAAAACCAAAAGGGAAGAACACACTTGGGGTTTCTCAAGCTGAAAGAACTGAAGAAAAAATTCAAGCCTCAAGTTGCAGTAGTGAAGGATTCTGTGGGGAAAATATTAAATGACACAGGAAGCATCAAAAGAAGGTGGAAGGAATATACAGAGTCATTATACCAAAAAGAATTAGTCGATGTTCAACCATTTCAAGAGGTAGCATATGATCAGAAACCGATGGTACTGAAGGAAGAAGTCCAAGCTGCTCTGAAAATGAAAAAGAGCATTGGTGAAAAACAAGGCTCCAGGAATTGATGGAATATCAATTGAGATGTTTCAACATACAGATGCAGCGCTGGAGGTGCTCACTCGTCTGTGCCAAGAAATATGGAAGACAGCTTCCTGGCCAACTGACTGGAAGAGATCCATATTTATGCCTATTCCCAAGAAACGTGATCCAACCGAATATGGAAATTATAGAACAATACCACTAATATCACACACAAGCAAAATATTGCTGAAGATCATTCAGAAAGGGCTGCAGCAGTATATTGGCAGGGAACTGCCAGAAATTCAGGCCAGTTTCACAAAAGGACATGGAGCCAGGGATATCATTCCTGATGTCAGGTGGATCCTGGCTGAAAGAAGAGAATACCAGAAGGATGTTTACCTGTGTTTTATTGACTATGCAAAGGCATTCGGCTGTGTGGATCACAACACACTATGGATAACATTGCGAAGAATGGGAGTTCCAGAACACTTAATTGTGCTCATGAGGAACCTTTACATAGATCAAGAGGTAGTTGTTCGGACAGAACAAGGGGATACTGATTGGTTTAAAGTCAGGAAAGGTGTGTGTCAGGGTTGTATTCTTTCACCATACCTATTTAATCTGTATGCTGAACAAATAATACGAGAAGCTGGACTATATGAAGAAGAACGGGGCGTCAGGATAGGAGGAAGACTCATTAACAACCTACATTATGCAGATGACACAACCTTGCTTGCTGAAAGTGAAGAGGACTTGAAGCACTTACTAATGAAGATCAAAGATCACAGCCTTCAGTATGGATTACATCTCAGCATAAAGAAAACAAAAATCCTCACAACTGGACCAGTGAGCAACATCATGATAAATGGAGAAAAGACTGAAGCTGTCAAGGATTTCATTTTACTTGGATCCACAATCAACAGCCATGGAAGCAGCAGTCAAGAAATCAAAAGACACATTGCATTGGGTAAATCTGCTGCAAAGGACCTCTTCAAAGTGTTGAAGAGCAAAGATGTCACCCTGAAGACTAAGGTGCGGCTGACCCAAGCCATGGTATTTTCAATCGCATCATATGCACGTGAAAGCTGGAGAATGAGTAAGGAAGACCGAAGAAGAATTGACACCTTTTAATTGTGGTGTTGGGGAAGAATATTGAATATACCATGGACTGCCAAAATAAGGAACAAATCTGTCTTAGAAGAAGTATAGTCAGAATGCTCCTTAGAGGCAATGATGGCGAGACTGTGTCTTACATGCTTTGGACGTGTTGTCAGGAGGGATTAGTCCCTGGAGAAGGACATCATGCTTGGCAGAGTACAGGGTCAGCGGAAAAGTGGAAGACCCTCAACAAGGTAGATTGACACAGTGGATGCAATGATGAGCGCAAACATAACAATGATTATAAAGATGGCTCAGGAATGGGCAGTGTTTTGTTCTGTTGTTCATAGGGTCACTATGAGTCGGAACCGACTCGACAGCACCTAAAAACAACAACCTAAGAACAATAGATTTAAAAAACCTTTTTTATACAGTGAAACCTGTGAGAGCCTTAATGTTTTTCTGGGTCTTGAAAGTTTTCTACCCTTGACAGGGTGGAGTGTTACCAATTTTCTGTTACTCATTTTAGTGGAAAAATGAGTTTTTCTTCTCTGACTGGTTTCCACCTTACATAGGTTCCAGTTTTCTCAGGTTTTATTGTACTTGGTTTTTTAAAAATCAAAATCCATAAGGTCCACTTTCCTTTTACTCAAATGTAAAGTGTTTCTTTTAAGGGCTCCTCCTCACTTTTTAGGGCAAGTATTTGCCGAAGAAATCAGATCGTTTGTCTTAAAGAGTTCCCATATTATAGTTTTGACTAACTGTGGGTTTATATAATCCTTATCCTTTATAATTCCTGTAAACTGGTGGTTAGATTTAGAAGCTAGATTAAATTCAACCTTTTTTTTCTTCACAAAAATTGTTCACAGGTGAGGATATGTACATGTGGCCTTATATCTGGAGGCCTGTAATGTTTGGTTCAGGTTTTGCCAGCCAATCCAACCATTGCAAAATTCCCTACCAACCTTTCACCTAGTGGCTTTAGCAGTCATTGATGAGTGGTGCCTAGAAATATTGCTTTATTATGGATTACAAAATAGAGATATTCTAGTCCTATTATTCCTTCTGGTTTTATGAACTGGGATTCACCTATAAACACTCTTCCCTCACCAACTATTTGGTTATCCTGAAATACAGCTTGTACAAGAAGGTTAGAATGCTTGATTCCTTACCTTTATTTACCAACTTTAGAACAATGAGTTGGTATCCTAGCAACCTCCAGAGGTGGCCAATTAAAGTGGTATTTTTATCCATTCTTAGAATTTTACATATTTGATATATTTTAATCCATTGAGGTCATTATTCTTTTTGACGTTTAAATTGTGCCATCTTTAGCCCAGCAGAACACCTCTCAACTCAGCTCCTGTGGTTCCTGACATCATCTCAGCAGTATCTCTTTCCTTCAGGAAAGACAGGTATTCTTTGGCTCATCTTGCACAATTTCTGCCTTGGACATAAAATTAACCATTTTTTCTTAAGAACCCTGATTCTTTTTGATGAGAAATGCTATTTAGAGACACAGTTTGTATACTAATATCACAATTGCTAGTGGCTTATTACTTTTAGGCATTTTTTTATGGACAAAGCTAAGAAATACGTGTTTTTATAGGAAGAAGGAAAAAAAAATCCTAAACTTATTGATATTTTCCACTCAAAGATTACTGCTTTTATTTAAACTCTTCAATTTTCTGTATATCTGTTATCTTCCTCCATAGATGTATAGTAAAGTTACTCAGATTATTGTGTGTAAAAGTCACTTGTAAACTACTTTTCTCTATGTTGTTATGCAGTTCTGTGTATTAGTTCAATTTTGCTTTATAATTCTAGAAATTGTAAGCTTTTTCCTTTTTTATTTAGAATAACGGTTTCAAAATTTCAAAGTCAAGTCAATGAAACAAAGCACATTCTTTTCCATTTTTCCTCCCTCCACTAGGGGGAACTTTTTTTTTTTTTTTGGTTTTCAATTTATCCTTCCCTGTTTTTTGTTTTTGTTTTTGTTTTTTTAAAAGCGAATATGTGTGTGTATTTAATATACAAAAGGAGGGAAATGTACACTTGTTCTGTGCCTTGCTTTTTGCACCTAACCACGTATCCTGGAGATGGTGCTATTAAAAAGTCTTCCTTTTGCTTAGTTGCCTTGAAATGATATTCCTCTGCACAGATGGGTTACCATGCATTGAAATTGACTCAAGCGCAACTAACAACACAGCAATTACTGTTTTAATCTCTCAGGAAAAGTTCACTACCATGCTAGGAAGCCTCCAGAGAATTTATAAGGCATGTGTCACAAGTAAAGCAACTTGAACATAAGTGGGTACGTCAGTGGACCACCATAGAAGCTATCAAGAAGCATTAATTGACAAGGATCTGCATATATATTTTAAAATTTTATTTATTTCATCATTGCCGTTGTTGAGAATTTACACAGCAAAACATATACCAATTTAACAGTTTCTACATGTGCAAGTCAGTGACATTGATTACATTCTTCAAGTTGTGCAACCATTCTTACCCTCCTTTTCTGAGCTGGTCCTTCTCCATTACCATAAACTCACTGTCCCATGAGGTTCCCATCCAATCTTTCCGGTTTCTGTTATCAGTTTGATCCCATAGAGATAGATCTTGAAAGAGCACAATGCTCAAGGCAGACATTCTTTACTAGTTAAGCTAAACTATTGTCTGGTTTTGAAATGACTTCAGGGGATATTCTTGGTTTAAGATTTAAAGATTAACTCAGGGCAATAGTTTCAGGGATTCATCCAGCCTACACAGCTTGAGAAAATCTGGATTTCATAAAAATTTGAGATTCTCTTCTGCATTTTCCTCCTTTTGATCAGGATTCTTCTATGGAATCTTTGATCAAAGTGTTCAGTAATGGTAACCAGGCACAATGCAGTTCTTCTGGTTTCATGGCAAAGGATGAAGTTGTCCGTGGAGACAACTAGCCGCACGTTCCGTATCCTCCTCCTATTCATGGCTTTTTTAATCCATCGTTTTCCTCAATTTGTCAATTTACTATTTGAAATAATGGATTTGGTTTGGTTTGGTAAATGAATAAGAACCATGAGGAAGAAAAACAACAGTGTTTCTATGAGACTACAGAATTTTCTCCTAAGAACTCCATTGCTTTACATCTGCTCCTTTCCCTCCTTGGAACATCGTTCCACTAATCTTGGTGGTCCCTCACTGCCTTGACACCTTTCTTGCAAAACTAGTTCCCAGATTAGTTCCCATGCATTTGAACTGTGTGCTTCCGCAAGCTAAAGACCTACCTACAAGCTGAGGACCTGCTCACAAGAAGAGGAAGTTAACAAGAGCTAACAGAAATGAGAGAAAGGTGGGGAGTATAGCTGTGGCCCATGGGGATGAAGTCAATAAATGAAAACTTTATCTGCTTATGTACACAGGAATGCAGGGTATTTCATGATAAATAGCATGGTCTTTGGAGTCAGACAGACCTGAGCCTCCATTTCCTAGCTATGTGAGCTTAGACAGAGTAGTTTACCTCTTCGACCTGTTAATAGATTTTTTTGTATCAAAAGTGGGAATGGTTGTGAATAACCTAAAGAAATTGTGAGTATTAAATGTGATCATGTATGTATGGCCCCTCACATATAGCCTTTATTAGTCATTGTTGTTAATTATTGTTAATACAGTAGCTATATCGTAGGGCAAACCTAATGGAGGTACTACCCACAGTGGCCTATACCCGTAGTATAGTCCCAGGGATCAGGTTAAGTTGGGTGGATTGCTTAAAAAGATGGCTAAAAGCAGCATGGGAAGGTAGCAAAGAAACAGAACAAGGTAGAGCAGCAAGTCCTTAACTGGAAGCCAGGAGGAATGGGAGTAGGATGGAAAATGTGTAGTTGAAAGTTCAGGGCCAGCATATTGTGACTGGAGCCAGGAATAATGCCAGGGTGATGGGTGGGGATGGCACCTATGCAGTGCTGGCTCGGTGTTGCAGAGACAATGTCTTGCTGTGCAAGTATCAAGCAGCAGGGACAGAGCAATGTCCATCCAATGCTGTGAGTGCCATCAAATGGGTATAAGGGAGATAGCTTCCATGGGGTCAGGGCTGGTAGCATGCCATTTGGAGAATAAATAAAGAATCTAGTAGTGGTCCAGGGCTTGGAGGATACCTGGGGCCCACAAAGTATTCAGAAAAAAGCTGCTGGTGCAATATAACATTAAAGCCCCCCACTCCAAAAAAAAAAAAAAAAAACCCATCGATTCTGACTCATAGCGACCCTATAGGACAGAGTGGAACTGCCCCATAGGGTTTCCATGGAGTGCCTGGTAGATTCAAACTGCCGACCTTTTGGTTAGCAGCTATAGCTCTTAACCACTATACCACCAGGGTTTCCTATGACGTTAAAGAAGGCTCAAATCTACATGCCCCTACGCAGGGCAGATGAAACCAATTCCCAGCCCTGGAGAGCCTTTGGCACAAAGGGAATTATACCTGCACAGGTCCCTTTAACTGACATGGGCTAAGGGCCCATATATATCATGGGTCTGGGTAATAAATCAGGGGTGACCTTACTGCCATGGAGAAGGCAAGGAAAAGGAAGCAATCATATTAACGTATAAATTTTTTCAGGTTTGCTCTCTCCTGCAAGCTTCTCAATCGCGAAGAATCCCTCACTTGGCACTGCTGTCCCAACCCATTTCTCTTCTTCGTTTTGCCTGCTCAGCTTTTCCCAAAGCACAATTCTGATTCTTTTAAGTGAGAACACTAAATAACTGATCTTAGTAAAGTAAAAACATAATCATTTATTTTAGGTGGCTCTTCCCATATTTCCATCCTCAGCAGTAATAGTCAACGTATTTGTAGTAATTTTTTTTTTTACACTAAGAAAGGATCTAAGTTGATCAAGGATTTCACCGTCTTCAATTAGGGCATCTCCTCATTTTAGCAACCTCTTTTTCCCCTCTCTGTTCACATAGATAGTTACAACCAATCATATATATATATATATTCTTCCTTCTGTATAGTCTCATGAGAGTCCATCTGTACCTACATTTTTTAACTAACCATTTTTCTGTAATGCTAAGTGAGCCCAAAGACAAAACTGCAGCCCAATAATCTGTGTGCACAGTACCTAGCACATAGCATTGTTAGTTGCCATTGAGCCAGCTCTTATTCATAGCGACCTTACGTGTAATAGAACAAAATGTTGTCTGGTCTTACACCATCTTTGTGATCTTTGGTGTGTTTGAGTCCATTGTTGTGGCTGTTGTGCAGCCTTCAGCCTAGGAAGCTCATCTTCCAGCATTATATTGGACAATATTCTCTTATGATCCATAGGTTTTCATTGGTTAATTTTCAGAAGCAGATCACTAGGACTTCCTTCCTAGTCTGTCTTAGACTGTAAGCTCCACTGAAATCTGTCCACCATGAATGACCCTGGTGATATTTGAAATACTGGTGACATAACTTTTGGCATCACAGGAATATATGACACCACAGTACAACGAACTGACAGGTGGGTGGCAACGACACATAGTAAGTATTCATTGAATAGTTACCAAATGAATTAACATATGCAGGCCAAAACTCCAGCAATCTGGAAACTCATTTCCCTTAAATTTCTCAAATTATGATGAAGTGAAGGAAAAAAAAAAAAAAAAAACCTTAGAAAGAATCAACCAACTAATTCCTTTAATTTGATAAATTTATCAAAATCACAGTAGACAAAATTTCAGTTCATTCTGTATCTGGTGTATCATATATGTAATAATTTTGTATCTATTTATCATTTCTGCTCAAGCATCCATTTGGCGAGTCGTATGTGGGCATAAAGATGCTGGCATACATATTATTCTGACCTACAGAGGAAAATCATCAGAACATAGATGTGTTTGTGGGGGATAGTCAAAGGTCTGGTATGCA
This sequence comes from Loxodonta africana, assembly GCF_030014295.1. Taxonomy (NCBI): domain Eukaryota; kingdom Metazoa; phylum Chordata; class Mammalia; order Proboscidea; family Elephantidae; genus Loxodonta; species Loxodonta africana. The sequence continues at coordinate 24,552,024 of NC_087354.1, forward strand.
CCGATAGACAAAGACCATCTGCTTCTCAGATAAACAGAGAGGACCCAATACAGAGCCATTAAAAGGGATAAAGAGATGGTAGACAGATCGAATGAATCCACACACAAGACTCTAACCAATACATACGTGTTTTATAACAGAGGTACCTTCACTAACTTGCTATTTGAAGATATTACCAAATTCTCTTGAAAAGTCCAGATGATTGAAAATAAAAACTGTAGATTTTTCTTTTCTTGATTTACGTGTGTCCCCAAATCCTCTACCTTGTCCAGCCAAGATGGTTCTGAGCAACACATACCACTTGTGTTTCAGCCCAGGTTCTGCTGCTTTGTGACATTAAGGAAAGTCTAATAACTTCTCTGATCCTTGGTGTCCTCACCTTAAGGTTAATATGGAGCCATAGTAAAAGGTAACTATGTAACATTTAGGACCCCTGGTGGCACAGTGGTTAAGCGCTCGGCTGCTAACCAAAAGGTCATCAGTTTGAACCCACCAGCTGCTCTTAGGGAGAAAGATGTGACGATCTGTGTTTGTAAAGATTACAACACTGGAAACACTATGGGGCAGTTCTACTCTGTCTTATAAGGCCACGATATCAACTTGAAGATGCTGGGTTTTATGTAAAATTTGGGGAAAAAAGGAGAGCAAAGTAAAAGCAGGAATGGGATTTGTTTTCAACATTGCATCCCCAGCACATTCCTGAGACCCCATAGGCATCGCGTAAATATAAATAAAGGATTACAGGAAGTGGGGTTAACTGAATTGGCACAGTTCCAGATTGTACAAGACAGAAAATGAGAGAGCCCTTCTCTGGGCACCATTTTCTTGGAGGGTAAGAAATGAGTTGGTAGGTGAAATATACTGATGAGAACAGTTTCCTGCTGCAAGTGCCAGATAGTACCACTGGTCCAGAACACCCAAAAATACAGTCTGATAAGAAGAGTTTCCTCAGAGTAGATCAGGCGGAAATGGATTTGGTATTTGACAATTTGCCTGACTAGGCCATTTGTGGAAACCCTGGTGGTGTAGTGGTTGAGAGCTACGGCTGCTAACCCAAAGGTTGGCAGTTCTAAGTTTAGTTTTTTGTTATAGCTTTTTTCAACATAGAAAAAGACTTCTGGGGATACTGCAGTGGTGCACAAGAGTGAGCTCTCCTTTACAGGGAAGGCACATACTTCAGAAGCAGGTTAGTTGGATCAGCTTATTGCTCAAAGAACTTTACTTTCACAGAGATTGGCTGTCATTTTACCTGTCAGCATAAGACAATATGTTTCTCCCAAAAGGAAACTGGTGGCCCACCTGGGTCTACTGCATCTGGACAGCATGATTGCAAATATTGGACCAGGCTTCAAATTTAAGCCTCCTTTTTCTTTTTTTTTTTTTTTACCAACACCAAAAGAAACTTCATTAGATGATGGGTTTATAAAGAAAACTCCAAAAAGTGAATCACTGTGTAATCACATTTACTGAGTTCATCTGAGCAATCGTATATTCAGAAAATTAGAACTAATACGCTGATACAACCTCAGTATTCAGTGGTCCAAAAAACAGCCTTACTGCAATGATTCAATGAGGCCTCGAAGCACTTACTGATGAAAATCAAAGACTATGTACATACAGCCTTCAATATAGATTACACCTCGACATCAAGAAAACAAAAACCCTCACAATTGGACCAATAAGCAACATCATGATAAATGAGAAAATATTGAAATTGTCAAGGATTTCATTTTATTTGGCTCCACAATCAACACCCATGGAAGCGGCAGTCAAGAAATCAAATGACAAATTATGCTGGGCAAATCTGCTGCAAAAGACCTCTTTAGTGTTAAAAAGCAAAGATGTCACTCTGAGGTGCACCTGACCCAAGCCATGGTATTTTTAATGGCCTCATATGCATGTGAAAGCTGGACGATGAATAAGGAAGACTAAAGAAGAATTGATATCTTTGAATCACAGTGTTTCCAAAGAACATTGAGCGTACCATGGATTACCAGAAGAAGAAACAAATTTGTCCTTGAAGAAGTATAGCCAGAATGCTCCTTAGAAGTGAGGATGGTGAGACTTCGTCTCACTTACTTTGGACATATTATCAGGAGGGACAAGTCCCTGGAGAAGGACATGTTGGTAAAGAAGAGGATCAACCAAAAAGAGGAAGACCCTTCACAAGGTGGATTGACACAGTGGCTGCAACAATGGGCTAAAACATAGCAACACGTGGGAGGATGGCGCAGGACCTAGCAGTGTTTCATTCTTTTCCACATAGAGTTGCCGTGAGTCAAAAGTGACTTGATGGCACCAAACAACAACTTCTGTTTGGAATTGCTCTTTCACTCTATTAATAATGTCTTTTAATTAATTTTAATAAAGTCTGCTTTAGCAACTTCTTCTTTTGTAATTATTGCATTGTGTGCTCTGTTTAAAAAAATCTTTGCCTTGCTCAATATCACAAAAATATTCTCCATTTGCTTCTACAAGTTTAATTGCTTTAGGTCACAGTTATGTCTGTGTTCCGCCTCAAATAATTATTTCTGTACAGTTAGTGGCAGGCATCACAGTTTGCTTTTTAAATATTGATATCCAATTGACTTGGCACAAATCATTAAAAAAAATCATACATTCTCATTCAATTCCTTATGGTAAGCCATTTAACTCAAGATATTTTCAAGTTATGTTTTCACATTTCTATTCTATTTTTATCACAAATTGATTTTGAATCTTATAAAGTACTTTTTTTGTATCTATTGGAATAAACAAGTAGTTTTCTTTTTTAATCAGTTATAATGAATTACAGCTATTGATTCTCAAATATTAAAACAACCTTTCATTCTTAGGATAAAGTCAACTTAGTCATGATGTATTAACCCATTTATACATTGCAGAATTTGTTTTGCTAATATTTTGTTTGCTAATATTTTGCAACTACATTCATGAGTGATGTTGATAGGTGCTGTCAATTTTGACTCATAATAAACCTATGTGAGAGCAGAACTGCCCCACAGGGTATTCTAGGCTGTAATCTTTAGAGGAACAGAGTACCAGGTCTTTCTCCCAAGGAGCTGATGGGTAGATTCCAACCACCAACCTTTTCATTAACAGCCAAGGACTTAACCTTTGTGCTACCAGGGCTCCTCCATGGGTAATGTTGACCTTTAATTTTCCCTTCTCCTGCATATCTATTTGATGTTATTTTCAAGGTTATTCTAGATCCATAAAATGAATTGGAAATTCTATCATCTTTCTTAATTGTCTGGAAGAACTTATGTAAGAATAGCACTATGTACTCCTTAAATATTTAATAGAACTCACCAGTGACACTATCTTACAATCAGAGTGTTTTGATTCTCAGGCATATACAGTAAAGTGTATTGATTGTGGAATCTCAAGAAGTGAAACAGAGGCAGTTTGATATATGTGAGTGGAAAAATTTGAGGTCTGGTGGGAAGAAACCTAACTTGAGTCACCTTGGTGGGGATTCATGGCCTCTTACCCAGTTCCTTCCCAGAGGAACCTATGGCCATTTACCAGAGTTACTGTGCACCAGGGAAAGGGAAATATAAAGATTCTCCAGGGGTTATTAGCAATAGTTCTAAAGTTATGCTCACCTTCAGAGACATGGATATTATAGTAGTCCACCCGTCGGAGTAGGGGCTCATAGATTTCAAACAACGAGTGGAGTCTTGTCTCAATCCTAATGGGACTACAGACCCAAAATGAATAATTAAAATAGATATACTTATTAACTAATAGGATATCCACACTGGTTTTCTGACCTGCACAGTGAGGAAAACTATAGTAAAAAAATAGGATGGACCAAATGCAAACTACTGGATCTGCCCTTTCTGCCAAGAGAGTAAACCAAAGGCAGAAATTCATCCCTAGAGGAAAGGCAGAGATTAGCACAGCCATCAAAGACTTAGAGGAGGAGAGGTGGTGACTCTTACCAGAAACCTTTTGATTTGCCTGTTTTACTGGTGCAAAAGCCAGATTAGTTATGGAATGTAACAGTTGAGTATTGCAAGCTTATTCAGATGCTAAGGCTAATCACAGCAAAAGTTTCAGATGTGGTATCTTTACTGGATAAAACCCACACAGCTACCGAAACCTGGTAATGACATGGTAAGTGATTTTGACCCCCATTGCAAGCAGAAATTTGTTTTTATATGCAGTAACAGAAATGCACCTTTATGATATTGCTTCATGGCTGTGTAAACTCCCTCAGTCTTTCTCCTAGAGTGATCCAGAACAACCTTGATCATCATAATAGCTCATAGAACATGATAATGGTCCATTATATAGATCAAATGATGCTAATTGGATCTGGTGACCAGGAGACATCAAACACTCTAGATGCCTTAGAAAAACATGAATGCCAAGAGATAGGAGATAAACTTTAAGACATTTTAGGAGACTGCCAAGATGTAGGAGGGTCCGTTTTCTCTGTTTTTGTTTTTAATATATTCTGGATATGGATCCTTTCTTTAATTTATGTATTGTAACTTCTCCTGGGAATTACCCTTTCATTCCATTAATAGTGCCCTTTAATAAAGTTTCCAGAAGTCTATTAATCTATGGAATGTTGGAATTAAACATTCTTAAAGTTAGAGACAAGGTACTACAATGTGTTCCATCCATGACTAAGAAAAAGACAGAATACACTGGATTTTGGAGGCAACATATGCTTTATTTTGGCATGCTTCTCTAACCCACTCACCAGAAACTCTATAAAAACCTTCTACTAGTACCACCATTCATGGGTTAATGTAACGCCTTCCTCGTTGCCATGGATTACTACACAAGATCGCCTCCATCCAGGGAACACATTTTCTAGCAAATGAAATGCAGTAATGGGTTTGTGCTCACAGAATTCACTGTCTCATTGTGTACCCTATCATCCAGAGCAGCTTGCTAGATAAAACAGTGGAATGCCCTGCTGGAGGTTCTGTTACAGTCTAAGCTTGGAGACAACATCTTCCAAGGTTGAGGTGCTGTTCTACAGGACATGGTATATTGCCCTAAACCAAGGGTCAGTATATGGTATTGTGTCCCCCACATCCAGAATGCATGGGTCTGAGAATCAAGGGACAGAAATGGAAGTAACACTCTCACTATTACATTTAATAACCTACTTGAATAGTTTTTGCTTCCCGTTCCTGATATCTTGGGCTCGATGTTTTCGGAGATTCTAATGTCCAAGGAAGAAATGTTTCCACCAGAGAACACTGTTATGGTTTCAATTAATTAGAAGTTGAGGCATTCCCCACTTCCTGACCATTCTGAGCCTCTCGTGATGCTGACCCAACAACCAAAGAAGAACAACACTGTATTGTTCAGTGTACACAGTATGTTGATGATCAGGAAATAATCAGCTGCTGCTCAATGGGAAAGAGGAAGTCATGTCTATAACCTAGGGGGTTCACTGGGGTGTCTCTGAGGGCTTCCTTGCCAGTAGGCTTTGTTAGCAGAATATTGTAGGAACCAAATATAAACAAAAACCATAAAGGTCTCAGATATTAGAGAAATACAGGTTTGGGCTGCCTCATCAGGCAGAAGACCCTATCCAGTTGATGTGGTGTCAGGAATAAGGGAAAAATGGAATGGATAGTAGAAGAAAACAAATATAGGCAGTGGGATCCCTATGGATGGTGTCACCCCGTGTGGTAACTCATGATGTCACCCCACCAATGGACCTCCTCCCATACCAGACCATGCAGGATCCTTAGTAATGTTTTTTGTACTAAATAGTAATTCCCATACATCACTCCTTCTTTTCCTTTAGTTACTACTTCATTCTCAAAGAAGTCATTGATATAGGTCCACAAATACTAATTACCACAATATTGTAGCTAAAACACCAGAAAATCTTACAAAATTGGCAACAATAAAACACCAGCAGCAACAAAAACAACAGTGCCTATTTGTAGAGCATGTAGACAAAACCACATGATTTGAAGCGTCATTGCAACTGGGTAATAATGACAGCTCTGACTGGAATGTATTAGAAGGCTCCAAAAATAAATTAACATAGAGTCTTAGCCTTGTAGGTATATTGATACATGTAAGCTGGGGCCCTGGTGGCACGCTGGTTAAACATTCAGCTCCTAACCAAAAGGTCAGCAGTTCGAAACCAGCAGCCACTACTTGGAAACCCTACGGGGCAGTTCTCCTCTGTCCTACTCTGTCGCTATGAGTTGGAATCAACTCAACGGCAACAGGTTTTAAGCTGAGCTTTCAAAAAATGTTTTTGTTATAACGAACTACAGGAATATCTTTATAAAGAATAATAAATTTCTGCTGAAACACTGCACAAAAATTTTATAGACGGTCATTTTGGTGTCACCCCCTCTGACAGTGTCACCTAGTATTGTCCAAATCCCCCCGCCCCCACATCCCTGTAGTGATGCCACTGAATATAGAATTACCAAATGAGACCATGAAACCTGCTCTAAAATTGGGACTGTGGCAGCTACGTGTGTTACTTTTTTGTTCCCTTATTTTCCTCTAGTGTCTTACATTAGAGCTCTGATGGTGGCTAATTTTTAGGTTCCAGGTGCAAGTATGACTGAATTTATATTATCATTTGACGATAAGGGTCAGTGAAAAGGAGGAAGACCCTCAACGAGATGGACTGACACAGTGGCTGCAACAACGGGCTCCAGCATAACGATGATCATGAGGATGGTACAGGACAGAGCAGTGTTTCATTCTGTTGTACATGAGGTGGCCGTGAGTCACGACTGACTTGATGGCACCAAACATCAACAACAAAAATGAATACAAAGTCTTTCACCCAGGTTAAGGACAAGTGGGTGTTGGAAAGAGATGGTTTAGGCAGTGACAGACATATTTCATTTGCTCTTCCATCCCACACCCCATTCTTTTCCTCCTTGCTCTCTGCTGACCTATACGAACTACATCAACAGGCTCCCTTGATCTTTGGCTTCTGGTTTGTTTTGATCACCAGGAGCACCACCAGAAGGAGAAAAGAGGGAGAGAAGAGAGTGAGGTGGGGTATTTATTTCCTCAGCTCCCTCCTTGCATGGTTTCCTGGGGCTAGTTCCTCCCTCCACCAAAGAAATGCTTAGCAAAGAATCTTTCCATTGTGTGTAAGCTATTACAGAGAAAAGGAGGTACTGTTGCATCTTATGTTTTTTGTCCAGCAAACACCCCATGGGCAGGGAATTATAAAGAGGCTTGCATATCTACTTAGAAGCGGAGGAGGAGATAAATGAAATTTATGCCTAAAATAATTTCCTTTCTGTTATAAGCTTTCCTGGTTGGAGATTTCCTTGCTTTCAACCTGGACATGAGTGCCCTGCCCCAACTCAATGGCCTCCATCCACAGCCCCCCAAGTCAAAACCACTGCTCTAGAGTCTATTTCAACTCATAGTGACCCTGTAAGGTTTCTAAGGCTGTACATCTTTATAGGAGCAGACTGCCGTATCTTTCTCCTGCAGAACGGCTTGTGGGTTCAAACTGCCAACCTTACGGTTAGCAACCACGGGCTTTAACCACTGTGCCACCAGGGCTCCTTATCCACAGCCCACTTGGCAGCAAAAACCTAATCAAAGGAAGGCAGATGCATTTCATTTCCAGTGTCAGATCTAATTGATTGCTCCTGGAGCATGGTATTGAGAGACATTCTGAGGCTGCGTCCCAGCTCAGCAGGAAAAAGTGCTGTAATCAATTAGTAATGCCTGCCAGGGGAAGGAAATAGAGGTATGGCAGCCAAAAGCTAGTATTTGTTATTCTCCATCTAATTGCTTCCTCTCGATAACCCCTTTCTTGGTTAATTAACCCTCAGATGTTCAGAGTCAAGAGATAAATGACCATTTCTCTAATAAAAAGCATTCAAGTTGGGGGCTAGGGCAAGAATTGTGGCCTTCAAGTTCTAATATCCATTTATATGTGAAAGTGGTTTTTTGGTGTAAGTGTCTGCTAACACTAGCTGAATAGATGTTGGTGGACAAAGGCGATGTTCTTTATAGTCTCATGTTCTCAGAGAGTTCCACCTTTAGTCTCTTCCTAAATAATATACTTTCAAATTTTGTGTTAACTGAACAGATGGGTTCAGTAGCAAATAACAAATTACTTTGATTTCACTGAAGCGTACACCTTATGCACAGCTAACACCCATCTGTCAGTAGATGCTTACATGTTGCCATGATGCTGAGCAGGTTTCAATAGAGCTTGCAGACTAAGATGGACCAGGAAGAAAGGCCTGGTGAGCTACTTCCAAAAAGTGGCCTATGAAAACCCTGTGGATCACAAGGGTCTGATCCCACTGTGCGTGGGGTTGCCGTGCATCAATCAGCAGCTAACAACAACAACTGAAGCATGAGATCACCTTCCTTTCAGCCTTTGCCATAATTGCTTTGCATCTGTTTCTCCAAATCCTCAAAGCCAGGTTCAAGGATCTCTCCTGTCTTTTGGCTGTGTCCAGCTCTGGGTTCTGGACCTATTTGTGATTTAGAAAAGAAGCCAAAGCTGATGAAATCAATAGCCTCACCCTGCTAGTCACTGAAACTGAGCACTGACCAACCTGGCATATCTGGTTGTTCCAACTTTTACCCCTGAGCTGCCACATGGCTTTGCCAACCAGATTCAGGGTCCTAAGTCCTGGTTGTTGTAATGATGAGCCTCAATTCTCCATACTGGGTTTCCTCTTCATTCCTTCTACCGTCCCTGGGGTTGAAGCCCTAACCCCCTTATTTGCAGGAAGCGGCTTTGTTACTTTTTAAAAATCCTCTCAAAAGATAATTCCCCACAACAGATTCCCCTCTTCTACATTCACCAGGTGGAATAATGGCTAAGAGCTACCGCTGCTAACCAAAAGGTCAGCAGTTCAAATCCACCAGGCACTCTTTGGATAATGCTGTGGGGCAGTTCTGCACTGTCCTACAGGGTCGCTATGAGTTGGAATCGATTCAGCAGCAATGGGTTGGTTTTTTTACATTCTCTTTACCCCTGAGGCCCTGCCACATCATTTTTGGCTACCCTCAAGGATAACTATCAGTTGTGCTCTGTAGACCTCAGTCTTAACTTACATTGATGCCTCTTCTTAGAGTAAGTTCCACCATGGACTCTGTATGAACATGGATGAGTACGTTCTATTCTCTGCTCCCCAGCTCCATTTTTCTGTATAGAGTCATCAAGATTTGCACAGTCTAAAACTTGAAAGAGTTGCCTTTGGTGCCAGACAGACAACATAAAGGACTGACACTGATCAAAGGGGAGCTGTGGAAGCTGGAGAACACATACCCTAGCAAGTCTTCACATGCCCAGTGAAAAGAGCAAAGCCACCACTCAACTTTAGGCAGTTGAAGCCAAAAACTTAAATTATGTAATAGCTCTCAAATTGTTCTTGTTGTCAACTAATTCAGAAGGTCTCTAAATACTGATCTAATCCACACATCACTAGTTGGTGATTTCTGCTTTAAAGTGAGAAGGTGAAGGTTAATCTTCTTGTAATACAACTAAGCTTCATTGTTCTACATTCCAGTTCAATGATCCTTTCCAGGGATGAGCAGTTCACTCATCGTGGACAGCTGATCCTGAATTTTTCCGTATACAAAAGGGAACACATTTGAAAAATGTGTTTTCTTGGCTGGGTAGCATTGAACACTTATTTAAAACAAACTTTATTTCAAGCTACATTTAGCCTGTAAGAAATTAGATGAAAAGAGACCAAATGAATCAGCCAGACGATTCTAGCTTTTTAATCACCATCCTCACTACTGCTAATTGAATCTTCAGTGCCCATTGGCTTCGCTCCCTGAGGTATACTAAAACAAGTATATAACGCATGTCTCTTTAAGATGAAAGATTTCACATGTTTGAAATTAAAAGTACCCATAAATTGCAGCAAAAGTAGAGTATGACATCTAAATAGGAATCTGAAAGCTTGTAGTGGAGATAATAGGATTATTCATTGAATTGTAGATGTTCAGAGCCAGAAGAGTCCTTAGTCCTTATTATTACAGTTTTCCTAAGGAAACCTAGTGAGTCTGTTTTTCAATGTTCTTAACCAATATAGTAAATTGACCTTTTGTTGCTATTGTTGAATCAGATTTATTATTCTATTTGGACTGTATTCAGAGTCAACTGATTTGGTCATTATGACCAACAAAATAACCAGATGTTCCCTTTAATTGTTTGGCAATTGATTTGAATTTTAACAATGCAGCTAAAATTTGTGCGTATTGATTTGGTTTCCAAGGTAAAGACGTTGACAGTGAGTTAATTTGCAGCATTTGTGAAAAATATCCATGGACTCTTTCCAGCTATGGAGTCTTAAATTTCATCTTTTATCCATAGAGGAGAAAAATATGGAAAAGCTAAATTTTGACTCAATAAGCCGAATTGTAGTGAGCTAATTGCTTTGTATGTTAATGAATATTAATAGGAATAGAAAGTGACCATGAAAAACAAACATATTATTCCATTCTAGAAATATTGACTAATTAACCAATTAATCACCAAATCTTTATTGAGGTTGTTTATGTGCCCTCCATAATGGCCCAATGGTTAAGCATTTGACTGCTAACCAAAAAGTCGGCAGTTTGAATTTACCAGCCACTCCTTGGAAACCGTACAGGGCAGTTCTACTCTGTTGTGTAGGGTCGCTATGGGTAGGAATAGACTCGATGGCAATGGGTTTGGTTTTGGTGGAATGAAGACACAGATATTTATAGAAAAGAAAATGTAGTAAGATGATAAAACCAAATAACCAAACCTGTTGCTGTTGAGTGGATTCTGACTCAGCGACTCTATAGGACAGAGTAGAACTGCCTGGTGGGTTTTCCAAGGAGCTACTGGTGGATTCGAACTGCTGATCTTTTGGTTAGCAGCTGAGCTCTTAACCACTCTGCCGCCAGGGCTCCAGTAAGATATTATGCTATAATATTATGCTATGACTGTATGCACACACACATATACACACACATTTTATATATATGTATATATATATATATATATGTATAATCTCCATGCTTAGAGGTAAGGATGCAGGCTCTCAAGCCTGACTGGCTTCAAATCCTGGATCTGCTTCTTATTAATTGTTTGACCTTGGGCAAATTACTTAAACTCTCTAAACCTCAGCTTATTTACCTGTAAAATGTAGATAATAGTAGTATCCACGTTATAGGGTTGTTGTAATGATGAAATGACTTGAAACAGGTGAAGCACTTAGAATGGTGCTTGGACTGTAATGAGAGCTCAGTCAATGTTATTCATCATTATTATGAGACCCATGGGACCACAAAGGAAGATCTGCCCATTCCAAGATAGATATTAGAAGATGACAATTGAACCAAGTCTTGAAAGTTGGCTACGTGATCTCTCAGTGGACAAAGTAGTAGGAAGAAAGAATGGGAGGGAGAGGGACAGGCTAAACAATTATGAAAAGCCTGGTGCCTTTACAATGCTTCTAGGGTATTACAAGTTGAATGGTATAGGTGTACGGGAGAAAATGGCAGCAACCTAAGAAGGCAATGGAAACCCTGGTGGCATAGTGGTTAAGAGCTCTCTCTGTCTGCTAACCAAAAGGTTGGCAGTTTGAATCCACCAGGCCACCCTTGGAAACTCTATGGGGCAGCTCTGTTCTGTCCTATAGGGTCACTACTAGTCAAAATCGACTGGACGGTGACTTTTTTTTTTTTTTTAAGAAGGCAATGATGGGGCCTTAGATAGGGTGGAGGAGCAGGGAATGGAGAAGAGAGGATGTGTTGTAAGAAATAGTAATGCCATAGGTCTTTTACATTACTCAATGTGGTGGGTGAAGTCAGTGGAGGCCTCCACAGGTATTCCCAGGTTTCCCACTTGGGTATATGGAGATCCCCTTATCCAAGACTGGGAATACAAGAGGAGACCTATTTCAATACATGACAGTACATGTAGTTTTAGACATAATGACTTCACATGCATATGGGTCATCCTAGTGAAGAACATCAACAGGCTGTTAGATAGAGTGGTGACACATCATAGTGGCTCAACAACCTTTTGTTGAGTAAATAAACTAGAGCACACGAAAGGCCTGGGCTAGAGCTAGACATCATCTGGGCAATGTTAATGCATGGACAGATTATTTTTTGTACTTTTGCAAAGTACCTGTGGACATTCTTTAAAGTAACAACTCATTGACCCGTAAAGCAAAACAAGACTAAAGGGGCACAACAGTGCAAGGGCAAGGACTAGAAGGCAGGAGGGAACAGGTAAGCTGGTAAGAGGGAACCCAAGGTTGAGAAGGGAAAGTGTTGACATGTTGTGGGGTTGTTAACCAATGTCGTAAAACAATATGTGTACTAACTGTTTAATGAGAAACTAGTTTGTTCTGTAAACCTTCATCTAAAGCACAATAAAAAACTTAAAAAAATAAAGTAACAACTCATTGATTTTTCTAAATAAAAATAACTTTATTTTTCCAATTATAAAAGCAATGCATACCTACTGTATAAATATACAGATTGTACATTTTAAAGAACAATGTTAAAATACAGTCAATGATAATGAGAAAATCACTACCAACCCTACCACCTAGAGAAAACTACAGTTAACGTTCTGTTGTACAACTTGCATATGTTTTTTATGCTGAAACATATTTTTATAAAATTTGGATGGTAATATCCGCAATGTACTTTTTCTACTCTGCCCTCTCGTATTAATAATTCATCAGAAACAACTTTCTATGTCTCTATAAATAAATACACATGACCATTTAATAGCTACCTTCTATATCTTGCACATACATCCCATAATTCAGAAGATTCTGCCCTTTCTTGATATTACAAAAAATATAACACCACCCCTGTAAATACATTTTGGTCCACGTGTTCAATGATTTCTTTAAGATGATTTCCTGGCACATATTTCTAAGAGTAAACCTACTGGTTCAAAGGAAATGTCCATTTAAAATTGGATAGATATGCCAAATTGTCCTCTGAAAGGATTTTTTTCTAAAGCAATACAAGTGAATGTCAGTCCTCATCCTCTGCCTACCACCTTCAACAACATTAGCTTTAAAATGCCAGTATTGTGATAAGCAAAAGTCTGAAGGAGAACTTTGTAAGGAGAGAGATCTCCATGTAAATGGTGATTTGAAGAGTCCTTACTTTACAGGTGGAATCTGAAATCATGGCGGTACCTAAGATTGTTCCAGAGAGGAGGCATAGAATAAGAAGGAAAGGACTGATCTCTGTAACACCCTAAAATCAAAGAGGCTAGTGAAGGAAGAGGGGTCAATGAAGAAGATTCAGAGCAAGCATTCAGAGGAGAGTCAGCAGGAGACAAGGAAGCCAGCTCTTGATTTAAGAAAAGGACATCTTCCATAGGTAGCCATCACTGACTCCAGAGCTAAATTCAAGTCCAGGATTCCTCTAAGACTCTGCTGACCTCATTCACCACGGTCAGGTAGGCTCATAAGAAGCAATTAACTCCATATGCTGGACATTTTCAGAAAAGTTGGAATAGTCATTAATCTTTCAAGTTGTGAACCAAAAGGCAATTTGAACTCTTCAGAATTTCTATTAATGGTTCTAGATAAGACAAGAGATTTTAGACCCTACAGTGAAAAAGCTTGATCTCACAGAGTACAACTTAAAAGTCAAACATTATGTCAAAGTACATCTACAAATACAGACTTGTAGACATTACAGACAACGTTTAACATCTGTCATAGATAACACACGAAAATACGATTAGGAAATGCAACAAAATGATAAATTTAAAATAAATCAAATATTCTTTCAAATATGCAGTATTTTCTAGTTCCTTGTCTATCCTGTTCCATAGAGTCGATTCGGACTCATGGTGACCACATCTGTTTTAGAGTAGAACTGTGCTCCATAGGGTTTTCAATGGCTGTGATCTTATGGAATTAGATTGCCAGATCTTTCTTCTGTAGCATCACTGGGTGAATTCAAACTGCCAACCTTTCATTTAGTAGCCAAGCACAATTTGCATCACCTAGGGACCTTTTCTTATTTATTTAAAAAAACAAAAAACCGAAACCCGTTGCCATTGAGTCAACTTTGAATCATGATGTTATAGAACTTTTCCATAGGATTTTCTCAGCTTTATGGAAGCTGATCACCAGGTCTTTCTTCGACGGCACCACTGGATGAATTTGAACTGCCGATCTTTTAGTTATTAGTCAAGTACAAACCGTTTGCACCACCCAAGGAACCTCTCCTGATCTGTATACGCTTTCACTTTCTGCTAAGGGATCTGCTCTAGTGAAAAAAAAGAATCAGCCAGGCCTGGCTTTCATCACTCTTTTTCACTAAATCTGGGACTTGATAGCCACCACTATCCAGCTCCCCAAACAAAACAAAGTGTCTCTAAAAAAATACAACGTGGAGTAGCAGGAGCAATGTGAATACAGCATGATGAGATTTATACATCCTACAACATTTTTTTCCCTTAAGTGGGAGCAAAGCTCTCTTGACTGAATATTTTTAGCCAACTAACAAGTGTTTTGACCAGAAGTTTCCACAAGGTATATTGGCAACTGCCAGCATCTTCTTAGAATAGTGGATAACAATTTCTAAATAAATCGTCTCATGGTTTCAAATGTTTTTATAAGATGCAGGATTTTCTGTAAATTCCCAAGCAAGGAGATCAGGCTTATCTTCTGTAAATACGCTCTACCTACTATTCTTACTTTCTTCTTGGTTATTCTTCTAACAAGGTAACTATGCTGTTGGAGAAGGGGGCATGGACGTTTATCAGGAACATTCACTTGCTTTATTTGTGTTAGTTCAGGAAACAGGAAATTAATGTTTTAGATTGCCCATATATGAGAATCAGCCAACGCCCCTGTTTTCTAAGAATTGACACAGTCAGGTTGTCAAGACAACAGAAAAATGTTCTAAGGCATGTAAGGGCTTAGAAAACACACTTATCTACTTAACATGGGAGAAATTTTCTTCGGGGCATAATCCAGCTGATTAGAAGATTAATTAAAATTCAGCTTAGAAATAGGATAGGCCAGTGGAAATGGGTTGGTAGTATGGTAACAAGTAAAAACAATTTTAAATCATATGATTAAAAATAGGACTTCAAAATGAAGCCAACAAAAAAAATCCATGAAAGATAAAACACAGACTATGAAAATTATAATATAATAATGATTATCTGGGGCTCAAATTCCCAAATGGCCTCAGATGAAAGTTCTCTTTCTTCCAGAGAAACCATGGACAAGTTAGCACTTTCTTCCTGGGCCCACAGTTAACAAGATATTTCCCAGCTCCATAAGACCAACAAGCAACATCATGATAAATAGAGAAAAGATTGAGGTTGTCAAGGATTTTATTTTACATTCATACCCATGGAAGCAGCAGTCAAGAAACCAAAAGACACATTACATTGGGCAAATCTGCTGCAGAAGACCTCTTGAAAGTGTTAAAAAGCAAAGATGTCACTTTCAGGACAAAGGTGCGCCTGACCCAAGACATCATGTTTTTAATCGTCTCACATGCGCGCGAAAGATGGACAATGAATAAGGAATACTAGAACTGACGCCTTTGAATTGTGGTGTGGTTGAAGAATATTGACTATACCATGGACTGCCAAAAGAAAGAACAAATCTGTCTTAGAAGAAGGACAACCAGAATGCTCCTTAGAAGCAAGGATGGTGAGACTTCATCTCACATATTTTGGACATGTTATCAGGAGGGATCAGTCCCTGGAGAAGGACATTATGCTTGGTAAAGTAGAGCGTCAGTGGAAAAGAGTAAGACCCTCAGTAAGTTGGACTGACACAGTGGCTGCAACAATGGCCTCAAGTGTGGCAACAATTGTGAGGATAGCACAGGACCGGGCAGTATTTCATTCTGTTGCCCACAGGATTGCTCTGAGTCAGAACTGATTCGACAGCACCTAACAACAACAACTAGGCCATGTGACAGTGTTTGGCCAGAAGCAGTGCAGAAATGCCCCGCTTCCAGGCCTGTCCCATAAAGTCTGCCTTGAGGTTCTTTACTCTCTCTCTTCCCCCATCCCCAGGCTGGAAGTGAGAGACCTCATCAGTCTGTATTCCTAAATGAGCTTGAGCAGACCTGCCCCCCTCCCCCCCCCCCACTGCTGGTTAAACTTTACGTGAGTGAAACATAAATTTATTTTTCTGCTAAGCCACTGAATTATCACATTTTATCTGCTACGGTAACTAGCTTTACCTTAACTTTTGTAATACCAAAAAATCAAACCTGTTCATTGCAATTGAGTTGATTCCAACTCCTAGTGGCCCTATAGGATAGAGCAGAACTGCCCCATCAGGTTTCCAAGAAGTGGCTGGTGAATTCAAACTGCTGACCTTTTTGTTTGCAGCCATAGCTTTTAATCACTGTGCCACCACAAAACCTACTCAAAACCTGGAAAAAGGACAACCCTACCCTTTGGAAATTTCTGGAAACCATTCTGCTTAGTGGACTATCAGGATTTATGGTCAGTTCTTCTGTGTCCTCTCATAGGTCAAACTAATATCACAACCCATGATTGTCTTCTCATTTTGTTTTCCCACTGTATTATTTACCCGGGGGTGGGGGGGTGAGGGGGAAGGAAAGACAAGAATCACATCAGCATGGTAAAAGGAAAAGAGCAATTTATTAACTCCTCCCTAAAAAAAAAAAAATCAGACATGTCTACATGAAAATTGAATCCACCAAGGAGTGGTAAAGAGGAGAAAGGAACACGATTTAATTTATTCTCAGCTAACAGGAAACTGAAATCCACATGGCTTTCATCTCTCTTGCACACAAGATGAGCTGGAGTGCCACATCTGTGAGAAATATGTTTTATGTCAAACTGATTAGAAGAGTCAATATTAGACATAAGCTCCTTCTCTTTAAGGCTAGGCACACTCCCTCATCTATTTATTTCTCTAGCGGGGTTTAAAGGGAAGCCTTAATCAACTTGTCTTATAACCTAAAGGCATTTGGAAGAAAAATCTATATATGTTTCCTTAGTCAGATTGCTGAAGCATGAAATGGGATGTCTTGTCCCTCTGCCTTTGTTGGAAATGCCATATATTCTGTTTATTTATTTGGATGGGGGAAAGCAGGAGAATCGTTGGAAAGTTTTATATAATGCCTACTGACTTTGAGTGATACAGTGCAAATAACCAGAGAAAGACAGGCAGGCGTTTTCAACTGAAGAAGACTTACAGGAGAACTTTTCCTTTAAAAATCAGGGAAATAACCTAAGAATAAGAAAGAAAAATATTGAATTAGTTTCTTTTCACCCAGTTTTTTGGTTCCTTCACTGGCAATATTGTACACACAAACATCATCTGAGAAGGATTTTGTGATTGAATCAACAAAGGGCAATACGGGCTAGTGGTGGAGCTGTGCAAGGACTCTAGTCCCCAGGTTGGAGACCTGCTGAAAGAAAATGTGATGAAGATGAAGCAGGAAGAAAAAGAGGCTTCACATTGACTTGGGTCCTAGACTTTGCCTACAGATGTGTGCAGAACGGCTCATCACAGGCTGGATTCTCCCCAATTACCCTTCTGTCCTAGTCTCCCTCTGTCTGTCTTCTCTGTGCCCCATATATAGCTCATAAGGGCAAACGGTTAAGTTCTTGGCTACCAACTGAAAGATTGGCCGCTCCAATCCATCCAGAGGCACCTCAGAAGAAAAGCCTGGCTATCTACTTTCGAAAAGTCAGCCATTGAAAAGTAAAACCTACGAAGCACAGCTCTGCTCTGACACACATGGGGTCACCATGTGAAAGCTAGAGAACAAGGTTTGGAAAATAGATCATGACAAAGGGGAGTGGGCAGCAGATAGGGCCCATCCTCTGAGCTCACCACTGCCACTGTCATTGACCTTTGGCTGACACAGGTGGCCCTGCTGCCTCTGCTAACCCTGCCTGCTGAACACCGGCCCCAGTGGCACTACTGCCTTTACCACCCACAATGCAGTCTCCATGACTGAGGCTTCTATGCACTACTAACTAGGGGCCATTTCAAAGTCTGGGGTGAATGCATTTGATCAATCAAGCCTGGGTCTCCTGCAATGTCCTAACTACCTGCCACAAACCTGGAAAAGTGAGTGTCTGGCCTTTGTGAATTTATGATGGAGGGACACTGTACCTCCCAACATACCTGACAAAGGACTTATATCTAAATATATAAAGAAATTTTAAAACTCTGCAATAAGAAAACAAAGGTCTAAACTTAAAAATGGGCAAAAGATTTGCAGGTCCTTCACCGAAGAAGACAAAAAAACAAACCAAACCCATTGCCATCAAGGTGATTCCAATTCGTAGCAACCTTATAGGACAGAGTAGTACTGCCCCATAGAGTTTCCAAGGAGCAGCTGGTGGATTCAAACTGCCCACCTTTATGGTTAGCAGCCACAGCTCACCGTAGCTCTTCATCACTGTGCCGAAGAAGATATGCAAGTGAAAAACAAGCACATGAAAAGATTCTCAACATCATTAGGCGCTAAAAAGGAAAAAATAAAGTTGCTGTCAAGTCAATTCCAACTCATGGTGACCCTATGTGTGTTAGAGAAGAACTGTAATCCATAAGGTATTCGATGGCTGATTTTTCAGAAGTAGATTGCCAGGCCTTCCTCCAAGGCACCTCTGGGTAGTCTCGAACCTTCAGCTTTGTGGTTAGTATCCTAGTGTGCTAGCCATTTGCACCACCCAGGGACTGCCACTGGGCATTGGGCAAATTCAATTTAAAAACCACAAGAAGATAACCATGACACACCAATTAGAATCACTAAAATAAAGAAAACTGACAACACCAAGTGTTAAGGAGGATGCAGAGCTACAGAACTCTCATTCACTGCTGGAGGGGAATGAAAATAGATACAGCCACACTGGAAAATAGTTTGGCAGTTCCTTTTAAAGTTAAATGACCCTCCTAGGCGTTTACTCAAGTGAATTAAAAACTTACATTCACATTATAAACTTTACCCAAATGTTTATAGTGACCCCAAACTGGAAACAACCTAGATGTCTTTCAACAGGTTAATGGATAAGCAAACAGGTCCATCTACTTAAAAAGGAATGAACCATTGATACGAGCATGCACCAATCTAGAAGAACGTTAAGTGCATTTTGCTAAGTTAAAGATGCCAGTCCCCAAAGGCTACAATGTGATTCCATTTATGTGATATTCTGGAAAAGGCAGAGCTGTAGATAGGGAAACAGATCTGTAGTTGCCGGGGGTTAGGGCTGGGGAGGAATTGACTACAAATGGGCAGCACAAGGGAGTTTTTAAGATAGATGAAATTAGCATTAGAATTAGAATTAGCACATGGGCATATAGGAACTTTCTGTACTATCTTTGCAATTCTTTGATAAATTTGAAACCTTTTTTTTTTTTTAAAGGTTTAAAAACAAAAAAACAGTAAGTCTCGTATCTGTAACTGGTAAAAAATAAAACAGAAAATTTTTCACATGACAAACTGAATGCAGGATGAGAAAATCAGCAAATGGGTAACTTAATTTATTATACTTAGAGAATTACAAAACACATAGAGAGAGCTCTGACAACTTTCAAGAACTGACGATGATCTGTTTAAAAAATAATAGAAAATCAAGACTAAAGAGTCCATCTTTAGAAAAACAGAGCAAAAGTAAACTGGGATCATGGATATTCATTCTATAACCAGAAAAATGTTGGTTTGCATGAAAAGAGTAAAAGGCTTCACTAATTCTCATCAGTTTACTTCAAAAGGTTACAATTTTAGGGAACTTAAGAACTGACTCAATGGCAACAGGCTTTTGTTTGTTTAAGACAGCCTGATTATTTTTCATAGTGAATAAATCATTGAGTAGTCTGGAAAAAAATTGGTATATGTCATATGCCTGTGTATGGTGATAAATAATGTCTTAGCATGCTAGTGCTGCCATAAGAAAAACACCACAATTGGGGTAGCTTTAAAGAACAGAAGTGCATTTTCTCATAGTTTTGGAGGCTAGAAGCCTAAATTCAGGGCATCGGTGAGGCTATGCTCTGTTGGTTCCAGGAGAATATCATTCCTTGTCTCTTTCAGCTTCTGGAAAGTCCAGGTGTTTCTTGGGGTTCCTTGACTTGTATACATATCCTCAGATGGCATTTCCCCCCGACCCCCTCTGTGTGTAACCCTCTATGTCTGTTTTCCCTTTTATAAGACACCATGGAGAAGAGATTAGGTTTAGGACTCACCCTACTCCAGTATGCCTCATTAACATAATAAAAGAAAAACCCTATTTCCAAACAGGGTGACATTCGTAGGTACAGGGGTTGGGACTTCAACATATCTTGTTGTGGGACACAATTGAATTCATAACAAATATATTACTTCATCTGGCAACCATTCCACCAACCTCAAAAACACAAAAAAAGTGGCATCTGGATTGGAGAAAGACACATTAACAACCTGCAATATGCAGATGACACAACCTTGCTTGCTGAAAGTGAAGAAGACTTGAAGCACTTACTGAAGAAGATCAGAGACTACAGCCTCTGGTATGGATTACACCTCAACATAAAGAAAACAAAAATCCTCACAACAGAGCCAATAAGCAACATAAATGGAGAAAAGATTGGGAAGTTGTCAAGTGCGAAAAACTAAAGATGTCACTTTAACGGCCAAGGTGCGCCTGACCCAAGCCATGGTGTTTTCAGTCGCCTTGTATGCATGTGAAAGCTAGACAATAACTAAGGAAAATGGAAGAAGAATTTATGCCTTTGAATTATGATGTTGGCAAAGAATACTGAACATACTATGGACTGCTAGAAGAATGAACAAATCTCTCTTAGAAGAAGTACAGCCAGAAAGCTCATTAGAGGTTAGGATGGCAAGACTTCATCTTACATACTTTGGGCATATTATCAGGAGGGAGCAGCCCCTGGAAAAAGACATCATGCTTGGTAAAGTAGACAGTCAGCAAAAAAGAGGAAGACCCTCAATGAGACAGATTGACACAGCGGCTGTAACAATGACTCAAAGCATAATGATTGTGAGGGTGGCACAGGACTGGGCAGTGTTTCATTCGGTTGTACATAAGGCTGCTTTGAGTCAGAGACAACTTGATGACACCTAACAAAAGAACAAGGTCTCAAGAAGAGGAAACCACTCATCTTGCCCACCAGGCCAGGAGTTTTTTGATTTTCAGCTCTGTTTGCTATCACTGTCAATTGGTGTCATTCTTAAACAAGTAGTCCAAACACTCCCATGCCATTCTTGTCCTGTGATGGACATTATGAGTAAGTGGTTCTCAAAGTGTGGGCCCCTAGCCAGCAGCATTACCACCACTTGGAATCTTCTTAGGAATGAAAATTCCTGCAGCCTCCCAAGATCTACTGAGCCAGAAGGTCTCTGATGAACCCAGCAATCTGTGCCCTATCAGGCCCTCCAGGTGATTCTAGTGCACTGCATACTGAAGTCTAAGAGCCACGGGTGATCGGGACATAGGCACGCAGCAAACACTGATGAGCCAGAAGCTAGGTACAGTGTGATCCCTGCCAACTGAAGGAAAGACCTTCAGTGACTGGGGCATCCCGTGGATTCCTGGTCTGCCACTGGATTCCTGGTTACAGGGATGAAAGAAGAAATCTCTCTCCTCCAAAGTTAAGTTCAACTATAGTAGCTCCATATCATGGTAGGCTGTACTTCCATAGGATGGCTCTTTGTTTCACTCACTCACACACACACACACACACACATACACACACACACCCCACATACAGAGTAATTTCCCCCAGAGAATGCCCACGGAGCCAGGGCCAGGGGATCTGAGGGCTTTTTCATTTTAAAATATAGGCTATGCCTAGAACTTTCCCCTCTATCAACCTCATCATTCCAGTCCCCAAGAACAGATGCACTAAGTCTTAAGGCCCACTCTGACTTTCTATCCAGGCTAAAAATTCCTATTTGGTTACATTTAATTGCTGTGTTTACCACCTGTCTGTCAGTTTGTTGTACAGTGGTGACTTGCGTGTTGCTGTGACTCTGGAAGTTACGCCACTCATGTTTCAAATACCAGCAGGATCACCCATAGTAGACGGGCTTCAATGGAGCTTTCAGACTAAGTCAGACCAAGGGAAAAGGCCTGGACATCTACTTTCAAAAATTAGTCAGTGGAAACCTTATGGATCATAACAGAACATTGTCCAACTTCCTTGCTTTGGACACGTCATCAGGTGGGATCAGTCGCTGGAAGAGGACATGATGTTTGATGAAGTAGAAGGCCAGCAAGGGCAAGGGAGACCCTCAGTGTGATAGACTGGCAAAATAACCCCAACGATGGACTCAAACATATCTTCTATTGTAAGGACAATGCAGGACCAGGCAACGTCCTATTATTCACAAGGTCACCGTGAGTCAGAGTCAACTTGACAATAGCTATCTATCTCTCTCTAACTGGTGTGTGCCTGTGTGTTTGTATGTGTGCATACACATGGAATATATTTTTTAACATATATATTTTTTACAACTTAGAAAAATGTCAATAAGAAAATTGGCAATACTTTTTGGCCACTGAAATGTTAATATCTGATGACGGTTGAGAAGTAGCAACATGGAGATGGTGTTCTGGTTTCAACAGAATTCTGAAATCAGACTATCTAATGAAGCCAGATGGGTCATGTATGAACTGTGGAATTACCCTTCATCACTCATCAAATCTCAGCAGCAAAGCGATTTTCCACCACAGGTGTCCTCAGAGTTTGTGGCAAAAAGCTCTAGGGAGCCTTCCCCAGCCCCCATATTCCTGGTGAACCGAACATGCACAAAGTACAAATGTAGGGAATGGCACTTTCACGGAGTGTCTCCTGGTCAGCTCCACCAAATGGGCCACTTTGTTAGCTCAGAACTGCTGGTATTTCAACTTCAGCAGCTTTAGACCCAATTCCTCCATTCTTCTGAAATTTCAGGGAGGAGGACAGACCTGTGCCAGCAGCCTTCCGGCTCACTGTGTTCTTTTTGTTGATGTTGTTAGAATATATTTTTTTAATTGTGGTAAATATATATGTAGCAAATCGTTTGCCCTTTCAATTTTTTTCACGCTTACATTTCAGTGACATTGCTTATGTTTATTATCTTGTTCAACCACTACCATTATCCATTTCCGAAATTTCCCATAACCCTTAACAGAAGCTCCTTGTCCCCTAAGCAGTGAGTCCTCCTTTCCCTCTCCTTTCTACCCTCCCCTGATAACCATTAATAAACTTTGGTCTCTACTTTTATTATTGTTGTTGGTTTCCGGGGAGTCGATTTCCACTCATGGCAACCCCATATGTAACAGAGCAGAACTGCTCCATAGGATTTCCTCGGCTGTGATCTTTATGTAATCTATATCACAAACAAGTAAAATTTTGCTGAAGATAATTCAAAAATGTTTGCAGCAGTACATCGACAGGGAACAGCCAGAAATTCAAACCAGATTCAGAAGAGGACATGGAACAAGGGACATCATTGCTGTTGTCAGATGGATCTTGTCTGAAAGCAGAGAATACCAGAAAGATGTTTACCTGTGTTTTATTGATTATGCAAAGGTATTGGACTGTGTGGCTCATAACAAATTGTGGGTAACATTGAGAAGAATTGGAATTTCAGGGCACTTGACTGTTTTTTTTTTTTTGACTGTGTTCAAGTAGAAACTGCACATAGACAAAGGGAAGTCGCTGCAACAGATCAAAGGGATACTGTGTAGTTTAAAATCAGGAAAGGTGCACGTCAAGGTTGTAGTCTTTCACCATACTTGTTCAGCCTGTATGCTAAACAAATAATCCAAGAAGCTGAACTATATGTAGAAGAACTCAGTATTGGAATAGAAGGATCACTGAATAACAACCTGTGATATGCAGGTAACACAACCTTGCTTGCTGAAAGTGAAGAGGACTTGAAGCACTTACTGAAGAAGATCAAAGACTATAGCCTTCAGTATGGATTACACCTCAACATAAAGAAAACAAAAATCCTTACAACTGAACCAATAAACAACATCGGATAAATAGAGAAAAGATTGAAGTTGTCAAGGATTTCATTTTGCTTGGATCCACAATCGATGCTCATGGAAGGAGCGGTCAAGAAATCAGATGACACACTACATGGGGCAAGTCTGCTGCAAAATATCTATTTAAAGTGTTAAAAAGCAAAGATGTCACTTTGAGGACTAAGGCGCGCCTGACTCAGGCCATGGTATTTTCAGTAGCCTCATATGCATGCCAAAAAGATGGACAATGAATAAAGACGACCAAAGAATTGATGCCTTTGAATTATGGAGTTGGCAAAGAATATTGAATATAACATGCCCAGACTGCCAGAAGAATGAACAAATCTGTTTTGGAAGAAGAAGAGCCAAATGCTTCATAGAAGGGAGGATGCCGAGACTTTGTTTCACTTATTTGGACATGTTATCAGATGGTACCAATCCCTGGAAAAGGACATCATGCTTGGTAAAGTACAGGGTCGGTGAAAAAAGAGGAAGACCCTCAACAAGATGGATTAACACAGTGGCTACAACAATGGGCTCAAACATAGCAACAGTTGTGAGGATGACACGCTACTAGGCAGTTTTTCATTCTGTTGTACATCGCGTCTCTATGAGTCAGAACCTACTCAACATCACCTAACAACAACAACAGTCTTTATGGGGGCATAGCCCTAGGGCTTTTCTTCTGCAGTACTGTTGGGTGGGTTTAAACTGCCAACCTTTAGGTTAGCAGTTGAGTACAAACCATTTGTGCCACAGAGGAAATTTTAGTCTCTATATTCTTGCCTATTCTAGGTATTTCATATAAGTGAAATCACATAATATTTGTCCCTTTGTGTCTGATTTCACTCAGCATAATGTCTTCAAGGATTATCCATGTTTTAGCTCACTTCAGGACTTTATTTCCCTTTACGGCTGAGTAATATTCCATTGTAAATACCACATTTTGTTTATCCATTCACCTGTTGATGGACACTTGGGTTGTTACCATCTTTTGGCTATTGTGAATAGTGCTGCAATGAACATTGGCACACATGTGTCTGTGTTCCTACTTTCAATTCTTTTGGGTATATACCTAAGAGTGAAATTGCTGGATACAACGGTTAAGTGCTTGGCTGCTAAAGGTTGACAGTTTGAACTCACTCAGTGGCTCTGCAGGAGAAAGACCTGGTAATCTGCTGCCATAAAGATTACAGCCTAGGAAATCCTATGGGGCAGTTCTACTCTGTCCCATGGGGTCTCTAGGAATTGGAATCAACTTGACGATAGCTAACAACAACAACAATAACAACATGGCTGTCACTGAGTGAATTATGTCCCCCCAAAAATGTGTGTGTCAATTTGACTAGGCCATGATTCCCCATATGGTGTGGGTGTTCTCCATTTTGTGATTGTAATTTTATGTTAAAGAGGATTGGGGAGGGATTGTAACACCACCCCTACCCAGGTCGCATCCCTGATCCAAAGTAAATGGAGTTTCCCTGGGGTATGGCCTGTACCACCTTTTATCTTACAAGAGATAAAAGGAAAGGGAAGCAAGCAGAGAGTTGGGAACCTCATACCACCAAAAAAGCAGCACTGGGAGCAGAACATGCGCTAGGGTGCTCCCAGACCAAGGGAAGATTGATGACACGGACCTTTCTACAGAGCCGACAGAGAAAGAAAGCCTTCCCCTGGAGCCAGCACCCTGAATTTGGACTTCTAGCCTACTGGACTGTAAGAGGGTAAACTTCTCTTTGTTAAAGTCATCCTTTTGTTGTAGAAACACTAGATGACTAATATAATGGAAATTCTATGTTTAATTTTCTGAGGAACTAAGAAGCTGTTTTCCCCAGTGACTGTACCATTTTACAATTCCACCAGCAATGAATAGGGGTTCCAGTTTTTCTGCATCCTTACCACCACCTGTTCTTTTTAATTGCGAATGCCACCTGGTCCATGAGGGCAAGGATCATGTCCATCTGGCCCATTACGGCATCCCCAGCAATAAGCGTGGAGATCAGCATACATTGGATTATACTTGGGTTGGATGTTTCAAGTGATCCTTAGTCCCAGCCCTCTCCAGTTTCATGTGGGCCAAATAGCACCCTGCACTGCCCAGCATATGAAGACTTAACCTGTCACTGTGCTAAGTACAGACCATGGGATTGTGAGCCAGGACTCCTGGGTTCAAGACCTAACTCTTCTGCTTGTATTCCTTACTCAAATCACTCAATCTCTCTCACTCGGTTTCCTCATTAAACAAGAATGGAGACACCTACATGGCCAGACAGCAGTAAGGATAAATGAGCAATGTTTAAGAATGTCTTTGTGAGCAGAGAAGTACTTCATAGATGCAAAAATTGATTATAACTCCCCAGAGAGTGTCTTGGTCATCTAGTGTTGCTATAACAGAAATACCACAACTGGATGGCTTTAACAAAGAGAAGATTATGCTTTCACAGTCTAGTAGGCTACGGGTCCAAATTCAGGGCATCAACTCCAGGGGAAGACTTTCTCTGTCAGCTTTGGAGGAAGGACTGTGTCATCAATCTTTCCTTGGTCTGGAAGCATCTCAGCACAGGGACCTCAGGCCCAAAGGATGTGCTCTGTTCCCGGCACTGCTTTCTTGGTGGTATGAGGTCCCCCTGTCTCTCTGCTCGCTTCTTTTTTATATCTCAGAAGAGGTTGGCTTAAGACACTACCTAATCTTGTAGACCTTATCAATACAACTGCCGCTAATCCATTTTATTACATCATAGCGATAGGATTTACAACATATAGGGAAATCCCATCTGATGATAAAATGGTAGACAATCATACAATTATACAAGGGAATCATGGCCTAGCCCAGTTGACAGATATTTTGGGGGGACACAATTCAATCCATGACAGAGAGCAAGGAGCATGCTGGCCACAGTTCACCTTGTCCAAAACCTCATTGATTGGGGGTGGTCAGAGGCTAAAACCCAGTATTGTCTGCACCCCGTAGACACCTTCCTGCAGTTTGGCCTCCTGGGGGGCTGTTGCTCTTATTTGTAAGATTTGTGTTTAAATTGGTTCAGTGATGCTTATTCTGGAATTGGTGTAGTCTCCTTGCTCATTTCAGTCCTTTAGCAAAAGTGTGTTTATCTTCACCCCCAGCCCAGGACTCTAAGCAATGCCCCCTCTCAGCAATCATTCCCTTCATCCTAGATGCTTAGTCCTTCTTCTGTGAGGAAACCATGCCCGGCCCTGTACCAGCCAGTGGGGCAGCCAGGTGCTAGAGCAGGACTTCTCCCTGATACCTCCTGGCCAGGCCTCTCCAATGGTCCTTCACTGTGAAACTCTCCACTAGAAGATAACAGGACAGAGAGCCTTAAGTGGCCTCTGTCTGCTTTCTTATCCTGTCACCTCTTCCAAACTGTCCTTTGCTCTCTGATGTCTGTGGAAATCCAGGGAACAGAAGAGAGGATTAAACACTTAGGATAAGGACGTCTAGTCTCCACCTGTCCACTAACTCCCTGTGTGCCTCTCAGGCCACTGACCCAGCTGCACTGTGCTCAGGCCTCAAAACTGTGATTAGTGATAATGTCACTCACAAATATTCTGGGGCCTGTGTGAGCTTTAACTTGTAAAATGGGAAGAATTTTACAGATGTCTAGGGTCTCAGGAAGAAACCCTGGTGGCACAATGGTTAAGCACATGGCTGCCAACCAAATGGTTGCCAGTTTGAACCCATCCAGCAGCTCTTTGGGAGAAAGACCTAGCAATCTGCTCCTGTAAAGATTACAGCCAAGAAAACCACACAGGGCAGCTCTACTCTATCACATAGGGTCATGATGTGTCGAAATCAACCGAATGGCAACTAACAACAGGGCCTTAGGAGTGCCCCATAAATTAGGCCCATGCAATGTCTAGCACGCCAACATGAAATGTACTCTTTGAGTATTTTACTAGCAGGACTGAAAAACAAAATATATTTAAAAGCAAAAAAAAAAAAAAATCAAGGCCATAGCCATCAAGCTGATTCTGACACAGGGTCCAGGGAACTTAAATATGTTTACAAAGTCAAAATCTTAACATTTTTGCCCTTTTCACATTTTCACATTTGATTTGTAGGGTAAATGAGACATTTCTTTGAACAATGATGGAAATGAATTCATATTTATTTGAGCATTTGTAAGGAGTAATGAGATCATATTCAAACATCATTTGGGCAGTATGTCAGTGTAGCTGCTCAGGGTTCAGAGATGAATGTGAAATATTTACTGCATAGGTGGAATTGACCAAGGCACTGTGGAAACAGGCATATAAAATTCAGTGTACTATGGCATCAGTAAGGAGCCCTGGACATACAACGGTTAAGCAGTCAGCTGCTAACCAAAAGTTTGGTGGTTTGAACCCAGCCAGTGACTCCATAGAAGGACCTGGCAATCTGCTCCTGTAGAGATTACTACCTAAGAAACTCTATGGGGCAGTTCTGTTCTGTCACATGGGATTACTATGAGTTGGAATCCAGTTGACACCACCTAACAATAGCAACATGGCATCAGTGCCCTCCCCAGACGTGTCCAGGCACCACGGGAACACAGGGGAAGGAGCAAATTGCTTGCCTGGGGGAGGTCACAAGTAGCTTCCCCAAGGAGGCCACATTTTAACTGTGACTTGTATTTATTCATAAACACATATTTATTGAATGTCTACTATGTGTCTGACATTGCTCTAGGTGATAAGATTATAGCAGTAAACACACAGATAAAAATCCTTGCCCTCATGTAGCTTACTCCTGGAGGGTGAGTGTAGACACAAATGAAGACATCATGCACTCTATGATGCAAGGAATAAGATGCCTCTGGTACACCAGGGGACACCCTGGCTGGTGCAAATGATTACTGCACTCAGCTGCTAACAGAAAGGTTGGAGGTTTAAGCCTACCCAGAGGTGCCTTGGAAGAAAAGCCTGGTGATCTACTTCTGAAAAATCAACCATCGAAACACTAGGGAGCACAGTTCGCGTCTTCCATACATGGGATCGCCGAAGTCAGGGTCAACTCAAAGGCAGCTGGTGGTAGACTGGTATGCCAGGTGTCTGAGGGGCAATGGTGGGTGAGATGACTCATGACGGGCAGGGAAGGGCCAGGTCAGGAAGGGCCTTATTTCAAGTTCTAACGTTTTGTTTTGTTTTCTCGACTACAAATATGCAAAAGTTGAATTTGCTGAATGGAGTTATGGCTACATAAGCCCTTTTCATGATGAAATTCCTTTGGGAAAAGTGACTTGTATTTATAAGCCTGAAACGCTCTGTCGACTCCTTTTTCTTCATTAAAACCCCTGTTTAAAATGTGACACTTGTGGAGTTTATTAGGAGTGAGACCATAACAATAGAACAGGATAAACTGTGCTGTCTGCAACAGTCTGTTGCAAAACTGAGTAAGTTGAGTTGCAGGTTCCCTGGGAGGTGTAAATGATTAAAGCACTAGGCTGCTAACCAAAAGGCTGGAAGTTCCAGTCTGCCCAAAGGAGCCTTGGAAGAAAGACCTGGTGATCTACTTCCAAAAATCAGTCATTTCAAACCCTGTAGAGCACAGTTCTGCTCTGGTGCACATGAGGTGTCCAGGAGTCAGAATCGACTTGAAGGCTCTGGTTTAAGCTGAGCTGCATGTGTGTTTTATGTGCCCACTGGATTGTAAGCCTGATAGCAGAGACTGTTTTTTTAAGTTCATTATTGTATCCCGAGCCTGAAGCCTTGGCACAGAGCAGCTGCTCAAAAAACAGAATCCCCTAGTAAGGAGTCTGACATTTCTATTGTAAGTGATATTTATTTCGATATAGCTGCTTAAGTTTTTTAGCTTTAAATGTACTGTATACCAAACAAGTTCTATAAATCATCTTAAGCAACCATTCTATTTTTAAGAAAATTGTTGTCAACATTGTTAGGTGCCATTGAGTTGGTTCAGGCTCATAGCAACCCTATGTACAACAGAACGAAACACTGCCCGGTCCTGCACCATTGTCAGAATCATCGCTATGCTTGAGCTCATTGTTGCGGCCTCTCTTTCACTGACCCTCTACCAAGCATGAGGTCCTTCTCCAGGGACTAGTCCTTCTTTACAACATGTCCCAAGTACGTGAGATGAAGCCTCACCATCCTCCCTTCTAAGGAGCATTCTGGCTGTCCTCCCAAGACAGATTTGTTCATTCTTCTGGCAGTCCATGGTATAGTCAATGTTCTTCGCCAACACCAGAATTCAAAGGCATCAATTCTTCTTTGGTCTTCCTGATTCATTGTCCAGTTTTCTCATGCATATGAGGCGATGGAAAATATCACAGCTTGGATCAGGCGCACCTTAGTTCTCAAAAGGACATTCTTGCTTTTCAGCACTTTAAAGAGGACTTTTGCAGCAGATTTGCCCAAAGCAATACGGCATCTGATTTCTTGCCTGTTCCTTCCACGGGGGTTGATTGTGGATCCAAATAAAATGAAATCCTGGACAACTTCAATCTTTTCTCTATTTACCCTGATCTTGCTTATTGGTTCATTTGTGAGGATTTTTGTTTTCTTGATGTTGAATTGTAATCCATACCGAAGGCTGTGATCTTTGATCTTCATCAGTAAGTGCTTCAAGTCCTCTTCTCTTCCAGCAAGCAAGGTTGTGTTACTTGCATATCACAGGTTGCTAATGAGTCTTCCTCCAATCCTGATGCCTCATGAAAACAAAAGCTTCTGATTTCTTCAGGAGTTATTCATTTTACGTGCACCTTCCCTCCCCTCCTTACACTGAAATCTGTCCATTAAAACTATAGAGCTCTCAGTGGGAGATTTTATACTAATGTTCAAGATTTTAGAATCCAATAAAAAACAGACAAAACTGAATCTCAAATAATTTTTTAAAACTCCACAAATCAAAGCACACATTTAAAAAGAAGTTTGTCTTATTCAGTTGCAACAAGAAACCATTTGGCCCAGCCTAGGCATGGAGTCACAATCAACCATGAAAAAAAAATTAAAAGCACTCACAGAAAGGTCCTCCATCTTCTGATGAATCTTAAAGGGGATCCAATGAATAACTCTGTCTTTGTTAGCTAGTGCTGCCATAACACAAAGATGACAAATAGTGGCTTTAAAGAACAGAGATGTATTTTCTCACAGTTCGAAGGCTAGAAGTCCAAACACAGGACATGGCTCTAGGGAGAGGCCCCACATCTATTTCAGCTTCTAGGAGCTGCCAGCTATTCTTGTAGTTGTTATCTGTCTCCACCGCCTGTCTTCCTCTTTGTGTTTGTCTGTCTGTGTATAACTTTTAATCTTTGTATAACTCAGAAGTTATTAGATTTAGAACCCACTGTTACACAGGTATGACCTAATTAACATACCAAATAAAACTCTATTTCCAAACAAGATCACATTCACAGGTACAGGGCCAGGAATTCAGCATGTGTTTGGGGGGATACAATTCATACCATAACAAACCTGAACAACATAATCAGTATTCTCCTTCCCATTGCTTCTTATGCTTCATCTCTTTCCCCTCCTCAGGTCTCAAATTTTTCCACCTCTTTTCCAAAGCTTCCCAGAGACCTCCCCTCTTCAAGCCTTCCTCTTTTTACAGCTTTCCTTCCACATTTATTTATTGTCCACAAATAATTCTTGGACCTTTCCAAAGCAATTACCATCCTCAATTCTCCAGTTTTTTCTAATTTACCTATTGACCTGATTAGGCCCAACCAATGCTCAAGGGCCAGGCTGGGAGGCTCAGGATCTACCTTAGCAGGCACAGAGGGGAAAAAGCTCTGAGGTCAAAGACAGGATTCTCTCCATTGTGCAGAGGAAGAAGTAGCGATTACAAACATTTGTTCTGTAAAACTCTTACTTTTATCCCTATCACATACACAAAATTGCTTTACTTGTTGAAACAGTTCTAATATCTGTCAGAAAAGGAAAGAAACATCTGGAAGGACTTTTTTTTTTTTTTAAATACTGTCATTCCTTAAAAGATGCCCCCACACATGAGGCATAACCACGCTGAAATCCAGAAACTAAATTAGTGTGAGAGCAAATGAACATAAAGGCTGGGAAATTCTAGGTCTAGAACAGGGAAGTCAAGGAAGAGAAAACAGATGACTAAGAACAAGACCCTTTGAACCACAGGAGACCTAGGTTCAAATCCTAAACCCAGAACTTAGCAACTGTGGAATGTGGGTATGTTATTTAACTGCTTTAAAACTCTGTTTTCTTACTGGAAAAATAATGAGATTTCTCTGGACATGTTAGAGGCATAAAAGAGAAAGTGCTTAGCACAGAACTCAACACAAAGTAAGTCTTCATAAGTATTAGTTATTCTAATAATATTATTGTTGTCAGACCTCAACTCCCAGGCCTATGTTTATTTCCAGAACATCATACTTTGTATGGATTAACTTAAAGTCTTTCATATTTTCTGTGAGGCCCTCAGTTCTTATTATAAAATTCCTTATTTTTTCCCATTGCCCTATACTTATCATAGATGGTTCTACGTGCATTCATGGATTTTCAATCGGCCTTGAAACACAGAGAATGTGAAGTTGCAGCCTAATGGAACACCATAAATGGTGTTACTGTAATACGCATATCTGGACATGCGCACACATATAAACATATACACACACAGATGTACGTGTGTGTGCAGGAGTATGCATGGGTGTGCCTTTTTAAACCTTAGCTTGCATTATTAATTGGTATGTAGTCCACTTCCAGCCACTTCTCCCATAGTGTCAGCAGGACAGGAAGGCTTGGCTAAGGCCTTTCTCAGGGTGTGCTGAAGGTTTTCATACATATTTTCCCATTTATCAAGCAATGGTGAAATAATAAACTGTACTCCAGGCGGACTGAGGCAGGCTTATGAAATTGTTATGATTTGTTTCTGAGATAGAGGACAAATTCCGTGGTAATCTTCACGAATTTTAATAAGGGTGAAAAGAAGACTTAATTAAAGTGTTCTTTGTGTCATTTTTTTAACCCACAGACATCTGCAAGCACTTCCCCGGAGCGTCTTATCGCTACTGTGCAGACGCATCTTTATTGTGTGTGGCGGAAGCTGAAGTGCAGAGACACATAAAAATAATGGCGACACACTTAAATTTAAGGACATGACATTATTTGCTCCTCTTTTAGGCATCTAACCCCAGATGGAGTTCCCTCTGCGCTAACACGTGAAACGTTATTTTTACAGTGTAGCTCATTCTTAACCAGTTCTCTAAAAATCCTGGACATTGCATTTTAAACATGGTCCTCTTTCTAGAGGGTAATTTGGTTAGTTAGGGGTGGCGGTGGGATTTTAAAATGGCAAACTTCTGTTTCAAAAACTCAGATGGGTCCTAAAGTACATTATAGAAAGTTTAACTTCTGTTGTAATTTCTCCAGCTACTTAACCAGTGGCTGCAAGCAATACAAAAGCTATGTAACTTGAATGTTTGATAATAAGAAATTGGTTAAAAAAAACATTAGGGTACATCCATATGAAAGAACGCTTGCTATCTAATTATGAAAATGATATTGTAGAAGAACGTATACTTGAAAATAGCTCTAGGACACATTGAGAAAAAAGAAAAAAGGCAGTACAAAGCAGCATATACAGCCTGAACTGATTGTGTTTTAAATACAAATAAACATAAACTATGCCTAAATATTAGTATAATGGGTTGTTTTTCTTTCCTTTTTTTTTTTTTTCCTTATCTGCATAGCCTATATTATCTACAATGAACAGGTATTAATTTTATAACAATAAAAAAATCTTTAAAATGTAAGGTGTAGTTCTGGTTCTGGAGAAGATTGAGTGAAGACACTCTGTCCTGTCTCTTGCCCTGAATGCAGCTATAAATCTTGGATAAAATGTAAGGAAGACATTAACACATAAATGGTAGCAGCTGGACTAGGGAAGGGGAGCAGACTTTGAAGCCCCACTGAACCAGTGCTAAGTGTATCATTTTTTCCCTCCAATATCATTTCAAAACTCAGAAATGCATACCAAGTGTGGGCAGATGAGCACTATGAGAAGAATCTTTTCTTGTCCATGGAAGGGAAAAGGGTCAGAAAGAGAAAGGAAAATAACCTGTGTTTTTTCTTTCTTTATTTTTGCATGGCAATCCCCAGGCAGAACTGTGGTAGCAATGGCAGTGGCACATCGACAGCAATGGAAGCAGGCAGGCACCTAAAACTCTAGGAGGAAACCTCTCTGACCAAAGAAACTGTGGTCCCAAGACTGTGGATGAATACACATTGGAATATATATTTTTTGCCTCTTTATTCTCCTGCCACTTGGCTCTGGACACAGGCAGAGTTATGGGGAGTAAGCAGAAGAGCAGGGAAATTAAAGGTCTAGACTTCTGGCCAGAGAATTGGGAAGGGAGTCCTTAGAGAACTGCTGATTTCTCATCAGAAGCCATGGAGGTCAGAAGGCAGTGGAATGACTAAAGTGCTACTGGGGAGTCATCCAAGAATTCTATATCCAGAAAAACTATCCTTCAAAAATAAAGAAAAATTAAGACATTTCTACATAAACAAAAGCTGAGGGAACTCTGTTGTCAGTAGACTTTCCTTACAAAAAATGCCAGAGTACTTCATGATGAAATGAAAGGACACTAGACAGTTACCTGAAGCCATACAAGGAAATAAAGAATTTTCATAAGGTAACTTTTTTTAACTACATAGGAAAATATAAAAGCCAGTACTGTTGTATTTTGAGTTGGCAATTCTTCTTTCTATTTCTTACATGATTCAAAAGACAAATGCAAAAACAAATTATAAGTCTATGTTAATGGGCGCAGAAGATATAAAGATGTAATTTGTGACTGAGTAATAAAATGTGGGGAGATGGGGTTGTGTAGGAGCAGAGTTTTGGTGTGTTGTTAAAGCTAAACTGATACCAATTCAAACTAGATTATTAAAAATTTAGGATGGTAATTGCAATCCCCATGGTAGCCACTAAGAAAATATCTAAAAAATACACACGAAAGGAAAGAGAAGGGAATCAAAATGGTACACTACCAAAAAAAAAAAAAAAAAAAAATCAATGAAACACAAAATAAAGCAGCAATGAAGGAAGTGAGGAACAAAAGAGATATAAATCAAATACAAAAAGAAAAATGGCAGAAGTAAGTCATTCTTTATAGGTAATTACATTAAATCTAAGTGGAGTTTATCCCCAATCACAAGGCAGAAATAGCAGAATGGAATAAAAAAAGAAAATAAATGATCCAACTATATGCTGCCTACAAAAACACACTTTAGATCCAAAGATACAAGTAGCTTGAAAGTGAAAAGATGAGAAAAAGATATTCTAAGCAAATAGTAATCAAACTAGATCTGGGGTGGCTATGCTATTAATAGACAAAATAGACTTTAAATCCAAAACTTTACAACAGACAAAGAATGACATTATGCATTAATAAAAGGGTCAGCTCATCAGGAATATATAACAATCGGAAACATATATGTACCAAACAATAATCTCAAAATATCTGAAGCAACATTGACAGAATGGAAGGAAGAAACTACAACAATAGTTGGAAAGTTCAATACCCTACTTTCAATGATGGATAGAACAACCAGACAGAAGATCAATAAGGAAATAAAGGACTTGAACAATGCTATAAACCAATTAGGCCAAACAAACAGACACAGAACACGCCATTCAACAGCAGTATAACACACATTTTTCTCAAGTGCACATTGAACATTCTTCAGGATAGACTATATATTAGGTCACAAAAAGTCTTAAAAAGTTTAAAAAGACTGAAATCATACAAAGTATCTTTTCCAACCACAGTAAAATGAAGCTAGAAATCAATAACAGAAGGAAAACTGGAAAATTTACAAATGTGTGGAAATTAAAAACACACTATTAAACAACCAATGGATCAAAAAAATAAAATAAAATAGCAACATAAACTATAAAATACTTGGGGACTAATGAAATGAAAACACAACATACCAAAACTTAGGGAATGCAATGAAGGCAGTGTTCAGAGGGATATTTATAGCTATAAATCCCTACACTAAAAAAGGAGAAAGATCTCAAATCAATAACCAAATTGTATACCTTGAGGGGAGTCACTGAGTGGTACAAACTATTAACACACTCCGCTACTAACCCAAAGGTTGAAGGTTTGAGTCTACCAAGAAGCTCCTCAGAAGAAAGACTACTTCTGAAAAAATCAGCCAGTGAAAACATTTTGGTTTTCTACCCTGGTAAACATGGGGTTGCCATGAGTCACCATGGCAACTGGTTTTGTTTACACTTTGAAGAAATAGAAAAACAAGAGAAGACTAATCCCAAAGCTAGCAGAAGGAAATAAATAATAAAGATTAGAGCAGAAATAAATGAAATAGAGAATAGAAAAACAATGGAGAGACTCAATGAAACCAAAAGTTGGCTCTTTGAAAATAATATAGTAATATTCACAAAACATTTGCTAGACTGACAAAGAGAAAGAAAATGCAAATAGGCATATACCCAAAAGAATTGAAAACAGGTACTCAAACAAATATATGCACACCCATATTCATAGCAGCACTATTCACAGTAGCCAAAAAGTAGAAACATCCCAAATGTCCCTCAGTGGATGAATGGATGAACCATCATGATATATACAAGCAATGGAATATGATTCAGCCATAAGAAGGAATGAAGTACTGATACATGCTACAACATGGATGAACCCTGAAGACATTAGGCCAAGTGAAAAACACCAAATGCGAAAGTTCATGTATTGAGTGATTCCATTTATATGGCATGACTAGAATAGGTAAATGCATACAGACAGAACGCAGATTTCCCGGGGCCAGGGGTTAGCAGGAATGGGGGAAACTGCTCATGATTACATAGTTTTATTTTGGAGTTATGCCCATGATTTGGGACGGTAGCTGCACAAAATTGTGAGTGTGCTAAATGCCAGTAAATTGTTTACTTTAAAATAGTTTATTTTAGGTTATGTGAAGTTCACCTCAAATTTTTTTTTTCTTAAAAGCTGGAGTGTCTATATTAATATCAGTCAAAGTAGATTTCAGAGCAAAGAAAATTGCC
Source organism: Loxodonta africana (assembly GCF_030014295.1). Taxonomy (NCBI): domain Eukaryota; kingdom Metazoa; phylum Chordata; class Mammalia; order Proboscidea; family Elephantidae; genus Loxodonta; species Loxodonta africana. The sequence continues at coordinate 24,588,980 of NC_087354.1, forward strand.
AGGGACAAAACGTAATGATAAAAGGGCCAATTTATCATGGAGATGTAAGACTCACAAATGTGTATGTGCCTAACAGCAGAGTAGAGCTTCCAAACACACTGAAGCAAAAATTGATAGAGCTGAAAGGAGAAAAGCACAAACCCAGTTATAATTAGAGGCTTCGATACTCCTTAGTCAGGCATTAGCCAAACAAGTAGAAAATCAGCAGAGAATATAGAGAAACTGGGGGAAAAAAAAAAAAAGCCCCGTCAAGTCAACTCCGACTCATGGTGACCTCACGTGTGTCACAGTAGAACTGTGTTCCACAGAGTTCTCAGTGGCTGATTTTTTGTAAGTAGGTGACCAAGGCTTTCTTCCGAGGTGTCCCTGGGTGAACTCAGACCTCCAACCTTTCAGTTAACAATCAAGCATGTTACCCCAGGGATTCCACAATCTGATTAGAAATATATATATATATATATTTTTTTTTTTTTACAAAAACCTATAATGTGAGTGAAAGGGAAAATAGAAAGGAATTAATTTTTTTTAAGAACCCTGAGTGGATAGGTTCCACTCAGCCTTCTCTGCCAGCGTGCTGCAATTCCCCACCCCTGTCACAGGATGCTACATGGCCCTGTCCACCACTCACCTCTGCCTCAAGGCCCTCTGATCACATACCACAGAAAGTTTCCCGGAAAGAGGCCCCAACCACAAAGAAAAATAATTCTCAGAAGAGTACTGGGTTACCCAAGTTACTGACAAAATAGGCTGAGTTGACAAAGTTGCTCAGTTCCACGTTTTTGTTCCCCATTTGAACGTGTGAAAAGAGCAATGCTATCTTGTTCTAGTAAGGATGAGAAAGGAGAACCATCTGCCACAGAGTGGTAGCTCCACTCTCCTTCCACATGCAGATTCTTTGTAAAAGATAGCTCCATGCTTTAAATTTTGAGAATGTAGTCATATGCCCACACAAAGCCAACGTGCTAGATGGTTTACACATACCAGCTTATTTCATATTCATGACAACCATATGAACTTAGTCTGAAATCCTCATTTCTATCATCGTAAAAAACAAGAAAATTGAGTGGCCAAAGACATTGTTCAAAATTGCACACCCAGTAGGGATAGAGCCAGGTCCCCTGACTTCAGGCCAGTGCCCTCTTCACTGTGCCACTCTGCCAGATGAGCAGTATTGAGCACGGATGCTCTGAGATGAAAATACAACATGGTCATCTGGTAGATGATATTTGGGGACACAGAGGAAGTAGGACTTGGGTGGTGTCTTGAAATGAAGGATTGTCCCAGTGGAGTAGGAGGATCATAGGAGAATACCTGGAATTTGAGGGCATTTCAGGTCATGTGCGAGGCCTTGGGTTGGGCTCTGTGGTCTGTGGGAGCTATGGAAGGATTTTAAAAAGGGGAGTGAAATGATACAAACATTCCTTTTAACCATTTAAAAACACAACAAAAAGTTATTGTCTCTACTTCATCTGAGGCCTGAGGATAATAGACGCCATAATCCAAAGTGAGGCGTATGACTTACAAAGAAAAAATAGTCCCAAACTTGATCATAATGGGGTCAAGTGGGAGAAATATTTGAGCTCTTCTAATGAGGTAGAGGTGTTACGTTGACAGGGCAATGATGTGTGAGTATGTCCTGTGGGCTAGATAGGACCCTCATGTAAAGATATCTGGCTGGGTCCTCTTAAAACCCATCCAAGACAGCTGGCTGGAGGGGTGAGCCGACATCAACTGAGGGTAAATTACTGAAAGCTCTGGATGTCCAGGGGCCCTGGAAAGGATCATTCATTCTCTGATGCCTAGGAACCAGAGAATACATCAAGGAATTACACATGAGAGACCACCATTCATGGGCATTCTCTGAAGAACATCGGAAATCATGAGGTAGTTTTAAACACCTGCCAGTTCTGGAAAGTACTAGTCAAGTAATTATTTCCTGCCCCTTATCTCCGCTCTCTCTTTCACACTTAAATGAGGGCAGCTTGGTGAGTTTGGGAGATGATGTAGTAGCTCAGGGCAGGTAGAAAGACATGTAGACCACAATCCCTTTCTAATGTAGGTGAACAGTCTACAATGGGAATAAATTGGAAGAGAGGGAAACATTTAGCTGTGTATGAAGATTAAAGTTTTATAGTCATCTGTGTATTAATTACTGAGCTGAAACTGTGACAAGAAGTGAGTAGAGGATTTTTTTTATTATCTAACAATATGAGGACAAGCTATGCATCTGAGAGTTTATCCAAGGCGTGGGGAAGAATTAGCACCATGGATTATATTTACATGGAAAGGGGGAAATAGATTTTTTTTTTTCTGGATTCCAACAGTGTGGGGTACCAGTTGTGCAAACAATGTAAAATCCAATAAAATGAAATATATACAGGAAGAGAGAAGGCAGGGATCTAAGTTAAGTGGCTTCCACATATGGAACAATAAAAATTGAAGTTCAGAGGTAAGGATGTGTCAAATGGAAGAAACATTGGGAAGAATGTGATAAATTGGATGTGACGTATGTGGTAAAAGAAGTGGAGGAGTGAGAAGAGAGCAGGGATATAAAAGAGGTAAATTGAGAAACCAGGAGGCTGTCATGTCCAGCTAAGTGAGGGGTGAGCAGAGAGATGATGGCCAGGAAGCTATAACCAACCCACACAAAAGTTTAAAACTGAAGGTCTGGAAAAGAAAAATGGGTCTCAGAATCATTAGGAAGGTGAGAAAGGACCAAATTGCGGAGGAAATTGGCAAGTGGCGGGGGTGGAAGAAGGGGACTAGGGTGGATTCTGGGTTTCTTAGCCACCTAGTGCTCCTATAACAGAAGTACCACAAGTGGATGGCTTTAACAAAGAGAAATTTATTCTCTCACAGTCTAGTAGGCTAGAAGTCCAAATTCAGGGCGTCAGCTCCAGGGGAAGGCCTTCTCTCTCCATTGACTCTGGAGGAAGGTCCCTGTCATCAATCTTCCCCTAGACTAGGAGCTTCTCTGAGCAGGAACCTCAGG